>NC_083434.1:26478938-27678938 GCF_020745735.1 Hemiscyllium ocellatum | reverse complement strand
AGTCCACTTGAAACCCATGGCAATCTCTAAGTCTCTTCACATGCCCTGAGTTTAGATTCCCCTCACAAAATCTCAATTGCCTCTGCTCTCGTTCGACTTTCTCCCCTCATCACCAGTTTATCAACATTGTTGAGTGGAAAACCTGCTGAAATAATTCACTAAACATTCTGCAGCTTTTGTTCAGACAATGTTCTCTCAATTTTTTTAAAATCCACATCTTTAGAATTCACAAAATACTGTGCCCATTTCCCTAATGCATTTGGGAAACACCCAGGATAGAAGGTTAACAGTAACCAATCTCAATCTTTCCATCTATCCCTAAACAATGAGCATAAGAAATGGAAAATGCTCATTTTTATAAGCTTCAGATTAAGGTTTCCACTGATGTGAATGAAATATGACAGACTAATTCCAGACTACCATTAAACTCAATTAAAGCTGATCAGAACCTATAACCTTGTCTCGATGAAGGTTGAACAGAACAAAGATGTTTGTTCAACTCACGAAAACAATTTCTCATTTTTATATACCTGTTGCTTCTATAAACAATAAGAGAAATTGCTTGAAGATGAGGAATTTTAGAGAGCTGAGAGATGTGAGGCATGGCAGAATTTGTGGCATCTACCTCCAATTTCTGTGTTTTTGACAAGGGTCACAGCATGTTCCTCACAAGGCAATGGTGAGTTGCCAATTAAGGAGGATAATTGCTTGTTATACCAGTGTAAGGCCCAACTCGCCTCATTAACAGTTAATTTTGTTTCGTATCAAATGCACCAAACAAGTTCCAGATTCAACAGTCTCTGAAGGCGGTCCATACTTATTACAATTACAGAGCCACTCTCACCATTGCCTGCAACACCTTCCCTCACTCTTGTGCCTTCCCCAGCACCACTAATCTTATATGGCCTCTACTCTACCTCCTCAGCCATATCTTGGAACACCTTCTGCTCAGCTGCACTGACACTCATTTTCATCTCTCTCCCTTTCTCTCATCACGGTAGAAGAATCCCATAACAGGACAGATGCAGCTCAGGAAGATGGAGGAGTACTGGAATTAGTTTCCTCACCCCATATGAAAGGAAATCCTGTCCCTTGTTGGAGAAGACTCCAGCAGGGATGTTGAGATCCCAAAGGACCAGTGAACTAAGTAAATGCTACTCTTGGTTCTACTCATTGTCAGCATCAACAATTCTGTATCTCTTCTAATTGATTAGATTAGATTCCCTACAGTATGGAAACAGGCCATTGACCCAACAAGTTAAAGTGACCCTCTGAAGACTAACCCACCCAGACCCATTTCCCTCTAACTAATGCACTTAATTTTTTTTAGATTAGATTACTTACAGTGTGGAAACAGGCCCTTCGGCCCAACAAGTCCACACCGACCCGCCGAAGCGCAACCCACCCTACCCCTACATTTACCCCTTACCTAACACTACGGGCAATTTAGCTTGGCCAATTCACCTGACCCGCACATCTTTGGACTGTGGGAGGAAACCGGAGCACCCGGAGGAAACCCACACAGACACGGGGAGAACGTGCAAACTCCACACAGTCAGTCGCCTGAGTTGGGAATTGAACCCGGGTCTCAGGTGCTGTGAGGCAGCAGTGCTAACCACTGTGCCACCGTGCCGCCCACCAATGTGGGCAATTTTAGCAAGGCCAATTCACCTAACCTGCACATCTTTGGATTGTGGGACGAAACCAGAGCACCCGGAGGAAACTCACTCAGACGCTCGGAGAATGCGCAAACTCCACACAGACATTTGCCTGAGGCTGGAATCGAACCCAGGTCCCTGGCACTATGAGGCAGTGGGGCTACCCTAATTTTAAATCCTGTCAGAAAAAATGTACTCTGAGCAGGGTCTTGTGTTAACTGGGTCTCTATTGTTCATCAGTTATGAGATTTAGTATCATTTTAACTTTATTATGTTGTGAAGCATTACATGCATCCTGGTCCTCTCTTAGCAATATAGAACACATCCTTCGAGGATATGGGAAGCAGTAAGCACTGAAAGAAAGGGGAACAAAGGGCATCCTGATTAATATGGGATTCTGTTATTATACGTATTGGACGGATGTCCAAAAAATTACCGTGTATGGAGGATACTTAACTATCGCCCTCTGGGAGTAAATTCTATACATGACAAATTTCAGACTTGCAGAACAAATCCCCAGATCTGGATTAGTTTTATTGCATGTTGAAATGTTGCTTATATCAGAAGGAAATAAAACACAGATTGATCTATTCCTTGCATTGCATATTGTATGAGAAAAATAAAATGAATTAATAGTACTCCAAAGAGAATTTCTCTCTTTTATTTAAGATTTGAGACTTGTGCAGAATATAAGAGCTAAGTTTTATTTACAAACCAATCAGTTTCCAAATGTTGTGAAATCTAAATATTAATAAATATTTGAGACACTACACAGAACCTTAAATGTAGTACCTGTTTCAGGGCACAGGACCTGTTTGTCAACAGAAGAGATTCTAACATTTCCGTGGTAATACATGTCATAGAGTCATAGAGATGTACAGCACGAAAACAGACTCTTCAGTCCAACCTGTCCATGCCGACCAGATATTCCAACCCAATCAAGTCCCATTTGCTAGCACTGAGCCCATATCCCTCCCTTTTTTCATTGGAGAAAAGGAGGAGGAGAGGGAACCTAATTGAGGTATACAAGATAATGAGAGGCATAGGTAGAATCGATAGCCAGAGACTATTTCCCAGGGCAGAAATGACTAACACGAGGGGTCATAGTTTTAAGCTGGTTGGAGGAAAGTATAGAGGGGATGTCAGAGACGGGTTCTTTACACAGAGAGTTGTGAGAGCATGGAATGCGTTGCCAGCAGCAGTTGTGGAGGCAGGGTCATTGGGGACATTGAAGAGACTCCTGGACATGCATATGGTCACAGAAATTTGAGGGTGCATACATGAGGATCAGTGGTCAGCACAACATCGTGGGCTGAAGGGCCTGTTCTGTGCTGTACTGTTCCATGTTCTATGTTCTAACCCTTCCTATTCATATTCCCATCCAAATGCCTTTTAAATGTTGCAATTGTACCAGCCTCCACCACTTCCTCTGGCAGCCCATTTCATACACGCACCACCCTCTGCATGAAAAAGTTGCCCCTTAGGTCTCTTTTATATCATTCCCCTCTCATCCAAAACCTATGCCCTCGAGTTCTGGACTCACCAACCCCAGGGAAAAGACTTTGTCTGTTTACCCTATCCATGCCCCTCATGATTTTATAAACCTCTATAAGGTCACCCCTCAGCCTCTGACACTCCGGGGAAATCAGCCCTAGCCTATTCAGCCTCTCTTGCTCATTGCTGGTTTAGGTTCCATTCTCTTTAGCCAGCAGATGAGGCCGAATATATCGTTTGAATCTGCAGCTCACTAAATTGAGTCAGGATTCTCTCAACTTTATTGTTTCTTCCCAGCATTGCCCCACTTCCGAAAAAAAGCTCTTATCCACTGATTATCCCACCACCAACAACACAGACACCCCACCATTTCCCCAGTAACAATGTCACCCTATCAACAATCTCACCATCTCTCTAACCCTCTGGATAAAATATTATCTCATCTGCCCCATTAGGAAATATACTACCTTTACGTTCTGGTTTGGAGATGAAAATATTGGAAATTGGAAGTAAATATTAGACCTCCTCGGTGCTGATATAATGCTTCAATTCAGCGAACAGCACTGCAAGGCATTTCATGGGATAAAACTTTATCTGCTGTTGCCTTCAGGCTGATTAAAACATGTTCCACTTCTCCACTTGTAAGTATAATTGTCCAACAACTGAATGATCATTTAAAACAAAGTGAGTCCTCAACAACTAACAGTGCTTCAAAGATATTGTAAATTACAGTCGAGGTGCTCCTTTTAGAATCGGTCCACTCTTGGATTAAGGTTAAAGGTAAAGCGAAATGAAGAGGAGACATTCCTGCTTTGGAACATCAATAACCTATGTTGAAATGTTCCATGATATTACACGATGCCAGCTGAGGAGAATAATCATTCAGAGTTTGATTGCAGCAAATAAATCTCCTGGACAATGCCGTGAACTTGACCTCTCACCGTATTAAACACTTTAACATTCACTGCATCCATCATTGGAACATTGTGGATCATATTCAAGATGTATTGCAGCAACTTTCCAAAGCTTCTTTGATAGCACCTACCAAACATTTAACTTGTATCCATTGGAAGGTCATGGCCAGCAAATACAGGGGAACTCTACAACCTCCGAGGTCCGTAAAATCCTGGCTTCCGCATGTTTTCCTGGTTTCTTATCATCACTGGAACTCCCTCGCCATCAGCATTGTGAGTGCCTGTTCACTATGCAATAACATCAGTCCACTTTGATGGCTCACCAGTACCTACTTGAGAGTCCTGTGGACAGACAATGAAGTCTTGCCTTGTCATCAATCTCAACAACCTTTGAATTAATAAATTGAATTTTGTTTTAAAAAAGTGCCCCCGATTACAATGTTGAATCAGAACTCAGCAAGTACATTTTCAGGCTCCAGTTACCTCCACTGGAGCTCATATTTATGTGAATTTAATCTTCATTTTTATCTGTGTTGAGATTCTCAGTGGACCATTGATTCTCTGTGCCATATTTGAAATCAGGAGACCGTAGCAGCAACTTCTGTTTGTGCCTTCCATTTGCCCCTTGGAGGGAAAGAAATCTCTGACTTTGTTCGAGTGAAATTACTTTCATTACAGCTTTGGAAACAACATATAACCTGGTGTCTCATACTATAATATTACTAGATAACCTCATAAAACCTTATCCCTCAAAAAAATGTAATTCAAATATTATTGAGACCAGTACTTCAAACATGTAATCATTTAATTATTCATCTGTTGAGCTTCTTTCTGTTGTGCCTCAGATATATTAAAATACTACTATGTGCTGCATAGTAATTGACTCATTCAATCTAATAGAAAAAAAGGCAATAAACTCCTGAATTTCAGCACAAGATGCTTGAGATCCATGACAATTACAGATGCGGACAAGAGTTCATTTCCAATAGAATCCAATCTCTATATTCTCCATTATGACAGTAACACCTAGACCACTTCTACTTAAAGTGTGTGTCATTCTGCAAAGCCAGGGGGATCTTTGCACTGATAGCAAAATACATCCTGTCAGCTCATGTTACTATTAACACCAGCATTCACTTTATTTTTACTCCTGATTTATTGAAATTACATTTTCAACTCTCTTTTCCCTGATGCATAAACCAAGACATGACTGACTGAGTCATTCTTTGGATGTGGAGTGTATTTGGAAGGTATATTCTTTGGAAAATTTTACAGTTTTAAGCTATGTATAAATTGTTCCTTCAATAATTTGACATATTTTCCCATTTGAATATTTACACATTTTGAGCTCAATTGACAAAACATAGACAGTCCAATGTGTGGGAGGGGAGTTATGCCCAGGTCATATTGCAAAAGTTTACTTCTGATTTTTGTTTGGGATATGAACAGACAATACTGCATGAATGTGCCTCCTGATTTGACATGGTTATGCCAGCTACCATAAGCCGCTAACTTGGGGCATTCACCTTTGAGTCATTTTCAACAAAAGCATAGAACAGTCAACGCACATTAAGCGCATAATGTGGTGTCAGAATTGGAGCTGAAATTCAGTTTTGAGGAGCAAATCACAACTAAAACACTTCCTCTCCCAGTGACAGTCAAAATGAAAGGTGATATGAAACAGAACTCCTTTCCACTCACAATGGTGAGATTACAAATGGAACATGTCTACGTAACAAGTAGTATACTTGTAACAAGAAGCTGCACTATTTTAATTGCTTGGTAATAAGGAAGCACAAGCAGCAGGGAAAGATGGCCACCAGAGAATTATCAGCTGAATTATCAGCTGAAGAGTCTGATCGATCAGTCTTCACCATACAACAGGGGGAAAGTGAGGACTGCAGAAGCCGGAGATCAGAGTCCAGAGTGTGGTGCTGGCAAAGCACAACAGGTCAGGCAGTATCCGAGGAGAAGGAGAATTCAATTTTTGGGCAAGAGCCCTTCATCAAGAATAATACAGGTTAGTTAGATTAGTTAGATTAGTTAAGTTAGACACACCTTGTGATTGCTGGCAGCAAAAGAAGAACAAAGTCAACATGAAATGCTCCTGTCTGGGCACAAAGTCGATGCCTAAGGATAGAGACCAACTGATGTCTTTGTGCCTTACAAGAAGGATGGTAGAGATAAATGAGGGAAGTACAGACCAGGAGGTCTCACATCAGTGGTAGGGGAAACACTTAGAGTCATAGAGTCATAGAGATGTACAGCATGGAAACAGACCCTTCAGTCCAACCCGTCCATGCCGACCAGATATCCCAACCCAATCTAGTCCCACCTGCCAGCACCCGGCCCATATCCCTCCAAACCCTTCCTATTCATATACCCATCCAAATGCCTCTTAAATGTTGTAATTGTACCAGCATCACCACATCCTTTGGCAGCTCATTCCATACACGTATCACCCTCTGTGTGAAAAAGTTGCTCCTTAGGTCTCTTTTATATCTTTCCCCTCTCACCCTAAACTGATGTCCTCTAGTTCTGGACTCTCCAATCCCAGGGAAAAGAGTTTGTCTATTTATCCTATCCATGCCCCTCATAATTTTGTAAACCTCTATAAGGTCACCCCTCAGCTTCCGACGCTCCAGGGAAAACAGCCTCAGTCTATTCAGCCTCTCCCTGTAGCTCAAATCCTCCAACTCTGGCAACATCCTTGTAAATCTTTCCTGAACCCTTTCAAGTTTCACAACATCTTTCCGATAGGAAGGAGACCAGAATTGTAGGCAATATTCCAACAGAGGCCTAAGCAATGTCCTGTACAGCCACAACATGACCTCCTAACTCCTGTACTCAATATTCTGACCAATAAAGGAAAACATACCAAACACCTTCTTCACTATCCTATCCACCTTCGACTCCACTTTCAAGGAGCTATGAACCTGCACTCCAAGGTCTCTTTGTTCAGCAACACTCCCTAGGACCTTACCATTAAGTGTATAAATCCTGCTAAGATTTGCTTTCCCAAAATGCAGCACCTTGCATTTATCTGAATTATACTCCACCTGCCACTTCTCAGCCCATTGGCCCATCTGGTCCAGATCCTGTTGTAATCTGAGGTAACCCTCTTCACTGTCCACTACACCTCCAATTTTGGAGAAAATTCTGAAGGAGAGAATTAATCTCCACTTGTGAGGCAAGATTTGTTCAGGGATAATCAGCACAGTTTTGTCAGAGGACGTTAGGACATGCCTAACAATTCTGATTGAATTTTTTAAGGAGGTGACCAAGTGTGTAGATAACTGTTAGGATTTCAGCAAGGCCCATGGCAAAGTCCCATTGATAAAGAAGGTAAAAGCAATGTAACCAAGGGTAAAATTGGCTTAGTAGCATGAAACAAAGGCTAATGATAGAAAGTTGCTTGTGTCTTGAGGTTGGTGTCAAGTGGAGTCCTACAGGGATCAGCACTGGATCCCTTAATGTTTGTGTCATTCATAAATGATGTAAATGTGAATGTGGGAGTGTTGAGAAGTACATTTGTGCTTGACATAAAGATTGGTCAGATGGTTGAAAATAAGGAGGAAGGTCTTAGACTAGCATCTACACAGATTGGTCAGATGGACAGATCCGTGGTAGGTGGAATTTAACCCTGGGAAATGTGAAAGCATGCACTTTGGAAGAAGTAACAAGTCAAAGAAGTGCTCAATGAATGATAGGATAGTAGGCAGCTCAGAAAGATGGGGATCTTGCATTGCTTGTTGACAAATCACTGAAGATGACAGGACAGGTTAACAGGACAGTTAAGAAACCATACCGGATGCTTGCCATTTTGAGTCAAGGCATAGATTATAAGAATAGAGACATTATGTTGAAGTTGTCTCGAACTTTGGTTAGGTTACAGCTAGATTACTATGTGCGGTTCTGATCAATATACTATTGGAAGGTTGTGATTGTACTGGAGGGGGTACACAAGAGATTGATCAAGGAAGGAGCAGTTTAGCTAACAAGAGAGGTTGCATAAGTATTTGTTGTTTTAACTGAAGCAGAGAACATTGAGGAAGGGGGAACCTGGTAGAGGTGTACAAGATAATGGCATGGACAGAGTGGATAGAAAGCAGTGATTGAAGCATCAGTAACAAGAGGGTACACCTTTTAGGAGACAGGCAAGAGATTTAGAGAGAGTTTGAAGAAAAATGGTTTCACACTGAGAGTGATGGGAGTCTGGAACACACTGCTTGGAAAGATAGTTGAAGCAGACCATCTCAAAACCTTAAGAAGTACTTAGACAAGCACTTAAAGTATCATATATTTCAAAGCCAGGGGAATGATACAATAAAGTGGGGCTTGTGTAGATTTAGCTTAGTTTTGGCAGTATAGCCTAGATGGGTTAAAGGGTATCTTTTATACTATTATGATTCTTGCAAAGATAAAAATCTTCACTACTTGAGATATGAAGGATGGTTACTGGCAAGTGAAGCAGAATCTGACTACATTTTGATTGCTGTTCAGGAGACATGATGCTGTGCATTTCTATAACTTCAAAAGCACATAAATACAAATAACATGAGACATTTCAGAACCAGTCCAGAGTGGAAGCTACAACATATCTGCTAATTTAAACATGCAGAAACACAACGGAAGAGTAATTGATCAATATGTCCAAATCTGATATGACTGCTAGCCCGAACTTGCCAGATCAATCTGAAAGTAAACAGGAAAAAAATGAAATCAAATATCTCCAAAGTCAAGTCCATTGGTCACGCACTGGCAGTGATTGGTCTTTACCTGGATTCTTAAAAGCTTTGAGCTACAGCAGCACTGCAGTGACTAATAGTTACAAAAGCAATGACTTGTTGAATTTGTCAACTATTTAGCTATGTTCTACTTCAACTTATCATCAGAGTGTGAACCATTATGCAAGCTCCGTGCGAAGAATGTGCAGTGGCATCGGGGCACAGATATCACCATACATTGTTCCCATCAACAACGTGCCACTCAACAGATATCTGCCAATAGGCCAGCATCGTTTGTACATGCCATCTTTAAAAGGCTGCTGTACTCCCGGCCAGGCAGTAGCATTCTGAAGCCTCCTGCTTGATGATGGACAGAATCTGAAGATAGCAGGTAAGAGGAAAATGGGACCACAGTGCACCATTAGGCACCTGCAGGTTCTCAATGACTTTCTCCACTGTGCCAATCTATGTGACACACTCTCCTCTCAGCTAACTCACACTCACTGCCACTCTGCCTCTGCACCCACCTCCCACCAAGGTCCATGCTTTCTCCCTTTCACTATTAGACATTACAGAGGTTCAGAAAATCATGAGAGGCATGGATAAGGTGAATAGACAAGGTCTTTTTCCAAAGGTTGAGGGAGTCCCAAACTAGAGGGCATAGGTTTAAGGTAAAAGGGGAAAGATTTAAAAAGGATGTGAGATGCAAAGTTTTCATACAGAGGGTGGTGTGTGTGTATGTAATGAGCTGCCAGAGGAATTGGTAGAGGCAAGAACAATAACAACTTTTAAAAGACATTTGGACAGGTACATGAATAGGAAATGTTTAGAGAGATATGGGCCAAACACAGGCAAACGGTACTAGCTCAGTTTAGGAAACCTGGTCAGCTTGGACGGATTGGGCCGAATGGTCTGTTTCCGTGCTGTATAACTCTGTGACTCTACTACCTGCTACATCTTCACTCACAAACCTTCACCCACTCAACCTCCCACACTACGTACCCTGCACAGACTCTGTGCTGCTCTCTCACCCACTTGGGGTACCACAACAATTCAGCCAGTGCTAACAGTCATGCCAAACACTTCCACTTACTCAATCTGTGTTTCTCTCATTACAGGAGAAGAAAGCCCACAACAAGTCTTTATGGGATGATGGGGGCCCCCATTCAGCTATGCGTCTCACATAAGGAGAGAATTCTGGCCCTTGCAGGAGAGGATTGCAAACTGATGTGGGGACACTGAGACATACAAGGCCCTCTTATCAAGTAAGTGGCACACTTCATTCCACTTCAACCCTAATGCTAACTCTGTCAATCTCAGTTATTGTACACCACTTCTAACCACTGGCTCTGCCTCTCTGATGTTCCTGACAGACACCAACTCCATGCCCTCTGTGGAGAAAAACTTAGCTGCCCCAGAAGTTAACTCCTCAACCTCGAACGACAAAGTAATGCAAAGCCTTAGTGGAAGCATCAGCAAGGCTAGTCCAGATACTGACTCGTCAGTGAGAATGATTTTTTTTTATTTGATTTATTATTGTCACATGTACAGAGATACAGTGAAAACTATTGCTTGCATGCTAGCCTGATCAATCATACTTTACAGAAGTATATGAAGGTAATAGAACAGAATGCAGAATATAGTGTTACAGCTACAGAGAAGATACAGAGAAAGATCAACTCTAATACATGAGAAGTCCGTTCAAAAGTCCGATAACAGCAGGGAAGAAGCTGTTCTTGAATCTATTGGTACATGTTTTCAAACTTTTGTATCTTCTGGAAGAGGGTGGAAGAGAGTATAACCAGGTGGGAGGGTCTTTAATTACATTAGCTGCTTTCCTGAGGCAGTTACAAGTATAGATGGAATCAATGGATGGAAGGCTGGTTTTTGTGATGAACTGGACTGCGTTCACAACTCTGTAATTTCTTGCTGTCTTTGGCACAGCAGTTTCCATCCCAAGCTGTGATGCATCCTATTAGGATGCTTTCTATGGTGCATCTGTGAAAATTGGTAAGAGTCGTTGTGGACATGCTGAATTTCCTTAGCCTTCTGAGCAAGTAGAGGCATTCTTGACTGTGGCGGATGGACTGAATGTTAGGCTTTGAGAGTGGGGGAGTACAACCTGGTGAACTCCTCACGGTGATTGTTCCACAGTAGACCAAGCAATGTTCTCCATAGGCTGCGAGGCTGTGCACATGTGCAGCTCCTTAAGTTTCCACGCATGACAATCAGCATGCCCCAAAATCATTGACGCGCATGGATCTCAGAGGTCGACACCGAAGAAATAATGCAGTTAACGGGATTGCTGGCTGCTGGCTCTCGGAACTTGGCCAGAGTCTAACCAGCTGCTCAGCCCCAGGCAGGAGGGATCCCCATAGTGTGAGCAAGCAGGGACTTCATCCACATACATAGGAAAGAAGAGGATTGATGAACAGTCCCTCGTTGCCCAAAAGCTGTTAGCAGTGCAGAGAATCATTCAGCTCTCTGGCTGCCTCCATCGGCAGGTTCAAAGTAGTGCTGGAAAAGCATAGCAGGTCAGGCAGCACTACTCTAACCTTGACTCTAATCTCCAGCATCTGCAGTATCCACTTTTGCCTCCATAGGCAGGTTGATGGTCGCCATGGAGATACAGATCCAGCATCCTCACTGTCTGCTGGAGAGGTCTGCACTCCAGCCATTGGCCTTCAGGAGCTAAAACACAGAGACAGAGGACAGGGAAGTTGACTCACACTCCGAGTGCTCCTTGCTCACCAGGTGACAGGCCAGTGCAGGAATAAAAAGATCCCTCAGAAGGCACCATTCAGAGCACTCAGTTCAGATCCAATCTATTGGATTGAATACATGACAGTCCTTTTGCATCAGTAGCAGTACAACTATACTTGGGCACAGAAGAGATATCTTCACTGGATAGCAAGGCCACATTAGTCTTAGAATCAGAAAGGGGATTCATGAGCCTCACAAAGCATTGTCAAAGCATATCCAGTACCTCAACCTGCTTTGTTATTCAATCAGTCATCACAGGTGGTGACTATACAGCCCATCTTTTATCAGAAAGAACTCAATTTTCCCCAGGTCTCTGCACAAAGAACAGTATAACACAGGAACAGGCTCTTCGGCCCACTTAGACTGAGCCTACACATGATGCCCTTTTTAAACTAAGAACCTTTTGCCTCTGTGCAGTCCATATCCGTCTATTCATTGCTACTCATATACCTGTCAAGATGCCTCTTAAATATTGCAATTGTGTTCACCTCCACCACTTCCTCTGGCAGCACACTTAACACCCTCTGTCAAAAATGTGCCTCTCACATCTCCTTTAAACTGACCCTCCTTTGCCTTAAACCTTTGTTCCCTAGTAATTGACATTTCTCTCCTGTAATGAGGATTCCAATTATCCATTCTCTCATGCCTCTCAATTTTGTCAAGTTCTATCTACAGGGTGGAATCAAGATATTTGTAATATTTATCAAATACCGTTTTGAAATTATCGTTGAACTTACTCCATCATGCTTCCAGGCAGCACATTAAGAACATTAATAATTCCATGTATTTAAAAAAAAACAAGGTTCCCTTCTTCTGAAAACTAACTTCAATCCATGTCCAACAAACACACAAAATACTGGAGAATTTCAGCAGGTCTGGCGGTATCTGTGGAGAGAGACACAGAGTTAATGTTTCAAATCTAATATAGCTCTTCAATATGGTTTCCAACATCCAAAGTATTTTGGCCTTCAGACTGTGTTTAGAAACAGGTCATCTGATTTACTTTCTCTTCCCCTCATAATTTTGAACACTGATTAAATCCCTTTTATCCATTTTCTACTCTATGGATAATATTCCTAGTTTCTCTAGATTCTTTATATAACCAAAATATAATTCCTTCATGGTGATCTTTTGTTTGAGCTATTATCTTGCTCTGATTTTGATCTATCTTTCTCAAGCACATTATCAAATTTGTAGAGATATCTGGTCACACCTTAATGAACTGGAGAAAAGTAGGTTTTACTGAGTTGTAATAAAGCATTATCAGCAATCTGTTTTCTATCTCTCCATTGCCATCACATAGTATCCAGATCCACATGTATGAGACAAGAAAAAGATTCAAAATAACTTTGATATTTTTAAAGTGAGTCCAAACATGACTTTAACACTGTTGGACTACAAGTTTCAAATGTGACAACCAATTTGCACAGAGCAAATTCCCACATAAAACTTGAGCATCAATAAGCAATAACTTGTTTTTATGATGTTAGTGAAGGAATAAACATTGTCCAGGACATCAAAAACATTAAAATTGCCTGTTCTTCTTCAAACAGTGCTCTAGGATATTTCACAGCACTTGAGAATGCAGTTGGGTCCTTGACTTGAATCTATGTTTCAAAGACAGCACCGATGTTGGAAGCATTCCTTAGTAATGCTTTGGAAATGTCAGTCAAGACTTGCTTCACAAACTCTGGAGTGGGACTTGAACTCAACTTTCAGTCTCAGAAGTGACAGGATTACCCATTAAGCCGGGCTTGTACTTACCTAAAGCTCTTTACTTTGAAACAACTGCCAAAATTTAACTTGACACCAACGATATAAGGAGAAAGACTATGCACAGTTCAGCATCTTGAAAGAAGGTTTAAAATTAGCTTGACAGAAAGAGCACTGTAGCGGAATAGGAATACACTAGACAGAGTATTAGACTGAAAAGAGTAGTTCAGAAACAAGAAGGATCAGATGTTGGAGTAGGGATTGAGAGTCAGGCCTGGTGTGCATGGGTGGGATGTAATATCCTCCCAGGTTGAGTTTAGTGGTAGCAGGGATTGGGGTATGTCATCATCAGATAGGTGGGGACTGTACCACGATCTCAACTCTATCCTGTGGATAGTCTCCTCACCCAGAGCCAATTAATGACTAACTAATTCATGCCCAATTGGTGCCCACCTAATTAATATCGCTTGCCATGTCATTGCTATGTAAGGATTCAAACAGGATCTTGGGAGGGCACTTGTTCAGTCACATTCTGAGTGAAGGACCCAGTATTGGGAAGGAAGTGGGGAGGGGGAGTGGGGTTTGAGAAGAGATGGAGGTCTGATGCAAGTTAGCTGTCTTGCCCTTGCTATGACCATCTTCACCCTTCTCCCATTGATAGCCTACAGTGTGACAATAGGACCTCTAAAATAATATTCAGTCAAAAGCAGTGCTTATCAGGGTTCACCATTTGCCATTAATTGATTGGATTCATGCATCCAAACTGAGGTAACCAGAGCCTGGAAAGTGACATTTAATACGTTGTCCTCTGACATTTCTTCAAGACTGTCTTCATAAACATTCACATTTTGGTTTCTCATCTTTCAAAACATGTTATTTTTAAAGTACAACTTCAGGGTCTATTTCACCCACTGAGAAAGAAGGAAACAAAAACAAGGTTATCTCTGATATGAGAAGAAGCAACTTGTTTTAGAAATAATAAGCAATAACATCAAACTGGTACACCAGTCATAACCAATAAAGACATCTGCATGTCTGTATTCACAGCAGCTCAATGCCTCATTACATTAAATATCAAAATATATTAAAGACTGAATTTGATTAAGCTGTAAACTTCTGCAAGGTCATTTTAAACATAACAAAAAAAAGACATGATGGGCAAATTTTTTTACACAGAGGGTGGTTTGCATGTGGAATGATTTTCCTGAGGAAGTGATGGATGTGGGTACAGTTACAACATTTAAAAGACATTTGGATACGTACACAAATAGGAACATTATGGAGGGATATGGGCCAGGAGCAGGCAAGTGGGACAAGTTTAATTTTGGGATGATGTTCCTCATAGACTGTTGGACTGAAGGGCCTGTTTCCGTGCTGTATAACTCTATGACACCCCTTCAATTTTCAAGTGTTGGATTAAAATTAAACATTCTCAACATAGATGAAACCTCCTTGCGTGCACACTTTTTTGCTAAAGGATTTTACTCAAAACCAGAAATTTCTGTTTGCTGAAGAATCTCATTCGTAACTGCAACAATTAACTTATTTGAAACAAAGACAGAAATTGCTGGAAAATTTTGGCACATCTGGCAGCATCTGTCGAGAGAAAGCAGAGTTAGTGTTAGAAAGGGCCAGTGACTCTTCTTCAGAACTGATGGTAGCCGGGAAAAGAATAGTTTTACACAGAAGATGTGTGGGAGTTGGGGGTAGAGTAAATGATAGATGGAGATAGAGCACAAAGAGAGAGAAAAGCAGTTGAGCAGAGAAACGAGTGGTTAAAGGACAGCCTGGGGGAATGAATAACTGCTAATGGGGGAATTAGTGGCTGACAATGGGTAGTGTGTGATAGCAGCCCATGTGATGACAAGGTGAAAGTGAGGACTGCAGATGCTGGAGATTAGAGTCAAGAGTGTGGTGTTGGAAAAGCACAGCAGGTCAGGCAGCATCCGAGGAACAGGAGAATTGACGTTTTGGGCAAAAGCCCTTCATCAGGAATGAGGCTGTAAGCCGAGGGGGTGGTGAGATAAATGGGAAGGGGGTAAGGCTGGGGAGAAGGTAGCTCGGTGTGTGATAGGTAAATGGAGGTAGGAGTAATGGTGATCGGTCGGAGGGGAGGGCAGAGCAGATAGGTGGAAAGGAAGATGGACAGATAGGACAGGTCATGAGGGTGGTGCCAAGTTGGAAGATTGGAACTGGGATAAGGTGGGATGAGAGGAAATGAGATAACTGGTGAAATCTACATTGATGCCATGGGGTTGGAGGTCCCAAGGCAGAAGATGAGCACTTTTTCTGCAGGAGGTGAGTGGTTAGGGAGTGGAGATGGAGGAGGCACAGGACCTGCATGTCCTTGGCAGAGTGGGAGGGGAGTTGAAGTGTACAGCAACGAGGCAGTAGGGTTGGTTGGTGCAGGTATTCTCTGAAGTCCTCTGCAAGTAGGCGTCCTGTCTCCTCTCTAGAGGAGACCACATTGACAGCAATGGATACACCAAATGACATGAATAGAAGTGGAGGTAAAACTTTGATGGATGTGGAAGGCTCCTTTGGGGCCTTGAATGGAGGTGAAGGGGAGATGTGGGCACAGGTTTTGTATTTCCTGCGGTGACTGGGGAAGGTGCCGGGAGGGGAGGATGGGCTGTTAGGGGGCATGGACCTGACCGAGTAGTTGCAGAGGGAACAGTCTTTACAGAAAGCGGCTAGGGGTGGGGAAGGTAATATATTTTTGATGGTGGGATTCGTTTGTCGGTGGTGAGTGACAGAGGATTATACGAAGTATATGGAGGTTGGTGGGGTGAAAAGGTGAGGACTCGGGGGTTCTGTCCTTGTTGTGGTTGGAGAAGTGGGGTTTGGGGGCAGAGGTGCGGGAAGTGGATGACATGCACTGGAGGGCATCATCAACTATGTGGGAGGGGAAATTATAGTATTTAAAGGAGGAGGCCATCTGGTGTGTTCTGTGGTGGAACTGGTCCTCCTGGGAACAGACACAGTGGATGTGGAAGAATTGGGACTAAGAATAGAATTTTTACAGGAGGCAGGATGGGAGGATGTGCAGTCCAGGCAGTTGTGGGAGTCAGTGGGTTTGTTGAAAATGTCAATGTTGAGTTGGTCATTGTTGATGGAGGTGGAGAAGTCCAGGAAGGGAAGGGAGATGACTGAGATGGTTCAGGTAAACTTAAAGTTGGGGTGGAATGTGTTGGTGAAGTTGATGAACTGTTCAACCTCCTTATGGGAGTACGAGGTGGCACCAATGCAGTCATCAGTATAACGGAGGAAAAGGTGGGGAATGGCATCAGTGTAACTGCGGAAGATGGACTGTTCCACATAACCAACAAAGAGACAAGTATAGCTGGGGCCCATGCATGTGCTGATGGCTACTTATTTCGTCTATAACAAGTGTGAGGATTGGGAGAAGAAATTAATGAGGGTGAGGACCAGTTTAGCCAAACGAATTAGGGTGTCAGTGGAAGGATATTGGTGGGGATGTCGGGAGAGGAAGAAACAGAGGGCTTGGAGGCCCTGGTCATGGCAGATGGAGGTGTAGAGGGACTGGATGTCCATGGTGAAGATGAGGCATTGGGCCTGGGGAAACGGAAGTCTTGGATGAGGTGGAGGGTGTGGGTGGTGTCTCAAATGTATATGGGGAGTTTCTAGACCAGGGGGATAGGACAGTATCGAGGTAGGTAGAGATAAGTTTGGTGGGGCAGGAGCAGGCTAAGATGATGGGTCAGCTGGGGTAGTCAGGTTTGTGGATCTTGGGTCGGAGGTAGAACCAGGTGGTATGGGGTTCCCAAACTATGAGGTTGGAATCTGTGTGTGGGATATCCCCTGAGGTGATGAGGTTGTGTACTGTATGGGAGATGATGGTTTGCTGATGGGGTGTGAGTTTGTGGTTGAGACGAGCAGTGGGAGGTGGTGTCTTCACTTTGGCGCCTGGATTCATCAGTTCAGAGGTTAGTGCGCCAAACTACCATTCCACACTCCCTTGTCTGCTAGTTTGATGGTGAGGTTGGGATTGGAGCAGAGGGAGTGGAGGGCTGTGTGTCGAGAGGGTGAGAGGTTGGAGTAGGTGAGTGGGGTGGACAGGTTGAGGTGGTCAATGTCCCAACAGAAGTTGGAAATAAATAGATCGAGGGCAAGTAACAGACCAACACTGGGTGTCCAGTTGGATGGGGTGTATTGGAGATGGGAGAAGGAGTCCTCGGAAGGTGGGTGGGAGTTCTGGTGGAAAAAGTAAACTTGGAGGCAGAGACAGCAGAAGAAGTGTTCAATATCACCAGATGTGGATTTCACCAGTTTCCTCATTTCCTCTCCCCCCACCTTATCCCTGTTCCAACCTTCCAACTCGGCACTGCCCTCATGATCTGACCCATCTGTCCATCTTTCTTCCCACCTATCCACTCCACCTTACTCTCTGACCTATCACCATTACCCCCACCTCCATCCACCTATCGCACGTTTGGCTACCTTTCCCCCAGCCCCACCCCTCTCACATTTATCTCACCACCCCCTCAGTTCACAGCCTCATTCCTGATGAAGGACTTTTGCCCAAAATGTTGATTCTCCTGCTCCTCAGATGCTGCCTCTCCTACTGTGCTTTTCCAGTCCATGTGATGACGAGGTCTGCAGGGGTTGGGGAGGTGCTCAAGCTCTAAAGTTGTTGAACTTGATATCAAGTCCAGAAGGCTGCAAAGTTCCCAAGTGGAAAATTAGGTGCTGAGCTTCACTGGGCCACCACAGGGCGGCACGGTGGCTCAGTGGTTAGCACTGCTGCCTCACAGTACCAGTACCCAGATTCGATTCCAGCCTCAGGCGTCTGTTTGTGTGGAGTTTGCACATTCTCCCTGTGTCTGTGTGGGTTTCCTCCGGGTGCTCCAGTTTCCTCCCACAATCCAAAGATTTGCAGGTCAGGTGAATTGGCCACGCTAAATTGCCCATGGTGTTAGGTGCATTAGTCAGATGGAAATGGGTCTGGTGGGTTACTCTTCAGAGGGTCAGTGTGAACTTGTTGGGCCAAAGGGCCTGTTTCCACACTGTGGGGCATCTAATCTAATCTAAAACCACAGCAAACCTGAGACAGAGATGTTGGCCAGGGAACATGGTGTTGAGTTGAAGTGGCAAGGAATTGGTCAGGGTTTGTTTTATGAGTATAATGTAGGTGTTCTGCAAAGCAGATACCCAGTCTGCACTTTGGTTCCTCAATTTAGAGGAGACCACATTGTGAGCAGCAAATGCAGCAAACTAGATTGAGTGAAGTGCAGGTAAAGCATGTTTCATCTGGAAGGCATGTTTAGGACCTTGGATAATGAGGAGGGAGGAAGTAAATGGGCAACTGTTAAACCTTCTGTGGTTGCAGGGGAAGGCATTGTGGGGGTGTGTGGATGTGTTGGGAGTGAAGGAGGAGCAGACCAAGATGCCCCAAAGAGAACGGTCTTTGTGGAATTTTGGAAAGGGAGGGGACTGTTAAGGAAGGTGGTGGCATCTCGCTGGAGGTGGTGGAAATGGTGGCTAATAATGAGGGGGTGAGGGTTAAATGTAAAATGGGTCGGGCCCAGCTGAGGGCCCTGTCAACAACAATGCTGGGAGTTCCTCAACTGAGGAAAAAGGTGGACATTTTAGAGACTTCCTTATCGAAGTTATATCATCAGAACAGATGTGATGGAGATAGAGGAACTGGGAGAATGGAATGGAGTCTTTACAGGAAGCAGATTGGGAGGATGTATAGTCAAGGTAACTGTGCATGTCAGTGGATTTATTTTTCCAGGGTATGTTTAATTATTTTTGTGTAAACTTCTGATAGTTAATGTAGCAAGCATGAGTTCACTAAAATTGTCAGACCATCATCTATCACTGGATTGCCAGTCTGACCTTCTTTTGTGACATGAGTACATACAATTTTAACTCCCTTATTCTGAGAGCTGGCTATTCAGATAAATAAAGAGCATCTCAAGCCAGAGAAAATGAGTAATGTTCCTTTTCATGCACCTTTAGGTGACAAAACTGCCTATTTCTGGTGGTTAGGTAACACTGCAAAATTAGCACAAGCTCAGTAATCTTGGGAGATATCACTGAGGAAGCCTTGTTCTGCCCACAAGTAGCATATCAAAATCACAAGAAGAAAAAGAAATTCTGGCAAGCAAATGTACCACCTTTAAGTTTGCAACAACAGAACATATCTGACTACCCTGCTATTTTCTGACTCATGAAATGTCACCAACAGAGAGATGTTAGAAAGCTTACATATACGTGCAGTCAGTTCCGTTTTCCCTCAAGGCTAAGTACCAGCTGGATATTTGCAATGTGAGCATCCATAAACGACACAGAGAATTACATAGAATGCAGACCGCAGAAACAAGTCACGAGGCCCAACTGGTCCTATCAACATAATCTTCCTTTAATTCAGTGAATATTCATAGCACTCTGCTCAGGCAGCGGAGACTGCGCTGGCTGGGCCATGTCCACTGCATGGAGGATGGCTGCATCCTAAAGATATCCTCTATGGAGAGCTTGCATTGGGAAGAGACCCACTGGGCATTCCCAGCTGCGCTACAACATAGTCCGCATGAAGAACATGAAGGTGCTTGATATCGTTACGGAGCCCTGGGAAAGGCTTGCAGTTGACTGCACAAGATGAAGAAGTACCCTGAACCAGCAGACAAGCGGGCACGAAAGAAGGAGTGCAGCAGCTCTAGCAGATCAACGACCACACACAGATGTGACTTCTGCGACCGGGACTGTCACTCCAGCATTGGTCTCTTCAGTCACAAGTAACGTTGCTTCAAGGAAACAGAAAGTCACAACAACAAGAATGCAACCCATGGTCAGCCTTAACTGAAAGGTGCCTCATTCACTCACTGTTTTGTCTTAAGTTGAAGCTGAACAGTGACAATCAGTGAATCACAACAAACCACATTAGACATTATATCAATGATGTAATTGTTCTGACTGGAATTAGGTTGTCCACAAAAATGGATTTTGTACAATGGAATAAAAGCTGTTGTCTGTGAACTTTACTTTCAGCCTGATCTATAGCCATGAGTTATTTCTTTGGTTGCTGAACTTGCTCAACAGTTACTTAATGACACTGCTCAAAATGAACAATTAGACAGGTTCAAAGCACAGACCTGGAACATTTCCTGACTTTGCAAGCCCAACCCTGGGAGAAAGCGCCCCAGCAGGTCAGATTTCTATCCCATGGGCTTGGGGTTCCATAGGTGTCAGGCTGGGTAACCCCAGCTCAGGAGTGGAGGCCGCAGGTTATAGATGCAGGCTGTGAGCAAGGCTGGTCTTCCTGTCCCAGCATTGTGCTGCAGTTTAATACAAAGAGAATGGAACTAAAAACATCCATCATGCCCTTTCCCTCACAGCCTATAGCCCCACACACTCCCTATGCTACATCTGTGCCATCCTTAAACTACATCATAATCTTTATGCCACCCTTTGTCCTTCTATCCAAATCTCCTGAGTTAATCATGCCACACTTACCACCTTATGCCCCTCTCCCTAAACAGCTCGTTACTCCAATGTCAACTGTGGCCCTCTGATGACACCCTCATATCTCTTTATGCCAATCTCTGGGCCTGTACTCTCCGTTTGTAGTCCCAATATCAACTTATTTGCCACCATCTCCTTCGCTATGCCAAGTCAGAATACTGACGATGGGCAAATATCAAGAGCAGTGCTGATGGAGCTGTCTTCTAATTATGTCAGTATTTAAAAGGAGATTGGCATGGATTAAAACAAATCAAAATATTTAAATTCCTTTCATTGCAACCCATGACAAGTTGAAATGTTTACAAAATGTTTAGCAAGCAATAGAGACCATTACTTGTCAACTCACTGCTGCCTAGCGAGAAATGCACCATGCCTCTTGAGAAAAAGGTAAAATATATGACAAAAAATCTTAGAGTCATAGAATTTTACAGAACAGAAGGAGGCCACCCGGCCCATCGTGTCTCTACCAGCTCCCAAAACAGCTACCAACCTAGTTCCATTCTCCAGCCTTATATGCTTGGTCCTGTAAATTAATTACTCAAATATATAAGTCCAACTCCTACGGAATCTGCCTGAAGAAGTAGCAGTGCTCTTAACACTTGTGTTTTCAAATAAACCTGTTGGACTATAACCTGTCGTTGTGTGACTTCTGACCTTGTCCAATCCAGTCCAACACCGGCGCCTGCACATCATGAGTAAAGAGATTTTTCCTTACCTCACTCCTAGTTCTTTTGCTGACAATCTTGTAACCCCCTAGTTACTGACAAACTAATCAGTGGAAACAGAATATCCTTCTTCACCATGTCAAAATTGTTCATAATTTTTAACAGCTCAGTTAGGTCATCTCTTAGTCTCTGCTCTACAGAGAATAAGCCGAATTTGTCTCATCTTTCATTGTATTTAACATCCCTCATTCCTGGAATCAATCTAGCCATCTCCTTTTCTCTCTCTCCAGAGCTTTAACATCCTTCCTTAAATAAAGTTTCCAGAACTGAACACAATTTGTGGTCTGACCCATGATTTGCACATGTGTATTATCAATTCTTTGTTTTTACATTTTATGCCTCTATTTATGAATCTAAGGATCTAATTAATCTTCATAACAACTGTTTTAATTTGTTAAGTCACTTTCAGAGAATTATGAACTCGAATCCTGAGGTTTCATCTGCTCCTGTATTTCCCTCAAAGTTGTACCAATGAGCCTGTATTGTCTCTCCATGTTTCTCCCACCAAAATGCACAACCTTGCATATCTCTGCATTGAAATTTACTCACCAATGTTGAGATGGCCTACATCAATCACCTTGCCTGGTTCTACCACTGATCTCTTCAAAGCCCATGTCACTCAAACCCTAATCAGATTTCACTCTTATTTGTACTGGTCATTTGATCCCAAAACTTTGTTTTTCTTTTCTACTTAGGAAAACATTGTAGAATTCTGAAGAAATCAAAGAAACATATTTCTCCTATACAAACTATGACACTCTACTGACCCCACCCCATGGCTCCTCATATCTCTTTTTGCCAATAAAGGGGGGCAGCATGATGGCTCAGTGGTTAGCACTGCTGCCTCACAGTGTCAGAGACCTGGGTTCAATTCCAGCCTCAGGTAGCTGTGTAGAGTTTGCACATTCTCCCCCTGTTTGCATGGACTTCCTTTCGGTGATCTGGTTTCCTCCCACAATTCAAAGATGTGCAGATTAGGTAAATTGGCCATGCTAAGTTGCCCCACAGTGTACAGGGATGTGTAGGTTAGGTTCATTAGTCAGGGGTAAATATAGGGTTGTGTTATGAGTCTGGGTGGGATACTCTTCGGAGGGTCGGTGTTGACTTGTTGGACCGAAGGATAGGGATTCTAATTTTGTCGGAATTCTAATTCTAATTCAATCTATGGACCTGTACTCAACATCCTGGGCCCTTTGTAGTCCCTATATCAACTTAGTGCCAACACATGCTGCTTCCTCACCACCTTCTTCCTCTCAATGCTCACTTAATGAGCATAAAGTAGCATGTAATGTAGAGACCAACAAAATTATGTTGCATTTTACAGTTATTTCCGATGGTCATTAAAAATCCTTGTTAATCAACAGCCTTCTAGGTTATCTCATGATTAGAAATGCATCAGGAAATGGGTCGCTGCACTCAGTGGTTAGCACTGCTGCCTCACAGCGCCAGGGACCCGGGTTCAATTCACGCCTCGGGTAACGGTCTGTGTGGAGTTTGCACATTCTCCCCGTGCCTGCGTGGGTTTCCTCTGGGTGCTCCTGTTTCCTCCCACAATCCAAAGATGTGCAGGTTAGGTGAAATGGCCATGCTAAATTGCCCGTAGTGTTAGGTGCATTTGTCAGGGGTACATGTAGGGGAATGGGTCTTGCTGGGTTGTTCTTTGGAGGGTCAGTGTGGACTTGTTGGGCCGAAGGGGCCTGTTTCCACACTGTAGGGAATCTAATCTAATCTAAAATAACTCTTTCTTTTTATTTTTTAAAATATAGCTTTCAATGGTTGCTAGTATTAATACATCTAGATATCAATGGACACTCTTGAAAATCTTCAAGGACTTAAAATCAATGACAGTGATAATGCCAAATTTAAAAAGCTTACATAACAGTTGATTCACCGGGGGTCGATCTGTTAAATGGTTTAGGGCAGTCACTTCTCTTTCTGCAGTGAAACTAATCATCACCTTTGTGCTTGCTTTGCTTTTGTTACAAAAAGTATCTTTCCTTTCGTCATCTATTTTGTGTCATTAAATAACTCCATGAGATCTTTGAGTTCTTCTGCAAGTGCATTTAATCTATTTTGAGACAATTGGTTTCACAGACATCTAGTACAATCAAATACTGTCTTTCATATTTCTACATGCATTTTATCTTGCTGTCTCATAATGAAAATATCCAACTCCCACACTCTGCAAACAATATCCCCCCATGTTTTTCTGAGGGTGTGGGGATGGAATCTTCATTCTCTGCTGTTGGAGTTGTGAGAATTAAAATCTGACCTTGTATCAGTGGTAAAATGTCCCTGCTCTCCAGTAGAATTTCTGGACCTTGGATGGAAAGGGATAGACAGGGAGTAAGATGGAATACGCCAAAAAAATATTCAAATCCCTTCCCAGCAGCACTTGGTTTTGAATGAAACAAGATTTCGATTTCTTCTCATTTTAATGTTTGTTGACTTCAGACTCTCACAAACTCAGCTTAAAATTTATATTTTAATCTTCATTCTTTCAATTTACTCCCAGGGTGAAATCTAGCTGCCAGGAACTTGAAGCAAGGTTGGCGAGGGCACATATTTATGCAGGGAAATTAAATATTAGCTTCGCGATGGTGGAATAATAGTTGGAAAGTATGTTAGTGTGGACTAAAGGCAGAATGTACTTTCTAACTGCAAGCAATGGAAAGCTAGTTTGCATAACATTAAAACACATGGGACAGTGTCGGGGCAAGATATCAAAGAAGAATCTTGAGTTCTGTGTTTAGTAACACAAACAATCTTCCTTCAGAGTTCTTTTACTGTATGTGTGAGAGTGACCAGAGACTGCACTGAATCTGGCTTTCACACGGAGCCCAGTTTCCCTCTTAATCACAGCTCAGATCGGAAAGATCAATGACACTCTGGCATCCCCAGCAGAATACGGTATTTTAATACATTTCACTTTATAATAATTATATGCAACATTGATGTCATTGTTCCATCCCACTCAATCTATGCATCCAATCCTGTAAAACGTCTGATCAATGATGGATACCCCTATGGACAGCATTAGGTTCCACATGATCTCATAATGTTTACCAGACATCATTTTCATCAAGCCTTCGAATCATACAATAAACCCAATGAAACTACATTGAAAAGTTAGTGGGTTATCCTTTTTTTCAGTTATTTTTCAGACATACCTATCTCTAAGGGCTGCTCAAATTCTGTTATTCATTGCTAGCCCAATCAAATTCTGTTACTCATCTTACATTTCCTCCTGTCCTAATCACAAGATTAGGGCAAAAATAATGTGAATTCCTGCTAATTGCTTTAAAATTCATAACATCAGTTCTGAGATAAAGTTAGTTATATCCATAATTGTTTGGTTGCACCTAATGTTAGAATTTTTTAGCCATCGCGTTGTGAGCAGCTTCTGTCCTACCTGACTTTGGAAGGTCAGGTAAACACTACCCCTCTATAATATAGCTGCACTTATGCTAGTCACGTGCTCTCTTTTAAGATGAAAATTTACTGACCTTGCTCTAAATATTTCTACATTTACTCTTTTGCCTAATAAGACATCTATTTCATTAATAAGACTGAAACTAAATTACGATCACAGTTCAATGAACTTTTCTGAACTCCTACGATTTTACAAGACATCCTTCTTTTAACTTACCATTTGTCTCTGTTATCGTGGGATCATACATTTCTTTTTAATTCTTGCTGCAAACCTCAGGCTGGCTGTTCCAAGAAATCTCTTGTCAAACTGTCTGTTATTGGCATCAGTAGCTATCGTTTGTACAGAGGTTCCTCTATATTAATTTGTAAGATTATTTTCTTCAAAATAGATCTTATTACCTTGGATTTTTCTCCTTCTCAAAGTTACCATTGTGCTAACTTATGATGTCACTTTAATGCAGAAAGCTAATCAGGCAAGGTAATTCTGTTATTACATCTAAAAGGCTCTGCCATATTTATGCCAATGGGTAGCCATATTGTGCCACCTCTGTCCATAGGCTAACCCAACAGCTGGAATCTTGTTGAGGTATTGATTTTTTGCTGAGGTAGTTTTGTATACCTGATTGGAATTCTTTATATTCTGACATTGTTTTATACAATAGTACATGTTAATTGATGGCCTCTGCTTTGGGGTTTCTGGACTCTTCTCATGGTTTCAATCTCCTTTGAAGTCAATTTGCTTTTAGTAGTACTCTGAAGCACAGTAGCGAGGAGATTACTAATCAAGAGAACTGAATTCAAATCCTAATTGAATGGGAATTCGGTCTTTTTAAAAATCTGGTATCAGTAAATAAAGTGACAATGGAATATTAAAATCCACGAGGGTCCACTAAAGTTCATTTTGAGAAGAGAACATATTTGACAAGCACAGCCCTATATAAGCCAGGGGCAATGGGAAAATGGCACTGTCTAAAGACTTTCAGGCACAGTGGACTGAGGGGTTGGAATCTGTACACCCACTCAGGCTGTACAACAGAGAAGAACCAAGACATAACGTTTCCTTTTTGTAGAGGGATCAACAACAAAGAAACAAGATTTAAGGGAAGGGGCAGCAGATTTACTGGGATTCAAGGAAGTTTATTTTCCACCCAGAGGGTGGTGAGATCTGGAACTCACTATCTGAAAGGCTAGGAGAGACAGGAACCATCACAACATTCAAGATATGTTCATATGATCACCTAAATCAACATAGCTTACAAAGCTATGGGCAAAGTATTAGAAAATGGAACTAGAGTAAATTGGGACTTGATGACTGGTATGGACACCATGACCAAAGAGCTTCTTTCGGGTTGAAAATCTCAATGGTTGTATTAGAAGCATTGAAATTGCATTGAAGCACATCAGAATGGAAGATCATGCAAGGGAAAAGTTCATTTCATATTGCACTTTCTGTCATTTGAATTTGAAAAGTGTTGTCCTTGGGCTGGATGCTTGGCGTGGTATGTATGTACGTTGTAATTACTAAGAATGCAGTGAAGCTGTATTGAAGAACCTGATTGTGGAAAAAAATTGAATTTTGTTGTACCTTCTGCAATTTTCAAGTCAGAGTGTTTTATAATGTGCATTTACCAATGTTGAGACAAAAATATAGTTTTGGAATAAGAAACTCCAGCCCCACAGCAATTAGATTAACTTCTAATTGTCCTCTGAAATGGCCTAACACCAATTCAACCTTCTTAGGGAAATTAGGGTTTGGGCATTATATGCTGGACTTGACGTTGATGTTAACAAGTGAAGAATTATATTTTCTTAAAGGGGAAAAAATGCTTTTGTTTTGATGTATCCACATAATTTAGAAACATCTTTGTAAAAAAATAAAAAGCTCATAGATAATTTATAACATTACTATTTGTCACAGTGATTCCAGAATACTCTTTAATGTAATTATGGACTGTGTGTTGTCCTAAAACCTGGAAATTTAACATTGCTTCTGCATTAAAATCTACTGAATGTAATATTAGCACATTCTAGTAGAGGAATGCTGAGTGCATGTATTAAGCTTTGCATGCTCAAATTAACAAAGTAATTTCTTAACTAATTTATTTTTAAAATATATCCATAGCACTTTTATGATGATATAAAATGCATGTTATTAATATTGTTGGCTAAATTAATGGAACTCTAGTGTATTTTGTCACACGAGTTCATTCTGAGTCGACATTTCATGTGAAATATTATCACAACCTATGGCATTATTATGGTAACACAAAATTCTCAGACTATAAAATCAATGCTTAGTGTGAACCATGGTTTACTAAAGACTTTCACAAATAGGTTTATAAAAATGGAAAAAAAAAGCAATCAAACCTGTCCAAGAATTCAGCTATAACAATATTTTCATTAGCTTCTGCTGCAACACTTAGGTTGTGAAAAGCTTAAGGTCTGCTTTAATGAGTTATAATTCAACTCTGGTACAAAAAAATGTCTGTAGAATATGTGTCTTTTATTCCTTCAGATGACTGTGATTGGAAGTATAAATTGGATGTTGTTGGACACTTCTTGAATTAGATGACCTTCAACTTTGCTTAGTCTGTATCAATTCCTATCAGCATTTATTTGATCCTTTGTCATAAACTATTCCTGACACAAGGTCATTAGTAGCTCAGAGGAGACCCAAATTAATTTAAGTTTCTCAAGCACTACAGATCTAAATCTATCCTACAATGATACATGTTTTGCACAAGGTGGGTTTGGAATTATGTAGGTCAGGAAATGCATGTTATCACTAATAGACTTAATGAAAAATGGATATGTTATGTAAGACTGAGAAGACTTTCCACATTGAGATGCCTGAGGTAGGTAAAGCTTATATCCGTTTTCATAATTTGTTTTTCCTGGGGCCCATCACTAAACTGACAGCAAGACTTGGTGGGTGCCACTTGATGGGTCCAAGTATGCACCAGTTTTTCAGCTGGGAAAGAACCAAGCTGTCTAGATAGGGCAGCGTGGGGTTGGTGGGAGGCAGCTTTTGTAGGTCAAGTTGATGAAAAGCCATTCCAACATATACCATCACCAAAAGCATTTTTGAATGATTTGAAGGATAATAACCAGCCTATTAGTCTATGTTATGAACACCTTCTCTTGCCCTCAAGTCTTGGATTGGAATCTGAACCAGGAACTTTGCATCTAAGGAGCACCACCCACTATACCACAAGCTCTCCCACTTTTAAATACCTGCCTTAGATTTCATACTTTCCATTAGGAACAAAACCTCTCCAAGTCCCAGACTATCTACTTGTCACTTTTTCAATTGTCACTGGGTCAATATCCTGAAATGTTCCTGCTTGACGCCATCGTGGTTCCATTCCCATGCACCAGCACCTTCTACTGCCAGGTTGGAATGAAAACTAAATGCTAGCCTTGTCAGGGTCGCTCTCACCTTAAATCAAATGTACATTTGAAACAATAGGAGAAGAATACAGAGTGGTGCAATGTATAGAAAATTATCTCAATGTATATCCATAAATGAAAGTGACAGCAGATGAAAAATGTTGCATGTTAAAATCAGTGTGGTATTTCCATAGATCTTAGTTTTGACAATAGATATGCATTTAGCTTACGTCGAATTGCATCGAATTACGTCGAATCTAATTGCATTTTAGATTTTATCTTGCTTGAATCAAATCTGATTGGAGCAATGGCAATCTTTCTCACAAATCAGAATGGGTAGACTTCCCAAGGGTCGCTGTCAATGGTGTTATATGATCCACCTTCCCAGCTTCTTTTGCCAAACAATTCCTGAAATATTGCAGTTTTTTTCAGTCAGCTCCTGAGTCAAAGTAATTATAAAGCAATGGTTTACAGCCAACTAACTATTTCTGAATTGTAGTCAGGATTGTAACAAAGGAAATGCATGGAACAAATACATCACTGCACACTTCTAGAAATGGCAATGAGATAAACGATCAAATAATTTGCCTTCAGTAACAGAGAATACTGACCATGGCACTCAGTCAAAACCCCATGCTCTTTTTTTTTGAATAGCAACATTTTCACCAGCTGAGACAGCAAACCAATCACTGACTTAATATTTTATCCAATCTTAAACCATAACAATCCCTCATGTTGCATTTAAGTATCAACCCCGATTGCATGGAATTGGCCTCGATTCCACTGGATGTTCATATTTCCCACCTCTCCAGTTGAAAGAATCAGCCACTTTCAATAAATGCGTAATCCTCAACCATAATGTGTTATTGGAGGCTAAGTAGGCTGACAGTGAGAATTCCACTCATCAGCAGAACCAAGTCTTATGCTTGAGAGTATAGGCCAATCTGATTGACCCACATCTTGAACAGCCCCTGCAGTGCCAGAACTGAGTAGCAAGTGCTAGTAGGACTGTAAGCAAGTCCAGGAAGCACCTTGATGGGTCCTACGGCCAAGTATGTTCTAGCTTTCCGGCTGGGGAAGACAAAGCAGTCTAGATAGGGCAGTGCGGGATTGTGGGAGGCAGCTTTTGTAGGTCAAGTTGGTTTGCAGAAGGCGAGTGTCCCTAAAATACCGAGGCCACCTGTCCTTCCTGTCCACCTTTTACCACGGTGCTTAAATATGGCCTGCCTACACTCATCTGCCAGCCCATATTTAGTGGACGGTGTAATATTCAGTTTGACGAGATGCTCTATTCGCCATTATTGCTGCTGATGTTTGCTCCCACCCATCCATCATACTATGCGGGAAAGCTCATGGGTGGGTGAAATGTGGGTCACTTGACACTCCTTATATTGTACATGTTGCACCACTGAAAGAGTGCTCAGTGGTAGGGCTGTAAAAATTTGTCCACTGTTTTGAACACACAACACAATGCATGGTAAGAAGATAAATCCGATCTCTTTCCAGTTGTCCTGTTGAATATGCCATGTAGGCCCCAATGCCCATGTGAACCAGAATGTCTTGAGTCCAGATCCACGATTTTCTTGGAGAATTGCATTCCATCGAAAGTGCATCATTGCTAACCATCTCAAACTGCACATTCTAGCATTTGAAACATGCCCCAAGATACTTCAAGGTTTGCTCGGTTTTAATGCTACAAACACATCAGTTCTGTGCGTAATCTATGTCCATATTAAACCTGCTCCAGTAGGCAGAAGTTGATCAAGTCTGGCTTGTGGGCATGAAAGAAATAATAGCATCTATGGAATCAAATAAATAGTAAAAGTTATTTTACTTTACCTTTAGGTATCTGTTATGCGCACACACTATTTTTTGCACAGTGTTTTTCTTCCTGACAATCTAAATTACTCTCTTTGTTGTGGCAAATTAACTTTGGAATGAAATACAAAGGCTTTGATTGGTAGAGACTGGGTGAACTTGAGATGGTGCAAGGTGTATCCTTTAAGCACTTGATAATTTTTTGCAAGCATAGAGTTTCATAATCATCAATATCGTAAAGTAAATGCTTGGTAATTTCCATGTCAACTGTTAGCTTTGCCTCTTAGGAAAAGAAACTGGCCATATTACAACATTAATAGTGAAATTAGATTAAGCAAATTTTATACTGAAAGTTATAACGTAACTGAATGGCATACCCCTGCTGTTTTAATGAATTGACTACTCTCTAATAGTGATAAACATTAGTGCTAATTGCCCATAGCTCAACCCACACTGAATATACGACAGCCAAAAAGTATTCTGGTTCCGTTTTTAACCCTGGGGCTATAGAGAAATTGCAACTCCATTCAGTCAATCATTGTAATCTGTTACTTCCGTTTCCAGTATTTCTGACTTACCGCTTCTTCACTTCATACGCCTGATAGCATGCCTTCATTTCACATTTACCATCAAATATTTTCAACAGATCATTTTCCATCATCTGCAACATGATCTCACCACTAAATACATCTTCCCTTGCTTCTCCTTTCAAAATTATTGGGATCCACAATTTGATTCACTCTTTCATCACCCTTTTATTCTTTGTTCTCTGTCCCTTAATCATCTTCCTCATGCTGACATATTCCATTGTAGCCACACCTCGATCATTTTCTTTTGCAAATGACAACCAACTTACTTGCAATTCCTGCAACCTAGCTCACAACTTGTTGCAAATTGTGCAGTTTCCTTGACAACTGGGAGACCAAACATAGCTTAGCACCGTAATCCTCCTGCTTTATGTCCTCAAATTGTTTTACGTTTACGTTACACTCATGTACCTTTTACTCAAAGAAACAAGTCTATTCTAATTACTCTAGTCCAGTCTTTCAGAATGTAATAGCAGATTAAAGCCCATGGCTGGCCCAAAGATTCACACTTCTGTGGCATCAGATGTTTCCCAAAATTGAGGGGAATTTAAAATCAAACTAGAAAATCAAAGTATTGACATGGATTCAAACTTATAGCTCATCGTGCTTGAAGAAATTCTCTGACTTTCTTTCTTTCCATGAGGTTTCTCTCCTGAAAAAGACATTTTTGAAAAAGCATCTGTACAGCACATTCTCCCTCAACGTTGCCACCTGCTGCTAAAGGCCCCATTTCAATAGCATCTATTATGTTCACCAAATCACCCTATGGTTGCCTCGAAAGACTCCAGCCTGAACTAAAAGATTATTTTGTAACATCCTCATTTTAATAGCAGTCACATCCAGTTTTGGGAAGACTATCTCCCTCTGAGTTTTTCGAAAAGTCTCTAAGAGCTAACACCAGAATCCTCTGTAAACCTCAGTGCAAAAGGACAGATACATTTTTGTTCCTACTAGTGGCAAAAATGTTGGATTTGGACTGAGAATTTTACTGTCCATGCCAGTACAAACATAATATAGATCTGAGGAAGGAGCATGATGGGAAAGAACCAGGGAGAGCAATGTATTTGAATAATTTTAAGTAATCATACTTTTGCTCTGAAATAAATAATTTGGATGAAGTCTAGATCCAAAAAAGAAAATGTTTCAGGGAAGGAAACTGCTTACATGTAACTCCAGACCCCCAGCAATGTGATTGACTCTTAAATGCCTTCCAGGCAATTTGGGATGGGTCAGTAAATGCTGGTCTAGCCAGTGACAGCTGTGAGAGATACTAGTGAATTAAAGGAATCAATTCAACAAAAACATTCACCCCTTCAGAACCATTATCTGATATAACAGAAGCTCCTGGTCAGCAGTCAGGTGGGCCCGTCGGTAAACCAAAAGAAAATTCATGCAGTTCATTCTTCTTGCTTCCTACTTGATTGACTGAGAGACTGGCTGCTATTTAAACTCAAATCCACATCTGAATTAACAGCAGAAGATCAAATGTAAGACTCCTCTGCAGCCTGTGCAGATTTTTCTCCAGTGAAAATCATATACTTATTGCTTCCAGAATGTCATAAAGGTCTTGTATTTGCATAACAGCTTTCATGATGAGTTCATTTCCCAGGCCACACACTGTACTGACTTCAAACTGTATCACTCTGTCACTGGGTCAAAATCCAGGAACTCCCTTGCTAACAAGGATGGTTAGATCTGCAGCAGTTCAAAAAGTAGTTCATCACTACCTTCTCCAGTGCAATTTAAGAAGGGTAATAAGCATTAACCCAGTCAGCAACAACTATATCCCATGAATGAACTTGTTTAAAAATCAGTTCACATCTTTATTGCTGTACAGAATTATTTTCAACTGTATTTTAATGTGAGAAAAGCAGCATTCAATTTGCATACAGCAATGATCCACAAACAGGAATATGATAGTGACCAGAACACCAGATTGAGGCGGTGATAGGGGGATAAACATTAATCAGGGAAGTGGGAAGAACTCCGTTCCCAGCAGAAAGGGTTCCAGTTGAACACTTAATCAAAAATACAGCAGCTTCACCACTGCAGCATTAAATCCATGACTTCAATTTATATTCCTCTGACTCAGAGGTGAATGTACGACCTTTGAACTGACACTCTTAAGATTCCAAAAAAAAACAAAGATCTGCAGATGCCGGAAATCAGAAACAAAAACAGAAATAGCTGGAAAAGCTCAGCAGGTCTGGTAGCATCTGTGTAGAGAAAGCAGCATTACCATTTTGGGTCCAGTGATCCTTCTTTTGGCTGATCTGCTGAGCTTTTCCAGCAATGTCTGCAGTTAAGATTCCAAATACCTTCTCCATGCACCTGACAAAAAAGAGGGAAACTTTCAGAATTTTAATTTAAACCAACAGTTTCTTTCATTATAATTGACGGATTGTTATTATGTTTTATAACTTACAGGAAAAAATATCCTTAATGGATCTATGAAAACATAAAGATACTTTTATTTGTTCTGACGTATGTAATTCCCAGTTGTAACCCTAGTTTGTGTGGGAAATACCATGGTTGTTTCATTTGTGCAGGTGAATAGGTTTATATTTAGAGATAAAGTTCCTTGGAGTGACGATAACCAACAAACTGTCCTGGGCTTCCCAAGTGGATGCGATTGTCAAGAAGACAAAACACCTCAGGCAGCTTAGGTAATTTGGCATGTTCATTAGGATTGTCACCAATGTTTACAGATGCGTCATAGAAAGCGTACTGCCTGGGTGCAATACAGCCTGGTAAGGCAACTGCTCTTCCCAGGACCATAAAAAGACCACAGTAGATTTTGTGCACAGTACAGACCATCGCAGAAGTCAACCTCCCATCCATGGACTCCATTTACACCTCACGGAAAGGCTAGCAACATCATGAGAGACCCCTCTCAACTCAGTAACACTCTCCTATAAATTAACCTAGTCCCATCCAAGAGGCAGAAGATACAAAAGTTTGAAAACACACACACACACACACACACACACACCAAAAGGTTCAAGAACAGCTTCTTCCCCACAGTTGCTAGACCAATGAACAAACTCTATAACTTCAAATAATGTTGTTCTTGTTGATATTGATCTTGCTTCACGCACCTTCTGTGCAGTGCAACCTGGATGCCTCATTCTGTCCAAGATTTTTTCACCCTGTGATTTGCATGTCCTTAATTACTATGATCTGCCTGTACTGCTCGCAAACCATGCTTTTCACTGAATTTAGGTATATATGAGAATAACTCAAATCAATCAATCGATCAATCTATTGTTCTTCAATTCTAAGAGGAATATAATGAAGCATTGATTTTTAACCGAAGAAAATTTTAATGGTGTAAGTGAAGGTGTACATGCACAATCAGAAATTTACACCTTGTTGAACTCACCATCTTTTCAGACGGTATTTGATAGCCATACAACTGCTTTGCAGAAAACAGAATGCACGTCAGAGAGCGAATCAATTGTCATTTCCATTTTAGAATTGCTATTGAATATTTTGCAATGTGACAGAATTTAGGCTGAGTACAACAAGATCTTGATCAGATGGGCCAAGGGGCTGATGAGTGTCAGATGGAGTTTAATTTAGATCGATGTGATGTGCTGCGTTTTGGAAAGGCAAACCAGGGCAAGACTTATACAATGAATGGTCAGATCCTGAGGAGAGTTGTTGAACAAAGAGACCTTGGGGTTCATAGTTCCTTGAAGGTGGAGTCACAGGAGACAGAATAGTGAAGAATGCATTTGGTGCAGTTGTCTTTATTGGTCAGTGCAGCAAGTATAAGACTTGGGAGGTCATGTTGCAGTTGTACAAGACATTGGTTGGGCCACTTTTGGAATGCAGCATGCAATTCTGGTCTCCAAACTAGAGATGCTATTTAACTTGAAAGGGTTCAGAAAAGATTTATAAGGTATTGCCAGGGTTGGAGGGTTTGGGCTATAGAGGGAGGCTGGATAGGCTAGGGCTATTTTCCCTGGAGCATTGGAGGCTGAAGGGTGACCTTATAAAGGTTTGTAAAATCATAAGGGGCATGGATGGGTTGAATAGTCAAGGTCTTTTCCCTGTGGTAGGGGAGTCCAAAATAAATGGGCATAAACTTAAGGTGAGTGGGGAAAGATTTAAAAGGGACCTAAGGGATTACTTTTTCATGCAGCGAGTAGTGCATGTATGGAATGAGCTGCCAGAGGAAGTGATGGAGGATGGTACAATTATAACATTTAAAAGGCATCTAAATGGGTGTATGAATAGGAAAGGTTTAGAAAGATACGAATCAAATGCTGGCAAATGGGACTAGGTTAATCCATGGTTGGCATGGATGAGTTGGGTCGAAGGGTCTGTTTCCATGCTGTGTACTTCTATGACTACATGCTTTCTTAAAATTAAAGGATTAATTTTTCTGTCAACTATGGCCTGATAGCAAATAATCTCACCCTTGGAACTAAGAAGGTGCTATGTGTAAACCTCACTTCAGAAATATCTGAGCATAATCTAGACTTGAATTTTAATTTAACACTGAGAAAGAGCTGCAATGTCAGAGGTGCCACCTTTTGTATGAGATGTTGAACAGTTCAGAGGGATGCAAACTTCCCCTTGGGCAATTTCTCCTTCTGTCAAAGGCATTATTTATTCCTTTACTAACAGCAACAAAAGTCCTAGATTACATATTTTTTGAAAATCTGATGTCCTTAATTTGCACATCCAAAAGTCAAAGTAGATCTAAAACCTTTTAATTTCAAAAACACACCCAAATAGGTATGCTGAGTTTGGTCCCTTTGATAAAAAGAAACTTGGCTTGACCTAAAAGCAAAGCTTTTATTTCCCTAAAAGATGCCAAACTCTTCATCTCTGTAGTTCTATTCAAGTCCAAGTAAAGTTTTCTCAATGGACTATAGTAATTGTAATGAGGTCAGCCATGTGGACCTCATATAATATGAATTCCCTGACTGGGTTGTTAACTTGGACCAATCAGGGAGCCCTGGTTGACAGATATAAACAGGAGTGTCAGGGTTCTGCTCATTCTGAGAGCTGGCTCTGAGGAAACTGGACCAGTGTCAAATAACATGCACATGTAAATAAAGGGTGACTTGGTGACGGGATATCACCTTCTGTGGAGTTATTTTTTGCCTCAATGAACTTATGATAAGGTGAAGATAGACCCAGTAGCCATATAGAAAATGGCGCTCGGCGTGTCGGTTAAAATGGTCAAATGTCTGTGGGGGATTGACTATACTGACCGACATGCTGAGCGACACACAAACTGCTAACACAGCAACTTGTAAGGTTCCCTAAAATAAGCTGAATAAACAAGCCCGTTCCCACATGTCAGAGAATAGTATAGTACATAGCACCAGGTCAAGGGGCAGCTACCAGAAGGATGCTGGTGCCTAAATGCCTAACTTTAAAACAATGCTGATGTCTTAACTAAAGAAAATGCTAATAGCTTATCTTCAGAAAAATGCTAATGCCTTAACTTGAGGTAATGCTGGCGTCTGTATGTCTGACTTAGAGCATCCCTGATGTGTACTTTTACATTTAAGTATAACTTGATTACATTTAAGTATAACTTGATTAACGTACTTTGTGATAACCCCATGACATGGGAAACTGTCTGGCGTAAGAACCTCTGTATGTAATGACAATGTTTCCAATCGAAAGCTGAGCAACTACTGACTAGCACCCGGCGTGGGCTAGCGTGGATCTGCTCCCAAGCTTGTTTGTATATGTGTATACTTGCAATCTTGAATAAAGACAGTACTGTTGACGCTATTACTCAAGTGGTGGTTCTCTGTTCTCGGACAGGCGTTCACAAGAAGCCAGCAAGCTCGGGCTGGGCTTCCACACTTATATGCCTTCATCAGCAGAATGTAATGTATTCCTATGTTTTCTAGATACTGGAAACATATTTTATTCTATGCTTCAAGTGTACATCATGCTGTTTGGTATATTGCACATCACTTTTTCCCTGTTTGATCCAGCGGTTAGAACAGGTGAAACAAAGATGTGATGAGACTTCTTAAAGGCATAGCATTCTAACCAGAACTCCATCAATAAACACAGCGATTTAGACTCTATCTATCTTGCCTTGAAAGAAAAGAACCGGAAATGGCATCACCCATCTTAAGAAACCAAGACCTATAGAGTTGGGACATACCACCAGCCCCTCACCAGAGACTCTCTCTGATGATGTTACTTAGATTGGTGACAAAACATCTGAAAACAAACTGTCAATCTCAGCCAGCTAACTTACATACTTATCATCAACCTGAGTTACAAATCTTTTACCCACTCAGATATCCAATCTTTGATATGGCAAGCAAAAGAAGTGCTTGCTTAAAATGGACCAAGAGCCTGACAAATCTCTGCAAATTGATGTCCTGTCATGTCAGTACGACTGATAACAGTTTAAACCAAGTTAAAAATCACTCAACACCAGATTATAGTCCAACAGGTTTAATTGGAAGCACTAGCTTTCAGAGTGCTGCTCCTTCAACAACCACCTGATGAAGGAGCAGCATTCCAAAAGCTAGTGCTTCCAATTAAACCTGTTGGACTATAACCTGGTGTTGTGTGATTTTTAACTTTATACACCCCAGTCCAACACCAGCATCTCCAAATCCGTTTAAACCAGGCTGTGAATGGAAGCCTGTTACACTGAAGCAGGTCTTCAGCTGTAGGCAGAAACAGTTATAAAGATTGAGACATTCCCAACTGGTGTGGGTGTATTCCAAATAAGAAAATATCCTTTATTCAGGAAACAGCTGGTCCCAAAGTTTTCAGATAAAAGGATACCCATTTTATATACTATGCTATTTGTGGAACAAATTGGTTTCCACATTTCCTACTGACCAGGCTTCAAAAGGACTTCATTTGTTGAATGGCACTTTGGGATGCCATGTGATGTAAACAGTTGATTTGGGTATTCAAAGCTTTCAGTTCACGTAGATTATTAAATGTATCCATAGTTATGATTTTAACTAAACAGCTGCTTGAATATATGCTATGCTACAAAATTTGGAAGAGTATGAAATAAAGATTCAGAGTCCATTCCTACCAGTTTGTTAATGGATCAAGAGTGCACCAAAACAAATCTGTGCTTAGGGTATGCATTCTATTTTTGACCCTATCATCTAGTCATTTGTGGATGGTAATTCCAGGAATATCACATCTGCCTCACATTTGCATTGCAGACTTTACCTCCTGCTTTCATTTCTGTCCTAATATAGGAAGCAGATCAAAATTATTTTGGCTGTGTAGCATTCCATCCTTAAATTGACATCACTCGCTATCAGAAGACAGGGTGCCTGACCTGCAAATGGTCATAGTTGGCATACCAGGAGATGGTGAGAGTGCCAGCCTACCTCACTTATCCTCTACAATGACCTAGCAGAAATGCAAGACTTGTATGTCAAAAAGTGTTCTTACAACTGAGCATTTAACAAAGGACATAGGAGTAGACAAAAGTGGGTCTCAGATGCCAATGACAAACTGGCAACAGAGAACTGGCTACACCATTTCATAGTTGAGAATGTGGTGCTGGAAAAGCACAGCAGGTCAGGCAACATCTGAGGAGCAGGAGAATCGACGTTTCAGGCAAAAGTCCGTCAGTAGGAATGCTCCTCGGATGCTGCCTGACCTGCTGTGCTTTTCCAGCACCATACTCTCAACTCTAATCTCCAGCATCTGCAGTCCTCACTTTCACCTAATTGATTTTAACCACACCATTTTACACTTTAGCTTGAAAATCAGACTGCAAATTGTTTGTTTTTCATTCCTCTGAAAGACTATTAAAACTTCAGTGATTTCTGTGCAGTAAATTAAGCTTCATAAAAACAAACAGGTCAAACAGATCAAACAAATCATTCATGTAATGGAATTGTTTTCGTCTTTGAAGGTAATAGACTCTATTACTCAATGCTGCCTTATATGGTGTAATAGCAATAATCGATGAACTCATCATCTTGAGACTCAGTCCACTGCTGTCGGAACATGGATTCTCTCTCATGGCAATTGATAGAATTTATATCCAACTTCATTAAAACTATCTATCCTTTAAAGGGGTGACTATGTGACTATCATTGATTGTTATAAAATTCCATCTGATTCACTTATGTCCCTCAGGAAAGGAAAACTGCTTTACAGTTTGACCTCCGTGACTCCAGACCCACAGCAATATGGCTGATATTTAAGTGCCCTTTGAAATAACCTAGGAAGCCAATCAGTTAAAATTAAGGATGAGCAACAAATAATGCCTTTGCTGCTCCTCAGTTCCCATCCATGTCAACTCATATAGCCCCAAAGCCATCCACCATCTCCTATGGTCCCTCATAGAAAATCCTTGCCAATCTAAGCCACTACGAGGTCTCACACACTGTTTACCAGTAACACCGACATATTACCGACATATAACACCGAATAAGTATACAATCAAAGAGTTAACTGTTGAGGAGAGACCTCATAGAGGTTTACAAAATCATGAAGGGCATTGGTAAGGTGAATAACAAAGGTTTTGTCTCCAGGGCAGGGGAGTTCAAAACTGGTGGGTATATTTTTAAGGTGAGTGGAGAAAGATTTAGAAGAGATCTGAGGGGCAACTTTGTCACACAGAGGGTGGTTCACATGTGAAATGACTTGCCAGAGAAAGTGGTAGATGCAGATACAGTTATAACATTTAAAAGACACTTGAGCAGGTACATGAATAGTTCAGGTTTGGAAAGATATTGGCTAAATGCAGGCAAATGGGACTTATTTAGTTTAGAAAACTCGATCAGCATGGATGAGTTGGACTGAAGGGTCTATTTCCATGTTGTATGATTCTAGGATTATAAGGGTAGAGATAGATCAATCAGTAGGGTGCAAAATATCCACATCTGAGTGAAGCCAGGAAATAAATGACAGAACTTATTTGTGCACATAAAATCTTTATGCACTCTATCAAGGTAGGTCAGAATAGGAACAAATTTATTACAGATTTTCTGAAGTTTGCAATCCATAACTGCAAACACATCTAGAATCTATACATGCTTAGTTATACCAAAATATACTTGGCAGTCATCTGCAATGAACATCTAACAACTGAGATAGTGAGAAAGGACCTTCAGTGTTGGCCTTACTCTACTTGAGTTTGCCCCAGTCACAAGAGTTGTTGAATATCAAAGCATGATTATTAATATGCCTGCTTTAGTGCTCTGGGACTTTTCAGAATTACCACATAAAACGTAGCCCTTATTGGTAGCATTCCCTTTGATTTTAATTCCAGCTGTGTGGACCTTTGCGGTCTGTGCACAGCAGGAAGTCAATGCACTGATCAATGTGCTGACACTAATCACTACGCCTGGAACCTCAGAGCAGTACCATGCAGCTTTGAGTGAATGCTGCTCACTGACCTTCTAGCCTTTATTCCTCACACACCCATTCCCCCTAACACTCCCTGACACCATTCTGTTCAACACATCCAAAATCATGCCTTCACCGCTGTCCATTGTCCCTCATGTACTCCATTCTGTCACTCATTTCTATGACCTGTTATAACCCATGTGCCAATATCATGCCAACTCATGCCAAACCATGCCCCTCAAACAATGTCTTTTTCTGTTATACCCCCCATACCAACTCACCCAATTTCCATTATTCACAAACTTCGGGAGCCACTTAAATTAAATGAAATAAAGTTTGAAGAGACTATTACAGACTTCACTATCTTCTCATTGATGAAAACCCATCTGAATAAACTTCAATACATCCAAACATTTAATCCTAAATAAAGAAAAACATATGTTTGCATTCATAGGTTCATATCAAAGACAGGTAATCCTTTTTAAAGCCACTGGCAATTGGGCTATGAGCTTAAAGCCCCAATGTTTAAATCATGATAAGTCATGGAAGGAGTCAAGCCACATTAATCCAATAATGAGATCGTCCCTCCCCCAAGTCCCTCCTCCCTACCTTTTATCTTAGCCTGCTGGAAATACTTTCCTCATTCCTGATGAAGGGCTTATGCCCGAAACGTCAAATTTCCTGCTCCTTGGGTGCTGCCTGACCTGCTGCGCTTTTCCAGCAACACATTTTCAGCTCAATCCTTAGACTTATGTCAATAAACACAATTATTTTCTGTTGTAGGCTTTTAAAACATGTTTTAAAGGGTTGAGCAATTTAAGTTTTAAGGAGTCCCTTAAGGGAGGATAACAATGGAAAAGGGTAAAGAGTAATAAGGGAGAATATTCCACAACTTTGGGCCAAGTCAACTAAAGATGGAGACAATGATAAAACAACTAAACTCAGGCATACACAAGAGAGCATAGTTTGAGGAGTTCATGATATACATGAAACTGTCTTGAATCAGAGTCTTTAAAGCATACCTCCACTCAATATGGATTGGTATCTTTAAAAAAAAATGCCTCTGTGTGTGTAGCTTCAACATTAAAGTGCACTGTTTTTCAGTAATCACAGGAAATTCTGAGCTACAAGAACGAATGAGTAGATAAATGGGAGCAGATATCGAGGTCAACCACACTGGCACCTCAAGCTGGTGCCTGTCATAGAGCAGGTTTATTGATTATCTGGTCTTTCGTACCTGAGGCTGGAGCTCCTTCTGTCTGAAATGAAATAAATAGCTTTGCAAATGGAAGTCTTCCACCTGCCACTCAAAGTAAATCGCATAATATCATGTTCCAGACAGCAGGCTTAGAATACCACCCAACAAGTTATGTAAAATAGAATAAGGTTTAAGTCTGTGGCTAAAGTTATGCTCTTCTAGGAAACTATTTTTAAAAATAATGCAGTTAAAGTTAAACTTTTTACAAATGCAAATCTGTTTTATCATCTCTTCCAGGCCGGTGATGTTAATCTATTGTCAGTGCTTACATTATAATGCAGGCTCGTATGTGCCCTGTTGCATGATGTCATCAGAATGCCTGTGATCCCAATAAGCTCACACATGATTATATTTTAAAATTCATCCCTTTGCACAGTGCTATTTTCTCCATCTCACCACAGTGACATTTCCATGCTGGCAGGAATCTGAATGCTAAAACAACAGCTCCAAATCCACAGCTATTTGCACATTTCTTCATCTCTGCTGATTTAACAACCTGCATGGAGAAACGCAGATGTCTAATCTCTGCCAGGCTGAAAGGAAAGGAACAGCAATGAGATTTATACTTATACTCTAATATTAGACAGGAATTAAATGCTTTAGTGTTTAGTAGGAAGGAGACAGATCTATAATACCTATTGGTTTTCTACTGGCCAGTGTAATCCAGACCTATCATAAAGGGAAATGGATGTTGTTCTTTTAATTCTCTACATTTCTCTCATTGTAACCTTTCAGTCCTTGACCTGCTGCAGTGTTCCAATTACATCCAGTATAAAGGCAAGAAACAGCAACTCACCTTTTGACATCTTTTGGCACTTTATGACTAAATGCTGAGTTCAAACATTTTAGCTCATAACCTCTGCGCCCATTTTGTTACATGTTTTTCATTGCTTTATTTTTTCTCCTTTTTTAAACAAATTCTTTTGTGTTTGAATAGCTACCAAGTCATTCATACCGCCCCTTGACACAATTTTCATTATTTAACCTGTGTCCCATTACCACTCTCTTTTGTACAATGAAACCTTTTGCCATTTAATCTATCCTGCCCTAGCAGAAACCCTCTCTTTCAACTCTATTCCCATCCTCCCCACACTTGCTTAAAACCTATTGTGACATTTAAGCTTTTCTTAGTTCCAATGAAAAGTGACAGTCTTGAAACATTGGGTGGAATATTGTGGTAACAAGGAAGCATGGGAGGAAGGGGAACTCAATCGTGCATGGGTACAAAAATCAGATTCCCATCGCAGGGATGAAACACAACAATTAATCTCTCATAATTTTAACATCAGTTTGATATTCCTGACATTAAGCATTATCAAGCTCGTTTGCATGAATTTGCTCATTAGAAGGAAAGCTTGTCAGAATTAAGTTCCCTATCCCAATTGAATTCTTCATGAGCAAGCAATGTGCATCCTCCAATTCACAACTGTATGGAAGTGACGTGCAGCAGACAAGATACTTAGCTTCCTGAACTTCAAAGTGAGCAGCTGCTGTTGCATCCTCTGAGGGAGTATTTGTCTGTGGCAGGCTATGATTGAGCTATGATAGCTGCAGACAAAGTTGCATGATGCATGGAGAATGACTGAGCAAGGGAGACTCAAGTGGAATAGGTATAGGCCATACAGGTTGATCAAGGCTGGAAGTTTGTCTGGACAAGCGGGCCAGATTGACCAGGGAGGATGAGAATAGTTTATTACAGGTGTCCACTTTGAGATCCTGACTGATGGTCCTGCCTTGCAGAAAGTGAATGAATGTCCATGTGTTCTTTAAATATGGTTCTAGGAGCTCTGCAAACATACCTAGTAAGGTTTGTTTACAAAAAGGATGTTGGAATTATCACACAATGACAAAGCAATTTTGTTGTCTGCTTATAAATCACCTAGGTGTCATTCTGCCAAAGAAATATATGGTCCAATATCTTAATCATGGGAGCTCTTACCAGAGAGAAGACCTCCCTCTCTCAACCTGTTTCAACATTGAGTACACCTGTCACCCAACGTCATGACAATTGAACTCAAAGAAATCTTCATCATACCTTCAACTTAACCTTAAAGCAATGACTTCATCTAAGAAAGTACAGGTCTGCTACAAACATGATTGACATGTAAGCTGCAATTGTATTATCCTTTAATTAGGATCTAAACTTTGTGTGTGATAGAGTGTGTGTGAGATGAGAGAATTAAATATTGTGTTATTCAAAACTTGCAAAATATGTGTGATAGAGTGTGCATGAGATGAGAGAATTAAATATTGTGTTATTCAAAACTTGCAAAATATTTGCTGTTGGCCTAATATAATTGGGATATTCACTGAGCATAAACAGCATATATATCTCTTACATACAAACATTTTAGCATGGGTAGCAAACTAACGCATTCTGTCTGTGATAATAGAGAGGTTACATGAGCCAGCTCTCTAAGAATTAATGGTGTTGACTCAAACCCTCATTATATCCTCATATTTTCTTTAAATTTGTCTTTTTCAAATAATAATCTTTCTTTTTAAAAACGCTAATATGAGTTCTGCTTGAATCATTCCTTTTCTGCATGAGCATTCTTGTAATTTGTCCATCTCTTGCTGGGTTTACTTTCAACTCCTTCAGCAACAGGCAAGTTTCTAAATTAATAACAAGCATGCATCTTTATCCAACAGAATTCTGTATGATCTGAATATACTGTACACAATATATGGGAGAGATGGGAAAATGGACCAGTATCAAGAAATGGACAAAAGGAAAATTATTCTATGGGGGGTTGAGGGTTTAAATCTGCTTTCTTAGGTTTACCTGTTGTCCTAAGTTGCTGTAACCATCAGGCTTAGCCAAAATTCAGATTCATGGAATTCATATCTCATTTCCACTCTAGTACTGCACATACATGTAGAAATTTACTAATCAACCCCTTCAGAGATATTATTAGATACCTCTGAAGCAAATGGAACTTCAACTGCACAGATAGGTAACTGTTTCAAAGGCTTTAATTTCTGATGACTGAAACTACAGTATATTTTATTCAAGCCTCCTTTAGTGTTTATAAAGAACAGCACACAGATACAAATGCTTGACAATTAAAGTCACAGCTGCGCAAACAGCTGTGGCACTGCAGTACACGACACTCAAGGTAACAGAGAGACACCGAGACAAGAGAAAATGCCTTTCCCAACTGCTGAAGTGATATCGCAGTCCGTTACTTGCGCAGGGACAAACAGCATTCAAACAGATGCGTTCTCAGAACGTGAAGGGGGTTCTACTGAAAGGTGTTAATTTAAATGCTTTGATTTTCATCAGTCCTAATTAATTAGTGTCTTACATCACTTAATCAACTAACCGTCAGCTGTGAGAATAACTGAGGCAACTCAGGACATCAGAAACACTCAGAAAACCAACAGCAGAAGAAATAAGTAGCGGAATAGTTGCAAGTTGCATCTATTGTTTACAATATGCAAAACCATGTATTAAATTTGCTTGTGATTTATACATACATATACCTAATGGTCAAACGGATCATGCATAAATCTGTACCAATTGCTTGATGATCCAACTTCACACAACTAAGGCCTGCCTGGATTATAATAAGCAAGGCCACAAGAGGATCAGAGCTGGACTTAGTAATCATGTTGACAAGGTCAAGCTACTATGCCGTTTGTCATTGTGACCTTAATGGTTTTACCACATTCTTGTGCTAGTTCTGAGCATCTCTTTATGCAGATAAATGAATCAGGCAATAAATCTCACAGAAGGCTAACAACATCGAGGGATATATAAAAGAGCTAAATGACTGCACTTTTGCTATGTAATGGTATGAATGTGAAACACTGTTGCTTAATAATGAAAAACTTCACATACAAAATAATGACTTAACTCTTGTCATATTGCTTATTACAAAGCACAAGATCAGCCATTAAAAACTACTAGGTATGATTTCATAACGTGTTAAAATTAGACTATAAACCCATCAGTTCATTTAACTACTTAAACAGATGTAAATACCATACAGATAAAAGTGTTTAAAAATCCCACAAAGTTGCACAATTGCATCAATTAATTTAAAATTAAATTTAAGAAATGTATTTTCTTGCATTCTTTGCTGGCCAATGTAATGTTTTACAATTACTCATAAGATTCATTTGTGTGCATGGTCAGTTGATCTCTGTAAAGTTTTGTTAAATGAAAAATGGCGATGGAGTTGGGAGGTACGCTTCAGAATGCTCCACATGGCTAAGTAGTGATAAGAGTCTCTCATTATATTGTTTCAAGCAACAATTTGTGAACAGGATTTTCATTGCAAAGGATTCTCCGCGTCATCTTCCATTCTTCTGGGGAAAAGTAGTGATAATTTTCAAAAAACGGTGTATACTTTATTTGTCTGCCATATATTGGGAAAACCCTCAAGGAAATTCAACACCAAATATTTACATAGGCCGTTTTAATCATTAGAATTTTAACATACAGCTATTCTACATATATTTTAAGTCTTGTGTCTAGTACATGTTCATCATAGCACTTTTTCCAAAGGGCAAAACATATCCATCTAGCATAAATGCATATTCTAATAAATTATGATTATCTTATTTAGCTATTGCTTAATTGGTTTAACTGTTGAGTTGACCAGACTTCAGTTAAAAATTATAAACCCTAATCCATGATTTTTGTATATTTTATTACCAACCACTGGTGGTTTGTGGTTGAGATAGAAGCTGCCAATAATTTTCACTATACTGAGTCAGCATTGCCTAGTTGTAGAAGATAAATACTACTCAATCTTAACAAGAAGAAAAGAGTTGAGAGGGGCAACTTTTTTTACAGAGAGAGTGGTGGTTGTCTGGAATGCACTGCTTGGAGTGGTGGTGGAGGCAGATATGATCGGGGTGTTTAAGTGACTTTTGTATAAGCACATGAATATGCAAGGAATGGATGGATATAAACCAAAGCAGGCAGAAGGGATTAGGTTAATTCGGTGTCATGTTTGAGACAACATCATGGGGAAGGAAATCTGCTGCTTTACTTGCTGTGGCCTACATATGCCTCCAAACCCACAGTAATGCAACAAGTTTTTTTTTAGCAGAATAAGAATGAGATTACAAGTTGCAGTAGGTACATTATTAGGAAAAGTTACAAAGACTGTCAAGAGCTGGAAATAACACACCTATGTCCATCAGATGCGAGATTACTTTTGCTCTATCCAAAGACTGTGTTGCATTATTATATGGAATAGAGCTAGTGCAGATTTCTCATTAACTTACTGCTTATTCTTCTGTCAAAATCTCAAGTATCTGGTATCCCAATGGCTGTATACTGGATTAGTAAGTCAAAAATCTGGAAAAATGACTCCAAAACAAGAATTGCACCACAGCAACTAGGGAGTATTAACTAAATTAGTCAAATAAATCTGTAATATGCATCTTGTATATTGGTTTACCAGTTAACATTTTCTGGGCATTGAATATAACCCGGAGACTATGAAGAGCTTATGTCAATAAGTGTGACAAGAAGCTCAGTCTTTAGGGCTGCAACATGTAAACCGACAGAGTCAGGAGTTTGTCCAACTTGGCTTTATATCTTTGTGAAGTCTTCATTGTTCCACCAATACTCTACCCAATGATTGAGCATCTTGACATTACTCTATTCTTTCAGGCACTTAACCTTTTTTAGCTGGGAAATTAATATAAAGTGGTCAGGAGGAGAGGACCTACAAATTTATAACTTTGCGACAGTGAGTACTGCAGATGCTGGAGATTAAAGTCAAGAGTGTGGAGCTGGAAGAGCACAGCAGGTTAGGCAGCATCCGAGGTGCAGGAAAATCGATGTTTCGGGCAAAAGTCCTTCATCAGGAATGAGGCTGGGAGCCTCGGGGTTGGAGAGTTTTTTTTGGGGAGTGTGGGGGTATTGGGATTGAGGGCAAGGTATGTGAGAGTGCAATAGGTGGATGGAGGTGGGGGTAAAGGTGATAGCTCAGAGGAGAGGGTGATACAGATAGGTGAGAAGGGAGATGTAGAGGAGACCACATCAGGAGTAACAGACACAGTAAACGACATGTGTGGAAGAGCAGGTGAAACTTTGATGGATGTGGAAGGCTCCTTTGGGGCCATGGACAGAGGTGAGGGGGGAGATATAGGCGCAGATTTGCAATTCCTGCAATGGTAGGGGAAGGCGCCAGGAGTGGAGGGTGGGTTGTTGGGGACGGGGGCAGTGAGGGGAGTGGACCTGATGAAGTTGTCGTAGACAAAACAGTCTTTATGGAAAGTGGATGGAGTGGGGGAGGGAAATATATCTCTGGCGGTGCGGTCTGTTTTTAGGTGTCCATCTTCCTTCCCACCTCTCTGTAACACCCTCCCCTCTGACCTATCACCTTTAGCCCCACCTCCATCCACCTATTGCACTCTCAGCTATCTTCCCCCAGCCCCACCTCCCTCCCATTTATCTCTCCACCTATGAGGCTCCCAGTCTCATTCCTGATGAAGGGCTTTTGCCCAAAACGTCAATTTTCCTGCTCCTCGGATGCTGCCTGACCTGCTGTGCTTTTCCAGCACCACTCTCTTGAAATGTATAACTTTCCCTTAATTAGGTTTTGATAAACTTCTTAATACGAAAAGAAACATTTTAATACCTTACTGATGAGCTGACGGCAGTATGATCTAAAGAAGATTATTTGGAATATAGATGACAAATGTGATAATGACCAACTGTTTACAGGTTTCTGTACATTTAGCCGCTATGACAAAGGTACAAGATAAAACAAAAAGAAACTTGAAGACCCTAATCCATGAATTGTCTTGCCCTATTATCCATATGTTAATGATTAATTCTCTCAATGCAACCTTTTTTTCTTTTGTTTAACAGCTGGAACATCTTAGTTGGCAGCAGAGAGACAGACAGAGTGATAAAAACTGTGATGGGGATGACGTTACAGCTCTGGTTGAAGGCAGGTTTTCAAACTGCTAAGAGGAGAATGTATGCTACAAGGCCTGATATCAGTTTTACTGAGTTTAATGATGGTACATGGGGCCATCTGACACAACCTATGGAAATCCTGCACCGCCAGTAGAACAGCACCTCCACAACATCAGCTACAAGGCCACATTAGCCATAAGTCATGAGGGAAATGCTGCTCCAGACAAATCTCTAGACAGTGGCATAAAAGTGACCTTCTGCAAACTTGGGGGAGCTCACACAATTCAGCAAATAAGATTACTGTTCAGGCCCAATATGCAATTTCAGGATATTTAAATCCCTGGCATTTCTGATATAGCCAAAAAAACAACAGCACAATCACAGCCCCATTTCTCATTCCCTGCAGCGACCAGCTTTGACTGGAATTTTAAACCCACAATAGGGTTAGTTTCTCATTCAGTAGAATGTATCTGAACCCAACTTCTACCCTGTCTCTCAGAACTTCCCCTTTCTGAATGAAATGCACAATGAACAACGCAGGAAGGAAGCAAAGCAAATGGGAGGAAATAGCAGTAACAGCAGGAAGTGTGCAGCTAACAAAGGAGAAGGGGGTGCGTGGATAATTTTGAAGTAACTCTAAAACAAAGTAAAACCTTAAAACCAAAAGAAGCGAACTAGGAAAGGAAATGAAATGGAAACAAAGAATGTATCAGAAAACTATGCCTGTAATTGGAAGTGGGAGGGAAGAGGGCAAATGGAGCACCATTGCCACCTATTGTTTGGAGGTAAGTATAACCAGATGGGCATACATCGGACACCCAGGCGCAGTAAAATCATGTCATGGAAAGTGATCCAAACAGCGAAAATGAGCCTTACACAAGAATCTTAAAGAACTACAAACTTTCACTTCCAATGGAAAGTTGTGGTCACAGAAAGTGCATGGTAGGAAATCACGGGGTGTACTGTCCAGAGCTTTGCATCACTTAATAATCCCAGAATGGAAACCAATATTTGTCACCTTCAAATTGGTAAGTCGGCCCTTTAAAATATAAGAAGTCAGCCATTCAACTACTCAATGCAAGCACAAATCTATAAACCTACTGGCAAAATTATTTTAGTTTTACCAGGAAACAACTTCTGACTCTGCACACAAACTTTGCAGCCATCTACATATCCATCGCATTACAAATTCAAAGTGCAGCTGCATTAATCCAAATTGCCTTTCAGATTTGTAAGAGCTACTAATGGCACTTCAGTGGGAGCTGAAATTGTATAGTCATTTCATATGTGCTGAACCTGCTTTGGTTTCTCAGTTTAAAGGGGTAGTGTCATCAAAAGTTGTAAATTACAGGTTATGCAAAAGCCCTGTTTACTGTGTTCTGGATGTGCTGCACATCATTCCCCGACCTTTCAATATCCATTGGCTTCCAATCTCTATTTTATCATAAATTATAGTTCTACTATATCTTCCTTGACTAAGAATCTTGGTCTTGTTGTTGCTGAATCTGTTCCATAACACAACCAGCGAGGAAATTCAAGTATAATACAGAACGCTGAGTGGAGTCCTTGAATATAAAATAGAGCATGAACATATTAAAGGCTATAAATGGCAGCATTACCACTAATACTCAAAGAATAAATTTTATTTACCAGAATGCATCAATAAATGTCTATCTTGTAAAAATTGATCCCTTCATTTCTTTGTCTTAAAAATTCATATCTTTTCATATATCATTTGCAAAAATCAACACTTTTTTTTCAGGGATCAAAGCCCAAATGTTTCAAGACCAAAGTATGATCCTGGTTCTATTGATAATTCAATTTTGTTGTAAATGTATAAAAATCTTATGAAAGTGAATATTGTGGAGTATATTCTTAAAACATTTAAATATTTCAGCTTTGTTTTTATTTACAAAAATTATTAAAGTCATTATAATATTAATGGAAATTCATGTTGTAATTATTGATTAATTGCCAGCAATTTCTGAAGTTCTTTTTGGATTTCATTGGATTCCAAGCGGCCAAATCAAGCACATGGGAAAACCCTCAAAATCATTCCCCATGTAAAAAGTCAGTTTCACCTTACTGTCAGGAATGTAAGTTTATATGAGCATACACTGTATCCTCTTCAATCTGGAGCTCTTAGGACCAAGTCTTATTTTCTGAGTTTGTCTGAATTTCCAGACAAAATTTCTGGAATGATGCTAACTATGAGTGCATGATTGGAAGGCTTCACAAATACAAACTTAAAATTCACACAACACCAGGCTATAGTCCAACAGGTTTATTTGAAAGCAGTAGCTTTCAGAGAGCTTCTCCTACACAACCACCTGATGAAGGAACAGGGCACCGAAAGCTAGTGCTTCCAAATAAACCTGTTGGATTATAACCTGGCGTTGTGTGATTTTTGACTTTGTACACCCCAGTCCAACACTGGCACCTACAAATCATTCACAAATACAAATATTTCACTTGAGCCCAAATATTATAAACAAGTAACAAAAAAGGTTTTATCTATTCAAGTAATGTAGCTTCTATGATTCTGCTCCCAAAGTACTTTAGTGAGTTGCATGAATTTGCATAAAAATATTCTGAAACACTAGTATCTCTGAACAATATATTTTGACACTGGAGGAGTTAAAGTGTAGAGATAAATTTTGTCCATGGTACACATATCTTTCCATTATTTCTCATTATTGGTTGCAGCTAGACTCCGTTCCAAGTTCTGACTCAACAATAACTATTGCTTTATTTCATTCCTCATTGAAAGAAAGCAAATCATGGAGGAGACAGGAGTAGGTCAGGACCTTTTTTTGTCAGGAGAGACACAGGGCAGCACTTTGAGTGGATCAGTCTGGACACAACAGAATCAGATCTTTGGAATTATATCAAGTGTCAGTTATTTAAAGGATCAGAATGCCAGGGTAGCTGTGTTGGTTCACCTCAAGCACTGTGGGATTATCAGTCAAGGAGAGTAAGAGACAAGGATAGGGTAGGAAGATATAAGCAAATCAATTGAATGGAGCCACATGGACTTCTGAATAAGATTAGTGCTATGGAAACACTTTCTGAGTCAATTGTTTTCTATAATACCCTCATACATCACAAAATATATCCTTGTTGTTTATTACAACTGTTGCTGAAAATGTGTTGCTGGTTAAAGCACAGCAGGTCAGGCAGCATCCAAGGAACAGGAAATTCGACGTTTCAGGCCAGAGCCCTTCGGCCCTAATTTATCAAGTAATTATCAAAATTTTTCAAAATTGAGAGGGATTGCTATCAATAATTTGAGCGGATGTGTGTTGTGGAAATTGAAAAGAAGGTGAGGTATTTTGAGGTATTACTCTGGTGATATATGCTGTCATGATCACTAATAGAAAGCTAATTTAAAAGAAATAATGTGTAGGGGATGTCTGCCAGGTGAAGCCCATATTGTTATCAAACAGACAGATCAGATAACTCAATAGTGATGGATTCTTGAGTGGCCAGTCTCAGGTCTGATGGAATATTGCACTGCTGGTTGTGACCAAGTGCTAAAATGAAAAACTTGCATTCAAATAGCACATTTATATTCTGAGAATGTCAAAGGCATTTTACTACTGATGTTTATATAATGTAGCTGTGGTTGCAAAATAGGAAACACAGCAGCCAATTTCTGTAGAACTACATCCCACAAACAATATTTCAGCAATTGCCAGATAGATACTGATTGTGGTTGAAGGATAAATGTAGGCCAGACTACAGACGTTCTGGGGGTAAATGTAGGGGGGGGTGTGGGGAATGGGAGGCTGATGATGGTTGGTGGGGAGGCTGTGTTACCCATCTTTCAAATAGTGCAGTGGGTTTTTCTTTTATGACAAACTGAAAGGACAGACAGTGGCTCACAGCTGAACAACGGTACCTCTGTCAGTGCAGCACTTTGTCAATATGAACACAGACTGTCAGTATAAATTATATAATCAAGTCTCTGGACTGGTATTGAACCCAGAAGCCTTCGATTGAGGCGAAAGTGCAAACAACTGAGCTGCAGCTGGTTACAGTATACCTGTGTGACATAACCAACATTGCTTTCGGTTTATTTTAAGTTTGATCTGAAAGGTCACTTTGTCGTTGTGGATTTATTTTCAATTGAATGTTCTTCACTCAAGAGAGACAGAAGGTCCACCTCCAACTCTAAGGGCTCCCTGGAAGTAATATTTATTCTATCCACTGATCAAAACTAATTATTCACAATAACAAACTTATGGTTGATTCACCCTTTAGATAAACACCATCTTTACTTTCCTGGATTCTACCCATACGTTTCAGGTCTGTATCATGAATACAAATGGAAATGAATATTAGATACATAAAAGCAACTAAGGTACTTAGTATGCGGGGAATGACATACATAGTGTTGTTATGATTCACTAGAGCTGGGAATACTGCTTGAGAAGGGTGTGATTTTCTTTAACATGCAGATAATTAAGTATCCATGTAAACACTCTGCAATTCTTTTATCACTATGCAAGAGACAAAAATAGTTGATACATAAATGTTTGTGACATGCTATCTTGTGAGCTCAGCACAATGTCCCTGTGCCTAAAAATAATTTTATTCATTTAAAGACTCAACAAAGTGCCATCAAATTACAAACCACTGTATCCAATAAATCATACACCATGATAAACGACATTATCAGTTCTACGGTCACAAATGCCATTCTCTGCCTCCAAATAGTCCGGATGGAGGAGAAGTACAATTCTAGCATGAAGATCTGCAATAAGTGCTGCCCTCCTACAACAATTGAACAGCAACAGTAACATGCTGTGAAGACCACGTGAATATACAGATTGCAGAAACATGCATTGGTAAATACAAGATCTTCAATTCAAATACAGAGTCTTGTATGAGCCCAGAACCTCCTCGTAGTCTCTAAATGTCTAATCATTGTTGTAATGTCTTTTGAATATGGTGGCTATACCCGCAACCATCATTTCCTCATTCCACACACAAACCAATCCCTGTGTAAAAAAGGTATCCCTTCTGTCTTTTTAAAATCTTTCTCTTCTAACCTTAAAAACCTTCTAACCTAGTCTTGAAATCCCCCACCTTAGGAAAAAGACTCCTGTCATTAACCTTATTTCTACCACTCATGATTTTATAAACCTCTATCAGGTCACCTCTCAACTTCCTATGTTCGAGTGAAAAATGTTCCAGCCTGTCCAGTCTCTCCTTGTAACTCAAATCTTCTAATGCCAGCAACATCTTGGCAAATCTTTTCTGACCTTCCTCCAGCTTAATAACATCCTTCCTATAAAAGGACGACAGAACTACACACAGTACACCAGAAGAGGCGTCACCAATATAATGTACAACTTCAACATGACGACCCAACTCCTATACTCAAAGGTCTGAGCAATGAAGGCAAGCATGCTAAACACATGCTTAAACACTCTGTCTATGTGTGATGCAAACATCAAAAAATTATACACCTGAACCCCTAGGTTTCTCTGTTCTACAACACTACCTAAGGCACTACTTTTCATTGTATAAGTGCTTGTTTGTTTTACCAAAATGCAATACCTTACAGCTTTCCAGGTTGAACTCTGTCTGTCACTCCTCAGTTCATCGACCCAATTGATCAAAGATCTCTTTGTAATCTTAGAAAACCTTCTTCACTGTCTACTGTGCCACCAATTTTGGTGTCATTCGCAAACTTACTAACCATAACTTCTATATTCTCATCTAAATGATTTATGTGAATGACAAACAAAAGTGGACCCAATACCAATCCTTGTGGAACTCTGCTGGTCTCAGGTCTCCTGTCAGAAAAAGGACTCTCCATCACCACCTTCTGTCTCCTCCTGTCAAGCCAATTTTGTATCCAGTTCACATGGTCACCTAGAATCCCATGCGATCTAACTTTACTAATTAGGCCACCATGTGAAACATTGTCAAAAGCTTTATTAAAATCCAAATAAACAAGGTCTATGTTCTCATTCATCCAAAAGCTGCCAATTACAATAAGACAGCAATTCATGATATTGCACTGAGAGTAGCAGCCTGGATTAGGTATTAAAGTCTCTTGCGTGGGCCTTGAATCCATGAACCTCTGACTCAGATGCACAAGTCCCAGAAACTGAGTTATAGCTGATATATTTGTTACTCAGACTGAGACTTTTATCATTGTGACGAGAATCATTAAATTGACTCAGCAATTAAAGTGTTAAACTTTAAACAGGATTGGACATTAGTAGAATCTGAAAAATTGCAAAGGGCTCAGTCACAAACAGGAGATAACTGACCTTGCAGCTGCTAGCTAAGACAAAACTCTGAAAATTAGTCAATGAGAACTGCACTTCATTAAAAAATATTTTTGTCCCACAGAATGTTTTCCTGCATAACACACCATAGTCAATGAAAATCATTTTCAGAAGTACTTTAATTACTTAAAGCGAACTGGTACGTGAGAAGGTGAGACCAGCGATTGTGTCAAAGAGTCATCAAATTATACAGCATGGAAACAGGGGCTTTGGTCCAACTCACCCCTGCTGACCGGATATTCAACATTAATGTAGACCCATTTTCCAGCATTTGGCTCATATCCCTCTAAACCTTTCCTATTCGTGTATTCATCCAGATATCTTTTAGATGTTGTAATTGTACCAGCCTCCATCACTTTCTTTGGCAGCTCATTCCACACACACACACACACACACACACACACACACACACACACACACACACACACACACACACACACACACACACACACACACCACCACCACCACCCTCTGTATGAAAATGTTGCTCCTTAGGTCCCTTTTAACACTTTCCTCTTTCAAATTAAATCTGTGCCCTCGAGTTTCGGATTCCCCGACACTGCGAAAAGATCTTGGCTATGACGTCTTGTTCATAGATAGAACTGAGTTCTCATCAGAATGGCTGAGGTAAAACAAAAACAGTCTGAAATGTTTACTGGGTTGTAAGCATATATGCACAATAGTCAGGAGCAGAAATAGTCCACTCATCCTCTGTAACCTGCTCCACCATTCAATAAGGTCATAGTTAATCTGATTTCTCCATATTTCTGCCTACTCATGATAACCTTTCACCCCTTGCTTTTCAATAATTTATTTCCTCTGCCTTCAAAATATTCAAGATCTGCTTTTTGAGGAAGATATTCCAAAACTCGCAACCTGCCCTGGGGAGAAAAAGCTCCTAAATTTTATCCCTTATTTTTAAACAGAATTCCCAAGTTCGAGAATGTCTAATAAGAGGAAGCGTCCGGGATGGAACGGTGACTCCATGGTTAACACTGCTGCCTCACAACACCAGGGACCTGGGCTTGGTTCCACCCTTGGGTAACTGTCTGTGGGGAATTTGCACATTGTCCCTGTGTCTGCGTGGGTTTGCTCCGGTTTCCTCCCACAGTCCAAGGATGTGCAGGTTAGGTGGATTGGTCATGTTAAATTGTCCATAGTGTTCAGAAATATGGAAGCTAGGAGGATTAACCATGGGAAATACAGGGGTACAGTGATAAGGTAGGGAATGAGTCTGAGTGGAATGCTGTTCAGTGGGTTATTGTGGACTTGATGGGCTGAATGGCATGCTTCCACACTGTGGCAGTTCTATCCTATGCTGAAAATATGGTGCTGGAAAAGCGCAGCAGGTCAGGCAGCATCCAAGGAGCAGGAGAATCGATGTTTTGGGCATGAGCCTTTCTTCATAGTCTTATGAGGCAAGGTTAGACATGCTCACCTATCTTGTTAGGCTGGTGTCTGCTGGCATTTAGAAGAGTAAAAAGTAACTTGATTAAAACATATAAAATCCAATGAGTTCTTGACAGGGATAGGATAGAACTGGGAGAAAGTGAGTACTGGAGATCAGAGCTGAAAATGTGTTGCTGGAAAAGCGCAGCAGGTCAGGCAGCATCCAAGGAGCAGGAGAATCGACGTTTCGGGCATGAGCCCTTCTTCAGGCCGAAACGTCGATTCTCCTGTTCCTTGGATGCTGCCTGACCTGCTGCGCTTTTCCAGCAACACATTTTCAGCTCTGATCTCCAGCATCTGCAGTACTCACTTTCTCCCAGTTCTATCTATCCCTGTCAAGAGCTCATTGGATTTTATATGTTTTAATCAAGTTACTTTTTACTCTTCTAAATGCCAGCAGACACCAGCCTAACAAGACAGGTGAGCATATCTAACTTTTCCTCATAAGACTATGCACCCATTCTTGGTATGAGTTGAATACACTTTGATTAACTTCCCTTAAACAGGCCCTTCGGTCCAACAAGTCCACACCGACCCTCCGAAGAGTAACCTACCCTACACTTATCCCTGACTAATACACCTAACACTACGGGCAACTTAGCATGGCCAATTCACCTAACCTGCACATCTTTGACTGTGAGAGGAAACTGGAGCAAACCCATGTAGACACGGGGAGAATGTGCAAACTCCATACAGATAGTGGCTCAAGGCTGAAATTGAACTTGGGACCCTGGTGCTGTGAAGCTGTAGTGTTAACCACTGAGCCACCGTACCGCTATTTCCAAAGCATGTACTTCCTTCCTCAAAAGAGAGATCAATACTGTTGCAGACCTCCAGCTTTGGTCTCACCAATGATTTGCATAATAGAAGCCTGGCCTCCCTACTTTTGCATTCATTTCCCCTTACAATAAACAATAATATACCATTGGATTTCCTGATTACTTGCTATAATTGCACACTAACCTTTTGAGATTCATGCAATAGGGTGCCCAAATCCCTCTACATCTCAAAGCTTTGTAATCCCACCATTTAGATAATAAACTTTTTTTTTATTCCACTAAAATGAATAATTGTTCCACATTTAGTCCATTTGTGGATCTCTGTCCATTCACTTAAGCTATCAATGCATTACATGTTTTAAAAATATGTTTATTTAGTGAGATTTGTTAACTCAAATTAGTTTTTTTCTGGTATGGTATACTTTATCCTGAGGTAAATTTGATTGATTGATTTAAAATTCCAGGTGGGATAAAGCATTTTGTTTTAGGTTCAAACTTATAGCTAGCAACACTGACTAAATTCCTGTAAGTTGATTTAAAATCCCTCCCTGATGAGGTTTTACCTTAACAATAGGTTCAACCAAATAAATCTACTTTTCTGGGGGGTTAATTTAGTGAAGCCATTAAAGTCATGAAATATCAGAATCAGTATCAGTCAGTTGGTGGAGCTAAGATACTCAGGGCAAAATCAAAATATCTAAACCTACTTTTATTGCTCTGTAATATAAAGACACCTGAACTTCAAGAGGTTGATTCTCTGTAAATACTTTGATGGGTTGATTGAATCTTGGATAACACAAATCCATTTTTTAAATACCAAAATAGGATCATTACTGGAGCTGAATTCAATTACTCACAAAAATGAGATGCGGAGAATCTCATAAAATTTAGGCCTTTTTTTGTAGCAATGTACAGGCAATTAACATAAAAAACAAACTGTGTGGTGGGCTTCACTGCCCTTGCTATCACACTACAGAGAGCTGATCTTTTCTGAGGGTTGTAAAATTTTCACACAAAGGTGGCACATCGCATTCAGTCTCGGTGTCATAGACTCATAGAGATGTACAGCACAGAAACAGACCCTTCAGCCTATCTCGTCCATGCCGACCAAATATTCCAACCCAATCTAGTCCCACTTGCCAGCACCCAGTCCATATTCCTCCAAACCCTTCCTATTCAAATACCCATATCAGGGAGAGCAAAAACAGTGCCAGAGTACTATCAACCCTAAATGTGAATGGAGGCTCTTCACAAATCCATAAAAACATGGAAAATAAGAGCAAGAGTAGGACGGCACAGCGGTTAGCTCTGCTGCCCCACCGCACCAAGGGACCAGCTTCAATTCCACCCTCAGGGGACTGTCTGTGTGGAGTTTGCACATTTGCCCTGTGTTTACGCCAGTTTCTTCCACGTGCTCCAGTTTCCTCCCACAGTCCAAAGACGTGCAGGTAAGGTGGAATGGCCATAGTATCTAGATGGGTTAGCCATAGGAAAAAGTGAAGACTGTAGATGCTGGAGTATCATAGAACATCGAACATAGAAAAATACAGCGCAGTACAGGCCCTTCGGCCCTCGATGTTGCGCCGACCGAAGCCTACCTAACCTACACTAGCCCAATAACCTCCATATGCTTATCCAATGCCCGCTTAAATGACCATAAAGACAGAGAGTCCACCAATGCTACTGGCAGGGCATTCCATGAACTCACAATCTGCTGAGTAAAGAATCTACCCCTAACATTTGTCCTATACCTACCTCCCCATAATTTAAAGCTGTGTCCCCTAGTAACAGCTAACTCCATTAGCGGAAAACGGTTCTCACTGTCAACCCTATCTAAACCCCTAATCATATTGTACACCTCTATCAAATCTCCCCTAAACCTTCTTTTCTCCAATGAGAACAGCCCCAAGTGCCACAGCCTTTCCTCATACGATCTTCCTACCATGCCAGGCAACATCCTGGTAAACCTCCTCTGCACCCGTTCCAATGCCTCCACATCCTTCCTATAGTATGGTGACCAAAACTGCATACAATACTCCATATGAGGCCGCACCAGAGTCTTATACAACTGCAACATGACCTCAGGACTCCAGAACTCAATTCCTCTACCAATAAAGCCCAGTACGCCATATGCCTTCTTCACAGCACTATTTACCTGAGTGGCAACTTTCAGAGATCTGTGTACCTGGACACCAAGATCCCTCTGCTCATCCACACTACCAAGCAGCCTACCATTAGCCCAGTACTCCATCTTCTTGTTACTCCTACCAAAGTGAATAACTTCACACTTAGCTACATTGAACTCCATTTGCCACCTTTCTGCCCAGCTCTGCAACTTATATATATCCCGCTGTAACCTGCCACATCCTTCTTCGCTGTCCACAACTCCACCGACTTTCGCATCATCCGCAAACTTGCTCACCTAGCCTTCAAGCCCCTCCTCCAGGTCATTTATAAAAATGACAAACAGCAATGGTCCCAAAACAGATCCTTGTGGAACACCGCTAGTAACTGCACTCCAAGATGAACCTATACCATCAACTACTACCCTCTGTCTCCTTCCAGCCAGCCAATTCCTAATCCAAACCTCTAATGCACCCTCAATGCCATACCTCCGTAATTTTTGCAGTAGCTTACCATGGGGTACCTTATCGAACGCCTTGCTAAAATCCATATCCACCACATCTACTGCTTTACCCTCATCCACTTCCTTGGTCACCTTCTCAAAGAACTCAATAAGGTTTGTGAGGCACGACCTGCCCTTCACAAAACCATGCTGATTATCCTTGATTGCATTATTCCTATCCAGATGTTCATAAATCCTATCCCTTACAATTCTATTCAAGACTTTGCCCACAACAGAAGTGAGACTCACTGGCCTATAGTTACTATAGCTATCCCTACTCCCCTTCTTGAACAAGGGGACCACATTCGCTATCCTCCAGTCTTCTGGCACTATTCCTGTAGACAACGACGACATAAAAATCAAGGCCAATGGCTCCGCTATCTCCTCCCTAGCTTCCCGGAGGATCCTAGGATAAATGCCATCAGGCCCAGGGGACTTATCTATTTTCACCCTTTCCAGTATTCCCCGGACCTCTTCCCTACATACCTCAAAGCCATCCATTCTAATCACTTGTGACTCAATATTCACATCAGCAACAATGTCCTGTTCCTGAGTGAGTACTGACGAAAAGTATTGATTTAGTGTCTCTCCAATCTCCTCCGCCTCCACGCAAACATCCCTCTACTATCCTTGACTGAACCGATACCTACCCTAGTCATCCTTTTATTCCTGACATACCTATAGAAAGCCTTTGGATTTTCCCCTTCTCGCTGCTCTTAGCTCTCTCTTTAGATCCTTCCTGGCTACCTTATAACTCTCAATCACCCCAACTGAACCTTCACGCCTCATCTTTACATAGGCTGCCCTCTTCCTTTTCACAACGGATTCCAATTCCTTATTAAACCACGGCTCCCTCACAAGACTCTTTCCTCCCTACCTGACTGGTACATACTTATCAAGGACACCCAATAGCTGCTCCTTGAACAAGCTCCACATATCATTTGTGTCCTTCCCTTGAAGTCTATTTTTCCAATCCACGCATCCTAAGTCATGCCTCACCGCATCATAATTTCCCTGCCCCCAGCTATAACTCCTGCCCTGCAGTGCACACTTATCCCTCTCCATCACTAGAGTAAAAGTCACTGAGTTGTGGTCACTGTCCCCGAAGTGCTCACCTACCTCCAAGTCTAACACCTGGCCTGGTTCATTACCTAGAACCAAATCCAGTATAGCCTCACCTCTTGTTGGCCTGTCTACATATTGTGTCAGGAAACCCTCCTACACACATTGGACAAACACTGACCCATCTAACGAACTCAAGCTATAGCTTTCCCAGTCAATATCTGGGAAGTTAAAGTCTCCCATAACAACCACCCTACTACTTTCACTCTTCTCCTGAATCATCCTCACAATACTTTCCTCTACGTCTCTCGGACTATTAGGAGGCCAGTAGAAAACTCCTAACAGGGTGACCTCACCTTTCCTATTCCTAACCTCAGCCCAAACTACCTCAGGTGGCAAGTCTTCCTCCATCGTCCTTTCCACCGCTGTAATACTATCCTTGACAAGCAAAGCCACACCTCCCCTTCTTTTACCCCCACCTCTGACCCTACTAAGACATTTAAACCCTGGAACCTGCAACAGCCATTCCTGTCCCTGTTCTACCCACGTCTCTGTAATGGCCACAACATTGAAGTCCCAGGTACCAACCCACGCTGCAAGTTCACCTACCTTATTTCTTATACTTCTGGCATTGAAGTATACACACTTCAAGCCACCTTCCTGTTTACAGGCTCCCTCCTTCGAGATCGATGCCATGTTCCTAACCTCCTTACACTCAAGTTCCTATACCCTAAAGCTACAGTCCAGGTTCCCATGCCCCTGCAGAGTTAGTTTAAACCCTCCCAAAGAGCACTAGCAAACCTCCCCCCAAGGATATTGGTGCCCCTCAGGTTCAGGTGTAGACCATCCTGTTTATAGCGGTCCCACCTTCCCCAGAAAGAACCCCATTTGTCCAGAAACCAGAATCCCTCCCTCCTGCACCATCCCTGTAGCCACGCATTTAACTGTTCTCTCTCCCTATTCCTTGACTCTCTATTACGTGGCACAGGTAACAAACCAGAGACAACAACTCTGTTTGTTCTAGCTCTGAGCTTCCAACCTAGCTCCCTGAAAGCCTGCCTAACATCCTCACCCCTCTTCCTACCTATGTCGTTGGTGCCAACGTGAACCACGACCTGGGGCTGCTCCCCCTCCCCCTTAAGGACCTGGAAAACACGATCAGAGACATCACTGGGAGGCAACATACCAATCGTGAGTCTCTGTCGCCCCCGCAAAACCGTCTATCTGTGCCCCTCACTATTGAGTCCCCAATAACTATCGCTCTACCTTTCTCCACCCTTCCCTTCTGAGCAACGGGGACAGGCTCTGTGTCAGAGGCCTGAACCTCGTTGCTTACCCCTGGTAAGTCATCCCCCCCACAAGTATCCAAAACGGTATACTTGTTCTTGAGGGGAATGACCGCAGGGGGTCCCTGCACTGGCTGCTTCCTCCCAGTCCCCCTCATTGTCACCCATCTCTCTATAACTTTCGGAGTAACTACTTCCCTAAAGCTCTGATCTATGACCTCCTCTGCCACCCGAATGATTTGCAGTTCATCCAACTCCAGCTCCAGTTCCCTAACACGGTCTTGGAGGAGCTGGAGATGGGTGCACTTCCTGCAAGTGTATTCAGCAGGGACGCTAATGGCTTCCCTCACCTCATACATGTTGCAAGAGGAACATTGCACTGCCTTCACTGCCATCCCTCTAAAAGGTAAACTTTAAAAAGAAAACTAGATCTAAAGAAACAAACAAGCAAAATGCAGCACTTACCTGCTTACCACATCGGGTCTTATTATTAGGTTAGAGGAGGAGGGCGGGTTGGAGGCTCTACCTCTGTAGTGCCTCGGGTTCCTCGCCTGCGCAATTTCATAGAAAAAAAACCTTCCCAGGTAAGCTAGCGCGACACCAGCTTCTGGGTCCGCTAGGCGCTTAAAAAAAACTTTAAATTTTAATCGTTAATAAAAAACTAACTGGACTATACCGTGACTTCAAAAAAAACACAGACAGACAGCCCTTACCTACTCCGCCGAGAGAGTGAGCCCTGGAAAAGTAGAGCAGGTCAGGCCGTGTCCAAGGAGCAGAACATTCGATGTTTCGGGCATAAGACCTTCATTAGGTTTATAGGGCAGGTCTGGTTGGGATGCTCTTTAAAGGATTAGTGTGGACTTAATGGGCTGAATGGTCTGCTTCCATACTGTAGTGATTCTATGAATCCTATTGTACTATTATTGCACTTAATTATACCAGCACTAGAGCATTTCTTAAAAGGTTCTTAGCACTGAGGAACTGATGCATGCAGATGCCATTGCAACGTTTAACGGACATTTGGATGGATACATGAATAGGAAGGATTTGGAGGGATTTAGGCCAGGAGCAGACAAGAGGTACTAGTTTAGTTTGTGATTATGTTCAGCATGAACTGGTTGAACCAAAGGATCTGTCTCTGTCTTTATGAATCTTTGATTCTACAGCAATATGAGGAAAACAGCAATGAATGATGCAGAAGGAACAATTGTAGAAACCATTTTATTTTGTTGATCACATCAAGATGTGCAAACTCATCTATATTTTTGTTAAATAATTTTAACCTGATAAGCAATGACTCACTCAGAAAAGTAATGAGATTTCTGATAAATTGACCATCCTGTTAAATGTGCAGAGATCCACTTGCAACCTTGTTTGACATCAGTTTGACCTAATTCATGTCCACTTATCGGATGACACAGAGCAGGAAAATCTAGGCCCTGCTCAAAGTGAGGGGCACAATTCCAGTCACTTCTCAGTGACTGGTACAAACATGGAATATATTGGATTTGAGCAAGAGAGCCAGGCTATCAGGTGGAGATGATCAGTGGCATAAAGCCATCAAAGAAAGACCTAGCCCCATGATTAGATTTCTTACAGTGTGGAAACAAGCCCTTCGGCCCAACAAGTCCACACCGACCCGCCGAAGCGCAACCCACCCATACCCCTACATTTACCCCTTACCTAACACTACGGGCAATTTAGCATGGCCAATTCAGACCCACACATCTTTGGACTGTGGGAGGAAACCGGAGCACCCGGAGGAAACCCACGAAGACACGGGGAGAACGTGCAAACTCCACACAGTCAGTCGCCTGAGTCGGGAATTGAACCCGGGTCTCAGGCGCTGTGAGGCAGCAGTGCTAACTGCTGTGCCACCGTGCTGCCCACAAAGGCTCTATGACACTTTGGCTCTATGCAAATGGGGGGAAAGCTGGGACAGGGTACCAAGTTGGATGATCAGTCATGATCTTATTGAATGGTAGAGCAAGCTCGAAGGACCAAATGGCCTACTCCTGCTCATATTTTCTATGTTTCTATGTAGTAGTAAAAAACCTCATTGGCATTTGGGACATCGCTATTGTTTTCTCATACTGGACACAATGACTATGACTATGATGTGCCCACCCTTGTGTGAAAATTTCACAGATCCTCCAGAAAAGGTTAACCATCTGCAGTGTGGTACCAAAGGCAATGAAGGCCATTGAACAGTTTTTTTCTTAATGTTAATAGGCTGTGTGTGCTGCATAATAGTAGCATGGTGTTATTATTGCAATAACCCAAAGATCAGGGAGATTAAAAAATACACCGCAAGTTGCAAATCACTAGAACTTGCTAGTTAAATTATACAATTTGATTTCCTTAAACAGCATCTTATCCTCAGTCTTCACATTATTCTTAAGAATTTTCTTGATTTAGATATTAAACTTGCAGTTTGAGCTGGAACATAACAGTATGAAAAAAAGTTTAATGAGATGTGAATTGTTAATATAATGCTGAGTAACTGATTTGGCACAACGTAAACTGTTCAATGTTATTCCAGTATGTAGTAAATTGTTGCTTTAAGGTCTTAAAAATGTGTTTTTTGTTATCCTTCACCTTTTTTTCCCTTCTCTCTCTTAATCCACTCTTTCCTTCTTTTGTTTTCTCTTTCTTGATTTGATTAATTTACCTGTTCCCTTCTCATCCACACTGGTTCCAAATTTCTTATCAAGAGCTAACACTTCCAGCAACGAGAGGTGCAAACATTTTAAAGCTGGACGCTGAGGGGACAGTACCTACAAGGGCACAGTATGAAGTGCAAATTCTGAAAGAATACAATGTATGTTAATTGGTCAATGAAGTTTACTACTTACACATTTGTTTTCCTTTGTGTCAGGTAAAACTAGGCATAATACTTGTCTTAAATACCTGTAACTGAAGTGTATGGAAATGTTGGAGCTGTATATTCTGGACTTCAAGGAGGTTCATAACTAGATCCTTTTCCTCTCCACACTTGAACATTTACAATAAACTTGCCTAAAATTTATGATCTTAAGGGAGAACTGTCTTAACCTGTGAGGGAATGTACTCTTCATTTACTCCCTACCTAACAACTAACTATGGAGATCAGTACTGGTATTAAATTATCTAAAACTTTGAAGGAGTATACTACTTATTACAGGATTCTATTCCCTAAGTAGGAAATCAAGCAACACTCACAAGAGTTGCTTGTGCAGTTTCTTGTTGATACGACATAGATGGATTCTAAAAGGTACTGAAATGATAGTAGTCCCTGAAATATCATCAGCACTGGAAAAGGTTGGAACATGAGCAGTTGAAGTGTGCTTTCTCATTGAATGTGGACATCTCACGGAAGGAGGGAAGTATAAATGATTATTTGTCAAAATGAATGGAAACCATAAAGTAGATCCATTAGAAAGTATCATAAATCTCAGTGCATAGATTGCACTGTCATGTATTTTTTTAAAACAGGCAGATTTAGGAATGTAACTATAACTTAATTGCATGCAATCTCTGTAATTCTAACAATTAGTGCTTATGTTTCTATTTTCCTTGATCTTATTTATTGGAGATTGATAAGTTTTATATAATTGTGACTGTTTTAGAAATCACGCTAATGAAAACTTATGAAAAAGAATCAATAAAGTCTACAGATGACTCACATTTGGAGTAGAATTTCATCCAAGTTTTAGGGACAGTGCCAGTAGCCGAGATTGAGATGTTGGAGATGGGTTTGGTTAGCATTCCCACCCTCATCACTATAACAGAATTCAAGCCCAGGAGGGACAGCAAACTTCAGGAGACAAAGAACTATTTTACGGTGATGGGTTACAATCCACTGACATCATTGGCATCATTAACAGACCACAATCAAGGGTGCTATTCCTGCCTGCTGAACCATAAAAAGAATTGCAGAATGGCTGGAGGCAGTGGAGTAAGTTCAAAGATTTAATTTTTCTGTGGAAACCTTGTAATACAGGAAGAAAGAAAGTGCTTCCTGTGTCTATTTCTTCCTGCACCTAACACATAGTCCTCCCAGCATGGGTCCTACGTTGTCTCCAGAGTCAACACAGCCTTGACCTTGCTTGAATGTTAGTACTGAATGCCCAGGTCTCTGTCAATTACTAGCTTCAGGCTGAGATTGTTCATTTGGCTTCTCAGCATCCTGGGAAGCTATGTTGAGTTTGTGAGATAAATCTGACGACACTCCTTTTGGTTTTAGACAAGATTTAAATAAGGCTCAGTCTGGTTTAAATAGTCTGTGGGTAAAAACCTTTCCTGATGAAGGGCTTATGCCCGAAACGTCGAATTGCCTATTCCTTGGATGCTGCCTAACCTGCTGTGCTTTAACCAGCAACACATTTTCAACTTTAAATAGTCTGTGCCTAATATTGAACATGTCAAGTTGCCTCCCTCTCTCCTGGTCTAAACTGAACTTGCACCTAGTTACAATCAATGTTAAATACTTTGGTCAGGTAAATAGGTTAAGTTATTTTTTTCTCAAAAAGGACATTAGGGAACCATTGGGTTGCAACAACAAGCTGACAGCTGTATTTGTATTTTTCCTGAAATGAGTTTCTTTTGTGCAGATTTTAAAAAAGTGTGTCAACTGAGATCAAACTTAGAAAATGGTGCTATTATAGTTTTATGTTCTCTATTATTTGTCCAGTAGTCCAGTGAAGTGAAGTGGCCATAGTCCCACCAGGCCATAGGACTGTTCTCCCATGAGTAATGGGAAAAATGCTGGTGGTGTCATCTGAGGGTCAGTTGGGGGGGCAGTGGGAGGTGTGAGGTTTGGGGTGAACGGTACAAAAGAAGATTCCCGATGGTAACCTCAGCCAGGGTGGGAGTTGAATCCATGCTATTGGCGTCAAGCTTCATTACAAGCCAGCTGTCCAACCAACTGAGCTAACTAATCCTGAACTAGTGCAGTAACATAATAACTACATTAAGGCTTGTCGTCAAGCGCAGAAAAAAAATGTACTCTTTAAGAGACTTCAATGATTGCATTTTCCTGACTGATATATCCAAGGCAGTTTTGTCATGATGGAATTTGATATGGTATTATTCAGCCACTTTTATTTCCAGAATATTGTTTACAGAATAATAATTGGTGCAATTTTCCCAGGTTTTATCCACCTCGGGGGGGGGAAGGGTGGTGGTGGGGTGGGGGCATGTTGAGTATGTTAAGTGGCAATTCACACACTACTCCACAAGCAAGATATTTTGTTGTATCGCCTGCCAGTCAGCTTATTAATTACAGAATCCCTACAATGCATAGAGAGACTATTAGGCCTATTGGGTCTGCACCAACCCTCTGAAGGGCATCCAACCTAGACCCAGCACCCCACCCCCATCCTATCCCCATAAATCTACACTTACCATGACTAAACTACTTAACCTTCACATCCCTGGACACAATGGACAATTTAGTATGGACAATCCACCTAAGTTGCATATCTTTGGACTGTGAGGGGGAACTGGAGCACCTGGATGAAACCCGCACAGACACAGAGATAACATGCAAACTCCAAACAGATACTCAAACAAGGCTGGAATCGAAGCTGAGTTCCTGTTGCTGTGAGGCAGCAGTGCTAACCACTGAGCCGCTATGCCACCTGGCTGACAGCTTAAGAGCTAACAGGTGAGCAAGGGTAAGGGTAAGCACCTCATCTTATCATGGGCCTGGACTTTGTGGTTATCCAAGTCACCAGTTGATATAAGCCAACTTGAGGTTAGCAGCTTCTGGGTCTTAATGTCTCCCTGTCCAGGCTCACTCCATAGTGGATCCAGAAGCAAGGTGGTAGTTTTTTCTTCATCTTATGGGTCATATGGCAATATGGGTTCAGAGAGTTATAGGGAAGGCAAAACTCCAGACTGGGGCAAGTGGAGGCTCCTCCAAACTCCCACAGGCAGGCATCATGGTTTCTCAGCCAGGAAACTAACAACATTTACTGCTTGTAGGAGAAGCAAGTGATCAGGGAGGTGGGGAGTTATAGAGTCATACAGCATGGAAAGAGATCCTTTGGCCCAACTGACCAGGTTTCTCAAACTTATCTAGGCCCATTTGCCTGCATTTGGCCCCATATCCCTCTAAACTTATTCATATACTTTGTCCAAATGTCCTTTAAGTGTTTTAACTGTACTCAACTCTACCACTTCTTCGGGTAGCTCATTCCTCATATGAACTACCTTCTGGGTGTAAATGTTGCCCTTTAGCTCCTTTTTAAATCTTTCCCCTCTCCTCTTAAAATGATGCCCTCTTGTTTTGAACACCTCCACCATAAGGAAAGGACCTTTATTATTTACCCTATTGATGCTCCTTATGATATTATAATCCTCTATAAGATCGCCCCTCCACCTCCTATAGTCCAGGGAAATAAATCCCAGTCCATCCAGCATCTCCTTTAACTCAAACTCTCCAGTCCCAGTAAAGCCCTTCTAAATCTTTTCTGTGCCCTCTCCAATTTAATAACCCCTTCCTATAAGAAGGCAACTAAAATTGTATGTAGAATTCCAAAAGTGGCCTCAGCAACATCCTGTACAGCTGCAACATGACATCCCAATTCCTAGACTCAATGCTCTGACCAATGAAGACAAGCATGTCAAATGTCTTCTTCACCACCCTTTCTACCTGTAATGCCACTTTGAAGGAACTGTGCACCTGAACCTGAAAGGCCCATCGACCACTTAAGGCCTGAACTGCTGGAGACTCAAGAAAGTCTGTAATGGGCCACCTTGCTCAGTGCTTATTGTGAGTGTGGCAAGGAAAGGTGGAATATGTCTGCCTGGCCAACTAACCCCATTAGTTCCTTGTCTTGCCATCCCCCTTCCATATCAGTGAGGGAAAACTTTACACCCAGCATAGTACTAAAGTAAATGATAGTGATCTTGTGGTGCAGTGGGTGGCATCTCAACCTTTGCTTCAGTCCCATCTGAGGACTTGATGACAGAGGAATGCATTCTCAGTACAGCTGAACAGGTTAAGTTTCGACCTGCAAATCCTTCCAGCATTGAAGCACTGGCAGACAGTAAGAGCAGCAGAGATTGTGCTGGCAAGAAAGTTGGAGCTATTGTCAGCATTATTCACAGTCTACCAAAGTCGATGGCAGATGTATTTAAAAGTGCAAATTGCTACATCAACTGGACTCCTCAAAAAAAATCAGCAACGTAACAGCAAATGAGAAAGAACTGTGTAGTTGTTGTTACAATGTGCTTTCTCCATAGAGGAGAATAATGTTCAATGTACAAAGTTCAAGTACAGTATATATATGACAATAGCACAAGTGCAACAATGGTAGGCAACTTTTGTTTTGCATTTACTTATCTTGTCCCTCCATATCTGAAAAAAATTGCATCAGCAAGATGGGACAGAAAAGTATCAAGTAGTCATGTTGACAGTTCACACATTCATTATTCCTGAAACAGAATAATTCTTTTATCATCTCAATCAGGGGTTTAATTATAATTCCCCCAAATCTGGTAATTAACTCAAATAAGAATCTCATTCAGTGTTAATAACATGATCTGCTGTTATCAGTTCCATCAGACATTAATGGAATTAGCAACCCAGTAGAAAATTAATCTATAGAAGTTTTCAAAAATTAATCCTTTAATTAAGGAACTTCTGTTGTAACTTGCACTGCCATTCTGAAAATTTGAGTCAAACAGCATCTTCATTGTTTGGTTACTGCAATGTTTTAAGCAAAACCTATGCTTTTAAAGGAGCATTTGACAGCAAGTATCTCTTTTTCACAAATTATTCCAAGTTACTTGCTATTGGGCTGTGACCACTAACTTGCAATTTATTCATTGTCAGATTTTTCTCATTCTGGGAGGCTCACACTTGTGGGAGTGATGATATTGCCATGGTCATTTCTGTTTTGACAATATTAACTCATCAGGACTGCAGGAAAATCTTTTCACAAAGATTGAGATCATGAAAAATGTAATGTAAGTGGCCAGCTCAAAATTCTGAATTGCTCCCTATGTCTTATGGTCTTATTATAGTAGCCATAGTATGAGTGTCTGTCACTCTTAGTTCTTTATAAAGAGCTTTTTTTATAGAATCCCTACAGAATGGAAACAGGCCTCTCGGTCCAACAAGTCCACACTGATCCTCCAAAGAGTATCCAACCCAAACCTCTACATTTACCCCTGACTATATGCATGTAACCTACACATCCCTGAACTCTATGGGCAATTTAGCACTGCCAATTCACCTAACCTGCATGTCTTCGGATTGTAGGAGGAAACCAGAGCACCTGAAGGAAACCCACACAGATGTGGGGAGAATGTACAAAGTCCACACAGACTGTCATCAAAGGCTGAAATTGAACCTGGGTCCCTGGCACAGTGAGGCAACAGTGTTAACCCCTGAGCCAACATGCTTTCTTGCTTCAGTACCCTGTACAAAATATTCCTAAATTGATCTGTATACATCTCTTGATAACTGCTTTACTTCATTCATGATCTATAAATCCCTTTCCTTATTCACAAAAGTCTAGCTCACCTTTATTTTCACCTTTCTTCTTCATATATGCCTTGATGTGTTATTTACCTGACTCCAGAATAATCCAAATTACAGTATTTCCTTGTTTTTCATTGAGCTTCATTTATTTATTTTCTTTATATTTCAAACATTTGTACTTTATTTCCTCACCTTTGAACGTGCAAACTGCAGAATGCTGATTTATTTCTCCTTTAATGTTGCATTCACGGGAACTTTTTTTTTACTTTGACTAAATTTCCTTCACATTTAGATCTTGACTCTTCTTGCAGTAGTTCAGCAATTGTCTGACATTTTCACTCTCAACTGTCACTGGGCTAATACCACCATCTTTCCTTCAGGGTCCTCCAAGGTGTTTTACTGGGCATAATAAAAAGCTTTCAAAATTATCACTAATGCCCTGCAAAGCCATTTGCTTAAAATGTTTCATGCGTTTTGCTTCTCTTTCCTGAGTTCAGGACAAATTCCCATCTTCCAGTTTTTTTTTTCCAATCAATTTCATTGTCTATCTCTTTTCCCTTCAAATCCGGAACCATTGCACAGTCAGTCTGGATCAGAGCATCAAGCTAAATCTTTTCCTGGCTCTAAGTCCCAATCCTTTGATTACTGATCCTACATGACTACCCCTGTACTAAACTGCATCAATTTTGTCCTCGCTAGGAACCAAAAGTGTGGATCGCATGAACAGGATTGCTTATGATTGATATTTCATGAATTTCTACAACTATACCTTGAGTATGTGCTTACATGACACATTTTCGATAGCTACCGCTTGAGGGAAGACCGTTTCTCTGTGCCTATAATCTTGAAACAGAATGCTGAAGGATGCGACATTTGTCAATCCAGGACTGCATGTGTCTAATAATGTATTTATGTAAATTTACTAAAATTTATGAAAATAACCCGAACTTTCTTCAATGCCACTGTTGTGGTAGTTAGAGAAGAATATTAAAAGAATACTGAGAAGTCTAGGGAGAGGAGGAGAATGAGAAAACTCCATGTACACAGTCACCTAAGGCTTGAGTCAAAGTCGGGTCCCTGGCGCTGTGAGACAGTAGTGCTGACTGAGCCATTGTGCCGCCCCTTTATAGAGTAACTGACCCAGATACACCCTATCCCCGTCACCCTGCATCTCCCATGACTAACCTGACTAGACTGCACATCCCTGTGAGCTATGGGCAATTTAGCATGGCCAGTCCACTGCACATATTTGGACTGTGGAAGGGAACTGGAGTGCCTGGAGGAAACACACACAGACACGGGGAAAATGTGCAAACCCCGTACAGACAGTCACCTGAGGGTGGAATCAAAGTTGTGTCCCTGACGCTGTGACGCAGCAGTACTCAACTGACCATTCCCTCCATGACTCTCTTGTTTGGTACAGGCCCTTCTCCAACCCACCGTCCACACCTGGCACCCTCTCTTGCCACTGCATGAGGTGTAAAACCTGTGTCCTCACTGCACGCTCCCATTCCTCCATCCAAAACCCCAAAGGATCTTTTCATGTAGCAGAGATTTTCCCGCACATCCACCCACTTCTATTGTGTCCATTGCACTCAATATGGTCTCCTTTACATCAGGGAGACAGAACCCAACTAGTGGAACATTTCAGGGAACATCTCTGGGACACACACACTCAATAAAGTCACTGTCATTTGGCTGACAACTTCAACACATCCCTCCCACTCCAACAAGGACATGCAAGTCCTGGACTTCCTCCACCACTAAATCCAAGCCACACAATGCCTGGAGGAAGAAGATCTCAACTTCCGCTTTGGGACCCTTCAATCACATGGCATCAACATCGACTTTACAAATCTGTCCACCCCGTCATGTCATCCCAGATCTAACCCACCAATTCAGCACCACCCTCATGACCTGTCCTACCTGTCCATCTTCCTTCCCAGCTATCTGCTCCACCATTCCCACTGACGTATCACTATTACCTCCCACCAGCTATCTTACCCCCAGCCACACCCACAACATTTATCTCTCAGCCACCTCCACCACCTCCCCCCTTCCCCCCCCCACACCTCTGCCCCTCACATACATATTCATGATGAAGGGCTTATGCCTGAAAGATTGACTCTCCTGCTCCTCAGATGTTATCTGGCCTGCAGTCAGTTCCATTGTCTTTCTCTTTTCCCTTTAAAGCCTGCTGTGCTTTTCAGTGCCACACTTTTTGACATTAAACACTAAGCCACCATGCTACCCAATCAACATGTTCAGGGATGCTATGATGTACCGCTGGAGCAGGAGGACTTGAATCCAAGGCCCCTGGGGTTAGAGGTAGGAACAATGTCACTATGTCACTACAGTCACAAGGTTGCACTAGAGCCACAACTGGAAATATGCAGGGTGTTGATTGGTTTGAGGCATTGGCTGTCCAATTACTGAACCCAGAGGCATCTTTGTAAAGCAGAAGGTTCTGATAGTGAAAGGATGGGTGCCATCCTCAGCATATAGGAAAGTTCAGGAGCCTGGAAGGTAACCCTGCTACCTCTCCAGGTGTAAGTCAGTGCAGTGCAGGCAGATACTTTAGCATGAAGCTGAGATTTCCTCTGTGCAGCTGATGGCTTTGGGAAACCTATCTATGAAATAGGTTAAACTTGCAAGTCCCATTCGAACCTTTAGTGGAGTCCCTCCCCCTAACCCCATGCCTCTCAGATAAACCTGCAATTGGGCAGGTTATTTGTAAGTTTGGATCAGGTCCAATGCCTTTAAAATTTCAGCATTTTACCCAATCCCTTCACCCACATTTTATGAAGGTTAGACTTTCACCAGTATTCCAAGACCAAAATTAATTTGAATAAAAATGTGTTAATATGTGACAGCCAGTATGGACTTGAGAAGGAAATGCATGCTTCTCTAACTTGATTTATTTATTTGCTGAAATAATAGAAAGGGTTAATAAAGGGAGTTGGTTTGTTATCTACATATGAACTTTCAAAATTCATCGTTAGCAAAACTGAAGCCTGTGAGATGCAATGGGGAGGAAGTACACTTAAAACTAATAGGCGAAAAGACTAAAAGATGAGGGTAATAAGAATGGTTTTGTTTTAGACCAGGGAGAAATAAACAGCGAAGCCCTGCAGTGTTTGGAATTAGGATCACTGATCTTCCTGATACATTTTAATGACCTGAACTTAGGCGTACTGGCATCATTTAAAACTTGCCAGATGGCACAAAACTCAAAATGGAGTAAACAGTGATGAAAACAATTACAAACTTCAGATGGACATACGCAGGACTGGTGAGGAAGTATTCCCCCCAAAAAAGTGTTCAGATTTGCATCTCTCCAGCTCTCAACAATTATTTTCAAGAAGTGAATATTGTGCATCAGCACAAATAAAAATTCTGCATTTATAATTACAAATTTATTTTGCATGAAAACAGTAAATATTGATACTGATTGTACATTCTCATTGCAGTATATTTATCAGAAAATGTACGAGAAGTACACATACTAATGTGTTATATAGCTCACATGATGTAATACCACGTGTTCCTGCAAACCAGATGATTTTTTGAACTACTTACACAAGCAATAACTTGTCCAATACAGTGCGTGAGATTAAAATATGTGTTTTTGAGAGGATTTGTAGTTTTGGAAAAGTCCTGCAGTTGTACAAATTTGTAAACCAGCTGAATGAAGAGAATGAGGACTCTGAAGATTTGGGACTAACTGACTACCTTGCAAGCATTTTTTCATATAATGTAGTTTCACGAATAGTTCATCGCTGCTAATTTGATATCTGTCCCACAGGCATAAAAGATTAAAGAGCTTCTTGTGTATTCTGCTTTTTTTTTTGGTTTTTGCAAACAATGGGGTAACTCTTAAGTAAAACTTCTGTGCATTAAATGCAAGTGAGGATGCATTTAATTTCTCTCTCCTTTGTTTTGAAATAATCACTAGTGGTCCTTTGTGGGCGTTTCTCCCAGTGAGTCAGAGACCTTGTGCTAGGAGATATGAATTCTGTAGTGCAACACACAGAGATAATAACTTGTTCCCCCTTGATTGGTGCATCTTGGTCCACGCAAGCAAGTTGAGTTACTTAACATAGGAATCTTTTGAATCACTTTGCAACATTTCACAGTAATCCACAATGCTTTGGGGGCGTGAAGCTTTGATTTTTGCCTGCTCCTCCTTTGAGCTACTGTCAGCTTTACCTGGGAAGGGAAGGAAGACAAGGAGGAGACTATTTTTAAATAGCTTATTCAAAACAATGGTTTAAAAACATACAAATGATTCTGGATGGACTGGGTAGGATATATTAAAATAGTGAGATGTAACCTTGTTTCTCGAGGTCTGGTGTGTATCAACCCTTTATCTGAGTCAGAGGGTCCAAGTTCAAGTCAAGAGTGTGGTGCTGGAAAAGCACAGCAGGTCAGGCAGCATCCTAGGAGCAGGAGAATTGACATTTCGGGCAAACACCCTTCATCAGGAATGAGCTTTTGCCCGAGATGTCGATTTTCCTGCTCCTTGGAAATACACCACATTCTCAACTCTAATCTCCAGCATCTGCAGTCCTCCGTTTCACTCTAAATATATAGGCCATTCTAGGACTGGATGGCCAACGAAGGTTATTTCATAATGCTGTCAAAATAGGTATAGTATCATACTCCACATCCTCCCAAAGAACTCCTAATAGAAGATGGTAAGAATGGGAGAGATTCTTTGTCAGTCCTGAAAAATGGAAAGAAATTGGAGGTTTTACCATCACAATGCAGTGCAATAGGTTGCAACCTGCATGTAAAAAATGTACATCGACAGCAACTGGAACTCTTAGGGAAGTCCTTTGGTCCAGCTGGTGTAGAAACATTCTGTGTTGAATTCTATCCCTGTCCCACCTGGGCTTGGTTCAAGACCCATATCCGTGCCATGCCTGTGGGTCACCCTTACATTTGGGTGAAAACAGAAAAATTAACTCAGTTTCTACAACAGGTTACAATGGCAATAGAGAGAGAGAAGATACAGTTTACAAGAAAGAAATGAAGCAATTTGGATACTACGGTTTCAAGCAGTTGATCCATACACCTGGTTTTCAGATTCCAAGACAGCAGGTTTGGCGAGGTGAAGAAAATTAGTTGACAGTCGGATTGTGTCCCTATTATGGTGGTCGGGATACTGGTAAGTTTTGTAACTTAAACATCTTGTAGGCCAAAGGAATGGAGAACTCCACCCACAGAATTCCATCAATGAATGTTTTCTTACTCATTAGGGGAAAATACTTTTAAAAAACAATAGATTAGAGATTTTCTTCAAGACAGTCCTGGGAAAATATCCAATTTCCGTGGGAGGGAGTGGACAAGCTTCAGGCACAATGGTCACATTGATTGAATTTAGACATGTGGAGGAAAATTATTTCAATGGAAGCCTGAGTTAAAGAGTTATCAGGAGGTTTGAGTGATTGGGAGAATTCCAGCATCAGGAAGGGTTGTGAACAGTTCAAGATTCTATGGTTACTCTTAGTGACCCATAAAAGTAACAGCAGCAGGCATTTACCAGAATTGATACTGGTTACAACTACAGGAGCCTGGATTGGCCTTCTCTTTAATAAGTGTCAAGATTAGAGTGTTGCTGAAAAAGCACAGCAGGTCAGGCAGCATCTGAGGAGCAGGAAAATTGACGTTTCGGGCAAACATCCTTCATCAAAAATTAGATTTTGCCCGAAATGTCGATTTTCCTGCTCCTCGGATGCTGCCTGACCTGCTGTGCTTTTCCAGCACCACTCTAATCTTGACTCTGATCTCCAGCATCTGCAGTCCTCACTTTTGCCTTTCCTTTAGATTAGATTTCCTACAATGTGGAAACTGGCCCTTCGGCCCAACCAATCCACATCAACCCTCCGACTAGTAACCCATCCAGACCCATTTCCCTCTGACTAATGTTCATCGTGAGATTAATAAGAATCCTCAAACTGTCCAACCTATCCTAATGAAGAGATTTTCTCAATTCCTGCATTGTCTTTTTAAATCATTTTTGTATTCTTTGCAATGCAGCTCTATTCTTTCTTTTAATAATATGGATGCCAGAACTGTGCATCAGAGTTGTGTAACCAAAGTTTGATACAGGTCTAACATCGCTTCTGTGATCTTCAAATTAATTCTTCTTGAAGTGGCATGCTTTCATCATGGCTTTAGTAACTTGCATCATTAATTTCATTTATTTGTGTACGTGCATTCCCTAGAACGCTCCCCTCCCCCGTTTGGATTCAACAGGAAAGTGAAAGGCAATTTTGCCATTGATCATCAGATATCATCAAAATGTAGGTGGCGCTGCTGTAGGAGTACACACAACCCTCTAGTGCTCTAACATTGTTGACAGGTAAGTGATTGAATTGGATCATAGGGAGCTGGAAAAGGAATAAACAGGCCTCAGCCTCATAATATCCATGAACCAAAAATTATATTAGATAAGCCATATAAATATCTTGGCTATAATATCTCGTTAGAGAATCAGAGTTCTGCAGCAAGCAACTTTGATCTTCAATCCTTAAAGCCCATCCAACATTTACAAAGCACAAGGCAGAAGTGTGATGGAATAAATATTGTTTGCCTGAACACATATAGCTCCAGCAACACACATAGAGCTTGATATCAACTAACAAAAAGAAAAATTGCTGGAAAAGCTCAGCAGGTCTGGCAGCATCTGTGGAGAGAAATCAGACTTAACTTTTCAGATCAAGTGACCCTTCTTCAGAACAGGGTTCACTGGACCCGAAACATAAACTCTGATTTCTCTTCACGAATGTTGCCAGACCTGCTGAGCTTTTTCAGCAATTTCTGTTTCCATTTCTGATTTACAGCATCCACAGTTTGTTTGTTTTTTATTTGATATCAATAAATCTGGCCAGCCAGCAACACCTCATGTCCCACGGATGAATTAGAACAAGCCAGGATGATAAAATCTGTTTGATCAGCTCCCTATATATACCACCCAAAGCATTAACTCCCTTCACTACAGATTCAAATGGAAGCAGTGTATACCATCCACAAGATGCACTGCATTAACTTACCATACCTTCTTCAATAAAATCTTCCAAACCTCTGCCTCTACAGTGTAATGCCACAAAGTGACAAATGTATAGGAATATTCCCCACATATAATCCCCTCCAAGCACCACATTATACTGACTTGTTCCTTCCCTGACTCTGGATCAAAATCCCAGAGGTACCTTCCTAGCAGCACTATGGAAGTGTCTGTGCCACATGGATTCCAGAAGTTCAAAGACTGTCTCATTCCCACCTGAACAAGGCTAACGAAGCCTGAGCAATAAATGTCAGCCTTGCCAGCAATTATCATATTCAATGAAATCATTTTTAAACAGTTCATGCTTTGATGGATAATCATGATGAGAGGTTTTAATGTTAGGAGTTCCATCACGGATGCCAACTGAGATGTTGTGGGAAAGCTTAGGGTGAAAGGGCAATTGGTGCTCATGTTTGAAGAAAGGTCAGATTTGTCAGGAACAGGAATAGTGTTGACTGTCTCAAGTGTTTACCCTTTTTCCATTATATAATATTTACAGCTACCTTCTTGGAGGAAATCAGAATTAGCAGGAGTTGCACCAAAACAAGCCAAAGTTGGAGCAGGAGCAGAAAGTGTTCGATCCCTTATTTTGATATGCAAATAACCTAATTGGACCTTCAGACTTACGAAAAGGATACCCTTTATCAAAATTGCATCTTTGTGCAATTTCTTCTGAAAGAATGCATAGGCCACTTAGACTCCATTTTCATTCTTTAAAGTGGCATATTGTACGAGAGAAATAGATGTTGCATTGCCTGATTTAAACACCAAGATACAGCCTCAATTCCCTTTTGTATTCCTTTAAACAGTTCCAAACTTTTATGCTAATTAGAAGGCTTTCCCTCAGAATGCTGTAGAAGAAGTAAGTGACGTGTATGATGTGTGGAGAAGGATATGGGCCTGCTCTCACAAGTTCAACCTGTTGCAATCCTGGATCTGAAAATATTGGCTATCAGTCTCCTTAATTATCCTAACGAGGAATAGTTTTCCAAATGAGATGTTTTCTCTCACTCGGTTGAACACAAGTCCATCCGTGCTTTTGAATGAATGAAACATAGATTTCAAAAGAAGAATTAGTATAGTTGAAGCGATTACTTATTCGAATTGTCGCAGTAGAAAGGATAATTCTCCCTTTGTTTCCATTGACATTGCAGAGCTTGACATATCCAGGACAGCTTATTTTTCTTTCCTTTATGTCATTCATTCCTTCTTTCTTTTCATAAAAGGATTGGAAACAAAAAGAAATTGCTGTGGTTACACTATTTTGTTAGGGGCCTCTCAACCAGTTCAAAACAAATCCGATGCAAGATGACTAATCATGTCAAATATTTTTCCCTAGTGCCACATAAGCGTCTGTCTTATGTCATACTTCAAAATCCTATCTGTGTGGTTTTACACCGCAGGCAATGGGAACAATGAGTATCAATAAACCATGGAGAGAGAGGATAATGAGGAAAAGGTCCTGTCAAGAAAATGATAAAGCATTTCAGCATTAATGACTGTAATTAGCGTTTAAAAAAATAAGCATCATTTAGATGTTAATTACTCCTCGCTTTCCTATCTTCTAAAAGCACCTGTGCTGTCTAGCAATGTGAGGGATCCCACAATGGAATTGTCCTTTAAGATAAAACTCTAAGTCCACATTTGACAACTAGAATATCGAGCACTTTACCAGGTGTGTAAAAGTTGGAAGCCACATAATGAAGGTACCTAAATTCCTGTTTTGTTGAAATTTGACAGGAAGGCCTGTTTGATTTATTGGTGCATGCTGAAACGCAGAGGAAATGCATATTTTAAAAATTCCAATGAACAAGACTCTAGGGTAGACACTTAGAAATGAGAGCTCCTGGCAGAAAACTTCCTGTGCATTTAGTTCAGCCACAGAAATCAGGAGAGCTCAGGGCTTTCCGGAATCAAGTTCCAAAATGTGTGCGTGGTATGTGAAGCTCAATGCCCAGAGCACAACTTCATAAGGAAGAAAAGTAGTAAATTAATCACGGTGGGTCTGTAATAAAATTCCCTTTGCAGATCTAAAACAGCTACATGACCACTTACAGCCAGAGTGAATCTCATATGTTCAGGTGTGGGAATGGCTCAAGATGAAACAACAGTAATAGCCAGGAAAGCTGCCCTTGCCTTGAATAACAAGAACCAGAGGACATGGCCTGCAATGAAGAGGGATGAAGTCAAAACTAATTTATGGAAAGAACATTTCAGTAAACTTCTTCACAGTTTTGCATGAAATGCTTAGTCCACAATTTTAGTTTAGGCATTAAACTACTGGGGAAAAATTTACAGTCACAAATATTGACTGATATAGCATAGGGCCAATAAATAGTAAAACTGAAGTCAATTTGAATCGTGGGTAAAATTCTGTACTACTTGAAGCCATACCCAGCATAAAAGAAGATGGTTGTGAATGTTTGGAAGTCCATCATCTCAGTCCCAAAACAGTATTGGACTTTGCTGCAGTACTTCCACAGAGTAGTGTCCTAGGGTCAATCATTTTAGCTGCTTCAGCAATGACTGTTTTTCTAGCAAATAGTCAGAAGTGGGGATTTTCACTGATTGCACAATGATCAGTACCATTCACAACTCCTCAGATACTAAAGCAGTTCTTGTACATCAATACCTGGGCAACATTCAGATTTGGGCTGAAGAGTGGTAAGTAATATTCATGTCACCCAAGCGTCAAACAATACTCACCACTGAAATGGAGATAAATGAATCAATGTCACTTGGTATTGCCATTGGTTTATCCCTTGCAACCAATGTACTAAAGGTTTCCGCTGACAAGAAATTGAACTGGACCAACTGTATTATTATTTTGGCTACAAGTACAGATCAGAGGCTGGGAATTCTGCAGCAGTTAATTCACCACTTGATTTCCCAATGCCTGACCACTACCTACAAAGTGAAAATCAGTCGTATGATCAAGTACTCTATTACTTGGATGAGTGCAGCTCCACCAGTACTCAAGAAACTGAATAGCATCCAAGACAAAATATCCCACTTGACTGGCATCCTACCCACAACCCTAAGTACTCAATCCCTCTACCCTCTATCTGCAGAGAGAACAGCGTGTACCATCTTCAAGACACAATGCAGCAATTCACCAAGGTTCCTTTGAAAACACCTTCAAAACCCACAATCTCTACTACCTAGAAGGACAAGGTAAGCAGGTACATAGGAAAACTATCACCTTGAAAGCCACACACCATCATGGCTGGAAACTTATCTCATTGTTCCGTCATTGTGACTGGGTGAATATCTGGAACTTTCTAAGCAACTTTGTGAGTGTACGTTCCCCACAGACTGCCACAGTTCCAGAATGCAGCTCACCATTACCTTCTCAAGGGCAATTAGAATATGCAACAAACATAGCTTAGGCAGTGATAAGCACATCCTGTGAAATTATAACTGTTTAAAAATTTCACCAGAGTAAATTATACTCCTTGTGTTTGCATTAATAAGTATGTGGTAATTTTCTTCTTTGCATTATTTCATGAAAGTGTTTATCTGTTTATTTTAAAATGAGTTATGTAATTCATCAGAATACATTGCTAATATTGGACTTTGCATTTTTACCCTATTTTATGAGTGCCAAAGAATTTTCACTTGTCACTAATGCCAGCTATCTCTCCTGCCAATCTTGGTATTTAAGAGTTAGAAATCACCAAATGTGAAACTTGAAATCTTAGTTGTCTAACTTAGTATGAAGGGATAATTCAACCAGCTGACAGTCCAACTGCACAGTTTCGATCAGGTGAAGCAGCAATCAGGAATGTGAGCAGGAGCATGAAGTGTAAACCAGAATATCAACTTCCAGTTGATGAATCTTTGTGCTGAATCAATCAATTTATGAAGTTATCCCAATGTGTTAAGTGGTACAATCATACAGGATATTGATTGGAAAAGACGTACAAGGTTATTGATAAAAGATGAGTATGACAAGAGGAAAGTATATAAATGTAGTCTTGAGTTAAAGAGACAGAAAGGCAGAATGAGAATCAAGGCAGTGCATATTGGCTGAGCTGTGATAACCACATCTGGTGAAAAAACAATAAGTAAAGGTAGAACCTTCAACTTTCTTTCAATGTCTAACCATTTATCTCTTCCATTCTTATGACCCACCAGTGCCATGTGTAGAAAGGATTTGCAGTTTCACAATAAAGTGGTTTGGCTCCATTTTGAAGGCACCTTCTGTGATCATCAAGGCATAAGGTGGGGATTGAATGAAATGTTTCTGATTTCATTCAAAGACACAGCTGCTACTAGTTGTGCCACAAGACATTCTTACAGGGATCTGCTGTTAACTTTCATTTCAGATTCAAATCCTTCTGAAGAAAGTTGTCTGTTTCTCAACAGCTACAGGAAAAGGAAAGGATTGCTCTTTCAATGAATCAGCACAGTAATGATGATCTGAAAGGTCTCCTTCAGTGTATGTCATTCTTGGTATTTTTCTGTCCCCAGTGTTAGTATCAGTTGAAAATCACTAAAGTCATTTCTGCATACATAATTAATATTAATATCCTGGTCACTGTGGTCTCCCACTGTAACTCCTTTCTAATTTATTAACGTACAGTTAAAAGTTCCTTCACCTTAGTGCGTCATATTAGCCTATTCTGTTACTGACATTGTAAAATGATTTATTTCACCGTAAAATGCATCATCCTCTGATGGTGAATAGTAAATCACAAGGAAACTCATTGTGACTGCTCCATGCTTAATATTACAGTCCTGTTTAACAACAAAGATTAATTTGCCCAGAAGATGATATGGAACGACAATAGTTATACAGTCCTGACAAAAAAAAGTATTGGTATACTGCGCTTGTAATATAATTAATGTCCCAAGGCACTTCAGTGAAGCATTATAAAATAAGATCTGGCAGTAAGTCCCATAAGGAAATATTACTTTTGATGATATGGTGTTTGGTCGATGAGATAGGGTTTAAGCAATGCAGCTTTTGCCCATAGAGTTGCTCTGGAAATGTGCCCTTCACAGGGTAGCAAATACACAAAAAATGTCTAGCACAAAGGTTGCTGAAAAAATTGTCACTATCCTCCATCTACTCCATGATGAAAGAGAAGGTAACCTAAGGATAAAAATATATGATGTAATTAATGTATTTACTATCAGTAGAGAAACAAAAAGTACTGGACAAATTCAAGGGATTAGAATCTACAAATCGCCGGAATGCAATGTAGGGTTACAGTGTAGGCTACAAAAAACATTTGTTGCAGAGATAGTGGATGCGCTCGCTGTGATTTTCCAAAATTCTTCAGATTCTAGAATAATCCCAATATATGGGAAGTCATCCTGAAGCCAAGGCAACTGAAGGCATGGCCTGTGCAGAGAAATATCACAATGAATCTGTTCTCCAATTTCTTCAGGAAATGAAAATGAGTCAAGGATATAAAAAACAACAGTAAGATCTGACTCACCACCACCACCATCCCCCCAACCCCACACTACCCAAACAAGATAAGAGGCCAACTTTATCTCAAAGTAAATGATGAATGACATCTTTCTCTTTATGTCTGTTCCACATTCTTAATTCTCTTGAGATGAATTCAATTTCAACCTTCATCTTTTAGTTATGTTAGGAATGATGGCAGTGTTAACATTGCCTAGATTAATTCTCTGGTGATATGAGTTACAATCCCATCATGGAATTTGGGGTCATTTATATTGGAATTAAAACTAAATCTGGCATTGCAATCTAGCCTCATTAATAATGATCATGAGATTACTGAATTAAAGCAAAGAACCATCCTGTTCACCAATATTCTGCAGGAAGAAAATGTCCCATATTATCAAGCCTGGCCTGTGTCTAATTGCAAATCCACAGTCATGTATTTGATTCATAATTGCCCTCTGAAACTGACTTCTGCTGGCACAGACACAATGGATTGAATGGTCTACTTCTATACTGTAACATTCTTTAATTCTGTGATTCCATGAAATGGTTGAGCACGTTGTACCAAACCACTATCCAGAAAAAATAGTGCATGTGTGCCAATCACACTGTGGTTGGTTCAAAAAAGGAGTTCAACGAAACCACTTTTCCAAAGGCAATTGACACAGTCATTTAATGCCAGCCTTGGCAGTTATTTTCATATTCCAAGAATGAATAAAAGGTGTCTGATAATCTGTTTTGTTATCATGCCTCTTGAATGGCTTGGTGGCTCAGTAGTCAGCACTGCTGCCTCATAGTGGCAGGGACCCAGGTTTGATTCCACACTTAGGTGACTGTGGAGTTTGGAGATTCTCCCTGCGTCTGTGTGAGTTTCCTTTGGGTGCTCTGGTTTCCTCCCATATCCACAGGTGTGCATGTCAGGAGGATTGGCCATGCTAAAGTGTCCAGGGATGTTGTAGGTTAGGGAAATGTAGGGTTATGGGGATAGGATATGGGGGTGAGTCTGGGTGGGATGGTATTTAGAGGGTCAGTCCAGATTCGATTGGCTGAATGGCCTGCTTTCACATTGTTGTGATTCTATGAACATTTCAAAGTTGTAGAAGATGACATTTTGTCAACTGAAAATAGAAACCCTGGAATCCTGTAGAACTCATGCTTGTGGACTGGTTGCCCTTCAGTTATACATAAACAATGTCTCTCTTTAATGGTGGGTTATGCCCATTGTCCTTGAGCTCTGTAATTCCATACCTACCTTATCATTCCTTATTTCTGTAATTATACCAGACAGCTATAAAGTTCAGATCTCTATGTTTCTCCAATTCTGGCCTCATGTGTATCCCTGATTTTTTTATTACTTGTGCTATCGGTGATGACTCAATCCATCTAGGTCCCCAGCACTGGGTCTTTCTTCTTAAACCTCTTCAGCTCTGTCTCTCCTTTAACATCCACTTTCAAAATTATCTCTTTAACCAAATGCTTGGCCAGCTATGCTGGTGTCTTATATACTCAAGTAAAAGTTGGATTTTCTGAACCAATTTTTTTTTCACCAGTGGCGAGTAGGAAGTCCTTTGCAGGAGGAATGCTTTCAAGATCGGACTGTATGCCAAGTCTTTGGAGATCACCGTTAATGACACTGATGCCAGTCGCTGGCCATGGTCCTGAAATCAGCAGGCACCAGCTACTGCACTCCGCGCCTGTGTCCTTCAGATAATTGAGGTTCTTCTGCGTTTCAAGAAAAGGGCAATTGTAAAAAAAAACACCTGCAGTTCCGATTTTTCCGAAGGCCACATAACCATTTTTACAGCAAAGGTAGGACCCTGCACATAATCATGCACATAACATACTCCGCAAAAGATGGTCCAGGAAATTGACAAATCAACTGGAAAATTTGTCTGGGCCTCGAACTCTGTGAAAACATCAGCTTAAACTAGAGAAATCAATGAATTTGGAAAGTAAATTCCTGAATGACTATAAAACTGACCCCCAACTTCCAACTTACAACATGCACACATCCAATGACAGATTCATTATCCATCATAAATCTCAATCAAAAACAGAATTAGAATCCCTACTGTGTGGAAACAGGCCCTTCAGCACAAAAAGTCCACACTGACCCTCTGCAGAGTATCTCACCCTGACCCATTCCCTTACATTTACCCCTGACTCATACTCCTAACCTATACGTACCAGAACAAGAGGGCAATTTAGCACAGCTAATTCACCTAACATGCACATCTTTAGATTGTGGGAGGAAACCCATACAGACACAGGGAGAATGTGCAAACTCCACACAGACAGTCACCTGAGGCTGGAATTGAACTTGGATCAGTGAGCACTGTGCCAACATGCTGCCCCTGGAGCTAACACCCCTCCCTCCCTACCAGTGGATCAAACATCCTTTTTTCTACCCCAAAGACCTTGTACCCTCCCCTAGTCCCTGGACCTCCACGCCCCAGCTGGCAGATCCATCAGGAACCCCCCATTGCCGTGCCTCAAACCAAAACCCAATAACCTCTCTCCCCACTGCTGGATCCAAGCCCCTCGGACCCAACATGCCTCCTCACCCCTGGGACCTGCTCCCATCCTTCCACCACCAGGCTTGACCTAACCTTCTCCTGCCATTGGATCCAATATCAGCCTCTCTCTTTGGGTGCTCCTTCACATCCAACCCTTACCCATCTGATACCTACATAGCTGCCACACTACTAATTTGGCAGCCTCTCCCATACCCACCTGGAACTAATGTACCCTGTATTTATTTTTTTGCTGCTATGTTGACTCAGAACTGCTTCTGGAAGTAGACACAATTCATCAGCATATTGGTCAATATGTACAGAGCATCCTAGTAGCAATGCAGCTTAGATGAAATATTTTCTGCTTTCTTATTCTCTGCACTCCTGGTGCTGTATATATTTGACACCTTATCCACCTTTCGCCCTGTCATCTAGCACCTTAACCTTACACTTACCTTATGTACTTAGCCTTTCACATGAGCTGTCAACATACTTCTGTACTGGACCTTTAAACCACAGAACGTAGCAACTGACTGCTGTGAAAAAAAGGACATGGTTTGCATTACAAGAGACCCGTCACATTCAAAGTATGAATCCACGTTCCTGAAGGAGCTCTTCGTGGAATTGCAGAGATCTTTCTTAACTTAGAAAAGAAATGGAGTGGCAAACTGCATCTGAGTACCTGCATCTGGAAAATCAGGCTGTTCTCACCAATACTCCTCTGAAAGCTAGCACAAGGTATATGAGAACTGAAGCATATTTGGGCTTAAAATCAGAAACAACTCTTACACAAGATCAACCACTCATTTTACATGTGATGTCTCATTATGTGGATTGGACTCAACTTTTTATTTGATAATCATTCCTATGGGACACCTTGGAACTTTTTACTCTTTTTGAAGCACTGCATGATGTAGGCTGCTCTGCAAGTTGGAGGAAGAAGAGAATTAGCCCAGAGAACACTAACATATTCCAGTCCCTATCTAACAGGAAGCATGTTTAGTTTATTGATGTTTCTCAAGGTAAAATGGATCAATATCATTAATCAGATGTATTCACTTATGGACTTCCTTCCTCTTTTAATTCCAAAAGGGACAATCTGTTATGAGCTGCAAAACACATGCCTCAAAGGTAATAATGGAAGATAATTCAATAGAAATTTTGAAAAGGCTAGAAGACAGATGCTTGAAAAGGAGAAGCTTGTGGGGCTGTGGAGCGAGAGTGGGAGGGTGGGGGATTAGACTAATGGGACATTTTTTTTCAAAGAGCTGGCACAGACATAATGAGCCAAACAGCCTCCTTCTGTCGTCTACATTCTAACATTCCTGACGGAAAATTCTATTTTGTACATCTGCAGTGAGCAAAATGAAGGATTTTGCATTTGTTTGAGTCATGGATTCATGCCTAGTAGGGACTGCACTGAGATTGTACAAACATGTGACACTTAGAAACCTTGGAGCCATCAGACAGAGAACAGATGCTTTTCATTACACACTAGAAAGCTATCTCTGCACTTTATTCTCCTCACAGAGAGAGACCAGGCCCTCTGAGCATCAACAGTTACTGTTTATATATTCATAGACTTTTAGTCTGAAAAGTGTTTCATTGGTTTTCTAAGATGTGAAAATGTTATAAGCTACCCAGTTTAATGAATATTAATGACACCTTAGAGAATGGATTATAAATTGTTGCTTATTAGAAGTAAAGAGGAATGAATGAAATAGTGTAAAGGGTAAATGAGAAGTAATTTAAGAGGCTTAAGTAAAAAGAGCTGCAAGGTAGTTTAAATTTTACCTTCTCTTTAGCTGGAGAGAATGATGAAGTAACTGTCTGAAGTTAATGTTTATTGTCAATCACATTGACCCATTTTTTCATTTTTGAGGATTGTTCTACTATATATGATCCAGATGGGTTGCCCAACATGGCTCCATCTACCAGTTCAAGTTGATGTAAAAGTTCCCAAAGTTTATGGGATTTTTCTGTGTGTAAATTGATCCTCATTTTTCTACAATACAACTGTGACTTTCCTTCAAAAGCTATTTATTGTCTGTAAACAACTTTAGAAAGTCCTGAGACCATGAATGATGCTCTACTAGTTCATGAATAATTCTATTATGAATGTCATCAAATTCAGCTAATTAGCAAAAAGATGAAACTGTGTGTTACATGGACAGTTAAAGAGGAATGTAAATCTACAATATTTTATACACAGTCACAATTGTAAGGTTGTAATTCCACTGTATCTTTCCATCCTTCCCCCTTGTGTTTATTTATCTTTGTCTTAAATGCATCTACACTCCTCATCTTAACTACTCCTTATGATACTAAGTACCACATTCTACTCTCTAAAGAAGTTTAATTTGAATTTCATGTTGGATTTATAGCAACTAGCTTGTCTTCGTGATCTCTAGTTCTTGACTGTCCAAAGTGGAAATGCCTTCTTTATGTCTACCCTATCCAATCCTTTCATAGTCTTAAAAAATTGAGCAGGTCATAAAGCCAGTGTTTTAGATTAGATTAGATTACTTACAGTGTGGAAACAGGCCCTTCAGCCGAACAAGTCCACACCGACCCGCAGCCCACCCATATCCCTAACCTAACACTACGGGCAATTTTAACATGGCCAATTCACCTGACCTGCATATCTTTGGACTGTGGGAGGAAACCGGAGCACCCGGAGGAAACCCACGCAGAAAAAGAGGATGATTGATAAAGAAAATTTATGTTGTATTTTGGAAGTGCAGAGCATTTCATTAGATGGAATTCTTAGCTGCTGGAGAAAATGTTCCTGTTCATTTTACATCAGAATAGGTTTCAACACTTGGGCTTCCACAGCACTTACCTTGATGCAAGTCCTTATCCCCTTCTCATAGGTCTGAATGGCTCCTTGATGTGATTGGATCTTTACTCTTTTAAGTCACACCAATTTACTCATCTGATGTTATAAATTGTTCAAAGATCAAATCCCAAAAGCTTAGCATGAGGGTGTTTAATGGGACAAGTGGTGAAGATTGTGTTATCTGGGACTGCAGTGTTACTTTGACAATGAACTAACAGCATTTACTGGCTTGTTGTTGAAGCACAAAATTCTGCTTTTGTTTTGCATGCTTGCTTGGTGCTAGTGGAAAGTAATAATGCAAATTAAAATATTTACCTGCCAGACATAACACAAATGACCTTTGTTAATTAGTTCTGCTGGCAATAATTAGAGTTAAATGGCTAACCACATCTTTCTGTGATTTATACAGGTTGTTTAGTAAAAATATTCATAGAATTACAGAAACATAGAATCATGCAGTGTATTAAGGGTCCTTTGGCCCATTGAGTTTACATCAACAAAACTGAAAGAAATCTGCACCAGTCCCATTTTCCAGCATTTGGCATACAACCTTGAATGTTATAACAATTCAAATGATCATCCAAATATTTTGTTAAGATTGTAAGGTTTTCTGCCTCAGTTACCCTCCTAGGCAGTGCATTCCTGATTCTCATCACCCTTGAAAATATGTTTCCTTAAATCCTCTCTAAGCCTTCTGCTTTTCATGTTAATGTTATGCCCTCATGTTACTGATCTTTCAACTACAGAGAACAGCAGCTTTCTATCCACCCAGTCCCCTGCCCCTCCTAATCTCATGCAGCTCAATCACATCTCCCCTCCTTCTCAGTTTTAAAGTAAGCAACCCGAGCTTATGCAACCTCTCTTCATAATCATCCCAGGCAACATCCTAGCAAATCTCCTCTGCACCCCTTCCAATGCAATCACATCCCTCGTGCAGAGTGGTGACCAGAATTGCACACAGGACTCCAGCTGTGACCATTACCATTTCATTCCCAAATCAGTTAACCACAAAATTGTCTGCAGTCATGTCCAAATATTGTTGCACGTCACTAAATTCCCTGAAAACAGATTATTTCTATGACTGCAACTGGCGAGGATTTATTCTGTAAGTTAACTCTTGAATTCAATGCAATGATACCCTTCCTGTAGTGTGGTGACCAGACTGTATACTGTTCTCCAGCTGTGGCCTCATAAAAGTTCCGTAGAGCTCCAACATAATGTCCTTGTTCTTATCCATAACCGATAAATTCACTTGTCCCATATACCTTAATTACTACCAAATTTGAACTCAGATTTCTCCAGTTTCCTCATTTCCCCTCCCCCCACCTTGTCTCAGTCGAATCCCTCGAACTCAGCACCGCCTTCCTAACCTGCAATCTTCGTCCTGACCTCTCCGCCCCCACCCCACTCCGGCCTATCAGCCTCACCTTGACCTCCTTCCACCTATCACATCTCCATCGCCCCTCCCCCAAGTCCCTCCTCCCTACCTTTTATCTTAGCCTGCTGGACACACTTTCCTCATTCCTGATGAAGGGCTTATGCCCGAAACGTTGAATTTCCTGTTCCTTGGATGCTGCTTGACCTGTTGCGCTTTTCCAGCAACACATTTTCCGTTACTACCCAATTAACCTGTTTTGCTACCTTCAGGGATCTGTGAATAAGCATTCAAAGAACCCTCTTATCCTCTGAGTTTACTAATGTCCGGCCATTCATTGAACAAGAGACATTGCGTATGATGACTTGTAGGTTTACAGAAGTGATTTCACAGCAGGATCAATCAGATAGACGGTTCACTGTCAGGAAATTCAGAAGTCTCCTGTGGCTATTCCTCTCTCAAACAGATATTCTCTTTTAGGCACTATTGAAAGAGAAAGTCTCTCAGAGGAAAATGAAACTGACAGTCAGGTCTTGGGCACCAAGGATGAATTTTATGTTAAATGGGATCTGCCAAGATTAAAAAGAATAATTATTACAGGAGACTGTCCCGTCAGGAACATAGATAAGAGATTCTGTGGCACTGAGTATGAATCTAGGATATAATGTTGCTTTCCTGTTGTAAGGGTTAAGGACTTTTCAAACACTTGCAGCACCTTGACAAAGGAGCGAGTGAGAAGCCAGAAACTGTTGTACGCATTGGTAGGAACAATATAGTGAGGGAAAGGGTTAAGGCTGTGCAGAGGTGCGGTAGAAGTTTACAAATCAGAACATCTGAAACAGTAATCTCAGGTTTATTTCTGGTACCAAGTTCTAATGACGGAAGGAATAAAAATAAAGGAGAAATAAAGCAATGGCTGAAGAGATGGGGCAATGTGCAGGGATTCTGTATCCTCCTGGATCATTGAGATCTCTTCAGGGACAGAAAAGTCCTGTTCAAAAAGGATGGGTTTCACCTAAACTGGAAAGGAACCAATTTCTTGGTGGAGGGATTTGCTCGTTCTATTCCGGGATCCTCTAAACTTTGGCAGGGGGGAGTGGTGGGGGGATTGGCGCTCCTAAGTAACAGGGAAAATAGAAAGACAGATAAGCATGGTTCAGACTCAAAAGAGTAAGTTAATTAGAAAAGACAGACAAGAGCAAGTCAAAAACTGAATCATAGAACCATAGAATGCCTACAATGTGGAAGCAGGCCATTTGACCTATTGATTCCACAGTGACCCTCCAAAGAGCAACCCACCCAACACGCACGCTCCCCCCCCCCCCCCCCCCCCCCCCCCCAATGCTCCCCAACCTCCATAACCCTGCATTTGCCATGTTTAATCCAGCTAGGTTGAAGTACCAGTGTACTGGAGGGTGGCTAATGTTGTCCCATTATTTCAGAAGCCTGGAAACTATAGACAGGTGAGTCTGATATTGGTGGTAGGTAAGTTGTTGGAGGTGATTCTGAAAGATAGGATTTATATGCTTTTGGAGAGGCAAGGATGAATTGGAGATAGTCAGCACGGTTATTTGTGAGGAAAATTGTGTCTCACAAACCTGATTGAGTTTTTTAATGAAGTAACCAAAAATATTGATGAGGGCAGATCAATAGATCTTGTTTACTTGGACTTTAGTAAAGCCTTTGACATGGTTCCAATGGAACACTAATTTGTAAAGTTAGATCCCATGGGATTTAGGGTGAGCTTGCCAATAGGATACAAAATGGGCTTTATGTTAGGAGACAGAGGTGTGTGATCAGCAGTGTTCCACAGGCATTTGGTATTGGGTCCACTTTTGTTTGTCATTCATATAAATGATTTGGATGAGAATTTAGGAGACATGATTAGTAAGTTTGTGGATGACACCAAAATTGGTGGTATAGTGGACAGTGAAGAAGGTTATCTAAGATTACAAGGACATTGTTATCAATTGGGTCAATGGGCTGAGGAGTGGCAGAAGGGGTTTAATTTGGATAAATGTGAGATATTGCATTTTAGTAATACAAACAAGGATAGGACTTACACAACTAATGGTAGGACCCTGGGTGGTGTTGTCGAACAGAGAGACCTAAGGGTTCAGGTACATAATTCTTTGAAATGTGTGTCACAGGTAGACAGGGTAGTTAAGAAGATGTTTAGCATGCTTACCTTTATTGGTCAGACCTTTGAGTATAGAAGTTGGGATATCATTTTGAGCTTGTACAAGGCATTAGTGAGGCCTCTTTTAGAGTGTTGTGTGCAGTTCTGGTTGTCCTGTTACAGAAAGGGTATTACTAAACTGGGGAGAGTTCAGATAAGATTGATCATGATGTTGTCGGGAATGGAAGATTTGAGACTGGAAAGGGTGGCACTTTTACATTAGAGTATAAATGTTTGAGGGGTGACCTTTTAGAGGGGCAAAGAAAAGATGAATGACAAGGATATTTTCCCTTGGGTGGGGGAGTTCAAAACTAGGGGACATATTTTTAAGGTGAGAGGAGAAAGACTTATAAAGGACATGAGGGACATCATTTTTACATGAAGAATGGTTTGTTTGTGGAATAAATTGCCAGAGAAAGTGATTGATGCAGGTGCAGTTACAAAATTTAAAAGACATTTGGATAAGTTCATGAATAAGACAGGTTTGGAGGGAAATGGGCCAAATCCCAAAGTGGGCCTAGATTAGTTTGGGAACATGGTTGGGGTGGACTGGTAGATCCGGTCTCTGTTTCCATGCTGTAGGATTCTATGATTCTATCAATTTTCCCTCATCCAGTTACTTCCTCCAAAGTGCTTCACTTCATTCTTATCAAGGTTAAATTCCATCTACCACTGTTTTGCCCATCTCACCAATTTGTCTATATCTATGTGTAACCTTAGATCTTCTTCCTCACTATCAACCACCTGGCCAAGCTTTCTTTCATCTGCAAACTTACTTATTATCCCTCTACATTTTATATTTATGTATATAGAAGGGACCCAGCACTTATCCCTGTGGGATGCCACTGAGCACGGATTTCTGTGGTACGCCATTGGACACCAGTCTCCAGTCACACAACTAAAATTCTACTATTACTCATCTCCTATCATTAGGTCAATTTTGGATGCAATTTGCAAAGTTTCACTCGATCCCATGTACTCGTGCCTTCTTTATCAATCTCCAAGTGGGATCTTGTTCAAATACATATTATTTCTCAAATCCATTATATTCATCTGCACACTTGGTCATTTTACAGAAAAAAATAATTGAATTTGTTGGGCATGACCTACCACCCTCTGAAAAAGCCACACTGACTATCCCTGAACAAACATTGCCTCCCCAAGTGGAGACCGATTCTCTCTTTCAGAATTTCTTCAATCGTTTACCTCCCACTGATGTGAGACTCATTAAGCTATTATTCCTTCCTTTTTTTCTTACCACCCTTCTTGAAAAGTGGAACCACATTAGCTGTCCTCCAGTTCTCTGACACCTCCCTGTGGCCAGACAGCAATTCAAAAAATGGGTCAGGTCCATTGTTATTTCCAGCCCTCATCTTCCCACAGTCCCTTGGGACACAAGGAAGGTTCACTCCGGGAAAAAAATGTGGAATCGAAAATTCCATCAAGGAGTCCATGAATCTGAGACCAAAATAGTGCCAAATTTGGTGAAATGTCAAAAATGAGAGTAGAAACGTGTACTATAAGATTAACATATCTTCCAAAAGAGGTCAAAGATCTACAGTCATTGTGTGAGAAGAAAGATTGGAGTTAGTTGGTTTCAGCACGGGGAATCACTAATGTTTCTTTTTTTGTGTCAGCTCTACTCTTTTTTTTGTGTCAACTTTCTCTGCTTTAGATCTTGCTCCCAAACGTGCTGCACAACACGTTCACTAGCCCTGATATTGTTTTGCTGTTAGCAACATAACACGACCACTCTGCAAGGGATAGCATCAGCCTTATGGCCCTTCAAAATTTAAATTACCCACCCACCATTCAAATGTTGCTAAGGCACAAATTGTAGCTTAGAAGTAGATTAGGATGCATTTCCAGATATTTCTGTTCGATTGTAAAATATCTGCCTCCACTTGGATGACGTATTATCTTCCTAGTATTACTTGCAACTAATAGTGTAGATTGGAATGGTGAGGAGTGAGGGGGTGGAGCACCACAACATCAGCATGCTTTTAACTGTCAAGAAAATTTATTGAAGAAGTCTCAACAGGAAAACAAAGAACTGTAACACAAAATGTATTGGAAATAATAGAAACTAGCTGTTTACAAGAAAATTAGTGGGTGGCACGGTGGCACAGTGGTTAGCACTGCTGTCTCACAGCGCCTGAGACCCAGGTTCAATTCCTGACTCAGGCGACTGACTGTGTGGAGTTTGCACGTTCTCCCCGTATCTGCGTGGGTTTCCTCCGGGTGCTCCGGTTTCCTCCTACAATTCAAGGATGTGCGGGTCAGGTGAATTGGCCATGCTAAATTGCCCATAGTGTTAGGTAAGGGGTAAATGTAGGGGTATGGGTGGGTTGCGCTTCGGCGGGTCGGTGTGGACTTGTTGGGCCGAAGGGCCTGTTTCCACACTGTAAGTAATCTAATCTATTCAATCTAAAAATCATTGGTATTTGCTGCATGAGAATTGACTTCTCAGGCATGGTAATCATACTCTCCATTTATTTTCATCATTAGCTGAGTTCTACTGTTTTGATCCAATTCTGAACAGGTTCCAATGAAAATCTCTATCTCACATGCAGTTCAGCCACTCAGGTACCCCAAGACAGCAGAACTGCTCAAACTAAATTAACTGACCATTTAATTAAAACGAAATTGTTGTTTATCGTATATATGCAGATGGTATTTGTAGGATGTAAGGAAGAGAAACCTGATTTGTGACAATTTTTCTAGTTTGATAGTTAATCTTTGGAAAGGCGGGTAAAGTGTGGATGTTGAGAAAGCTCTTCGCTCCTGTTGTGCTGTCAAAAAGCAGAAAAAAAACAGATCAAGTATCAAGAAACAACAAGTGGCATTGGCCCAAATCGTTTGATCAGCATCAGAACCCATATCTATTCATCAGATAGAAGGCTACTCATCTTATCTGTATGCATACTTTATATGTAACTTATTCTGTTTGGACACATGATGGAAAGTCCAGAAAAATTCTGTCAAGCAGGAAACCATGGAATGAGCAGCAAAAGCCTTTGGAGAAATGCACTTGTTCATTGTATGCTCTGACTTGTCATGACCATGGAACTGATTATGTAACGACTTCCTGTTTATGTTAAGGAGAAAGTGAGGACTGTAGATGCTGGAGATCAGAGCTGAAAATGTGTTGCAGGAAAAGCACAGCAGGTCAGGCAGCATCCAAAGAGCAGGAGAATTGATGTTTCCCGAAACGTCGATTCTCCTGCTCTTTGGATGCTGCCTGACGTGCTGTGCTTTTACAGCAACACATTTTCAGCTCCTGTTTATGTTAAACGTGCCACATGAAACTGAGAATCTCCACAACAGCCTCAGCCCATTTTCATGGCACTAGCTGCTATATTTTGCTAAGTGTTTAAAAAACCCAAAAATTCTCAGTTGTGTTCGTGAATGACTATACGAATGAACGAGTTGGTAAACGACTGGGTGTGGACATGTGATTGGATGGCTGAGACAATTGTGTAACACTGCAGGGTCGATGAGGTAAATATGAGGTTGACTAGGGGTGAGGTGAGAGGTAGATAGGCTGCAGCTAGGTTGGCTGGGGGTGAGATAGGAAGATAGATGGGTGAAGTGGGTAGTTGAAATGTGGGTTGGTCAGGTCACATTAGTAATGGTAGTCGAGTCTGTTTGGGTGGGGTCTTAGGAGGAACTGAGAGTTGGGTCATTCGGGAGATATTTGAGGAGAAAGCATACACGTTAAAAAGCACCCAAGAAAGAGGAAAAAGGTGAATGTTTTTGAGGGAATCAGTGTAACTCAGGAGTTCGACCATGTTATTTCCATATAGAATTTCCTGGAAATTATCTGGGTAGGCAATTCAGAACCAATTGACTCTACCTCATTTTAGATACTCCCAAGGAACATGGTAAATTCCTCAATGGGCATTTGAAAGTTCTGGAAAATTAATCCATCCAGGCTTCCTACAGATTTCCAACACACTTCTTGCGTTGAACATTTGTTCTCTGCCATCTGGGCCAATGTATAGTTACAAGAAGACATTTATGGAAATGAAGCCATAAGGAGCTTATATAGAACTCAACAGGCCTCATTTGTAATTAATTATTATCAGAAAGTCTGCCAGCTTGCCAGTTGAGATTTGGCCCACTAACCAACTGTTCCTGTGGAATTAGCAGTATGTAACTTACTGGAAGGATTTTTAAGTGAGCTCATACATGCTTTAAGTTTTAAATGTAAACATGACCTATTCTCTGTTATCATGATTTAAGGTAATCATTGACATGGAGACCTTGGACATGTAAGATCCTGACCATCATTGGAAGAAAACAGATACAAATGAAGAGGGTAAGGTATTCATCGTAACTGCTTCAAGAAGTTGTATGTAGAGCTGCAGTGAAGAAACCAGAAGTAGGGATGCAGTCAACAGCAATCACCCATGTTTTGCAGGTTGACTTTTATTCATTCATTTTGTGGGATGTGGGCATCACTGGCTGGACAGCATTTATTGTCCATCCCTAGTTGCCCTTGAGAAGGTGGGAGCGGTGGTGAGCTGTCATCTTGAACTGCTGCAATGCACCTCCTGAGAGTTGACCTACAATGCCATTAGGGAGAGAATTCCAGGATTTTGACCCAATGGCAGTGAAGAAACGGTGATGTATTTCCAAATCAGGTGGGTTGGAGGGAAATTAAAGGTGGTGGTTTTCCCATATATCTGCTGCCATTGTCCTTCTTAATGGAAGAGGTCTTGGGCTTGAACGGTGCTGTCTGAGGATCTTTAGTGAACTTCTGCAACCTGTAATTTAACTATTTATCCCAGGTGTTAGGGTACCAGTTGTTCAGTATGGCTGAGGCATACCTTGTTCTACATTATGGAAAACTGCCTGGAGTCTCCTCCAACATGTGTGTCTCCCATTCGTGTGCAGCCTCAGTACAGTTCTGCTATTAGTCACTAGGTGGAAAAGACATTCCTGAAGAGAAATTGAAACATCACAGGTTCTAATTAAGTTGTGTACATATTAAGGAATACTCTGCTTTCACCAGCCATCCCTGACTCTCATCAACACCCCACTCCAATACTCGCCAGCACCGTATCCCAGTCTCACAAGGGCACCAGTTTCTCCTCTCCTCAGCAGCAGCTTCCTCCACTTAGCAGCCACCAACAACACCCACATCACTAGCCTCACCAGCATGCCCACCTCTACCAGTCTCATCAATCCCAAGCCACCCAGTCTCAACAGAACCTGCTACTACCCCATCGGTGACTCATCAGCAGCCTTTCCTTCTCTCAGTCTCACCTTCAATACCTCCATCCTGCTCCGGCAGCTGAAGTGTCCCTTATTTTATTCCCAAAGAGATAGTTCTGTGGATCAACAAGGAGGCACCATGACCAACAATGAGAAGAGGAGCTTCAGCTAAGGGAACTGACAGTTGGCAGGAGAGAGGCAGCCAAAGTGAGAACTTGTCAGTCTAGAGTTTGTGCTGCATTCATAGGGTGTGGCAGCGGGTGCTTTAAGGGTCATACGATGCTTTCCCCAGCAGTGAGAAAGCTCACTGGATCAAGTTTGAATCCTCCACTTAAGAGACAACCAGCAAACAGATTGTAAGCGTCAACAGCATGTCCTGCACTGTTAGAAGGTCCTAACCAATCAGATATGGTTATTTTCTTTCAAGTCTTGCAGAGTAGGGATCGCTGGGAGAGAAGGGATGAGGTAGAAGAGTGGCCTTAAATGGTAACCCTCTTACCCATCAACCTTGCATCCGTTTGGCCCCAGATTAGTCACAACCATAGCCATACCCCTCCACCAACTCAGCAGGCAAGTTGCCCAACCACTTTCCTCATTTACTGGTGATTGGGCCGGTGAAACATCGAGGCCCTTATGTGGCCATTAATTGACCACTTAATTCTTCAACTGGTGGTGAGCAGAGATTGTCCCTAATAGATCTGGTCACCTAGCACTTCATTTCTGAGGTTGACAGGGATGAATATCACTGAAAAGCCAAATTGCTCAATTATTTGTCCTACTCACCACCTCCCTCACTATCTCCCAAGAGGGAATAATAAATCTAATGTATCTTTAAAGCATATCTTAGGACCAGATATTTACAAAGAGACTGACTTATGATTAGAAAAAATATTTAAAATTTCCCAATGCACCTTCAGAAGAAATTTTAATGGAACATTACTCACCATCAGAAGGACATCCACAATTGAAAATAGTCCACTACTTTGGGGTGATTCTATGGCTCATTCCTTAAAATATATATGGGCATTGTATTACTGGAGCATCATTATTGCTAAGGGCAAATTTAGAAGGGCATTGCATTGTCATTTTGGTTAAAGTGTGTGCATGTGTGTGCGCGCGCATGGGAGAGAGAGAGTGAGAGTGAGTAAAATGATTGGCCTTGTTTGTTGGTCTTTCTTTGAATCTTCCGAGAACATTTTCTGTAAGTTCTACATAGAAGTGTAGTAGAATTCTGCAATGTGTATCTGATTTAGTAAAGCTTAACTTTAATTCACATGTTAGACCATGCTTTCGTTATTTCTCATAACTCTCATCTCTGACTTGTAATCAATCAAAGTCAGCAGGTTAGATCCTGCAGTGAGTTCAGGGACTTTGTTCTTCTAAAATCCAGGGGACTTACAAATAACAATGCAAGCTTACCATAAGACCATAAGACATGGAGTGGAAGTAAGGCCATTCGGCCCATCAAGTCCACTCCGCCATTCAATCATGGTTGATGGACATTTCAACTCAACTTACCAGCGTTCTCCCCGTAGCCCTTAATTTTATATAAAGCCTGCAATGTAACAAAGCAAGATAATATTTTATTATAATGGTCATTACAGAAATGCATATTTATTGTTGCTGTCTTTGAAACAACTCCACACCCTGTAGTCTTATTCCTTATTCACTGCCTTGAAAGCATTTCTGTCCCTTTCAAAAATGTATCTATTTTTCTTTGTAAAGTACCCGTGAAAACTGTTTCCACCTGTTTTGTGGCATTGCAAAGGAATGGCACGTTGTTCCTTTGTAATTGGACTAAAATTCAGAATCTTAACTATTCCAAAATCCTAATTCAGAAACTGAGACTAATGTTAAGGGGATGTGGGTTCAAATCACATCGTAGCAGACATTGAATTCAGTTAAAACCTGGAATTAAAAAGCTGGTCAGTTGGCGACCATGTAACCATCACCATTTGTCGTAGATACCCAAGAATGTCCTTTTGGGAAGAAAACTGCTGTCCCTACCTGGTCTGGCCTACATGTGACTTCAGATGCATAGCAGTATAGTTAACTCTTAATTGAAAAGACCCAGTATAACCTTTGAATTAGGGAAATTAGGGATCAGCAGTAAATGTTGCCAAAAGTAGCAATATTCATATCAATGAATGACTGAAAAAAAGGTAAGGAAAGTTGAAGGTTAAAGCTTTATATTAATTTTAATGCTCCACTCTGCATCAAGAAATGTGAAATATATTGAACATTTTATCCCAGAAATTCTGTGGAACTATTTTTTGCAATCGTGTGCAAACCTTGAAGGAGCTGATTCCATGGGAATTGTCTAGAAAGATGAAATTTGATTTTAGCAATTACGAGACATCTGGGCCCTCTGAGGACATTCCCAAGTCTGAATTAGAGTTGGGAGTTTGGGAGGATTCTGACTCACTTCATCCCAACAGTTGTCCAGGAAAAGTTACAGGAATTAAAAGCTGCTCTGACTTGTTAGATAGCTAATCAACTAAAATCTTTACCTCACCGCTTTCTAAACTGCTGCCCTGCCTGATCTGACACTAGCTCCCACCCTTGACCAATCCTAGGCACCCAACCTTCACTTAGCTACCAATCCCTCTCACTCACTCGTCACTTTAACTGGTTAGAATGAAATGTAATGATGTGCTAATACCTGTTCTAGTCTGTTGTAGCCATTTGGCCACCACCATTAGGCACACACCCTGTGGGCAGATATCCTAAGCTTCACTTCAATGAAATCCTTGTGTTGAACACACTGTACGTTGTATCCTTGAAACCTGGTAGCAGAGGTGGTGAATATCCAGAGCTGAAATAAAAAGCACAGCTGTAGAGCTGTGAGCTGCCATTGAAAAAGAAAACAAAATGAAGATCACAGCTCAAACACCGCTGAAGAGAAAATGGCTGTAATGTTTCTCCTTCCAACCTCTTTTCAAATGATTGGTGATATGGGGCAGAACTGGGAATTCTTCCATGAACAGCTGCAGAATAATGTAACAGCAATAGATTTGTCAAGCAAACCAGTACGAATATAAGTTGCTTATCTTTTATCACTGCTGGGAAATGACTGTTTCAAACTGCATTCTATACTAAGCCTCTCTGAAGAGCAGAAAAAAAACACACACATACATCAGCCATCAGATAAAGATGTCCACAGTAACCCAACAACAGAAATAGAACAGCAGCAGCAGTTACTACAGCAACAACAAATGACACAGGAATGGCATTGCCTGCAGGAATAACATCACCCAGATGAACTTGCAATGACAACAATGTGCATTTCTACCATTAAAAGAACAACACAATTTAAAGACTATGTTGCAATGTACACACAGAGACTAATGGAAATAATAAACTTCTGAGGTGTGATAAAAGTATTAAAATAGTTAGTAACTTGGGTAAATAAATATACATGATAATGCATGCCTTTTTAAAAAATGCTTTGTAGCAAAAGGAGGCTGTTTGGATTGAAATGCAGTCATGTCTTTTCTAGTCCACAATAATCATGTGAGTACCACCATGAGGCACACGCTTGGTAGAGAGATGTCTTAAGCTTTACTTCAATAAAGTCCTTGCATTGAATGCACAAATTGTATTGCACACTCAAAGCACTAACCCCTCAATAACCTGGCATCCTACCTACCTCTCCCATCTGTCAACTTGACCCCTCACTCATTTGGCACCATTAACCCCAAATTCCCTCATCCACATGCCATCCTACCTCATGATTTTTTTTTACATGGCAATAGGACACTTCAATCACACATACTGCTCAAAAAATGGATGCAGCTTCTATATGGAAGCTCTCTGTTCCTGTTTTTGTTGATTCTTCCTCTATCCAAGCATCTTTGCAGGACCTTGATCAAACAAAATTTGATGGCAGACTCTGGAATTGGCCACAGAGGTTTGAAAGAATGGCTCAGAGGTGGAGAGTGCGGTGGGGAGATTGGAAAAGGGAGTTCCAACTCCACACTGTGCAGAGCCATAAACAAATGTGCGAAGGAAACTGGGGGTGCTGACGAGGGCAGAATTGGACAAGTGCGTAGGTTTTGAAAGATTTTTTTGTAGCTGGAGGAAGTAACACAGATGGAAAGAAATAAGATTCAGGAATAATTTAAAATCAAAGTTTTCTAAGGTTGCACTGCTTGTATCAACTAAATTTAAGGACTTTAATTGATCTGCAGTTGAATTTTATACTCATTAATTTGAATTTCTAATGAAGCTACATGAGGTGTGTTTAAAAGGAAACCTGTTCAGGCACAAATTCATTGACTCGCTTCTTGCTCCTTCCCAAGTATGAACAGGTAGAAAATATGAGCCCAGTGTCCATTACTTAGAAGATTGGTTGGGAACTCTCTTTAGCTCTTTCAGAAATCAGACACAGACATACTGGGCTAATTGATCTGTGTCTGTGCTGTCCAAAAGAAATTGCACAATGTGAGGAGGAGATCAAACATAAGTGAAATGTTACCAGGAAGAGTATATAAAGGCATAAAAGTCATTTTCCTTTGATCATTTGTGTATCTTTAATCAGACACAAGGCAATGAATCTAGCTTTCTCTCAAAATTGCCTTGAAAAGAATTCTCTTAGATGAGCCACCCAACAAGTCGTTTTACCAGTTGCCATGGACAATGCTATGAAAAGTGAGTGTTGTTAAGGATTTGTAAAAATGCTGCACTGATGCAGAGAAAGGTTCTCAAGGACGCTGAAGAAGAAAGCTAGAACACATGAAAAAGCAGGCTCATGCAGATTACATTAGACATGCCACATTGATAAAGAGGATCTATTCCGAGAAGAAATCCCCATGGGCCAAACTATTCCATCTTAATCTACAATTCTCTTTTGTACAGGGCACAATTCACAAAGAAAATCACTGGAACATTTAGTGGATTCTACCACAGTGTGTTCAAAAGGAGAATTTTTTACAATCCATTCTTGGCATAATTTACCACCAGTCCCTAATTGCCCTTGTGAAGGTGGTTGTGAGTTAGCTGTCTTCTTGAATTCTGCTGAGTGACTTGTTCAGCCATTTCAGAGTTAAGCACATTTATGAGACACTGGACTCAAGTATAGGGCTCAGATAGGAATGGCAGATCCTTTTCCCTCAACAATGTGAATAAAGCAAATAGGTTTTTGGTTTCTCACCAAACTCACCTCATTCTATACCCACCCCATCATCACTGCTTGCCTTTTGCCCACTTCTAGCCCCTTCTACCATCCTCTGTTCTCAGAAGCACTCATCACTCACTGGATATATCCCAAAAGACCAGCATCCCTGGTGCCAACGTCATAGTTAAAAGCCTGCTGTGTGCCAGGACACAGCTGCCCTGCTCATTGAAGTTCTGTCATTCTGGAGAGGTCAGAGAAGGGGAAAATGACATTGTGATTCTCTGGCAGGAAGCTGGAGGTCCAGTTTTGCTCTCTTCCCAGAAAATGGGTAGAAAATGCTATGCCACCAGATCATGTTCACCATCATTGTATGTTCATCTGGCCTAAGATCTCCACATCTGTCAGTGCCCTTGGTCTGGATGAATGGTGAAAGTCTATGACCTTTTCTGTTGTGCCGGGGTGAGAGCCACATTCCTCTCTACTGCCTCATACTGACTCTATCTCTGCTACTGCATGCAACCCCCACCAAGGGTCATACTATACCAGTCTCACTAATGCATGCAATATTTTCCCTCACACTCTCATTCTCCCCCATTCCCAACCCGCCATGACATCTGCACTGCCTAACCACTCGCTCAGAAAACCTCAGCTCTTTTCACCCACTGCGCCAGCACGAACAGCTGGGCCGGCCACTTGCACCTCACTCAATCTGGATCCCTCTCCTGCTACAGGTCGGGCAGAACCAGGAGGGTGGAAGGATGGTCTGCCTTTGGGGATCTTCACCGACAATAAGGAAAAATTCCTGGCCCTGTTATATCAAGATACCCATGACCTGTCAACTGAGGAAATACCTCTCGTGTCCTCTAGGCATCAGTGGGATGGCCCACAGCCCTTGCACGTAAAAGATCACTTGGAAGCACATGTTGCTGAGCATTTCACTGAGACAGCTCCACAGCTATTTGAGGAAGAAGCTACCCCATTGTCCTTTTTGGTCAAATATCCCTGTTCTTTCCTTGGTTTTTGTGTGCAAAATGGTTGGAATTGAATTAAATTGTCAGCGATGTCTGAGGCACGGAGGCAGACAGCACACAGGGAGCCATTGCATTAAGATGGCTGGTGTATAGCAATCCTGCAGGTCTATGTTCTGTACAATGCATGGCTCTGTATGTAATGCTTTTGCCTTCTAAAGGGCTTGCAACAGTCTTGCAAACCCCCTTCCTCATATGGTCAGGCACCTGTCCCACCTACTCCAGGCGGCACTTTTTGATTGCGAAGTTTCAGTTTCACAAGGTGGAAGGTGATAGCTAGCTGATTTTGGACAGTGGTTTCCGGCTTCTGCCTCTACACATTGGTGAGAGCTGGAACATCCAGATCTCCTTCCTAATAGCCCTTTTCTGGAACTCCATGGGCTGTGCACCTCACCACCCATCACCACGCAACCCTTTCATCTGAGCCTGCAACTGACCACACTTTCTACCCATCACATGCCATACCCCTCCACTGCCCTCTGCCTCTGGCATATGACATGACCATGCCAGGTGTATACCAACACTATTGCGCCCCCACCTTAAAGCGAGGGTCTTCCTGACTGTGGATGAAATGTTCTCCCAAATGACTCCTTTCCTATCCATGTTTTACCATATATCACACCTGTTGTCCCCTTTCCCTAATCTGCAGTCCTCTTCCCCCTGCCTGCAACCCTCATTCTCCACAAATAGCTTCTTGAGTCTCCTTGCCATGTCAGGGCTGTCCTTTGACACACCTCTGACCCCCCTCTCTTCCCCCCGCCCCCCACCCACCCCCCCTCCCCACACCTCCCCCCCTCCACTTAATTTCCCAAGTCAGACCATATGGAGCGACCATAACCAACCCCTTGAGCGACCTACTTAGATAGCCCTGACTGAGAGGTGCTTAGACACCCGACTGACTCCATTTCATTTTCCCAACTGCATCAGTCCTACACACTGGAGTGACTGCTACAGAGTCACAGTAATTACTCACTCCCCAGACTGCAGAGGAGCTCTGACTGACAACACCACGGTCAATCTTCTGGGCTCATGTTCCAGGCTGCTATTTACTAACTACATCAGGACTCCCTGCCTAATAGATGCCTCCATGAATTTCAGTGAGGACCACTCTGATAAGACTTTGAGACATAGTTATTTCCTTGAAGCACATGCCATGTGTTTGCAGCATAATCTGGCAGCACTTGGTGAGGTGTGAGTTTGATGTAGCACACTGTCGCAGGCTAGATGTTCTCCAGCATGAATGGGCAAGCTACCTGGTTGTATGACTGTGCTAATATTCAAGGCAAGGCAAGGCAGACTTGCTGAGAGCATCCAGGGTAGGTGTTAAGTGAGCAAGCATGAGCAAAGCAAGCAAGCAGCCCTGAGATGCAACCTGGTCCATTTCGTGAGCTGGTGCTTCCCCCTGTGGGCCAGGTGACTCAATTCAATGTTAGTTTCCCATGCACCCTATAATGCAAGTCAGTGCTCCCTAAGTATCTTGCAAGTGGATTGGAGAGTATCATGAGGATCCTGAGGAGTAGGCAGTTACCAGATGTCATTGTCTGTGCATGAGGGCTGTATGCTTCTGTTACCTAATGCCACGCCCTCAGATACGCGCAGATATACGCAGTGGTGAGCTAAAGGCATCATGTACCCCCTCTGACATTCATGTCGATAATTCTTGATGTCTAGTTTGACTGTGATGGATGGTATGATGGGAAGCCGCATATTAATGGGGTGAGATGTACGGTCAATAAGGTTGTTAATGAACAAAGCTTCCCTATTAACAGGCATCTCACTGTTTCCTAGTCGGAATCCCATCCACGCCTTGAATTTGGTTGAAGATGAAGTGAGTTATTCCAACATTGAGAATAGCCTCACTGGAATTCTCACATGATTCTATCACATTTTTCACCCTTGCCCATGTCATTCACCTTCAGTAAGATTCTGCACAAACTCTAACTCACTAATATTCTGTGTTTCTAATTACAATCATGCAATAAGCTACATCTTATAAAGAAAAGAATGTCTGCTTGTTAAGTCACTAGCGTTTTTTTTTCCTTTATCAAACTGTACCAAATAGGCTGTTATGTCCAGTCAAGGAATAAGAATAGTCACAGCACCCTTCTACATGCATATATTTACTGAGCCTTCAAAACTGGTTACATTTGAGTTGTTCAATCACCTCAATCAATGCGCTTGAACTTTATAAAGGGAAGAAAAATATCCCCCGCAGCTAAGTTTTTTTCTGGTGGTCCTGCTGTTTCCTTTTCAGTGCACCCTTGCAGATGGATAAGTAGTTAGGTGTTCCATGAGTAATGAGGCTTCAGTGGGGTTTGTTAAGGGCAAACAGTCAACACAATAGTAGATAATGTTCTTGCTAATCATTGTTGCATCAGAGATTACCTTTATTGCTTCAGTGAACATTTTTAATTGCATATAATTTTGGCTATTACGTCAAGCTGTAGTGAGTGGTCAAGCCTATTTCTACCTTCTAAATTGAAGGAGGCATAATAAGCACCTATCCCATCTCTTGAGTATGCAATTTAGTATGATTGGGTTGTGTGTGTGCAATAGAGCATATGTAGGATACCATTTAGAGTTAATGATATAAAATGTTCTTTCATGGATACTATCATTAGACTGTATTCAAAGGAAAAGCTTTGTCAGTGAAAGATTGAGCCATACACGTGGTCCACGCTATTTGTTGTTCTGATATTCATCGTTTTGCATACACATCTCTCAATTTATGAGGGACAACTTTCTGTACTCATTCAGCTGTTTTGTATTTGTATCATCATTTCAATGTATTGCCATAATTTTTATGGGAATTAAATTCCCACTTTCATCAGACTTTTAGACATATATCCCACAGATGATGAGGACCCTTTGTAATAAGGAAATCATACAATTCCTGGGCATCAGAAAGTCATGAAGATGTTACTTTCATAAAACTCTCATCACCCCTCCCATCATTAGTAGTGCTCGACTCCCAGTTATACCTCCTGTGGTTTGAGCCTCAGGTTTGCAATTCACTTAAAGCTCTACAGCTGCAAAGGAGCATGAATTTGCTACTAAAATCCATCCCTTCTGATGTTATTCCATGCAGTTATCTGTGGGCTATTTCACAAGTTGCCATTGTGAAGGTACTTTTCTTGAATGTTCCTAATCAAGCTCAATTTGTTCAATTGTAAACCAACCAACAGCAGATTAAGTCATTTTATGCTGTATTTTCTTCCTCACATGTTGTATTACTCCTGAGTGTAGAGATTTGCCCGTCAAGTGCAGGTTTAGTAATTTGTGCATAAACTTTCCCATGAGAAGCACAAACTCACAAGATTACCCCTCTAATACTCATTGTGCAGCACAAGGATTTTCACAAGCAGGTTCAAAAGGAGAACAGCTCCTGCCCATCATCATCTGCAGCTCTTAAATAGTAATCAAACACATGTCACTGCACCAAGACTTAAGCCACCATTGGGCTTGGTAAGAGGTAAGCAGGGACAGAATGTCAGTGGGATGACTGTTGACGTAACCATGACCAGCAGCAGAAAGGACCTTTAGAGTTAATGTAAAAAGTGAGGTCTGCAGATGCTGGAGATCAGAGCTGAAAATGTGTTGCTGGTTAAAGCACAGCAGGTTAGGCAGCATCCAAGGAACAGGAAATTCGACGTTTCGGGCCAGAGCCCTTCATCAGGAAGGGCTCTGGCCCGAAACGTCAAATTTCCTGTTCCTTGGATGCTGCCTACCCTGCTGTGCTTTAACCAGCAACACATTTTCAGCTATAGAGTTAATGGCCAAGGACACTTTAGGCATTTGCGGGGCAGCATGATGGTTCGGTGGTTAGCATTGCTGCCTCACAGCACCACGCTCTCAGGTTCGATTCCATCCTCAGGTGACTGTATGTTGCACATTGTTCCCATGTCAGTGTGGGTTTCCTCCCACAGTCCAAAGATGTGCAGGTTAGGTGAATTGGCCATGCTAAATTGCACATAGTGTTAGGTGCATTAGTCAGAGGGAAATGTGTCTGGATGGGTTGGTCTTTGGAGGGTCGGTGTGGACTAGTTGGGTCAAAGGACCTGTTTCCACACTATAGGGAATCAAATCTAATCTTGCAGATTTTCCACACTGAGATATTTTAGCTTTCCATGCCAGAGGAGCAGGGTGTGAGGAGTTTTCTTCACCAGGTCAGTAGTTGCTGATCCAAGTCACTTGCTGAGGCAAGAATTTCCATTGAACACTGAGGCATACAGACAACTTCATCTGGATTTTTTTTACCACAATTAAGAAATTTCTAACATCAGTAGCAATGATCAGTCAGTTTCTAGTGAAAAGAAAGGTGCCATCTTTGCAAGGCAGCGACAATATGCAATTTAACTGGTTTCTGTACCTTTCAACTTCTCCCCATTTTCATGGACATTTTTTTGCCTACATAGTGATGCCAGAATTTCTTTATTATCCTACACTTGTGAAATTTATAGAGGACAAATGGAGGATCCAACCTGTGCAACCTTGCAATATATGGATGGGTTTGTGATATTTGATTTCATTCTAAGTGCGAACACATTTCAAAGCAATAATTCTACAAGTTTAGGCTAGTTGAGTTGATGATTTTACTAGCAGTTCCTAATTAACAACACAATTTCACTGAGACAACAACTATGATGGTGATGCTTTCCTCATTGAGTAACAGCAACAGTGACATCAGATAAAACATCAATGTTAGTTTAAGCTATTATTAAGGCAATTAAAGGACAGCTCCATAGCCCATAACATTTTCCTGCTTTTGCACTGATGTGTTTTTCATTACAAATGAGCTATATTGAACAGACAATACAGATGTTATTAAATTTACTAGACAGATGTGAAAGACAAGTCAAATGACTCCATGTACTTGATGTAATGAAGGTTGGCAGCTTCAGACAGAAGACAGGAATCCAGAACAATGGTTTAAAGAATTATGAACACAAGTCTTTTGTCCCACAAATAGTATTAACCATTTAATGATTCAGTTATGATTTGATTGCCTCAAAATAGCAAAACACTTTTCCTCATGCAGATTATTGGACCAATCTGTTCCTGGCCCACTTCGAGGAATTGGACTGTGGGAGTTGTGTTCATTAATAATTACTGAAAAGTAAAGATTTGTGGAGTGTTGTGATTCACATACTTTTTTTAAAAAAGAAAATTGACTTTGTGGACAGAATGCAAAGCAAGAGAGAGTTGAAAGATGGGTTTTAATACTTTAATTGCTGAATGATCTGGTGGAAGAGACCTAGTGCTGAATATTGACTAGCAACATCCTCAGATTTAAAATTGTTGTCTGCATACAGGCATGGGGTGTCAGTAGAAGGAAAGACAGGCAAGAATTCAGCAAAAATAAACATCTCTTGTGCCTGAAAATTAGGAAAACTCACTGAGGGACAATGTTATCTGATCTCTGGGTAAAGTATCTTCTGGGAATATGTGGGAATTCCAGAATTCAGTATCTTTAACTTCCTCTTAAACTCTGATAGATGAACAGTTACTTTTGTTCCAAGATCTAGGTAAAATGTGACTCTTATCTGAACTAAAATCAGATTTGAAGATCTAATCAATTCTCTAGATGTGAGCAGTGTAATCATGATGAAATAAAATTGATAAGAAGTCCTTCATTTTCTATGCTTTGTGCTTGGAATTTTGACCTCAATGGACTGTTTTACCATTTGTCTTTAAAAAAAAATTCATCACTGTCTGTCCTGTTATGATTAGATTACTTACAGCGTGGAAACAGGCCCTTTGGCACAACAAGACCACACCGACCCACAACCCAACCATACCCCTTCACCTAACACTATGTGCAATTTAGCATGGCCAGTTCTCCTAACCTGCACATCTTTGGACTGTGGGAGGAAACCAGAGCACCCAGAGGAAACCCACACAGACACAGGGAGAATGCACAAACTCCACACAGTCTGTCACCTGAGTCAGGAATTGAACCCAGGTCTCTGGCACTGTGAGGCAGCAGTGCTAACCACTGTGCTTCCGTGCCACCCACCAACAGGGCCCTTGTTTGTGTGTGTCTGCATGCGCATGCACATGTGCAAGTGGATATGTGTGTGTTTGGGATTAAAGGAACATTGTCACCTAAACTTCTGTTTGAAATTAAACAATCATTTTTGCCACTTTTTATAAGAATAAGTTTAGTTATAAAACAAGTTATTTTTGAGTTCAGTGAAGGAAGTGAGTGAAAAACTATTCTGTTCTGGGTATTATTATTAAAGAAAAACAAGTTGATTTGATTTGATTTGACCTGATTCTATTTATTATTGTCACATGCACCTAGGTAATTGAAAAGTTTTGTTTTGGATGCAGTGCAGTCAAATCATAATGGTGATTGAGTAAAATATTTACATTTTTGGCACAGCTCATAGAGTAATAGAGCTTGATTACCCACACACTCCTCCTAACAGAGACAAAAAATCTCTTGTAGTTTCTTCCTGAGACAAGTACACTCCAGTCCCAGTATCATCTGAAATCCATGAGGGTAGTTATGTGACTGCCAGGAGGTATTTTGTAAGAGTTGTTCATACAACAAGTATAAAACTGCAACTACTGGAAATCAGAAACTAGAACAGAAATTTCTGGAAAAACTCAGGAGGTCTGACAGCATATGCAGAAGGAAATCAGAATTAGCATTTCTGAAGAAGGGTCACTGGTGCTGAAACGTTCACTCTATTTTCTTTCCACAGGTTGTAAGAGTTGCTGTCTGTTACAAACACAGATTAAATTTCTTCATAAAATATACACAGCACTATCATTACACATTTGTAACAATATACTATGCCACCGTTAAACCATCTAAACTAAACAGGTTACTGTCAACATTAGAATAATGTGTTGTGCAGGAATGCAATAATTGTTTATTGAGCAGCAACTCATGAACTTCATTAGCTTTAGTCTATAATAGAAATTCTATTCCATTTCGTTACCGAAGTGAGGTTTCTAGTTCTAGCCTCATGACGGATGCAGGAAAGAAATCTACCATGTATTTCACAAAAGTCTTCAAATATGAAGTGAATTTGAAATAGCCAGAAACCAGGTCGTAAAACTAATAGATAAGCCATATTCCCTCCTGAACCTATTTTTGATTATTACGAAGATCATCACCATGGCAATGGCTTAAGTGCAAGCTTCATGTCATCTCTCCATAGTACTGGACCTCCAGTCTAGCTCAACCTCATTAACTATTTGCTTCTGGGTTACTCATTCTTGTGACATTTAGTAATCTGACCATTTTGGAATGTACAACGATAAATTCTTGACATTTCCTTTTGATCCCCAGATGGAACAAGCTAATCTGATTCCACCTCCATAATTAAACCTTTAAATCTTTGGCTCAACTCCCCATTGTCCAATTTCACTCAAGCTTTGCCATAATCCTTTAGATTTTGTCCTGTATGTATCGTTAGTATTTTAGTTGATAAATGAAGTGGGGAGGGGTGCAGGGAAGACGAGTCAATTTGGGAATGTCTGTCTACTATTTTATCATAATGTTAATTCATTTTGTTTTGTTCAGAAACAAAAGTATCTTTTCCATCTAGTCTTGACAGTAAAGTGATTATGTTTCTTCTATTTGTGGTGCTGAATTTCTTTACAACATCATTTGAATATTCTCATTACCGTTCCAGTCTGAACATGGTTTCTTAACAGGATTCATCTTTAGATAATCGCATTATACTTGATATAACACTGCTCCACTTGATTCAAATAATAGAGTATTCTATGTTGTAGGAAAATTCATCAGACTAATCACATAAAGCACAGCTGGCTAATATCAGCTGAGGAATAAGGTGTGAATAGTTTCTCGCACAAAATCATGAAGAAGTCATTGCCTCCAACCCCAGCGCACACACTTGAGCGTACTTAATTGATTTTCTTCCAAAATACTCAATAAACATTTCCTTACTTTGGATGTGTGACCCTTGAATGTCTGTTATGACAGCATACAAAATAGCCAGGACATTAGTTTTGTCTTACTGACTCTGGAAAATATTTTGCACGATTACAGATGAATCCACACAATTTTAATGAAACATGTTCAACTGTGTACTGTGACAAGTTGTCTTAACATGAAGGATCAAGTCTTTGTGAACGGAACGGTGGCACAGTGGTTAGCCATGCTATATCACAACGCCAGAGACCCGGGTTCAATTCCTGCCTTGGGCAAATGACTGTGTGGAGTTTGCACATTCTCCCCGTGTCTGCGTGGGTTTCCTCCGGATGCTGCGGTTTCCTACCACAGTCCAAAGATGTGCTGGTTAGGTGAATTGGCCATGCTAAATTGCCTGCAGTGTTAGGTGAAGGGGTAAATGCAGGGGAATGGGTCTGGTTGGGTTGCTCTTCGGAGGGTTGGTGTGGACCTGGAGGGCCTGTTTCCACACTGTAAGTAATCTAATCCAATAGCTGGATCAACTGAAAGACATTTGTATCATTGTCCTCACACTTGACTGTGTGGGAAAATTTTGTCCTAACTTCATCTACAAGTTCACAGTTTGGATCTCAAACACTGTTTAGCCAAAAAGCAGGAAAGTGTGCATGATATAAAGATAACATTGAGTTCAGGAAGCAAGGTGCAGGGCATGCCCCTATCTGCATGCTGAGGTGGAGATGGTTGAGAGCATCAAGCTCCTGGGAGCAATGATTACCAACAATCTTCCCTGTTCCACACACATTAAGGAAGCATACAACATCTCTGCTTCCTCAGGAGGCTAAGGAAATTCAGCATGTCCATAGTGACCGTTAACCAATTTTTGTAGTTATACCGTAGAACATATTCTATCCAGATGTATCGCGGCTTGGTATAGCAACTGCTGTACCCAGGACCATTAGAAACTACGGAGAGTTGTGAACACAGCCCAGACGATCACACAAGCCAAACTTCCATCCATTGACTCCATTTATACTTCTCATTGCTGTGGAAAGGCAGCCAACATCATCAAAGACCCCTCCAACCTCAGCTATAATCTCTTCCGTTGGGCCGAAGGTACAAAAGCTTAAACACATGCACCAACAGATTCAAGAATGGCATTTTCCCCTCCATTATTAGAGTTTTGAATGGACCTCTCAAATTTAAAATTTAACGTTCATCTCGCTCCTTGTGCACTTTCTCTGCAGCTGTAAAATTCTATTCTTTCCTCTGTTCAACTACCCTCATGTACTTTGTATGGTATGATCTGTTTACACCGCATACATACAAAATATTTCACTGTATCTAGGTACATATGACAATAATAAATCAAATGAAATGAAATCAAAGGAAACTAAACTGAGTTGTTGACAAAAAATAGGCACAGAAGAGATATTTTGTATCCAAAGGCAGCCAATAGACAAAGATACAGAAAGTAGAGAGAAATATCACTTTGGAATTAAGTCCCAGGAGTTAAGCTCCAATGATCTGGATGCAGTGTCACAAAAGGGTGGAGTCTTCCTAGCTTCTGAAAAATGTGAGCCATGGGGAATGCTGGGTGAGTTGTAACACCGTCTAAGGAGTGATTCACTCCAGAAATGAAAGCATGCATTGTAATTTTGATTTTGTAGCTTTAAGGACACTCATCATGCCCAAAGAATAGGCATAAATAATCCCAATATTAACACCATTGTAGCATTTAGCAAGTCTGCCATACTTGGCACAGGTGTTGAAAAGCAATTTCCTTTGTCCCACTCACCCTCTCTCAGAGCACTACAACCCTTTCTCTTTCGAGCAAATCCCCAAGTCTCCTTCATATTTCACTATTGAATCTGCATCTACCACACCATCAGGCTGTGCATTTCTGATCATAACCTCTGTCTGCGCTATCAGCAATTAATAATAAATTACTAATGATCTAAGTGTGCATTACAGATAAGGCCTAAAGCATTATGGCAAAGCTTAAGTCAACAAGTAATAAAGATTAATAAGTAATTTATGCAAAGCCATACTTTGTTAAAAATCTTTTACACTCAACACAGATGTGAAAATTAGAAACCTTTGTTGAAGGTTCTTTGTTTTAATCAACTGGGAAGGCTAATTCCTGCGGCATCTCAGCTGAGATTCTGTGAGTAATGGAACCAATTTGATGAAATTTCAAATATTGCAGATTCTGCCTCAACTGGGTCTGACCCCTTGATTACAATCTGTACAATAATGCAGATTAAAGTGTATGATTTACTGTTAAAAAAAATAACAGCTTTATATAGAGGTGTCCGAACTCAACGACACTGATAGCTGAAACACTACAATGCAATTGTTCTGAACAGCTACACATTTGGGAGTGAAAGTTCAGGCCAGTGCTGGTTTCAGGCAATGTCAGAGCATGGTTACGGCTATGTTATCACCACACAATGAAATAAAAATCAGTATTTGCCATCTGCATTCCCATATAATGAATAAGTACTTAAAGAAGTACCAAAGAGTGTTGTGCAAGACATTTAAGTCTTGAAAGAATTAACAGAAGGCTATAATCTGAAATGCACAGCTTGATGGTGTGGTTTATACAGATTTATTGATGTCATATGAAGGAAACTTGGGGATTTGCTTGCAAGAGGAAGATGCCCAGCTGAGAGCAGAGGAGTGAGACAATAAAGATTGTTTTCCAGCATCTCAACACGTATGGCGGGCTTGCTAAATGCAATAATGGTGTAAATATTGGGATTGTTTGTGTCTGTTCTTTGGGCCTGGTGAGGTCTTTGAAGCTACAAAATCAAGACAATGCTGCTTGCTTTCACGCTGTGGGGTGAATCGCACCTCAAACCATGTTACTGAGACCGCTAGAACATGAACTGTCTATTCACCAGAAGTATGATCCAACTGCCCTTTGTGACAGTAAGGTTCACCCTTCAGAATTTAAAGGGCTGGGAGAAGCCAATCTGTACAGTACCCATTCTGTATTTGTTACCAAAGCTGTGTGAGAATATTTCATTACTCATAGGATCTCAACAGAGTGGAAGCAGACCATTCAGCCCATTGCATCCACACTGACACTCCAAACAGCATCCCACCCAGATTCACCCAAACCCTGCATTTCCCATAGATAATCCATCAAGACTGCACATCCTTGGACACTGCAAGCAATTTAGCATGGCCAATCGACCTAACCTGCACAAAGTCAGACTGTGGGAAGAAACAGGAGCACCCGATGGAAGCCCACGCAGACACGAAGTGAATGTTAAACTCCACAAGACAGTCGCCCAAGGTGGGATCAAACCTGGTCCCTTGTGCTGTGAGGCAGCAGTGCTAAACACTGAGCTAGTATGCCACCCCTACTAGTAATGAACTTTCTCTTAAATTAAGATTGATGTCTCACTGAGTCCACGAGGTATCTCAGGCATAATGTAACTGGCTATCAAATAATATGAAATGAACCTATTTGCTGTTCAGCAAGGATGAGCCTATGTTATTTCAAAGAGTTTACATGGGCACAAGCTATGAGCAGTTTAGACCAATAAAAAAGGTTGGTGGCAATGTAAGTACTCAAGCCCTCTCAGCCATGCCATTACAACACATGGAACTATCATCAGTTATGAGTCTGTGTCATAAAGCGGACAGAAATAATATATTGTATTTCAAAATACATTTTTGCATCAATTCCAGTTACATAATAAATTGACTCAAACCAGTTTGGTTTAGAATCAATTCACATGCCTATTTGACAGATTTCTTCAGGGTCTAAAACAGATTTTAAAATAACAAATTCAAATTCTCACCAAGTGAGAAAGCTTCATGCCTGCAGTGTTCTATTGACAAGATGTACTGAAACCACATACTGAGGCTTCTGTAACAGCATCTTCCAAAAGCACAACCCTTGTCATTCAGAAGGGTAAGAATAGTAAGTGCATCGGAACACTACGACTTTGAACCCCTTCAAATTGTGATGTGGAACTTTACTTCTGATTCTTCATTTTCACTGAGGGCAAGATCCTGCAGTTTCTTATATAATAGCATTCTGTAGGAGTTTCTTCACTACACAGATTGCAGAGGTTCAAGGAGGCACCTCACAACCAGCCTCACCAGGCAATTCCATTTTGTCAATAAATGTTGCGTTACCAGTAATGCATACATCGCATAATGTTGGGGATTCGAGTCACAATCCAATGGTAATAGGTTGGAATAAATAAAAATGAAAAAGCTGGAAGAATTCAACAGGTCTGACAGCATCAATCGAGAGAGAAAGAGAATAACATTTCAGCCTTTGGAATTATGAAAAGTTGCAAATGTAAGAGGTTTTAAGTGGGTCAGATGGAGTGAATGGAGAAGGAATAACATGGAACGTTGTGATAGTGTGGAAGACAGGAAACTTTAAAATGGTAAAAGAGTTGGTGGTGCTGGGTCAAAGAGACTTGTAATGCCATTATCACTGTTATGTTAATCCAGAGACCCAGGTAATGTTCTGGGGACCTGGGTTCAAATCCCACCACAGTAGATGGTGGAATTTGAATTCAATAAAAATCTGGGATTAAGAGAGTAATGATGACCATGAATCCATTGCTGTTTGTCAGAAAAACCCATCTGGTTCACAAATGGCCTTTACAGAAAAAAACTGCCATTCTTACCTGGTCTGGCTCCAGACCCACAGCAACAAAATTTACTCTGAAATTGCCCTTGGAGCATTTAGGGATGGACAATAAAAGCTGCTCTAGCCAGCAACACTCTTAGCCCATCAATGAATTTAAAAAAAAACAAAAGAAACAAAATAGGAGATCCATACAGAGGGCTGTGAATGGAAGAATATTAAGCAGCTACTGTCTGTAAGCAAAAACAAGAGAATAATGAGATGAAGATCAAAACTTGCAGAGAAGGAAGTTGGAGGTTTGAGATTACAGTATGAAATTTCTGAATTCAATATGAATTGTAAGATAGCAAAATGTATAGTTGAAAAAAAAGGTGCTGTTCCTCAAGTTAGCGTGGAGTTTCAGGGGAATATGGCTATAGGTACAGGGTAGGGAGTGAGCTTGAGAGCAAGAGGGGGAATTAAAATAGTGACCAGAGAAAGTTCAGGCTCATTCTTGCAGACTGAACAGAGATGTTCCACAGTCACCCAATCTGTCACTTGAAGACAGATCACATTACAAGCAATGTATACAGTTAACTGAATTGAAAGAAGTGCCTATAAATCAATGTTTAATCAGGATCAATTGTTTAGGGGCCATGGATGCTGAGGAGAGAGGAGGTAAAGGAGCAGGTGATACATCTTGTACACTTAAATAAGGAGTGACGTTGGAAGGAGACAGGTCATTTGGTGTAGGGGTAGGAATTCTTCCCCACAGGCTAGTCCCTTCATCACACCTCCAGTATTGCCTATCCTTTTGTTCTCTTAACTTCTTGAAGTATTTCCATTGAGAAGTGCGCATATGACTTTGAACACCATAAACTCCCCGCACCTCTTACTCGCTCTGATCTGTCTTGTTCTGAGCTTGGGTCCCTCCATTGTTTCAGGTCCAACTCTACCATCATTATCAAACCCGCTGACAAGTGTTCTTATTGTCTAACAAACTGAACGCTACCTGACAGAAGCCAAACATGAATCCTCTGATGCTATCCTCTGGACCATGAACACACCACAAAACACCAACCCATTGTTTCCCAGACTGTGACTCACCTGACTCCTGCTTGAAGTTTTCCCTTCAGAGCCTCCAACCTCATAACCCAGGGACCCAGGTTCGATTCCAGCCTCAGGCGACTGTCTGTGCGGAGTTTACACATTCTCTCCGCGTCTGCATGGGTTTCCTCCAGGTACTCCAGTTTCCTCCCACAGTCCAAAGATCTGCAGGTTAGATGAATTGGCCATGCTAAATTACCCATAGTGTCCAGGGATGTGTAGGCTAGGTGCATCAGTCAGGGGTAAATGTAGGGGAATATGTCTGGGTGGGTTACTCTTCGAAAGATCAGTGTGGACTTGTTGGGTCAAATAGCCTGTTATAACACTGTAGTGATTCTATTGTTCTAGATAAGGTCACCATTGATGGAGAGGAAACCACTCTGAGGAAGTTATGGAGGCCGTGTGGGCTGCCTTCTCTGGTTGTTGCCGCCTTTCTTGCTTACTAAAAGTGCAACCCGCCCCTCCCCTGAAACATTATCCCATTTAGCCAATCATCTCCATTTAGGAGGCAGCCTAGCTATCATTTGATGAGGTTGGACAACATTGGCATGTGCTAATGGGATGGTACAATGACCCTTAAGAAGGCATGTGCATATTCAAATTATTTCCAAGCTCCTTGTGCTGGGAATCTTTGCTTAAGATATCTTTTAGATCATTATCAGGATACAACTTCAGAGGATTTGCAGAAAATACTAATCCCAGCGAGTCAACACAAGTTAGTGATAGCACTCGAGCTCAGAATTTTGGGTTCATGTTGGGTATTTTGGCAGGAGCCCAATCACAATTTCACTTCTCAAGAGTCCGACATACCAAACACCAACCAGCTCTTCAGCCTGACTTTTATTCCCCACGCTCAGGCCCTATCAATTTTAAACCCTGTAATGATTTATTGTTAGACAACAACCTTGTTGCTTACCAGACTCTCAGCAACAAGGATGCTCTTTGAGGATTGCTAGTGCCACTTGATTCCATCTCAAGGGATTCATTTGCACAATTGTTACATAGGTTATGTGATTATTCCTAGTGATGAAACATAAAACAGATCTGAGCCATGACTACCTGATTAGTTACATTGACATATTTTCAGTTGGTTTTTCTCTTATTTTCCTTCATTATTTTACACAACAGAGTGCAATGTTCCCAAAAGGAGAAATGTGAAATATCCACTGACTCTCCTTGGTTGATTTCCCCACTAGCCATATGAAATAATTTTGCATTTCAGAGTGTAAACCTCTCAAAAGTTAAAAAATTCTAGGTAAGTCAAAGCAGATGTCACTGGCTGAATGTATGTGATCTCTTATTGCCCATAATCCATATATCTGCATGGAAAGAGGAGAGTCTTTTCTTAGTCTTGGAGTGTGTTGTGCAATTAAACCTGTAGCAGCATGCTTTCAAGCATGTAAAATAAAGCAGGTTATTTTTATGCCACACGGTTACTGCGAATTAACTAAATCTCACATACTTTTGCACACATACCTACATAGACAAAGTTTGATGCAGATATAATGCAACACAGATTACAAATAATCCAGTCTCTAAACTATGATGCTCCGAAGTGGTTGGTCTATATATTCTTGAATGTATTAAATGATTGAAAATTGAAATGAGGGTTTGCAAAATGAAGGATTCACGGAAGGCTATGAGGTTTCTCCTGCCAAATATATGGGTAGTTAGTTCTCAGAAGAACTTTGAAACTTTCTCAGATTAAAAATGTTAACTTCTTGATGCCTTGCAGCTATCTTCAGGATCTCGTTTGCAGAATTTCTGATAATTGATGATTCTAAATGCTTTGCTGGGTTCTGGTGTAAGATGAGTGTGGCCTTTGGAACAGTTTCAATCGCATGACTGCTGTGTTAACACCTCCAAGGACCACCCAGCCTAGTTTGAATTGGGAGCCCATTGTGATACAATAGGTAGTTGATATTGCCCACTAAGTTTCAACCTTCTCTTTTGACCAAAGCAAGACATGTAAGTAAGCAGTCTGAAACTTTATAATCAATATCTGCTTAATTTGTCTTTAATTAAATTTGTGACTTCCAAGCTGACTGTGATGTACATTCACCCCTATCCAAGTTTCATTAAATATTCATCTGAGACATGATACTGTCTATAGTCCGAATATCGAATGTCAGAAAATTTTCAGTGTACATCCAAAAAGCTTGCTGCCGACCAAATTAAAAATTATTTACTGAAAGTTCATAAAGTGGGCATGACAATTAACCATCTAAAAATTGCACAAACTGTGTTTGAATGAGATGATGGCCTCTGAAATTGAAAGAACTACTATCTTTTTCACTCTGGGTCCATAATCATACGTTCTCCATGGAACATATCTCGGTTCAATTAATGTACATGATAATGAAAAAGTTAACATTTGAGTTATACTGAACTCCATCAGTTTGATGATATCATACTGTCTCTGGCTGTCTCTGACTCTGACACAGCCTTCTGAGGGAGACAAGCATGTTTTCTCCAACTCTCTTTCGTCATAAATAATATGTCGAGGAGTGAATGTTGCCTGTGTATAGTTACTGAGATGGAATAAATTACATTCTATCATTTAAGACCTGAAGCTTTTCTGCTGGGAATTATTCATGATCTATCCTCCACTGTAGATTATTGGACAGTCCAATAGTCTAGCATATGAAGGAGAATTAATGGCAACACCTTATCCAATCTCAAGGCACCATTGATTGGCACCAAAGATTCTGCTGACTATAACATGATATCCTCAGTGAGAATTAATTCTTGATACCAATGCAAACATTTTTGGTGAAGAAATGGGTGAAGAAATTCAACTATTACATGAAGTCTTCGAAAAAACAAAGTAAAGGTAACTTTACAATTTTCTCCCTTGTCCTTGTAGTTACTTAACTCAACTTGTCAAACCCGCTATTCCATAATGTTATCACAAAAATCAGGGTGACTAATAAGCAGATTAACTCACTTTATATTCACATTAAGAGCAATAGGCAATTAAACTGACATTTTTTGATGATGGCACAACTTGCATGACAGGCCCATAATCCACCAAAAATATTTGATTGAATTGAATAGGATACAGAATATATCCTACTTACACAACTAAAAGAGGTCATTTGGCCCAACTTTGTACATGCTTCACTTGAGCTTTCTCCCATCTTTCGCCCATTTAAACCTTTCCTCGCAAATATCTATTTCCTTCTCCCTCACATACTTGAGTAGTTTCCCTTTAAATGTTTCTGTGATATTTGCTTCAACCACTCCCCACAGCTGCCACAACAAACACCACTGAGGTGCAGGATCAACCTAAAGGCTAATATGATAAGATAACCAAGCTTTCCAGACCGTTAACCTTCAGCATCATGTTAATGTTCTAAGGTGATCAGAGACTACTATTAATATAGCTGGAGAGACCAGACAACAACACACTAAAAGCTAAAATCAACACAGTAGCTAGTGCTAACATATTACAATGATGCATCCTGAAAAACACACAAAGAAGCAAGAGACATACCATGATATAACCTTTTGTTTTATGTACTCGTGGCACATGTATGTCACTGTCTGGCATTTATTTCCCATCCGCAGTTGCCCTTGAGAAGTAGGTGTTGAACTGCTTTCTTGAAACGCTGCAGTCTATGTGCTCCAGGTTGACCCACCATGCCGTCAGGGAATGGAATTCCAGGACTTTGACCCAACAACTCTGAAGGAATAGTGATATGTTTCCTAGTCAGAATGATGAGTGGTTTGGAGAGGAAGTTGCAGGTGGTGTTGCTTTTGTGAATATACTGCCCTTGTCTTTCCAGCAGAATAGTGGTAGTGGGTTTGAAAAGTCTGAACTACAGTGTCTCACAGCATATATTTGCATAATTATCCAATCTCCCCCTAGCTTTCTGATATCTTCTACCTGGTAGATACCAACAATCCCAGCAGTACAGACAGATATCATTATAGTCACAATTCACAAGATTCATTGGTGATGGAATGATCTACATGTAACACAATTAAATCAGTCAATGATCTCAAAGAATTGTGCACAGAAGGATGTGATGCAATCAGATTTTAAAGATGATATTGTATTGCATTTTAAAGATGTTTCAACCCTACTTATTTATCTACCAAGGAGATGCAGGGTGCACGTTCAGAAGTAGCTATCAGTCAAATTGAATGAGATGGAGTGAAACAGTATAAATCATAAGGCTGACTATCACATAGATAAGTGTAGCTCCATCATGTCTTTTAAAGATAGTTAACACCCATAGGAGCATTCCTCAATCCAAGACACCTCAACCTTACACTTAAAAGATATCTACACAAAATACTGACACTGGAAGAATCTTTCAGAGCAACCTTCTTTTCCAAACTCAAATTGGAAAGCAAAGCATGGATAGTCATCTCTCAGGAGAATTCTGGCAATTCATGTCATTCTGCTTCCAATGGTTTCCATTTGGACTATCTGTTAGCCAAGAAATACACCAAAATAGGACTGTTGAAAAGATGTTTGATTGTATTTGTTTTGCTAGCAATACTATGGTTATGGGTAAGACAAAGGCAGAACATGTTCATAACCTTCACCTACTGATGACAGCAGCACAATGACATGAATGGACATTTAACAGCCAAAATGGCTCATTAGCGTATCCCAAAGAAACTCTGGGGGTCCAGTAACTCTGCCCATGAACGTGCAGTTATTGGTTAGCATAAATAGTCTATAATATAAATGTTTATCCCTCTAAATATCTTGAAAGCACATACTTAAACACAAACACACTTCAGCAACAGAGAAAGAATGGACCTTTCTGCAGGCAATGGACTTTTTGCAGAAAAAAAACATTTATGTTAACGTAGGCAAAAGTGAGGACACCACCCTCCTCTCTGATCTATCACCTCCATCCCCACCGCCATTCACCTATTATACGCTTTGCTACCTTCTCCCCACCCCCCACTTATGTCTCCACCCTAGAGGCTCCCTGCCTCATTTCCTGTTGAAGGGCTTTTGCCCGAAACATCAATTTTCCTGCTCCTCAGATGCTGCCTGACCTGCTGTGCTTTTCCAGCATCACTCACATCTAAACTTGTGTTAATGTGTTATTCTTAAAGAATAATATGTCCTGAAGGATTTGGTCTGATGTTCTACATGGGTAGTCAAGACTCTAATCATACACAGTTTACAAAAGAAATGCAACTTTGAGATTTTCTTTCAATCACTCTTTCAAAAGAAACAAATTGAACTTAATAAGAGAGCTCTCTCTTCAGAAATTGAGAGAGATCAGCCAAGTAGCTTCTTTTTTAAAAGCTTTCCTCTAATTCAACTTGTTCTTAGAAGGCATAACTTTAACTTGGCTGGCTATTACTTGGTTTTCTACAACTGGGCCAGATAAAACAAGTACTTCTCCAAGACATTCAATTCAACACTGGCAGGAGCCTGGAGCAAAGCAATCTGTTATCCAGTTGGCAATTTAGAGAAAGATGTGTTTTTTAAAAAAATTTCTAATGTCCATCGTGAACTTAAATAACCTCTTTCAAAAAAAGATGTGTCCCCCAAGCTTGAAGTAAATATAAATCACTTTCCTAAGTGTGAGACAAGTGCAAAGTGGAGCTTGTACTCAAGACAGACTAAGGACAAGGTTAAAAGTGGTATCAATCAATAATTTCAATGTATTATTGACTGAGGTTAACTCTAACGGAACTTAAAGCAATGTTTTGGCAACAATCTACATGTGTACCCTTGGTGAAATACAATTTCTTGAGTTCAGGTATCTATTTGGGGCTTGCAATGTGACTTCATCAGATGTAGAGTCAGAATGCTAAGATTCCAATTCTGATTGATAAAGTATTTTTGCTCATGCCCTCCAAGTCTCTGGAAACTGGATGGTCATGCTTTGTGTAAGATCAGATTTAGTCATCAACAGATATGCTGGGCACTGTCTGAGGACAACCAGCTGCTTTGGAAAGAGTAGAAAGTGGAAACAGACTGACTGGTGTTCCCCTGCATGTCTGCTTTCACCATCAGCCCTTTTTTCAGCCAGTGTCATGTCACTACTTTGCAGTTTGGTGGATATCAAAGATCATCATATGTACAATGGCAGATATCTCCAGCACAACTGTAGGTAATGTTAGTACAGATTCATTTAAGAGCCATCCTTGAAGCACCCTATCAGGAGATGTCAACATTGCTTTTGCTTTCACTGCTTCCAAAATTAGCACAATATTCAAATGTGCTCGATTGGAATGAATGATAGGACTCAAATATGTTAAATACTGGTTAGGCATTTTTGATATTGAATGCACTCCCCTTTGGTTACAGTGCCAAAGATTTAAAATCTATCCAAAAACATTCATTTAAGCTTTCAAAGCCATCAAAATAAAACTCTCAAAGACATCAGTTGATATATAATGCAATGAACAAAACATTAATTGAAAAAAGGCAATAAAATAACATAGCAAGGAAATTAATGACAGGTAAGATTTGAATTGATTAATCTTTTCATTTAGTGTGAAAAATTCTATTCTACATAACATAAAACCTATAAATTATAAAAACCATAAAATCAAGAACAACATAAAAACAACAGAAAATATAAAAAAAAGTCTATTATTAAACTAAACTGTAAACAATGAGAACCATAAAGAGTGATGAGACCCATAAAACCGATGATAACCATAAAAATGATGGAGACCATCAATCATCCTGAACCATAAAAACAAAAAAAAATGAAGCTAGATCTTCACTCATTTTCAATTAGCTGCATGTTTCCAGTTACTTGACCAAAATCATTCTGGGTCCTGGGCGACCATGTTGTGTTCATATGGCAGCTATTGGTGATCAAGTCAAGCTCTGATTCGTTCTATCACTTTGGATACTGTCCATGAACCCTGAAGAGAATACATGTGCTTATTTTGTCAACTCACCTCCTCAACCTCCTTCAGCTGTGCCATCTTGACCTGCTCCTGAAATAATGCAATCTTCTCCTCTACTGCCGGGCCCCTCTCCTTTGCTGCTGGGCCCTCTCCTCCCTGGGGAGGTCCAGTCACTGGCCAGTCCAATGCCTAAGAAGCATGTGATCAGGGAGACCTCCCTGAAAAAGGGTGCTGAAAAGAGCCATTTAGCCAACAGCCACAATTTTCTCACCTCCACTGTATTCCACTTTTATGGAGACCTTCGGGTTTTTTTCTTCCCACTGATGGAGAAAAATGTGTCACTTACGACTCTGACTGCACCCAATTCCAGTGATCAGCCACTGAATGTGTGTGCTGTTCTAGCTCCAAGTGAAGTGTTGGTCATAGATTTTAATCCAAACTATTTCAATAAAGCTGAGACCATACCAGCTTAGAAAGGCCAAGCCCAGAAGTCAAGTTGATTGATTCCATTGAGTTGTGATTGCAGATTCTGACTTGCTGAGTTCATTTCCATGTTTGACTTAGACATTTCTATCACAGCATTGTTCCCTTCCCTTGCACCCAGCCCAGACATGGACCCATGGAATCATCTGACAGTGCTATAGCTATAGGACCTGGCTCTAGTCTGTGCACAACACCTGATCATTTTTGGAATAGGAATCAAGCAAGCTTTGTAATTTTTGGTTGGCTTAACTTTGGTTTTTAATGGTGCACACTAAAAAAATCTAAGGTATAGTTTTTATTCCCTGTATTCGAGTGAGTACAGAGCCCTCACCTCCACCATGAGTATCTTCAAAACATGACAGGGGGATCTATCACCTCAAATTAGGTACAAGATTAGCTTTCTAATAAAGCACTGTGGATTGATAAATGTTTCATACGGATTGTAATGTGATGTATGCAATTAAACCTGCAATTTACCTTTTATGTGTTATCAACTGTGCTTTAATCCTGTTGATACATTTATTAGTGATTTAGGCTTGGGACCACCTCTCACCGAATTATTTTCGTTGGTCTTCAAGATCATTGCTGAGCCACACCAACAAAGACACCTTGAAATGCAGGTTCATAGTTCCTTGAAAGTGGAATCACCAAGTAGACAAGACACAGGATAGTGAAGAAGGCAGTTGGTATGTGCTTATGTGTGAAACGCCAATTCTCCTACTCCGTGGATGCTGCCTGACCTGCTTTGCTTCTCAACTCTGATCTCTGATCTCAAGCATCTGCAGCCCTCACTTTCTCCTATTTGATATACTTGCCTTTATTGGTCAGTGCATTGAGTATAGGAGTTGGGAGGTCATGTTGCAGTTGTATAGGACATTAGTTAGGCCACTTTTGCAGTACTGCATGGGTAAACAGACAAAGTATTTTTCCTAAAGTGTGGGAGTCCAAAACTAGAGGGCATAGGTTTAAGGTGAGAGGGGAAAGATTTAAAAGGGACCTAAGGGGCAACGTTTTCATGCAGGGGGATGGTGCATATGTAGAGTGGGCTGTCAGAGGAAGTGGTGGAGGCTGGTACAAGTACAACATTTAAAAGGCATCTGGATGGGTATATGAATAGGAAGGGTTTTGAGGGATGGGGGTGAAATGCTGGCAAATAGAACTAGATATATTTAGGACATCTGGAAGGCATTGATGAGTTGGACTGAAAGATCTGTTTCCATGCTATATATCTCTATGACTCTATCTGCCTAGTGCTCTCAGTTTTGTTTCCTACAGTGTGTACTTAAGATCATTTTCCCACAATAAATTGAATTCTCCAGGTTCCATAGTAAAGGTCATAGTAAATTATAGCTCTATACTATTGCGACAACTGTATGTAGTTGTTCCACATTTCGTGTTTGAAAAGGCTACTAAAGACACTGTGCTGCCATCTAAGCTGGATAGGCTTTTAAAGGGTTAAGATTCAATTGTGCCTAAAGATTCCTCTCCCCCAGCCTCGCTCCCCCACTTTCACAGAGTTCAGCAAAGAAACATTTTCATTCAGCGAGTTGTACTAATTTGACACTGAAGATTATCATCAGCTACAGTGAAATTATAATGTCAAAAGTTTCTCAGTAAGTCTGGGTTTCATGTCACAGAGATCATCAGTAAGCACCAAGTTTAATTAACACAAGAGCAGACCCTTATCAATTCTGAGTCTTCCCTTTTTCTACTGAAGCTCATGCATCAGCACATAATTTATATTCTCAATAGTTTCCAGGGTCCAATGAAATATTGTTTGTCTTTGCCCATTCTTGTTCAGGTTAATTATAAAAGGGTACACAGTTGGTTAGTTTCCTTAACCTTTCAACCATTGATACTATTCAACTGCAATACTATTTTGAATTTTATAAAACCATATGGTTTCTTCCCAATTTTGGTCCATCTATGGACTCGCAAATTTTTTCTTTTGAGTCATACAACATGAAGATATGTTGCAGCTTTCAGATGCAGTGCTAGTTTCATCTCTAATTGAATGCAGCCCCTTCAGTCTAGCAGCAGGTAGCAATATCCAATAATCAGCATACATTTGCACCTCTCCCACCCCAATCTCATCAGCTGATATAGCCACGTACAATGTCTACGTTCAATGACACTTCTTCACTAGTATTAGTACCGATGTAATTTTTTGGTATATCTTTCTTTTTCTTCAGATCTCATGACTATCCTAGCCTTACCCCATCAATTTCATTCCTAATATTCCTCTTGACTTGATCTTCTCTCTTATTGTCACTCACATTTGATTAGCTCCTTTTGCTTGTTTTTTTTAGAAAGAGACTTATACGCATAATGGTAAGGTCCTGGGGAGTGTGCTGAACAAAGAGAACTTGGAGTGCAAGTGCATAGTTCTTTAATAGTAGATTCGCAGGATAGTGAAGTATATGTTTGTATTAGATTAGATCCCCCCACAGTGTGGAAACAGGCCCTTCGGCCCAACAAGTCCTCACCTACCCTCCAAAGAGTAACCCACCTAAACCCATTTCCCTCTGACTAATACACCTAACACTATGGACAATTTAGCATGGCCAGTTCACCTGACCTGCATCATTGGACTGTGGGAGGAAACTAGAGCACCCGGAGGAAACCCACGCAGACATGGGGAGAACGTGCAAACTCCACGCAGACAGTCGCCCAAGGTTGGAATCGAACCCCGCTCCCTGGCACTGTGAGGCAGCGGTACTAACCACTGAGCCACCAGGCCGCCCCAATATGCTTTCATTTATTGGTCAGAGCATTGAGTATAAGAGTTGGGACGTCATGTTGCAGGACATTAGTTAGGCCACTTGTGGAATATTGCATGCAATTCTTATTCCTATCCCTTCCTATTGGAAGGAGGTTGTGAAACCTGAAAGGGTTCAGAAAAGATTTACAAGAATGTCGCCAGAGTTGGAGCATTTGAGCTATATGGAGCAGCTGAATAGGCTGGAGCTGTTTTCCCTGGAGCATCAAAGGCTGATAGGTCATCTTACAGAGGTTTATAAAATCATGAGTGATGTGTATAGGGTAAATAGACAAGGTATTTCCCTGGAGTGTAAGAGTCCAGAACTAGAGGACATAGATTTAAGGTGAAAGATATAAAAGGGGCCTAAGGGCAACTTTTTCACGCAGAGGGTGGTGCGTGCATGGAATGAGCTGCCAGAGAAGTGGTGGAGGCTGGTACAATTACAACATTTAAAAGGGCAGCATGGTGGCTCAGTGGTTAGCACTGCAACCTCATAGCGCTAGGGACCCAGTTTGATTCCAGCCTCAGGTGACTGTCTGTGTAGAGTTTGCACGTTTGCCCCATATCGGCATGGATTTCCTCCGGGTGCTCCAGTTTCGTCCTACAATCCAAAGATGTGCAGGTCAGGTGGATTGGCCATGCTAAATTGCCCATAGTGTTAGGTGCATAAGTCAAAGGGAAATGAGGCTAGGTGGGTTACTCTTTGGAGGGTCTGTGTGGACTTGTTGGGCCAAAGGGCCTGTTTCCACACTGTAGTGAATCTAATCTAATCTAATTTAATCAAAAGGCATCTGGATGGGTACATGAATAGGGAAGGTTTAGAAGGATATGGGCCAAATGCTGGCAAGTGGGACTAGATTAGGTTGGGATATCTGGTCGGCATGAATGGGTTGGACTGAAGGGTCTGTTTCCATGCTGTACATCTCTATGACTCCAAATGACAGCTGAGGGGTGACCCTATTGCTGTCTACCAGTCTTGTGAAATTGGGTCCTTTCTTTTGTTTCCATATTTCTCTGAAGGAGCTCGTCTAATGATCTTCTTGAATCCATCCATCCTTCAGCCTGGAATCAATTCCTCATGTGACCTATGAAGATTGAACATTGTTAGACTTTTGCTTTAAGGCCCATCACATAATATCTCACAAGCATGTAGCCAAAGGATCCATTTGATAAGGAGTCAGGAATGTATTTCTTGGCTGATCTCTCTTGCTCGTTGAGCAGAACAATTCCTGATTAATATCCAAAGACCCATTTGGAATGGGATGATGAGGGTTAACTGTAGGGAACTCTTCAGCTGAAATATCTGCTGCTACCTTGCCCTCCCTCCCTTCACTCCAAACCACAAAGGTGGTGGCCAGAAATGGCTTCCAACACGTTCTGATTGCAGACCCTGCTGTGAAATTCCCACTTCTACCCAGGTCATTATAAGGCTCAATGTCAGGCAGGAACTTCTTTCTAAATAAGGCGCTGTCAGACGAACTAGCACCATACTTGTATCTCCAACCTCCATGGGTTCTCATCCTTAATCCATCAGACTGCACTTCTGTATGTACCTTCTTCTGGCAGCCTTGTTTCTGGGTTTACATACAACAAATGATCATTGCATAAAATTGAAAGATAATAGAAACAAATTCAAGCCTTTATGAGAGTAAAATTGTTTTTCTTTTAAGAAGTACATCATAGCAGGAAAAGCAGGAGTGTTTAAAAGACATCTGAGCATCGCTGCATCTCTCTTCACAGTGATAAAGCTCAGTAGGATCCCAGTCTGACACAATCACAGAAATTTTGCAGCACAGGAGTAGGCCATTCAGCCCATCATTTCTGCACCAACTCCGTGTGGGAATAATTTATCGCATGGCACTTCCCCTGCCTACACCCTTTAACCACGTGATTTCTCCTTTTCTGATAATAATCCAATTCATTAATGTCTCAATTGAGGCTGTTCCTACCACAGTATTTTCAGGTAGGGCAGTCCTCGGTTCAGGTCTAAATCCAGACCGCGAACGTTTAATGGTTTACCCATTGAGGTAGAGGAGGCTGAAAATTATAACTTCTCTTAGATTTTCAAAAAATTACTTTGGTACTAATACTAGTGAAGAAGCAACATTGAACATAGACATTGTATGTGACTAGCGCTGAAAAATATGTTGCTGGAAAAGCACAGCAGGTCAGGCAGCATCCAAGGAGCAGGAGAATCGACGTTTCGGGCATAAGCCCTTCTTCAGGAATGAGGGCTGAAGAAGGGCTTATGCCCGAAACGTCAATTTGCCTGCTCCTTGGATGCTGCCTGACCTGCTGCGCTTTTCCAGCAACATATTTTTCAGCTCTGATCTCCAGCATTGCAGTCCTCACTTTCTCCTAATTGTATGTGACTATACCAGCTGATGACCAGTAGCCCAATTCATTTTGCATTAGTTGATTAAAGAACCTTTAACAATCTGATAGTGTTGTCTTTCACATCACTAAATACATTTCCGCGCTTGTAAATTAATTCTGTCTCAATAATGAATGGCTACTAGTCATATGATTGTGCTGAGTTGCTGCATCAGACAGATGTCAGGAACAGAAAAATCTCAGCCTCCATACTGAATTAAATGTCATAAAATAGATTTTTTAAAAGTGTTTCAAAATTGTCTCAATGCACTAGACAAAAATGATAATTAGCTTTTATTCTGTAAGAATTTAAATTTTTGCATAGAGACAGACAAAATATAAATATATGAATGGTAAACTCCCAGCCATCCACATTTTCATTGCTTTTTAGTTTGTTTATTTGTGGATTTCATTCTGACCAACATACCACCCATCACAGCGTCAGTGTTTGCTTCTCCAAAACAGGAAAGCAAAGTATAATCAAAAAAATAGCCTTCAAAATAAAATTTAAAAGCCCTATTCAAAGATCGAATACATTGCCATAGACACATTGAGGATGCCACAAAACTGTAATTCTAATTCTAGACCCACAAAGCACACACTATGTGTGGTCAAATTCTATTTTGCATAGAGGTCCATAACAGTCCCATGATTTGTGAACCACCAGCTTTACCTTATATTAAGGTCTGTGTCACACATTTCTCATTTTTCTTAGTTTATTGCACTGCTGGAAAGTCTTCATATTTAATAAAAATATTGAAGTTGATTTTGACGAATTTTAGCCTGCACTGTGTGCTTTAGATATCAAGGTTTTGGCTGTCTGGACCATTTTCCATTGAATCCTGTAATAAATCATGTTCAGAATTTGCAACCTTGCCACATGTGACATTCTGCACAAATGCATTACTTGTGAACAGTGGGATTTTATTACAATATATAAACATAATCAACAAATGTTATAAGTCATTTCACATCACACTATTGAGTTTAGAAATATATTCCAATTTGTCGCAAAATGAAAGACATTCATTCTCTCACTTTGGACAGGATTAGGCTATTTAACCTCTCAAAACTGTTCTGACCTTCAATTAGACCATGGCTGATATCTTAATAGCATGTAGCATTGATATTGTACACACAGTTAGCATCTGACAGTGTTAGCTGACCTCATGAGATAAGCTGCATCCATCAAGATGTAAAGATGTTGCCAGGAGGATATAATCTGTGTGATTGTTAACTAGCTCAATGTTGTTGATCAAAGAGGTATATTCCATGTAACTAAACAGGAATATGTAATTAATCCACCTAAAGGTTTCACAAGGGATTATAATCTGATGAAAAGTAACAAGCTATTCAGTACTCTGTAATAAACCTATCTGTCATCATCAAATTTCTCTTTTGCCTAGAATTTGTGTGGTCAATTGTCCATTTAGTGGAGAACTTTAGCTAACATCAATAAGAAGGATTGGTGGCAGTGAACATACCCAAAATTACTCAAATGGTTCTGGTGGCGCAAAAGACAACCTATGCCATAACTTGATTCTGTAATCCTTAATATCTTTACCTCAATATCTGCCCAAAATCTAGTCATCTCAGTTTTGAGATTTTCCTTGACCTAGCCTCAACAGAGTTTTAGCTCTTCTTAATCATGGCAACAATTCAATTTGAATACTCAATCTTCAATATTCTATTAGTCTTTATAGTGCAATTCTATCTTACACCTGTCTACTAGCATTTAACTAATTCTGCATGTGGACTCCTAAGTATCCTTTGGTCTTCCACAATTCCCAGCTTCACAGCATTTAGAAAGTGGTGATCTCATTGCCACTTGCTACAATACCTATCTACACTCTATTTACTACTTAACCTGAAGTAATTTGTTATTAGCAAACTTCATATTTGGTGGAATATCAAATGAGGAGGGCTCCAATTTTTAAAAAAAACTACTTCTTTTTAGTCATTGAAATCCTCTAGTTATGTTTCCCCGCCAAGAGCAAATTGTATTTTGTTCAATTAAAAGACTTTGAACTTAATCAAGAAGCACTGCTGCATAAACAGAAAATTATAGAAATATGCGGTATCCTTGCCTGAGCAAAGAATTAGGAAATGATAGAAATAAAACTGAATTTCAACTTCTACATTTTTAAAATCTGCGAAATAAGAAATAATATGAGTTTATTCCAGTTAGATTATAACAAAAGAAGGAGATTCTAAGTTGAAATAAAAATTTTATTTCATCTTTATTTTCCTTTCTTTTTAATCCATCTTTATTTTTATCTTTGTCGTTAAATTCTATCAGGTGATGCATCATTACCCAATTGGTATGTTGCAAGATTCTAGTTCCTGCCAGTGTTGTTAATGGTTGACTTATGGGGTGATGTGCTAGTGCAGTCTTGGTTCACTTGTTTTCCAGTTTCCATTCCCTTAGGAAAAAACATTGTGTCTGTCCTCTGTGTTCCCGTGAAAGTATCCTATCCTCGGGGATTTCTAGCTAGAATCCATGTCACTGTGCAGTTGCTGTATCATTTAACAAGGTTCTATTTTAAGAATAAGATTGATTAGATTATATCATGAATGCAGGTAATCCCTATTTTGTCATCTTGTGCTGGACACAAGTAGGCTTCAAATTCTAAGAAAGTGATGCACCCATCTTGAAATATCTGCTGCTTCAAAAAAGGTTTAAAGATGGTGTGTCGCATTTTAGGAAGATAGCTGTTATAATCTGAACCATTACACATTTGAAGACATAAGATGTAAACTTTGAAGCGTCTGAGGCCAACAGTTAGCTTGGTTCAATGTTAACTGTTGAAAATAATAATGGTTCTGAAAGGGTTAATACTTGCGACTGCAGTGAAACTTCACCCAATCTAATGAAGTGTTAAGTGGATATAAGGCAGGACAATTTATGACCTTGTGGAGTAAAGATTTAAAATCCCCAGATCTCCTCATAGTCTTAGCAACAATGTTTATCTTGTTATTATAACTTGTACCTGGTTGCTGCCATGCAATACACTACACTGTGTCGAAGACAACAACCTCTTCTTGTTAAGAATCAATTGATGACAGAAAAGTATAGCAGCTCAGGCAGCATCGGAGGTGCAAGAGAGTTGACATTTGGGTTATGCCCAAAATGTTGACTTCGTGGCTCTTCAGATGCTGTCTGATCCGCTGTGGCTTTTCCAGTGCCACACTTTATCAACTCTGACTCTCCAGCATCTGCAGTCCTCATTACCTCCTGGCAGAGGATTACCCCAACCACAAGCTGGTATTAGTTGCTATCCAAAAGCATGCAAAACCAATAGGCTTCTCATTTGAGACAGAAAGTCATTGATTCAGATGACACTTCAGGACTTGTGCACAATGCTTCATTGACAAGAGATAGCAGCAATTTGATGATACATCAAACATAAATCCAGCCACTGGAAGTGCTCACTAGATTTCTGAAGAGCTCACTAGAATTGCCAGTTAGTGGCTCACCTCTGAGGTAATCTAGCTGAGATTGTTCAGACTTAAACTGTTTTTCCGGCTTCTTGGGTGAAAGATCTCATGAAAATTTCACAATCACCTGAAAACGTAGATGGGGCTCCTCTTGACATCTCTGCTGAAAGACAGTGCAATATTCTCTTCGTATAACAATCAAACATTAGCCTACATTAAGCCTGTGATTAGATTTCTGCAATTGGATTTGAACTGATAATGAACTGCCTCGTAAATGTGAGCGATGCCATTTGGGCCATGGCAGAAATAATGCTACAATCGGTTTTGCTATAACATAGTATTTTCGTTCTTATGCAATCCTTGTTATAAGAAAATTGTGTAACAGCAGCACCATTTAAACTAATGGGGCCAGAATCACATTATAGGACATAGAACATAGAACAATACAGCACAGAACAGGCCCTTTGGCCCTCAATGTTGCTCCGACCTGTAAACTATTCCTAGCTCGTCCCCCTACACTATCCCATCATCATCCATGTGCTTATCCAAGGATTGTTTAAATCTCCCTAATGTGGCTGAATTGACTACATTAGCAGGTAGGGAATTCCACGTCCTTACCACACTCTGCGTAAAGAACCTGCCTCTGACATCTGTCTTAACTCTATCGCCCCTCAATTTGTAGTTATGCCCTCTCATACAAGCTGACGTCATCATCTGAGGAAAAATACTTTCCGACCCTATCTAATCCTCTGATCATCTTGTATGTCTCTATCAAATCCCCTCTTAGCCTTCTTCTTTCCAATGAGAACAGACCCAAGTCTCTCAGCCTTTCCTCATAAGACCTTCCCTCCAGACCAGGCAACATCCTGGTAAATCTCCTCTGCACCTTTTCCAATGCTTCCACATCCTTCCTGTAATGGGGCGACCAGAACTGTACACAATATTCCAAGTTTGTCCGAACTAGTGTTTAGTATAGTTGCAGCATGATAATGTGGCTCCGGAACTCAGTCCCTCTGCCAATGAAACCTAACACACTGTATGCCTTCTTAACAGCACTATCAACCTGGGTGGCAACTTTCAAGGATCTATGTACATGGACTCCTTCTGCATATCTACACTACCAAGAATCTTTCCATTGACTCAGCATTCTGCCTTCCTGTTATTCTTCCCAAAGTGCATCACCTCACATTCAGCTGCATTGAACTCTATTTGCCACCTCTCAGCCCAATTCTGCAGTTTATCCAAGTCCCCCTGCAACCTGGAACTTTCTTCCAAACTGTCCACTACTCCATCGACTTTAGTGTCATCTCCAAATTTACTAGTCCATCCACTTATGCCTGCATCTAAGTCATTTATAAAAATGTCAAACAGCAGTGGTCCCAAAACAGATCCTTGTAGCATACTATTAGTAACCAGACTCCAAGATGAATATTTTCCATCAACCTCCATCACTGCCTTCTTTCAGAAAGCCAGTTTCTAATCCAAACTGCTAAATCACCCTCAATTCCATGCCTCTGCATTTTTTCCAACAGCCTACCATGCGGAACCTTATCAACGGCTTTACTGAAGTCCAAGTATATCATGACAACTGCCCCACCCTCATCTACATGCTTGATCACCTTCTCAAAAAACTCAATGAGGTTTGTGAGACATGACCTGCCCTTGACGAAACCATGTTGACTATCTGAAATCAAATTGTTGCTTGCTAGATGATTATAAATCTTATCTCTTATAATCCTTTCCAAATCTTTCCTACAACAGAAGTAAGGCTCACTGGTTTATAATTACCTGAGTCATCTCTACTGCCCTTCTTGAACAAGGGTACAACACATGTAATCCTCTAGGCCTCTGGTACTAAACCTGTAGATAATGATGACTCAAATATCAAAGCCAAAGACTCTGCTATATCCTTCCTAGCTTCCCAGAGAATCCTCAGATAATTCCCATCCGGCCCAGGTACTTAACTACTTTCACTCCTTCTAGAATTGATAACACCTTTTTGTAACTAATCATGATCCTTTCTAGTCTAATATCTTGTGTCACATTCTTCTCCTCTACAATATTCTCCTTTACAATAACTAAAACTTGCTTCATAAGTTCTTGTTATAGAACCAGCGTCCCCAATTCATCAATTGCATTATAATGAATTTGTGTTAACAAAATGCACATTATTGCAAATGACCTGTATTACAATTTCTTTCTCATTTTTATCTCCTATTCTGCATAGTGGAAAGTTTATTGTTAGCCAAATTTTAAGAGGTCACCCAGCCAATTGAAAGTTCTAATTATGAAGATGTTTTGATTACGATTGAGATTCAACAACAAGCTTGACAAGTTACATGTATCTGTCTAATACTTGGAAAATATCTTCATTATTTTAAAGACCTCATTAAGTCTTCCCAATTTCTTTAAAACACAAACTATATGAAGTTCAAACTAACAGACGGAACTGTATGAATAACTAAAAGCAGCCTCAGTTAACAGCTTTATATCGACAATAAATCATTTTGTCAGAAGTAACTGCAATGAGTCCTTTCCCCATTAATATTCTATTACAGTACATAGGATGCTTTCACCTAAAATGTTCAGAGATGCACTGTATCTCTAAGCATCTGAGTGATGCTTCATTAAATTGGATTATGCACATGATGTGAACATCTTAAATCTACTTTGAGAACAGGATAATCTTTTGCTTGGGGTTTTTTGTTCACCTTTTTGAAATGCTTAACTTTAATACAAACAACAATTTAAGCATTATTTTCATGTTTAATACTTTTGTTCCTTAATGTGTAATCACAAGGTCACATAAACAGTTTTTGCTTGAGTAATTCCATTTAAAGATTTTGTTTTCTATCTTTTTAATCGTGGACTGAAAAAATAACAGGAAGATTCAAGGATTGTGGCATTTTTTGAAGACAAGTGACCTGACACACGTTAAGCACTGTTTACACAGCTGCTGGTTTGAGCAGTACTTTGCTGACAAGCTGGCACTAAAGGACTGTGTTAAACTGGAGCTTTGTTTGACAACAAGTAGCTGGCTTGCCTGTAGCTTAGTGACTCCAGGTATTGATGACAAAATCATCTGTCAGCCAAAGATCACCTGATTGGTTCTCAGCTTAGGGCTCTGAAAAGGTACAGAGAAACCTTCAGGTCGCCACCAGCTCAAGAACTCTCTCTGTTCTCTGCAGTAAAAGCTACTTTAAGACAAGAGTAAACCTGTTTATTTCTCCTTCAGCAGTTACTGTAAGCTGTGAATTTTAACCAATATGTCATAGATATTTCATTAGTATGTGGCTTTATGCATTGGAAATCATGTCTCACAAACTTGATTGAGGTTTTTGAAGAAGTAACAAAGACAATTGATGAGGGCAGAATGGTAGATGTGATCTATATGGATTTCAGTAAAGCATTTGACAGGGCTCCCCATGGGAGACTGGTGAGCAAAATTACATCTGAGAGACAACTCACCATTTGGATACAGAACTGGCTCAAAGATAAAAGACAGAGAGTGGTGGTGGACGGTTGTTTTTCAGACTGGAGGCCTGCGACCAGTGGACTGCCACAAGGATCAGTGCTGGGTCCACTACTTTTCATCATTTATACAAATGATTTGAATGGGAGCATGAGAGGTATAGTTAATAAGTTTCTCTGATGACACCAAAATTGGAGGTGTAGTGGACAGCAAAGAAGGTTACCTCAGATTACAACGGCATCTTGATCAGATGGACCAACGGGCTGAGAAGTGGCAGATGGAGTTTAATTCAGATAAATGTGAGGAGCTGCATTTTGGGAAAGCAAACCTTAGCAGAACTTATACACTTAATGGTAAGGTTCTAGGGAGTGTTGCTGAACAAAGAGACCTTAGAGTGCAAGTTCATAGCTCCTTAAAAGTGGAGTCGCAGGTAGATAGGATAGTGAAGAAGGCGTTTGGTATGCTTTCCTTTATTGGTCAGAGTATTGAGTACAGGAGTTGGGAGGTCATGTTGCGGCTGTACGGGACATTGGTTAGGCCACTGTTGGAATATTGCATGCAATTCTGGTCTCCTTCCTATCGGAAAGATGTTGTGAAGCTTGAAAGGGTTCAGAAAAGATTTACAAGGATGTTGCCAGGGTTGGAGGATTTGAGCTATAGGGAGAGGCTGAATAGACTGGGGCTGTTTTCCCAGGAGCGTTGAAGGCTGAGGGGTGACCTTACAGAGGTTTATAAAATCATGAGGAGCATGGATCGGATAAATAGACAAAGTCTCCCCCCTGGGGTGGGGGAGTCCAAAACTAGAGGGCATAGGTTTAGGGTGAGAGGGGAAAGATATAAAAGAGACCTAAGAGGCCTTTTCACACAGAGGGTGGTACATGTATGGAATGAGCTGCCAGAGGATGTGATTGAGGCTAGTACAATTACAACATTTAAAAGGCATTTGGATGGGTATATGAATAGGAAGGGCTTGGAGGGATATGGGCCGGGTGCTGACAGGTAGAACTAGATTAGGTTGGGATATTTGGTCAGCATGGACAGGTTGAACCGATGGTTCTGTTTCCGTGCTGTACATCTCTATGATTCTATGAAACTATGACTCTATGTGCCTCCTGCAAACCATTGACATCATCCAAAGAAGGAAGATAGAGAAGAGGCATTTTGATCAGCACAAAAATGATCTCAGCAGATTCTGTGATTAGAGACCATTGAAATGCAAATCTAGTATTCTCTCTATCTGTAATACCTATGTTTTTTGTCCTGTTTGTGTGTATGTGTTTGTCCATATACATACAATAAACGGTGTTTATAAGGGATTACATTTTTAACAACTATTGTTGTATATTGAGATTAGATTCTCTGCAGTGTGGAAATAGGCCCTTCAGCCCAACAAGTCCACACCGCCCTTCCAAAGAGAAACCCACCCAAACCCATTCCCCTACACTATATTTACCCCTGACTAACACACCTAATGCTATGAGCAATTTAGCATGGCCAATTCACCTGACCTGCACATCTTTGGATTGTGGGAGGAAACCGGAGCACTCAGAGGAAACCTATGCAGACACAGGGAGAATGTGCTAACTCCACACAGACAGATGGGAATTGTCAGTTCATAATTGTTTACCTGTAGGGGGAGTCTTTTTATTTATTAAACGATTCTTATTGTTAACTACAGAAATCTGGTCCTTGCTTTTTATCAACCTGGGTCTAAATGACAGGTAAGTTCGAGAATTCTGCGTACTTTTCAAAATATTTAACTTCTGTAATGATTTTGGAATTATCATACTTTAATTTCCAGCAGCCTGTCCCAGTGATTATAATAAGTGCATAAAAACCTTGCAATTGTATGGCTAATTTTATTACTGCTCCCCTGACGAAGAAGTCTGAAGAAGAAATTTCGACTTTGAATACTTAAGACAGGAATCAATGCTCATCCGATATCACACAGTATTAGCTTTTCTTTGGTAAGGTTTCAAACAGACTTGCCTTTGAGAGACAAGATGCATTAACAATACTCATGTGGGAGAAGAAAAAAGCTTGACGTGCAAAAGGGACATTGGTATTGGTAATTCCTCTCCCTTTTCCACATCTCAGTCTATTTTCAAGATTCATATTTTTAATGATGTAAGGGAGGAGTTTCTAAGACCAGCTAAAACTTTTATTGAGACAAAAAGGAGGCTGGAAGAGCACAGCAAGCCAGGCAGCATCAGGAATTGGAGAAATCAATGTTTCATGTATAACCCTTCTTCAGGACTGGTGACATGTGACAAAAGAGCAAGTTCTCTGTGCCCAGCAACGCCATTGGGGGATGTGGCTGTTGTTGATATGGTAGCTATTAGATGCCTACGATTGGGGAGAAACAGAGGCAGAAGTCAGTGATGACAGCAAGATGGTCACAAGGTGGACATTATCGGGGAGAGGAGAGAGGATTCAGCAGCAAGTCCAGGGGAATGGCTTTCAATCCACCCCCTTACAACCGCTCTCTAATACCAAACCCCTCGATCAGGCAGAGAGTAGCTTTGAACCAGGGACTTGTGCTGGGCATCTGCAAGGAAATTTGCCATGGTCTGTTCGTTGTTCTGCCTGCATGTTGAGTTCCTTGCCCACAGCTGGCTTAGTACCAACAGTGACACGGTGAGGCACTTAAGACAGCATTAATTGTCTTCCCATTACCCTTCTCTCTGTGGGCCTAATCAGGATGGCATTAGGAAATTGGCAGTGTACCAATCTATAATCCTCCTGCCAGGATATTCGTCTCATTCCACACCACAAAAACCTACCTGGAGGAAGGACAAGATTCCGCCCAAGTACTTGTAAAGTTTGCAAAATCAAGCCAATGGTAATAGAGAACGTTGTTGCAAAAAGAAAACAAACAAGAAGCATTGAGTTCTTCTTCAGCATTTCAGAAAACCCAATTAATCAAACAGGAAACCTTAACCACCTGCTAAAGTTTATTCTGCAACTTATCATCCTGAATTCTCAACAGGAATAATAAAATCTCAAGAAGAGAAGGAAGGAGAAAGCACAATACATGTGCTCCTTTGTAACATAATTCCACCAATATATTTAATACCTTAGGCGAGCTAATAAGCCTTCAAAGACTTTAAATTATCAATATAAATCAGCACTAAGTTCAACACATTAAAACTTCTTCAGTTCATTGTTCAAAAATGGATCTTTCAAGATGGAACCTGGGGACTTGCTGCTTCAAAAGAATGTGAAGCTAATTCATCTAGACTCTGGGTGGTTAATTAATCTATCAAATAACCCCTGAGCAAGATAAATCAATTACTTTTACACTGGTCTCAGTCAAGAGAATGGTGTATAGTTCACTTCCATTCCTGGTATTCATTTGGTCTGCAGTTTTAAAGAAAACCTTCATTTGCCTAAAAAAAATAAAAAAAGAAATTTCAAATGACAGTGCAGTACCATGTCTGCATGCTAAGCTCATTTAAAGTTTTTCAGGCTGAGAAAGATTATTAGTGGCTCGGACTTAATGCTTTTTGCACAAAGTGTAAGGTTGAGCGTTTTTAATTATGACTAACCACTCTGCTCCCCCCACCAGTGAGAAAGCCCATGAAGCAGGCACTTATTTGCTAACCCGCAGGCTTCTCAACCTACCAGGTGCCTTGCCAGTAACATGCAGTCTGCCTGAAGCTGCTGGTCATTTCTGATGAAGGGAGGTCATGCCTTATCCAGGATCCTGTTGTGATACAGCTCCACTGGCACCAATAGGAGGGATCTTTCACAGATAGCCACCAAGTTCAGACTTCAGTGAGCATCAACAGGCTATGTGTTAATTGGCATCACACCAACCTGTGTTGTTTACCTTCCAAACATTTTCCATGTTCAAGCATTCGAGAAAGAAAATGCTAGTTAGCCACTCACAAGTTCCATCCCTCCTTATCACAATGAAGCACTGAAATTACAGAAAGAACAAATACATATTTAAACATTGCTTTTTGTGATGATATCCCAAAGTTTCAATGAATTACATCTGAAATAAAGCTGTATGTTATAGGGCAACCTATAGGGGTGCTGCTAAGTAAACACTGATTTGTACTGAATCTCAATGTTTTGGTTTAAAGTAATGAAGACACACACACATATGTGTGAGGGAACATGGAGAGCCAGATTTAGAAAGAAAACCAATCAGTTTCCTTGCTGTTATATTAGGTTTGAGTGTGAGATCAATGAGAATATTCTATTTGGCGTAAAAATCAGTGCCAATGCAGTCAACATTTTCTTTGTCTTCGAGAGTATTTGGGGCAAATGAAGCTGCCACTCACTTCCAGTCAATATGTCAATACACAAATAAAAGAAAAATACTGGATGCTGGAAATCTTGAAAGAAGCACAGAGGGTGCTGAAGAAACTCAACAGCACCTGTGGAGAGAGAAACAAAGTTAATGTTAAGAGTATAGCATAACTCCCTATTAGAACTGAAATATTTCTAACAAAGAGGGAGAAATGATGCAGAGGCCAAGTGGAAAAGACAAAGTGATTGTTAATGTTAGTGAAAGAGAAAAAAAGATGTAAGTAAATGTGCAAAGGAGGGAAAGGATCCTCCCTACCAAGAGAAAAGTAAACAAAATAAGACAAAACTGTGAGCTGATGAAATAAAGAGCTACAGACTGAAGATCTGAAACAAAAACATAAATACCTAGAGAAATTCAGCAGGTCTGGCAGTATCTGTGAAGCAAAAGCAGAGTTAATATTTTGAATCCAGTGACTCTTCTTTGGAACCCTTTTGAAAAGGAGACCCTGGACACAAGGGTGTGAGAAACTGTGTGAAAAATGGAGAACAGATATAATATGGTCAGTTTCTGAAGTTATGGAATTCAATGGTGAGACATTGTGGTACAGTAGACTAGATTGAAAGAAGTACAAATCAAAATGTTGCTTCACCTGAAAGATATATTTGGGGCCTTGGACAGTGAGGAAGGAGGAGGTCAAAAGTGAAGTGTTGCACCTTGTATGCTTTCATGGGAAGGTGCTATGAGGGAGTGATTAAATGTTACGAGTGACAGAGGAATGGACCAGGGTTACAAGGAGGGAATGGTCTCTCAGAATGCTGACAGCGGAGGGAGGGGAAGATGTATTTGGAGTAACTGTACGAACTGGTGAGCTTGTAATAGATGTTGGTGAACTGTCAATCTTCAGTAATGGCAAGTCAAGGACAAGAAGGGAAGAGTCAGATGGACTTGGTGAAGGTGAGAGAAAGTTGGAAATTGGGAACAATAGTACCTCCTCACCTCTTCATACACTGCTTCCTGCATGGATTCCACTCCATTCCCCCAGTTTCTCCATCTTCATCACATCTGTACTGATGTCATTTTCTACTGGGCTGCATTCAGCAATGACCGCCTTTCTCCTTAACCGAGGAATCCCTCCCATTGCAATCATCAGGGCCTTCAACCCATGTTGAACCCATCTCCTGAATCCTGTCCTCACCCTTTCCCAACCTTCCCAGAACAATGATAGCGTTCCCTTTATCCTTACTTGCCCTTGCCTTCTTTCCACAATCTTGTCTAGTTTATGTCTCATTTACTTTCCTTTCAGAAAAGAGAACACTTTCGTTCTGTTTAACATCTTAATTTATGCCCATTTTACATCTCTTTTTCTATTTCACCACTATTAACAACCTCTTCAACCCCTGCAATAGGTCTGTCTACCATCAGACCCCTTGCTCCTCATCCACCTCTGTCAAGAGTAAAAAAAAATGTTTTCCAGCACCTTTCAGTTCTGAACAGTCATGCCAGACTCTAAATGTTAACTCTGTTTCTCCCACCACAGATGCTACCAGACATGTTGAGTTTCTCCAGCATTGTCTGTAGTTTTGTACACACTCCTTTCAATTATATGAAAGTATATGAAATAAAATGTCATCATTTTCAATTCCAAATTTGTACTTGGTTATAGAACTGTGGATACAAAGCCGATGAGTTTTCTGTACCGAACAATAGCTGCCGGTTAATTGAAACATGAATTATTATCTTATATTTGCATTCACTTGGGCTAAATAACTGTTCTGTGGTGCATTGCAGAATTCAATTAATTTCAGGTATTGAGACAACTCTATAGAGATGATACTTAATCAGCATTGGGGATTTTCACATAAGCTCTGTAAGGACAAAGCTTACATAAAACATACAGATTAAAATCTCTCTTCTACAGTCGTGAAAGTTACTTTAAAATTTTAAAGAATGGAAGAAGATTCAGAAAAGACATTTTGAAGTTAGGATGAGCAGAAGTTTTACATCACAAATATCTATCCCTGACAATACTTGAAAGTTATTTGCTGTATCACTGGGATTTTTGGTGCAGATTATTCTTGTATGGAAGTCAGTATTTAGTTAGTCTTCTATGATGAAAATCTGAGATAGCCAAGACGAGGTGCACAGTTGCCAAAGAGACAAGCATGTTCGATCGCAAATTTATCGGAGCCATAAACAATTGCTTAAATTAGTGACTGAACTTGCTCAGTTACTGCCTTGAAGAAAAAAGAGGTTGGAAGATCCCAGCACCAGGTGGACTTGGCTTGAAGGTGGGTGAAGTGCACTTACCTTTGCATTAGGTCAGTGAGCAATCTGCCGAGGGCTGGGTCATGACCTATACTGGCTGCTCACTTGGCAGCAGTAGTGGCTAATCAGCATAAATGTGGACTGGTTGACGTAACCAACAGAAACATCCCAGCGGTGGCCTTTGAGTCAGCAAACTGTCAGATACCTGGATGTACCTTGCCCAAAGCAGCCAAACAAGATCTCCAAATCAAGTCTGACCCATTGGAGCCACAGTCACCATCTGGATACAATCATTAACCAATAACCATTCTGATCCTATCCACAGGCAGTGGATCTGTGGCTGTAGCCACTGCTATTGCATTACAGTACAATTAATAGATTCATCAAGATACCTGACAAAGGATGCTGCCTGGATTGCTGTGCTTTCCAGCACCATTCTAATCTTTGCTTTTCTTAAGTTAACTATGCAGCTAAGAGCGAATCAAAGCTACTTTTTGGAACATACAATGGATTTTTGAATTACTGGTGGCAATTAGATATATTTCAGGTGGCCAAGAAAGATTTGTGTGTATTTCCCAGGAACATGTTTTGGCAGGAGACCACCAGCAGTTGTGAGAACAAATTCCTTCTCTCTCTCTCTTCCTCTCTCTATTTCTATCTCAATCTCCATCTAAAGTCATGTTCCCTCTGTGAGTTTGTGTCTCAATTCCTCTAAGCAGACCAAGAACATTTACAAGAAGATTTTGATTTATATTTAAGCATTTCCAGAATAAAACAACAGAAGGTTCCACCTTAGACTACTAGGTGTGTGCCAAAGCCATTCCTTACATCCAGACAACTACAGAGCTGGAATTGTTGTATTTAATATAATTTGCTAAAGTTATATCTCACAGTCCATAAGGCAGTATACCTTTAAGAGACAGGCTTATAATATCATCCCTATTTAATATCATGTGGCCTAAGGGTATAACGACCTCAGGCATCATTTCAATGGGATCACTTAAAGCATGACATGATAACAGGGCATGTACCTCTTTTGTAACCAACCGCTTAGTACTGTACTAGCCCAGATACTGATGTTCCTGTGAATTTAATAATTGATATGGAATCACAGAATCATACATTACAGAAGAGGTCCTTCAGCCCATTGAATCTGCACTGACATATACTACTCTAAATCTCCACTAGCCCTACTTTCAAGCACTTGGCTCATAGCCTTGTGTAGGTAAAAACAATGACTGCAGATGCTGGAAACCAGATTCTGGATCAGTAGTGCTGGAAGAGCACAGCAGTTCAGGCAGCATCCAACGAGCAGCGAAATCAATGTTTCGGGCAAAAGCCCTTCATCAGGAATAAAGGCAGTGAGGTGGAAGCATGGAGATATAAGCTAGAGGGGGGGTTGGGTGGGGAGAGAGTAGCATAGAGTACAATGGGTGAGTGGGGGAAGAGAGGAAGGTGGTAGGTCAGGGAGGAGAGGGTGGAGTGGATAGGTGGAAAAGGAGATAGGCAGGTTGGACCAGTCCGGACAAGTCATGGTAAGAGTGCTGAGCTGGAAGTTTGAAACTAGGATGAGGTGGGGGAAGGGGAAATGAGGAAGCTGTTGAACTCCACGTTGATGCCCTGGGGTCGAAGTGTTCCGAGGCGGAAGATGAGGCGTTCTTCCTCCAGCGTCTGGTGGTGAGGGAGCAGCGGTGAAGTAGGCCCAGGACCTCCATGTCCTCGGCAGAGTGGGAGGGGGAGTTGAAATGTTGGGTCACAGGGTGGTGTGGTTGATTAGTGCGGGTATCTCGGAGATGTTCCCTAAAGCGCTCTGCTAGGAGGTGCCCAGTCTCCCCAATGTAGAGGAGACCGTATCGGGATCAAAGGATACAATAAATGATATTAGTGGATGTGCAGGTAAAGTTTTGATGGATGTGGAAGGCTCCTTTAGGGCCTTGGATAGAGGTGAGGGAGGAGGGGTGGGCACAGGTTTTACAGTTCCTGCAGTGGCAGGGGAAAGTGCCAGGGTGGGAGGGTGGGTCGTAGGGGGGCATGGATCTGACCAGGTAGTCACGGAGGGAACGGTCTTTGCGGAAGGCGGAAAGGGGTGGGGAGGGAAATATATCCCTGGTGGTGGGGTCTTTTAGGAGGTGTCGGAAATGTCGGCGGATGATTTGGTTTATGCCAAGGTTGGTAGGGTGGAAGGTGAGCACCAGGGGCGTTCTGTCCTTGTTACGGTTGGAGGGGTGTGGTCTGAGGGCGGAGGTGCGGGATGTGGACAAGATGCGTTGGAGGGCATCTTTAACCAGGTGGGAAGGGAAATTGTGGTCTCTAAAGAAGGAGGCCATCTGGTGTGTTCTATGGTGGAACTGGTCCTCCTGGGAGCAGATACGGCGGAGGCGGAGGAATTGGGAATACGGGATGGCATTTTTGCAAGAGATAGGGTGGGAAGAGGTGTAATCCAGGTAACTGTGGGAGTCGGTGGGTTTGTAAAAAATATCAGTGTCAAGTCGGTCATCATTAATGGAGATGGGGAGGTCCAGGAAGGGAAGGGAGGTGTCAGAGATGGTCCAGGTAAATTTAAGGTCAGGGTGGAATGTGTTGGTGAAGTTGATGAATTGCTCAACCTCCTTGCGGGAGCACGAGGTGGCGCCAATGCAGTCATCAATGTAGCGGAGGAAGAGGTGGGGAGTGGTGCCAGTGTAGTTACGGAAGATCAACTGTTCTACGTAGCCAACAAAGAGACAGGCATAGCTGGGGCCCATATGTGTGCCCATGGCTACCCCTTTTTTCTGGAGGAAGTGGGAGGATTCAAAGGAGAAATTGTTAAGGGTGAGGACCAGTTCGGCCAAACAAATGAGAGTGTCGGTAGAAGGGTACTGTTGGGGACGTCTGGAGAGTAAAAAACTGAGGGCTTGGAGGCCCTGGTCATGGCAGATGGAGGTGTAGAGGGATTGGATATCCATGGTGAAGATGAGGCAATGTGGGTCGGGGAAACAGAATTCTTGGAGGAGGTGGAGGGCGTGGGTGGTGTCTCGAACGTATGTCGGGAGTTCCTGGACTAGGGGGGATAGGACAGTATCGAGGTAGGTAGAGATGAGTTCAGTGGGGCAGGAGCATGCTGAGACAATGGGTCGGCCAGGGTGGTCAGGCTTGTGGATCTTGGGAAGGAGGTAGAACTGGGTAGTGTGGGGTTCCCGGACTATGAGGTTGGAAGCTGTGGGTGGGAGATCTCCTGAGGTGATGAGGTTCTGTATGGTCTGGGAGATGATGGTTTGGTGATGGGGGGTGGGGTCATGGTCTAGGAGGCAGTAAGAAGAGGTGTCCTTGAGTTGGCGTTTAGCTTCAGCGGTGTAGAGGTCAGTGCGCCAGACTACCACTGCACCCCCTTTATCCGCTGGCTTAATGGTGAGGTTGGGGTTGGAGCAGAGGGATTGGAGGGCTGCGCGTTATGAAGGTGAGAGGTTAGAGTGGGGGAGGGGGGTAGGCAGGTTGAGGCGGTTAATGTCCCGGCGGCAGTTGGAAATGAAGAGGTCGAGGGCAGGTAATAGGCCAGTGCGGGGTGTCCAGGTGGATGCAGGTGTTGGAGGTGGGTGAAGGGGTCCTCAGAAGGTGGGCGGGAATCCTGATTGTGAAAGTAAGCTTGGAGGCGGAGGCGACGGAAGAAATGTTCGACGTCACGGCGTGTATTAAATTCATTGATGCGTGGACGGAGGGGGATGAAGGTGAGTCCTTTGCTGAGGACTAATCGTTCGTCCTCAGTGAGTGGGAGGTCTGGAGGGATGGTGAAAACTCGGCAGGGCTGGGAGCTGGGATCTGGTGTGGATGTGGAGCTACTCCACCCCCATTCCCCCCACCATCACACCCACTCCAGGTACTGGCTCCGACCCCACTCCCAGCTCCACATCCACACCAGAACCCAGCTCCCAGCCCTCCGAGCTTACTCTCACAATCAGGATTCCCGCCCACCTTCCGAGGATCCCTTCGCCCACCTCCACCATACTGCATCCACCTGGACACCCTGCACTGGCCTATTACCTGCCCTCGACCAATTCATTTCCAGCTGCCGCTGGGACATTAACCGCCTCAACCTGCCTACCCCCCTCCCCCACTCTAACCTCTCACCTTCATAACGCGTAGCCCTCCAATCCCTCTGCACCAATCCCAACCTCACCATTAAGCCAGCGGATAAAGGGGGTGCAGTGGTAGTCTGGCGCACTGACCTCTACACCGCTGAAGCTAAACGCCAACTCAAGGACACCTCTTCTTACTGCCTCCTAGACCATGACCCCACCCCCCCATCACCAAACCATCATCTCCCAGACCATACAGAACCTCATCACCTCAGGAGATCTCCCACCCACAGCTTCCAACCTCATATCCGAGAACCCCGCACTGCCCGGTTCTACCTCCTTCCCAAGATCCACAAGCCTGACCACCCTGGCCGACCCATTGTCTCAGCATGCTCCTGCCCCACTGAACTCATTTCTACCTACCTCGATACTGTCCTATTCACCCTAGTCCAGGAACTCCCGACATACGTTCGAGACACCACCCACGCCCTCCACCTCCTCCAAGAATTCTGTTTCCCCGACCCATAACGCCTCATCTTCACCATGGATATCCAATCCCTCTACACCTCCATCTGCCATGACCAGGGCCTCCAAGCCCTCCGTTTTTTCCTCTCCAGACGTCCCCAACAGTACCCTTCTACCGACACTCTCATTCGTTTGGCCGAACTGGTCCTCACCCTTAACAATTTCTCCTTTGAATCCTCCCACTTCCTCCAGAAAAAAGGGGTAGCCATGGGCACACATATGGGCCCCAGCTATGCCTGTCTCTTTGTTGGCTATGTAGAACAGTTGATCTTCCGTAACTACACTGGCACCACTCCCCACCTCTTCCTTCGCTTCATTGATGACTGCATTGGCGCCACCTCGTGCTCCCGCGAGGAGGTTGAGCAATTCATCAACTTCACCAACACATTCCACCCTGACCTTAAATTTACCTGGACCATCGCTGACACATCCCTCCCCTTCCTGGACCTCTCCATCTCCATGAATGATGACCGACTCGACACTGATATTTTTTACAAACCCACCGACTCCCACAGTTACCTGGATTACACCTCTTCCCACCCTATCTCTTGCAAAAATGCCATCCCGTATTCCCAATTCCTCCGCCTCCGCCGTATCTGCTCCCAGGAGGACCAGTTCCACCATAGAACACACCAGATGACCTCCTTCTTTAGAGACCACAATTTCCCTTCCCACGTGGTTAAAGATGCCCTCCAACGCATCTCGTCCACATCCCGCACCTCCGCCCTCAGACCACATCCCTCCAACAGTAACAAGGACAGAATGCCCCGGTGCTCACCTTCCACCCTACCAATCTTCGCATAAACCAAATCATCCGCCGACATTTCCGACACCTCCAAAAAGACCCCACCACCAGGGATATATTTCCCTCCCCACCCCTTTCCGCCTTCCGCAAAGACCGTCCCCTCTGTGACTACCTGGTCAGGTCCATGCCCTCCTATTACCCACCCTCCCATCCTGGCACCTTCCCCTGCCACCGCAGGAACTGTAAAACCTGTGCCCACCCCTCCTCCCTCACCTCTATCCAAGACCCTAAAGGAGCCTTCCACATCCATCAAAACTTTACCTGCACATCCACTTATATCATTTATTATATCCATTGCTCCCGATGCAGTCTCCTCTACATTGGGGAGACTGGACGCCTCCTAGCAGAGCGCTTTAGGGAACATCTCCGAGATACCCGCACCAATCAACCACACCGCCCCGTGGCCCAACATTTCAACTCCCCCTCCCACTCTGCCGAGGACATGGAGGTCCTGGGCCTCCTTCACCGCCGCTCCCTCACCAGCAGACGCCTGGAGGAAGAACGCCTCATCTTCCGCCTCGGAACACTTCATCTCCAGGGCATCAATGTGGACTTCAACAGCTTCCTCATTTCCCCTTTCCCCACCTCATCCTAGTTTCAAACTTCCAGCTCAGCACTCTTACCATGACTTGTCCGGACTGGTCCAACCTGCCTATCTTCTTTTCCACCTATCCACCCACCTTTTCCTCCCTGACCTATCACCTTCCTCTCCTCCCCCACTCACCCATTCTACTCTATGCTACTCTCTCCCCACCCAACCCCCCCCCATAGCTTATCTCTCCATGCTTCCACCTCACTGCCTTTATTCCTGATGAAGGGCTTTTGCCTAAAACGTCGATTTCGCTGCTCGTTGGATGCTGCCTGAACTGCTGTGCTCTTCCAGCACTACTGATCCAGAATCATAGCCTTGTGTAGCTCATCAGTAGGCTATAATAAATGTCTGTTGATTCTTTCAATACTGTGGTATCTGTACCTAGTTTCTTACGTTGTGAGGGATAACGTAAGTATTGCTGCATCTGGTAAGATATCACGGTGAAGGCAAAACCACATAACCCCTCGACTCTTTACATATTTATATACTTATATATTTACATGGTTGGTTTGACTGTATGCGTTTGTACCTGAGTTACAGAAGTCATGTATATTTACAATTTGAAAACTTTAATATGTTTATCTGGATGGCTTTTAGCATTATAAAATTACTAGTTACTTGATTAACTCAAGAAAACATATCTAGCTAGTTTATCATCTACATGTAAATGGCTAACCACGCACAGATTTGACAAATAGATACTATTTACATTTTTAAAAGTATTGTTACTTTTAAATGTGGACTGTGAAAGACGGGAACTATTCTACACCACCTGACCTGGGCATATCAACCTGGATTAGTCAGAATTACAGGAACAAATGTCAATTATATAATTACCTTCACTAGGAACTATTATAGTCTTCCTACAATTACGAAACCAGATGGAGCTAAACTACTTTCAATAATGATGTAGGGCATGCATATCACCTGTCTGTTTGTATCACGTTCATCTGTAATGTTTTTATTTTGGAATGCTGTTTCTTTTGGAGTCCAGAATACTCTGACACTTTGGAGACAAACTGTTTTAGATTCAGAATAGCTGCTCCCAGAACCTGAATATTCACAAATCCAACCCAATTATACCCTATGAAGTTCAGCAAATTGAAATTATTTTATCTATCTCTACACTGATCCAAGAGGGAGGAATGGACAACTCTACGTCAGCAAGAATGAAGCTAAAAGGTCAACTGTAAAACCACTTGCCTGTAGCAAGCAGCAATGGAAATTAGCACAGTCTATTGAAGTTCAGATAGCAGCCGTTCTCTTTTGTGACCACAAATGCAGTGACCTCAGCCCATGATCAGTCCAATTTATGGTTTAAAAATGGTTTAATGGTACGTGAGCATCATTGGAAAAGTCCATTTGTTTTTCATCCCTAATCTTCCTGAAACTGAGTGATTTAGACCATTACCCAGACAACATAAGGTCAGCAGATTTCTTCCCTACAGGGCATGCAGGCTCTTAACATCAAAAAACACAAAATAGTTTCACGCTCATAATTTCTGAGATGAGTTTTCAATTCCAGGTCCATAAATTGGTTGGATTTCCTCCCCCCCCCCCCCCAAGCCACCCTTGTGGAATTGAAACTTATGCTTCTAAATGCAGTGGACATTATCACTGCACCAATGTAGCAACTGTTAGGGTCAGCCCAAGTTAACCTTTCCTCAACAATTGAATTCCACTGCCCCCTCAGCACAGCCAGAACATGGAGGAGGTAGCACATGAGATGTCTTAAGAGCAGGTTTCTGTGGCATATTTTGTTTTACAGCCATTGAGATGTTTAGTTGACAGGAATCAATATCAGCACAGAGCACAGCAGGAGCTATTTAAGGTAGAGAACAAATAAAGAGACGGTTCTTCAAACCATCATGGGTCCACTGTCATGTTGAACTATCAACTGCGAACAATGAGGACAGCTACAACAGGCTTCATTCCACAATTCAGCAGGTCAATTTCAAATCGAATCAGTTCTGTTTGTTCTGTGAACTATCAGGGAAATGAAAAGGTTAGACTTTTAATCAGATTGTACATCCATGTGAAAGTGGGAGGTGGGTCCACTCATCTTTGGATCAAAATCTTTTCCAAATGAGTGAGATTGTAGTTACAATTGTCAGCAGGCATGCAGTCTCATGAAAACCACTGATGCAAGAAAAGAAACAAAGAGTAAGAGAAAGCAACAAGGAAACAAGAGAGTCTCGGATATAGACTGAAGCCTGGAGAGGAAGAGAATAATTTTGAAACCCTAAATGGCAATAACCTATATTTTTCTGCTGTATAAATGGAAGAAGCCTCCAAACTGAAAACAATTTCATTCCCATTGCTCTAAGTATGCTCCATTGTACTTGCAGAGCTCACCACTGGGGACCTATTGGGGATGGGGAAAGGAAGTGAAAGAAAAAGTAGAACAATGAACCTGGCATGCCAGGGAGTGTACCAAGATAATAAGAAGCAGCTGACATTGCAGGTGAAACCACTCCACAGAGTCTGGCATCTCATCATCAAGTCTCCCTTTATTTATACGTGGAGAGTCCTTGACATTGATCTAGCTCCCACAGAGCCAGTTCTCAGATTGAACAGGATGTCTGACACTCATGTTATATCTGTCAGCCAGGGCTCCAGATCAACTGCCCCAATCAGGGGACTCATATTCTATGAGGTTCACCTGGCTGACTTCATTACAATCAGTAAATCCCTCCCTCGCTGAGTCCGAGAATAGGCTAGATCTTTTTTTGTAGCTTCTTCTGGGGTGTTTTAGCACCAGGTCAGGATTCTCCAACTCTGCCTCTGATACGGCAGGCAGCATGTAACACACAATAGCCCAGCTCTTTTACCCAGAGCATCTCAGAAGATATTCATTCACCTCTTCAGGTACAAGTGTCAATTTAATGACATCTGCCGTGTTCTTCTCAGACTCCAAGGTACCTTCATTGTTTGATGGAGAGAGGGAACCCATGGGCTCTGGAACAGTCAGAAACACTGTCGAGGAGCTGGGTATGTTTTGCTTCCACATCGTTTGTGGATTTGTAGCTTTCATATGGCCCACGCGCATGTTCAGGAACATCGCATCTACCTGAACTTTATGCATCACTGGACCGGACCTCATGTTGGCCATGCCTCTTTCTCATAATGGTCCATTCCAGTGGTTCCTATGCCAGACTTTGTCTCTGAAGTAAACTGTCTCTCTTGCTTAGTGGAATCTTGTGTCTTGCATTGGCATTCCCGATATCATTGCACCTTCCGTCCCTAGTCTTGGAAGATCAGATTTAACCGGGTATGGAGTCTCCTCTCTGTTAGCTACACTGCTGGAGCTATCCCTGTAATTGAATGAGCGGTGATCCAATAATCAGATAGGAACTGGGACAGTGTCTTATCTAGTGAAGTTGCAAGCTGTTTTGTTAAACCTGCATTCAAAGTTTGGACTGGTCTTGATGGATGGTGGAGGTGTCCTGACATGTTAAATGTCATTTTACTTTCAAATTTCCTGCTGGTAAATAATGGTCCATTATCTGTGACCAACAATTCCAGGAGTTGGTGTTTTGCAAAAGGTGAGTGCAGTTTTTCTATCGTCATCTGTGTTTGAAGAATGAACTTTATGCATGATCAGCCACTTTGAGTGGGTGTCCACAATAACTAAACATTGAGCCCATGGAAGAACCTGCATAGTTGACATGTAACTGAGACCAGTGTTCACCCAGTCAGTCCCGTGAATGTGGGGTTACTGCTGGCGGTAATTTTTGTACTTGTTGGCACCCTGGGCACCGCCTCACCAACATGGCTGTGTTAGCATCATACACTGGCCACCAGACACAACTTGCCACTAACATCTTCATTTTGGAAACCGCTGGATGACCCTGGTGGAGTTCAGTCTTTGATAGCCCCTAGACCTTCCTGAAAGACCTCTGCGTGATTGATTAGGACTTAAGTCAGGCAGCTATTTCCCAGTTGAAAAATGTTGTGCCAATCAAGTTGAATCTTGTTCAACCAATTTTGCCCCATCAAGCTGGGATCTGAGCATTTTACAACAATCACTGGGAACTGAACCAGCTGCTTCTCAGACCGCAAACAAAGTTGTACCCTTAATCTGTAAAGGTTCTCCAGTCTAGATTTACAGTTTAGCCAAGGTCTTACGTAAACATAAGGGTTGTAGTCCAGATGAGTTTTGTTAAAGATTGGTTCTGCAGTCACTGAAACAGCTGGGCTGGCATCAAACACCATCAGAACTGGTGACCATTTGACCATATGTTTAATTTAATTGGACGTTGCTAATCAATTTTCTGCTCCAAACCAGATGTAAGTGATCCTTCAAGCTTATGCACTGTCCTCGTTACCAGCCTATGAGTTTTCTTACACCATTTAACTCTCGTGGGTCTCTTTTGCTTTCTCGAGTCCTGCACACCAGTAGCAACTACAGTGGCTTTCCAGTCCAGACCCTGACGAAAAGTTTACCTGTTTAGCCGAGGCTTAGCTTTTTTTTAAGGATTTTACCGTGGAATGACGTATGGGCCCTCTGTTTCGGGCATGTCCTGAGTGAGGCTATGCAATTGCCTTCATTTAAGTAATGCTCCCCAAGCTCAGTTGGACTAGTGAAGGTGTCCATTTCCATTGGAACACTCTGCAACTCATATGCTCCACTTGCTGCATTTTCCAGTGATAAAGCCAATAGTAATATCTTTTGAAGTCCACTTGGGCTTCAGATTTTGCATGGTTACCTCATTAATCCCACATATTAAGTGGTCTCTCAATATATTATCCAGGGTTAAATGAAGTCATACACCTCTGCCAATTATCTTAACCTTGTCAAAAATCCCAACATAGATTCCTCTGGTTCTCAAATTGCTGAGTAAAACCGATAGTGTCTCACTATTAGTGGAGGATTTGGGTCATAACGTTCCTTAACTAAACCTATCAACTCTTGAAAGGTTTTAGTATCTGGTGCCTTAAAAAAGTCAGGCTCCTAATAACCAAAAAAGCTGTGGATCCACAAGCTGTCAGGAGCTATTATTTGCCTTGAAAAAAAAACACTTTATTTCCGACAGCAGGATGGAATGAGTCAAGCTTTCTAAATAATGGTAAGATGTCAGAAATGCTTCTCCCAACTCAAAGACAACTATTGTGAGCAAATTTCTTCAGAGGAATTCTTTTCACTTGTCGCCACTGAAATAACTCCACAGAAGGCAGTATCCATCTTGGAGTCACATCTGGTTACACATAGAGAGTTAGAACATCGAACATAGAACATTACAGCACAGAACAGGCCCTTCGGCCCACGATGTTGTGCCGAACATTTGTCCTAGATTAAGCACCTATCCATGTACCTATCCAATTTCCACTTAAAGGTCACCAATGATTCTGACTCTGCCACTCCCACAGGCAGCGTATTCCAAGACCCCACCACTCTGAGTACAGAACCTACCCCTGACATCCCCCCTATACCTTCCACCTGTCACCTTAAATTAATGTCCCCTTGTAACACTCTGTTGTACCCAGGGAAAAATTCTCTGACTATCTACTCTATCTATTCCCCTGATCATCTTATAAACCTCTATCAAGTCACCCCTCATCCTTCACCGTTCCAATGAGAAAAGACCCAGCACTCTCAACGTATCCGCGTATGACCTATTCTCCATTCCAGGCAACATCCTGGTAAATCTCCTCTGCAGCCTCTCCAAAGCTTCCACATCTTTCCCAAAGTGAGGCAACCAGAACTGCATACAGTACTCCAAATGTGGCCCTATCAAGGTCCTGTACAGCTGCAACATCACTTCACGACTCTTGAATTCAATCCCTCTGCTAATGAACGCTAATACACCATAGACCTTCTTACAAGCTCTATCCACCTGAGTGGCAACTTTCAAACAGCTATGAACACAGACCCCAAAAGCCCTCTGCTCCACCACCTTACTAAGAACCCTCCCGTTAACCCTGTATTCCGCATTCTTATTTGTCCTTCCAAAATGGACAATCTCACGCTTGACAGGGTTGAATTCCATCTGCCACTCCTCAGCCCAACTCTGCATCATATCTAAGTCCCTTTGCAGCTGACAACAGCCCTCCTCGCTATCCACAACTCCACCAATCTTCGTATCGTCTGCAAATTTACTGACCCACCCTTCGGCTCCCTCTTCCAAGTCATTAATAAAAATTATAAACAGCAGAGGACCCAGAACTGATCCCTGCGGAACTCCACTTGTAACTGGGCTCCAGGCTGAATATTTACCATCCACCACCACTCTCTGACTTCGACCGGTTAGCCAGTTCTCTATCCAACTGGCCAAATTTCTCACTATCCCATGCCTCCTGACTTTCCGCATAAGTCTACCATGGGGAATCTTATCAAATGCCTTACTAAAATCCATGTACATTACATCCACTGCTCTACCCTCATCCACATGCTTGGTCACCTCCTCAAAGAATTCAACAAGACTCGTAAGGCAAGACCTACCCCTCACAAATCCATGCTGACTGTCCCTAATCAAGCAGTGTCTTTCCAGATACTCATAAATCCTATCCCTCAGTACCCTTTCCATTACTTTGCCTACCACCAAAGTAAGACTAACTGGCCTGTAATTCCCGGGGTTATCCCTATTCCTTTTTTTGAACAGGGGCACAACGTTCGCCACTCTCCAGTCCCCTGGTACCACCCCCATTGACAGTGAAGATGAAAAGATCATTGCCAACGGCTCTGCAATTTCCTCCCTTGCTTCCCACATAATCCTAGGATATATCCTGTCAGGCCCGGGGGACTTGTCTATCCTCAATTTTTTCAAAATGCCCAAAACATCTTCCTTCCTAACAAGTATCTCCTTTAGCTTACCAGACCATTTCACACCCTTCTCTTCAACAATAAAACAAGATGGGCTACCTGTGACAATACAATTGCTTAAAAATAAGATAATTGAACATTGACTCTTCAGGGGAAAACTGGACATTTTTTGTCTATGTCAAGATTCTGATTATTTCATTTTTGTTATATCATCCCACAATTCTCACCTTTACCTACACCGCTCAAAAGATCAAATGCTGCAGCAGCATATTTCTACCACAGGAGAAAGCTACATCAATTCCATAAGCCATAGACTTTGAAAGCAAATCTAAAATATTAGGGAAATTAACTTTGTTCTGACATTCCATGGACATAGGATATCTATTAATTTCTATAAAACGCAAACAGATTATAGTGAATACTCATACTGCACTCTCTTGTGCATTAATTTTTAAGTGTTTTAAAATAAGATTCATTCAACATAACACACAAAGGAACATCCTGTAAGTATTGTTATGAAGTTGAAGGTGTATACTGTACTTTTAGAGAGAGTGAATGCTGTTTGGAACTGAGCGATTACAAGCTTATGTAATATGACTAGATAGCAGTTTCAGAGTGTACTGGAAAATTGAAAATACGTAACATTTGGCTGTGAAATTGATACCTGAGTTGGTTGCTGTTTTGACAACAATTCAAATTTAACCAATCAGTTCTTGTCACTGATGTAGCTTCCAAAGAGCCAGCTCTCAGAGTGAACTGAACCTCTGTCACTCTTGTTCTTATGTCAGCCAGGGCTACCTGATTGGACCAGATTAACAGCCACAATCAGGGAACTCACATTCTATGAGGTCCACCTGGCTGACCTCATTACAGTCACTATAGTAGGTATCATTAGTTATTTAACAAGTCAATAAGTATAAAACTACTCAGTTATTGCTCTATTCTTCACCCTTCTTTCTATGTAATGAAACTTAGAGTAGGGCCTCAGCCATCTGAAGTAAACTAACATGGGAAACAGGGAATTGTGGGGAAGTAAGATGGATTGCTTCCAAGATTCTAACCTCAATTGATTAATTAAAAATGAAAAAATCAATCAAGCTCCATGGATGACACTTCAATTGTGAAGCAAGATTGGAGATGTTGGGAGCATTTCCTTTGGAGAGAAGGCTAAGAGAAGATTCAAAGAAGTTTCAATATCTTAAGGGGTCTGGACAAAGTGGATATAAAGAAACTGTTCTCACTCATGAATGGATCAAGAACCAAATGATACACATTTATTCTTCTAAGGACATGTCATCCCAGCCTCAAAACATGAGCTGTATTTCTCTTTACAGATGCTGCCAGATCTGCTGAGTTTCCCCAGAATTCTCTGTGTTTGTTCCAGATTTGAAGCATTTTGTACAAGAAGCAAGTATGAAGTGTGATAAATGTTACTGGTTAGCTTATGGAATGATCTGCTTAGAACTGTTGTGGAAACTGGTCCAATCGAAGCATTCAAGAGGGCATTGGATTATCATTGCAATTGAAACAATTACCATGTAAAGGCAGAATGTTGATTTGAAGGTAAAATTTTCAGAAGAGCTTGTGCATATATGATGTCCTGGATGATCGTGTTCTATGCCATAACAACACTGATTTGTTTGAGTCAGACAACAACACTTGTGCAGTGAAGAGGAAAGAAACTGGAAGTGTTACTATGTTGTTCTCATGTAAATCTCCAGTGAACTACTGGCTACAAAGCAGCATTAACAGAGAATGATAAGTACAGTTACTACTCGCCTTTTCTTGCAGGTATCTCTGACAGAACATGGGAGAGATGAGAGGATGATAGTGGCTTGAAACCGAGCAAGCCATTGTTTTAAAACATGCCAACAAATACTGCATGAATTATTATATTTCACATTTTTGCACTTGCAGTTCACTTGGCCAAGAAAAGAAGTGCTGAAAATGTGTTGCTGGAAAAACGCAGAAGGTCAGGCAGCATCCGAGGAACAGGAAATTCAACGTTTCGGGCATAAGCCCTTCTTCAGGAATCCTTTTCCAGCAACACATTTTCAGCTCTGATCTCCAGCATCTGCAGACCTCACTTTCTCCTCCAATAAAAGAAGTGCATCAAGCTTCATGATGATATGTAACTTGTGTTTGATTTTTTTTTAAATACAGAAAACTAAGATCCATTACACACACACAGATGTGACAGAAATTTTAAAAGAAACTTAGCAAGTCTGGCAGCATCTGTGGAGAGAGTAAGAGAATTAACCTTTACAAGATGCATTTCAACAATGTACAAAGGCTCTATCACCAAATCTTCCAAAACCATGACCTCTACTCAACTAGCAGAACAATGGCAGTAGAGTCATGGGACATCATCACCTTCAAGTTCCCTCTATATCACATATCATCTTGACATGGAACCTAATATGACACCATCACTTTCTTCAGAGTTAATCAGGTGAGGCAATAAATGCTAGCTTACCAACAATGCCTACATCCCAAGAACAAATTACAAAAAACAATGGGGATATCCCCATATGAAAGGTTCCCCCACACCAGACACCATCTTTAATTGGAATTACATTGCCGGATCTTAACTGTTACTGGGTCAAAATAATTGAACACCCTTCCCAACAGCACTATGGGTACACCCACCATATATACGTCAGTGGTTGAAGAGGATAACTCACCACCACTGTCTCCCATTAGTGATGGGCAATAAACACAAGCCTTGCCAGCTCTGCCCATATTCCATGCTAGAGTGAAACAAAAGCCATGTTACAGAGGGCACTAATGGTGGTGGTGCACCAGGCTCAGATGAGTCATGTCTTTCTAACTGCACATATGCAAAAGATTAGAATTTAATCACATTTATGGTCAAAGCATGAGAAATAATTTCAGATTTTTTTTGTTTATCTGCAGGGAAAGTAACAAACTTCTAATAGTGAGTTACTGTCCAATTACCATGATCCAAAGACTATAATTATAGTCGTAATAGCTAGAGCAATAAACTCCAAACCCATATTAGATGAAACAAAAGATAATTAACCTTTTACTTAATGTAATTTATTTGCTATTTTCAGCAAGTGAACAAACATTCTCCTCAGTGTGGGGGTGGGAGGTGGGAGGAAGGGATGATATGTATTGTGAATCCTTCACTTTGCAATGTCAGGGAAGATCAAACGTTTATATCAATACACCAACAATTTTTTTTAACGATAATTCACTGTAAGAAAGGTCAGCACAAACATTACTGCAACTTAAAGATACAAGTCACCACAAAGATTTGATGATGAGTTGGCTCAGAGAGTATTTACAAACATTTGCATTGATTATATTATACTGTCACTTTCAAGTTATCTTCCAAGTCGCACACTATCCTGACTTGAACATTTTCCTTCTGTGATTCTGGCTGAATCTTGTCGAATTCACTATTCAACAGTATTGGGTTAACACTAACTACACTGGGGTTCAAGAAAAGTTGGCATAACCGAGGACAAGTAGAAATGAGCAGTAATTGCCAATCCTGCCAGTTATCCCAAGAATTCACATCAGAATTGATGATCTTTCAGACAGCAGACCATGCCTTCTTAATTTGATAAATGAACACTTTTTTATTCTTGTATGGGCTGTGGCCATTAGTGACAAGGCAAGCATTTACTGCCCATTTCTTGTGTTCCTTGCAGTGCTTCACTTCCTGCATCATTTCAGAGAGCAGTAAAGCATCATAGAGTCAAACAGAACAGAAGCAGACCCTTCACTCCAACTGCTCCATGCCAAACATAATCCTGAACTAAACTAGTCCCACCTGCCTGCTCCTGGCCCGTATCCCTCCAAACCTTTCCTCTTTATGCAACCATTCAAGTGTCTTTTAAATATTGTAATTATACCTGCATCCACTACTTTCTCCAAAAGTTCATTCCATACATGAACCACCCTCTGTGCAAAACGTTTGCCTCTTATGTCTTTTTTAAGTCTCTCTCCTCTCACCTTAAAAATATACCTCCAGTCTTGAAATCCCCATCCCAGGGAAAAAGACAATTACCATTAACTCTATCAATACCTCTCATTACATATAAATCTCTACCGGGTCAGCTTTCAATCTCCTACACTCCAGTTAATAAAGGTCCCAGCCTATCCAGCCTTTCTTTATAACTCAAATCTTCCACACCCGGCAACAGCCTGGTAAATCTCTTCTCAACCCTCCCCAGCTTCACACTATTCTTCCTAAAGTTGAGCAATCAGAATTGGGCACAGTATTCCAGAGGAGGCCTCGCCAATGTCCTGTCAAGCCTTAAAATGGCTTTCCAAGTCAACCACATTGCGGTAGATTTTGAATCACATGTAGGCAAGATCCATATATTTCCTTCCCTATAAAGGGCATTGATGAACCAGATGGGGTTTTGCAACAAGCAATTGTGGTTTAGTGGTCAACATTAGATATTTTTGAATTGATTTTAATTTTCACTAACTGCCTTGGAGAGGCTCAAACCTACGTCCCAAGAACATTAGCATGCGTCTTCAGATGCACAGTTTGAATCATATCATTAAGTTCGCTGATAACATGACTGTAGTGTGTAGCACGAATGACGAGTCAGCATAGAGAGGAGTTGCAGCAGCTAACGGACTGGTGCAGAGCCAACTACCTGTCTCTGAACATGGACAAAACGAAAGAGATGGTTGACCTTAGGAGGGCACGGAGAGACCACTCTCTGCTGGACTTCGATGGCTCTCCCGTGGAGATCGTAAAGAGCACCAAATTTCTTGGTGTCCACCTGGCAGAGAATCTCACCTGGTCCCTCAACACCAGCTCCATAGCCAGGAAAGCCCAGCAACGTCTCTACTTTCTGCGCGGGCTGAGGAAAGCCTACCTCCCAACCCCCATCCTCACCACATTCTGCAGAGGGTTCATTGAGAGTACCCTGAGGTGCTGCTTCACTGCCTGGTTCGGGAACTGCATCGCCTCAGATTGTAAGACCCAACGCGGATAGTGAGGACAGCTGAGAGGATCATCGGGGTCTCTCTTCTCTCCATTACAGACATTTATAGCACACACTGAATCCGCATTTTGGATGACCCCACACATCCTTCATTCAAATTCTTCTCCCTCCTGCCATCTGGCAGAAGATACCAGAATATTCGGTCTCACACGGCCAGATTGTGCAACAGTTTCTTCCCACAAGCCATCAGGCTCCTTAACACTGTGTGATCACACTCTATTCCATTTGCAATTCTTGGACGACTTTTGAATTGCTGCTAAAACAATGTTTTATTAATGATCATTCAATGTTACATTGTAATTTGTCCCCAATTGTGCCTATTGTCTTGTCTTGTCAGGAACTACCGTGCCGTCTTGGAAGTTTTGCACTTTCCTATGTACTGTATGCTGCCCTGTGTATGACTGTAATCTCGTGTAGTTTGTGTGTTCATATAGCACCTTGGTCCTGGAGGAACACTGTCTTGTTTTTATTGTACCAGCTGTATATGGTAAAAACGACAAATAAAACTACTCTACTAGATTACTGATCCAGTGACGTTACTGCTATTCCAACACCTTCCCGTGAGCTTTGAAGCTTAGCAATACTTATCAGATTTCCTGGTGGTACAGATTAATGTTGAACACATCTTACTGAAACCCTTAAGTTTTGCGTCCATCCTCCTTTCCATGGATACAAGTTTTAACAAGATTTTGCAACATACTGGACCTTGTTTGGAAAGAACACGTGAGCAGTACTAACCAATAACTGCCAGTCTGAACCTGACTAGCTTGTGTGCAATACAATTCATTTTTGAATAATGTAGTACTATGGACTATCACAAGAAGAAATAATTTCCTAATACTGTCTGAAAGCGACCGCCTTTCTTCTCTCTGGAGTTGAAAATTAGTGGCTATGTCGACATTAACACCTTCATTCAACCTTCAATAGTTTGTTTCACTGGAGATGTATCAGTGCTAGTACATGTTAACTCACTTCCTGTCTATGATAATAGATCCAAATGTACACTGGAAAGATGTTTTTAAACTAGTACATGCATCGAGTGCAAAGCTAATAGCCACACCAAATGAAACAGTGAAGTACATAAATATAACCACCCTAGTTTCTTATGAAGATTAACAAGAGAGAAAAATGTCATTCATTTTGAAGAAATATAACTCATTCAATAAGAGAAAGGGCCTCTGGGACACAATTGAAAAGAAATGACATTTTGGATAAAAATTGACTTGAGGACACCACTGTTCAATGAGATATATTAACTAATAGATACCTGGCATCTAGACACAAAGTAATTCAGTTGAGAAGGTTAAATAAAACAAATTGCTAGAGTGTTTAGGAGGGTTTGAGACATTTATAAAAGTCAGTTCAAGCATCATTATTTGCAAGTATCAAGCAGTTTTTAATGTATTCCTTTAAATCCAGATATTTCAATGAATATTTATTGATTACAAAAGTCTGAAACAAAATGATCTTCAGAAGAACTAACAAGCAAGTACTTTTGCAAGAGTGATTCCTTGAGCTTTAATAACTTTTCATATTCATTTTCAAGATGTGAGCAAAGTACACAAGGCTCATATCTGCATCCATTCTAATTGTCCAAAAGGTGCTGGGTATTGTGTCACAGTTCAGGGGCTTGGCCACTTTAGTGGGCATTTAAGAGCTAACACATTAGTGCAGATGTAGCCGGGCTAGATAAGGACAAGGTGTTTCCATTCCTAAAATGATGAAAGTGCATCACTTGAGTTTTGGAAACAATAATTTGGCAACATCATGGTGACAAATGGGACTGTTCTCTCTTCTATTGCAGCTGAAATTACTTTTCTAATATCCAGTACTAAAGGAGCAGAAATTTTCCCAACTTAAACATTAGGTAGGTGAAAGCTGTTATTATTGGTCCCATTGCCCAGCTACCACACCCATCCCTCTCCTTGCCAACAGTTTAAAACTAAACCAGACTGTTTGCAACTTCAGTGTCATACGTGACCTAGAGTTCACTTCCAATCACACCAAGACTACTTATGCCCATCTCTAAAACACAGACTGACATCAGCCCTGCATCAGCCCATCTGCGACTGCAACCTTTACTTATACAAAGAACAAAACAGCACAGGAACAGGCCCTTCAACCCACCAGTTCAGTGTCAATTCCTAGTACTTATTTAGACCCATTATTTGTTGCCCATATGTGCTTTCTATCCCTCTGTTTGCCTCACATTCATGTGTCTATCAGGATATGCCTTAAACGTTGCTAATGTGCCTGCTTCCACCACCTCCACTGGCAATGCTTTCATTGCACCCTCCACCCTCTGGATGAAATATTTTCCCTGCACTTCTCCCCTAAACTTGCCTCTCTCATCTTGAATCTGTGCCCTCTTGTAGTTGATCATTCCACCCTGGGAAAAATGTCTCTGACTATTCACCCTATCTATGCCTCTCAATTTTGTAGACCTCTATCAAGTCACCCATCAGCCTCTGTCTTCCAGTGAAAACAATCCAATTTTATCCAACCTCTACTCATACCTAAATCCCTCCAGACCAGACTTCTCTGCACCCTCTCCAAAGCATTTATGTCCTTCTGGTAGTGTGGAAACCAGAACTGCACACAATATTCCACGTGACCTAACTGCTAACATAACATCTACTACAATCCCACCAACTCCCATAACTACCTAGACTACACCTCATCCCATCCTACCTCCTGTAAAAATGCCATCCCTTATTCACAATTCCTCTGCCTCAGCCACATCTGTTCCCAGGATGACCCATTCCACTTTAGAAAATCCCAGATGGCCTCCTTCTTTCAAGACTGAAATTTCCCTTCCCACATGATTGACAATGCCCTCCAGCACATCTCTTCCACTTCCCACACCTCCACCCTTGAATCCCACCCCTCTCTCGCAACAAGGTCAGCCCCCCCAACCCCCGGTCCTCACCTTCCACCCCACCAATTTCCACATACTTGGTATCATCCTCTGCTACTTCTACCACCTACAAACAGATCCCAATACCAGACATATATTTCCCTTCCCAGCCCTATTAGCATTCCACAGAGACTATTTCCTCCACGACTCCCTCGGCACATCCATGTCCGCCCCACCAGCCCCAACTGCAGAAAGTGCAAATGCTATGCTCACACCTCCCCCCTCACCTCCATCCAAAGATCCTTCCACATCCAACTGAAATTTATCTGTGCCTCCACCAATGTCATCTACTGTGTCTGTTACACCCGATGTGGTCTCCCCTACACTGGGGAGACAGGATGCCAACTTGCGGATCGTTTCAAAGAACATCTCTGGGGCACCCACACCAAGCAACCCCATTACCCTGTTGCTGAATACTTCAACTCCCCCTCCCACATCACTAAAGACATGGAAGCCCTGGGTCTCCTTCATCCCCAAACCCTTACCACCCAACATCAGGGCTGATGTCAGTCTGTGTTTTAGAGATGGGCATAAGTAGTCTTGGTGTGATTGGAAGTGAACTCTAGGTCACGTATGACACTGAAGTTGCAAACAGTCTGGTTTAGTTTTAAACTGTTGGCAAGGAGAGGGATGGGTGTGGTAGCTGGGCAATGGGACCAATAATAACAGCCTGGAGGAAGAAAACCTCGTATTCAACCTCGTATTGCAACCACATGGGATCAATGTGGATTCAACCAGTTTCCTAGTTTCCCCTCCCCCTACATTAGCCCAGCCCCAAACCTCCAAATAAGCGTCGCCCCCTTGACATGTCCATCATCTTTTCCCGTCTATCCTTCCCACCATGATCTCCAACCCATCACCTTCGTCCCCCACTTTCATCCACCTATAACATTCTCAGCTACCTCCCCCTACCCCATTCCCCTCCCATTTTCTCTCAGCACCCCCCCAGTCCTCAAGCCTAATTTCTGATGAAGGGCTTATGCCCGAAACGTCGATTCTCCTGCTCCTCAGATGCTGCCTGACCTAATGTGCTTTTCCAGCACCACAGGCTTGACTCTGATCTCCAGCATCCGCAGTCCTCACTTTCTCCCTGCAAAAATAACTTGCCAATTTTTATATTTGATGCTCCAGGCAATAAAGGCAAGCATGCTGTATGCTTTCTTGACCACCTTATCCACCTGTGTTGCCACTTTCAGGGTTCTGTGGACCTCTACATCCAGATCCCTCTGTATTCCAATTCTTATCAGGATTTGGTCATTTACTGTATAATTTGCACCTGAATTTGATTTTCCAAAATGCATCACCTTTCATTTGTCCAGATTAAACTCCGTCTGCCATTCCTCGCCCCAAATCTGCAGTTGATTTCCCGCTATATCCTTTGACAATCCTCCTCACTATCTACAACTCCAATTTTGGTGTCATTCCGAAACTTACTAATCAGACCACTTACATTTTCTTCCGGATCATTTAGATATATTACAAACAACAAAGGTCCCAACACTGATCCACCAGAAGTTACTGATCTCCATTCCAAAAGGACACTCTTCCTCCGCTACTCTGTCCTCTATATCCAAGCCAATTCTATATCCAGCAACGCAGCACACACGTGACCCCTTGAGATCCCAGCCCATTCCACCTTTTGTACCAGCCTGCCGTGAGGTATCTTATCAAATGCCTTACTAAAGTCCATGTGGACAACATCTACTGCCTTTGCCTCAATCATTATTGTCACCTCCTCAAAAACTTCGAGTAAAAAGTGAGGTCTGCAGATGCTGGCGATCAGAGCTGAAAATGTGTTGCTGGTTAAAACGCATCAGGTCAGGCAGCATCCAAGGAACAGGAAATTCGACGTTTCGGACATAAGCGTCGAATTTCCTGTTCCTTGGATGCTGCCTGACCTGCTGCGCTTTAACCAGCAACACATTTTCACCTCCTCAAAAACGTCAATCATACTGGTGTTACATGACCTTCCCAACACAGACCAATGCTGCCTATCACTAACAAGTCCATTCACTTCCAAACATCAATAAATCCTGTCTTTCAGAGTCTTCTTCAACAGCCTGATATCAGGTTCACCAACCTGCATTTCCCTGGATTATCTCTGCTTCCCTTCTTAAACAAAGGAACAACATTGGTCTCAAGATTCCAAAAGACTGGAGAATGGCCAAAGTGGATGCAAGTTAAGTCCCAGACCCCTTAATCTTTTAAGGCCCCAGCTATTTCTTCCTTGCTTTCCACTGTATCCTGGGATAGATCCATCTGGCCTTCAGGACTTGTCTACCTTAATGCATTTCAAGACATCAAACACTTCCTTCTTCATTATGTTGACCTGCTCGAGAGCATTCATATACCTTTCTCCACCCTCAACATTCCTCAGATCCCTCTATTTGGTAAATATTGAAGTAAATTACTCATTAAGGATGTCATAACCTCCCTCCTTGATCCTCGAGTGGGCTTACTCTTTCCCTAGCTTTCCTCTTGTTCCTAAAATCTATATAAAATAATTTGGGATTCTCCTTAACTCTGCTGGTCAAGGATATTTTATGGCCCTGTTTAGCCTTCCTAATACTCCAATTGAGCTCTCTTCTACTTGCTCTATATTTTTTAGTTGGTTAAACCTTAAGTAAGCTTCCATGTTTTTTGACTAAGGTAATTTTCCCTGTCATCTAAGGTGTCCTAAATCCTACCATTCCTGTCCTTCATTTTCACAAGAACATCCCTATCCTCCATTCTAACCAACTGGTCTTTAAAAGACTCCCACATGTCAGATATGAATTGATCCTGAAACAGCTGCTTCTAATTGACATTTTCCAATTTTTGTCGAAGTTGATTATAGTTGGCCATTCCCCAATTTAACACCTTCATCCAAAGTTCAAGCCTGTCCCTATCCATAAGTATCTAAAAACTGATGGAATTATGTTCACTATTCTCAAAATAGTCTCCCAATAACACTTTAATCAGCTGTTCAGACTTATTTCTCAATATCAGGTCAATTATGGCCCCTTCCCTCATTTGATTATCCACATACTGTTTCAAAAACCTCTCCTGGGTACACCTAACCAGTTGTGCAGTTGCAGACCTACATTGACAAGTCAAGCAATATGTTGATTTTTTAAATTTTCATTCTTGTTTTAAATTACAGATTGATTTGTCCTAATCTCCTCTAGCTGTACAGCATTCTGAGATAGCAGCACTTATTTACTTCTGGCCTCTTCAGCATCCCTGATTTTAATTCATCTGCATAATCATAGCTTCAGCAGCCTAAGCTCTGGGTTCTCAATTTCCCTTCCTACATCTCATTGCCATCCTACCTCAGACTTTCTTTCTTTAACGCCTTGTGGTAGAGTGTCTTTTAGCTTTTCATTGCATCACAGACACATTATAAATGTTGCTTGTTATTGATGCATTTACTCGTGCCAGATAAATGCTGTGGCACTTCAGAGCTTGGATGAAAGGAATAATAGATCCAGTAACAGGTATTTTAGTTATGGAAGCAGACAGTGTAATGTTCACCTCAAAGAATGGAAGATTTTTAGATCAAGTAATTAAGGGAGTTGTAATGGAGACATGCTTGGATGTCTACTTGCCAGTGCAAGGGTTTTAATGAATGCAAGCGTTGGGTACTTAGTGTGGCAATTAACTTCATGAGAAGATGTTAATAAGACCTTTCTGCATTGACTTGTAATTAGCTTTTACCGCAACCTTTCTGGCACAGATTTCTGAGAAATCAGGAATCTGACCTGTGAAATGAGAATGCGAGTTTGAACTGGAATTTAGATCGGTGTTTAAACTTTGACAGCCCCATTTTAATAAAATCTCACTTAATTGGAACGTACTTAGCAGAGAGGGAGAAATAAAAGACAGGGTGTGGCATAATGTCACTAGTCCAAGATCGTAGGTGCATATTAGATTAGATTCCATATGGTGTTGTAACAGACCACTCAGTCCAAGTCCACACCGACCCTCCGAAGAGCAACCCAACCAGACCCATTGCCCAACACCTAACACTACGGAAAATTTAGCATGGCCAATTCACCTAACCTGCACATCTTTGGACTGTGGGAGGAAATCAGAGCACCCGGAGGAAACCCACACAGACACAGGATGAATGTGCAAACACGACACAGACAGTTTCCCGAGGTGGGAATTGAACTCAGGTCCCTGGTGCTGTGGGGCAGCAATGCTAACCACTGAGCCACCATGCCACCCCCAATCATTTACTATGGTTTTAAATCCACTATGGCAAATTATACAATTTGAATTTAAGATCAAGCTTTACACAGATGGAAGGAGAAATCATGGCATAAGTGAATATACAGGTTGGGTAGAATCATAGAAACCCTAGCATGTGAAAACAGGCCATTTGACCCAATAAGTTCACACTGACCCTCCAAAAAGCAATTCACCCAGACCCATTCCCTTGACTAATGCACCTAATCTACACATGCCCAAACAATATGGGCAATTTAGCATGGCCAATTCACCTAACCTGCACATAGTCATAGATAGAATTATCGAGGTGTACAGCACGGAAACACACCCTTCAGTCCAACTCGTCCACGCCGACCAGATATCCCAACCCAATCTAGTCCACCTGTCAGCACCTGGCCCATATCACTCCAAACCCTTCCTATTCAGATACCCATCCAGATGCCTTTTAATTGTTACAATTGTTCTAGCCTCTACCATCTCCTCTGGCAGCTCATTCCATACATGTACCACCCTCTGAGTAAAAAAGTTGCCCTTTTGGTCTCTTTTATATCTTTCCTCTCTCACCCAAAACCTATGTTCTCTAGTTCTGGACTCCCCCAACCCAGGGAAGAGACTTTGTCTATTTAGAGTTTGTCGCTGGAAAAGCACAGCAGGTCAAGCAGCATCCGAAGAGCAGGAAAATCAGCATTTCGGGCCTGAGACCCTTATCAGGAATGAGGCCCAATAAGTTCCTACTCATTCCTGATGAAGAGTTCCGGCCCGAAGTGTTGATTTTCCTGCTCCTCTTATGCTGCCTGACCTGCTGTGCTTTTCCAGCAACACACTCTCAACTCTGATCTCCAGCATCTGTAGCCCTCACTGTCTCCATTTTGTCTATTTATCCTATTCATGCACCTCATGATCTTATAAACATCTACTAGGTCATCCCTCAGCCTCCGATGCTCCAGGGAAAACAGCCTCATCATATTCAACCTCTCCCTATATAGTAGTGTACCCAGCATCGATCCTTGTGGCACTCCATTGGTCATAGGCCTCCAATATGAAAAACAAAACTCCAACACCATCCTCTGTCTTCTAGCTTTGAGTCAGTTCTGTATCCAAATGGTTAGTTTTCCCTGTATTCTATGAGATCTAATCTTGCTAACCAGTCTCCCATGGGAAGCTTTTCGAACATCTGACTGAAGTCCATATAGATCACATCTACCGCCGTGCCCTTATCAATCCTCTTTGTTACTTCTTCAAAAAACCTCAATTAAGTTTGTAAGACATAATTTCCCACACACAAAGCCATGTTGACTATCCCTAACCAGTCCTTGCCTTTCCAAATACACCTACATCCTGTCCCTCAAGTTTCCCTCCAACAACCTGCCCACCACCAACATCAGGCTCACTGGTCTGTCGTTCTCTGGCTTGTCCTTACTACCCTTCTTAAACAATGGCACCACAATAGCCAATCCCCAGTCTTCCATTACATCACCTGTGACTATCGATGATACAAATGTCTCAGCCAACTTCCCACAGAGTTCTGGTGTACACCTGATCAGATCCTGGGGATTTCTCCACTTTGTGTGTATCAAGACATCTAGCACTTCCTCCTCTGAAAAAAAATCATTTTTCAAGATGTCACCATCTATTTGTATCTTTCACATCCTTTTCCACAGTAAACACTGATGCAAAATATTTGTTTAGTATTTCCCCTATCTCCTGTGTTTCCACACAAAGGCTACCTTGCTGATCTTTGATCTTGCTCATCCTCCACCCCAGGACCCTACAAATCCCATGACATCAAGGTGGATTTGACCAGTTTCCTCATTTCCCCTCCCTCCCACCTCATCCCAGTTCCAACCTTCAGCTCTGCACCATCCTTATGACCCATCTATCTGTCCACCTTCCTTCCCACCTATCCTCTCCACCCTCCCCTCTGATCTATTACCTTTACCCCCACCTCCATCCACGTATTGACTCTTAGCTGCCTCATACCCCCCCTCCCCATTTATCTCTCCACCCCCAAGGCTCCCAGCCTCATTCCTCATGAAGGGCTTTTGCCCGAAACATCAATTCTCCTGCTCCTTGGATGCTGCCTGACCTGTTGTGCTTTCCCAGAACCACGTAGTTGACTCTGATCTTTGAGGGGTTCTATTCTCTCCCTAGTTACCCTTTTGCCTTTAACATATTTGCAAATACCCTTTGAATTCTCCTTAACTCTATTTGCCAAAGCTATCTCATTTCCCTTTTTTGCCCTCCTGATTTCCCTCTTAAGTATACTCCTATTACCTTTATACTCTTCTGAGGATTCATTCGATCTACCTTGTCTATACCTGACATAAGCTTCCTCACTTTTCTTAACAAAACGCTCAATTTCTTTAGTTATCCAGCATTCCCTATACCTCCCATCCTTTTCTTTCACCCTAGCAGGAATATACTGTATCTGGACCTTCGTTATCTCATTTCTGAAGGCTTCCCATTTTCCAGCCGCCCCTTTACTCATGAACATTTGACCCAATCAGCTTTTGAAAGTTCTTGTCTAATACTGTCAATCTTTGGACTGTGGAAGGAAACCAGAACACCCAGAGAAAACCCGCACAGACACAGGGAGAATATGCAAACTCCACACAGACAGTTGCCTGAGGCTAGAATTGAACCCGGGTCCCTGGCGCTGTGAGGCAGCAGTGCTGACCACTGAGTCACTATGCTTCCCTAATGCAGATAATTTGGAGGCAAGATTGGAATTTGGTGCAGAGAGGAAGAGGTTCTTCTTTTTCATAGTTTGTAAGGTTGTTTGAACAGGATACATTGAAGCTCAGGATGAAGTGCCCAGCACAAAAGAATGACATTCCAAGTAAACCATTGATTGGTTACAGCAACTAATTTGACTATCTGTTATAGGTTACTTTTAGATTGAAGGTAGATATGGGGAAGATTTACTGGCTAAAAGCTAAAAGACCAGTTAAAATGTTCAAAAATCTAATTAAGAATTAAGTAGTTGAAATAGAGATGCCAGGCTTGGCAATGTGTTGCAAATGTATGACGTGGGAGCTGATGGGCACCATTGTGTTTCATAGAGACAGCATCTATAGCAAATGTCGGTTGCTGAGGTGAATAAATCACCTGGACTGGACAGACTACCCCAGAGTTCTGAAGGAGGTAGCTGAAGTGATTGTATTGGCATTGGGGGTGATCTTTCAGGAACCACTGGAGTCAGGGAAGGTCCGAGAGGACTGGAAAATGGTTGAAGCAACACCCCTGATCAAGTCTTGGTGGGGTGGGGGGGAGGCAGAAGACAGGAAATTATAGGTCGATAGCCTGACTTTGCTCTTGGGTAAGATTTTCATCAAATGGTTCACACCTGACAAATCTATTGAAATTCTTTGAGGAGGTAGCGAACAAGTTAGACAAAGGATAGCGAGTGATTCATTTGGATTTCTAGAAGGCTTTTGACAAAGTGTCACATAGGAGACTGAAAATAAGATAAGAGTCCTTGGTGTTCGGGGCAAGGTACTCGTATGGATAGAGGATTAGCTGACTGCCAGAAGGCAGAGAGTAGGGATAAAGGAGTATTTTTCAGGATGGCAGCCAGCTACTAATGGAGTTCCATAGGAATTATGTTGGGATTTCAACTACAGAGGAACCTCGGTTATCTGGCATTCAATTATCTGAATTTCGAAGAATCATAGAGATGTACAGCATGTAAACAGACCAGTGTTCGGTCCAACTCATCGGTCCAAAGTTTGTGAGAAGATTTGTAGCTCGGGTGCTCGTTGTTGTGGTTCTGAGGATGTCACCTAGACAGGGGACGAAATGTCTGCAACACAAATTCCCAGCTCGGCGAACAGAACCAACTTATCCATGCCGACCAGGTAATCTAACCTAATCTAGACACAAAGGGCAATTAGACATCACATTGACAGACCAGTGCTCGGTTTCCTTATTCTCTCACAAGGTAAATATATTTACAGGCTGAATCTGTCACATTGGATAATTGTAGATATCCATAACGTTAAAGAAAAAAATACTTGCCACATGTTGACCACACATTACCAATAGCTTTCAATGTCACCACAGTCCTCAACATATTTTGCCTTTAATGCTTCCTGTGGACAGAATCATAGAATCTTTTACAGATATGTGCTTAAAGCTGGTGATTTCAGGAGCCAGAGTAAGTGGGTATTTGGATTCACTTTGGCTGGATTGCCATAGGTAAAAGGTTGTGGGATGATGTTTAAATAATGACAGAAATCAGTGAGTGGTGAAAATAGCAATCACAGCACAAGTTCAAGGCGGCAATAAAATCCTGAAATACAATTCTTACAAGAGCCTCTTTATACACATTTCTTACATATATTAAAATTCCATTACTATGGTGTTACATTTTTTATCTCTAGTACACAAAGGTTTGATAGGCTTCTGTCCTGGAGACAGGTGATAGATAAGTGGGGGCTGCCATCTCTGATAGGACATCTGTCTGGTCTGCTGGCATAATTAAGAGGTGGTAGGCCTTTTGTCTTTTAAGATAGTAAATATTAGTAAAAATGCTAGGTCTATATACACTAAATATGTTAAAAATTGTACCTGAATTAAATAAAAGAATAAAAGATATTAAACTCAAACGGTGGCACAATGGCTCAGTGGTTAGCACTGCTGCCTCACAGCACTAGAGACCTGGGTTCAATTCCAGCTTTGGGCGACTGTCTGTGTGGAGTTTGCGCATTCTCCCCGTGTCTGTGTGGGTTTCCTCCGGGTGCTCCGGTTTCCTCCCACAGTCCAAAAATGTGCAGGTTAGGTGAATTGGCCATGCTAATATTGCCTGTAGTGTTAGGTGTAGGGGAATGTGTATGGGTGGGTTGCTCTTTGGATGGTCAGTGTGGACTTGTTGGGCTGAAGGGCCTGTTTCCACACTGTAAGTAATCGAATCATTACTGTAGCTTTGTTGGAGATTTGTTTACTATTTATTGGTGTGAGTTTCATTCATTCTTGCAATTTCAGGGAAGTACTGTTTTGTCAGTTAGTTTCTTACAGGGATAATGGTCCAGTTAAGAGATATTTAACAGGTACATAATAATTGAGCAGTCTATTCAGGTCCAGGAGACGGTTGGTAAGGATTTATTAATATTATAATGTTTCGTGGAGACTTGTTGGGGATGGTATTAATCTGTCTGCTACACTTACTCTGAAGGAAACACTGCTTGTAGCAAGGGCTGATAAGGTATGAAAATGCAGTAAATATAGTGAGCTGATGGGTGAGTTAACAAAGATAACCTAGAACACAATATCTCATAACACAACATCTCACAGGGTGCTATTAATTTCACACACAAATGGCAAACTGAACATTACCACAGCAATCTGTAGTTTTTATAAGTTGCAAGGTCCATTCATCTATCAGTGCAGAGCTACTGTGAAACTGCAAGAAGAGATTCATACAATTATGTGCCACATTCTTGAAGTGTGGTTATGGTGCATTAGTATTACAGTAGTCAAACATTCTTAAACTTGGAGTTCTCTGTAGCAAACATGAGTGCTGCCTCATTGGAGAAAAGGGATTCCTTCCTACAAATTACTCATGACATCTATGAGGAACCTTCCCATTGAGGATCAAGAGCACTACGTGAGAGCAACTGGAGAGCTTACTGGAATAAGCAATCAGAATATTAAAGATGCATTTCAGGTGATAGTTATTTCTGGAGGTGCCCTTCATGTAAGGGTGTACCAATTGATAATGCTATGCCATCTTGCACAGCCCAGAGACGCTGGAGGAGGTCAAAAAGGCTCATCATTCAGATGAGGTGGAGAAGTCAATAGGACAGTCATCACTGGGCCAGCTGCATGCAATACTTCCTTGCTGTCCTAATGCACAAAGGGTGAAATAGCATTGACTGAAACTCAAGAATGTAACAAACAAAATTCTCCAGCTGGCTCCCAGCATCACCAGCACCCATTTCTCTCTTTGCATGAAATAAACCTTTAATTACACAATCACCATTGATCATCCACACAATGAGTCTTGAAATCTATTGAATTCCATCATGACATGGGTCAAAGGTAAGTTGGCATTCAGGATGTAGCAATGAACAAAAATGTGAGAGTAGTCTCAATCAGTGGATTTTATGTAGTTTGTAAAAGGTGGAAACTTAATCCCAGAACTTTTGTTTTCACTGAACAGTCTGCATGCCTTTAGTGAACTACAATTTTTTCAACTAGATTTCTTGCAGCTTCTATGTAATGGCTTCAGCAGAGGTAGAAGCAACTTATTCAGACTCCTGCTGTGATTATTGAGTTGTATTTTGTATTTGTCCTTTGGTACAACAGACATCCCTGCCCAAGCCTATTTTATTTCCAGCCATGCAAAAGCCCATCAGAAGGTGGAGTAGCATGTTGGGTTCTAGCCTTGGTCACATATTGGTCAGACTGTATACACAGATGAGTGCTATGATATGTTGGGTTATAAATTTATGCTGTTGCAGAAGGGGAATGGGAGATGGAGTGGAACAGATTGTAAATGTGCCCAGAGCAAAGGTTAATGGGAGTCAATCTTGCCTTTTGCTCCATTCACCTTTACTATTGGTTCCACTTACTCCTCGTCCCCCATTTTAAAGGCACAAAAATTGTGGCATTTTCAACTTCCTTCAGTTTCAGAAAGAGCCAGTTTGAACATGAAATGTTCACTGTTTCTCTCTCCGCAAATGCTACCAGAACTGTAGAGCTTCTCCAGCACTGTCTGTTTTTATTTCAGGTATCTAGCATCTACAATACTTTGCCTTTATCCCAAAGCAACTGCTTTCCTGAAAAATGATATTTGTGACAACAGACTTGCAGGAAGATAATGGAGACACCTTACAGATGTCCTCCAAGAAGAAGTCAATGGGGCCCAACAAATCATGGGACTCACAAGCTTGTGATGGACAAAGATTAAGGTTTGGAAAGGAATCAAACAAATTGAGGGATTTCTTTGGGAACTTGCAGAAGCAGAATGTTGAAGGCAGCACACAAACCTCCTAATGATCCATCTACCCAACACACCCAACACCACCTGCCCTGTATGCGGCAGAGTTTGGAAATTGCACATTCGACTTATCAACAAACTCAGAATCCATCAAACTGGGGTAGAAACAACCATCCTCAATCCCAAAGGGACTGCCAATGATAAAGAAGAATATACGTATCCAATCACATTATCAACTTGTGACCTTGTGCCAATTCTTTTCCTGAAGTTCATGCTCATTTAATATTTAAAGAATATATGCATGTTGCAGTTGTAATGCTCAGTTTGTAATCTCTTGTGGTGTTTTGAATTCTGAGAGAAGAATAAGATGAGCAGCCTATTAGTTTCAAAACCAAGGGAGAGCGAATAATATCACATTTCAAAACAGCAATCTCAATATGTTTAATGTTCAGGATTTTTTCTTTTGCTTAGTATTTGCATATATATTGGTTCCCAGACACCAGACTAAAAAAGTTTCCAAAATGCATGTTGCAACAAATAATACTATAGTTCAAACTTCTGTCGGCTAAGAAGATGTTATGTTTCAAATTACTAATGGCTTCTCACCAATTTCCCTTGCCCAATACGCATAGACACATACTGGTAACACTTTGGACATAGATGAGTTGATATAGCAGCAAGGTTGTGGCTCACTGGCAGGGTGCCAGTGCTTTCATCTTTGCCTTCGTTCCCTAATGACTTGGCTATACATGTATTCATGTAGTACAACAGGTAAACTGGAGGCAAGTTTCATTAATGACAACGAAAGCTCTGCCAATTCTCAAGGCAACAGCTGTTATCAGCACCTCCTTTCACTTTAGTTACTGTTTAATATCCAATGGAAATGTGCCAGACAAGAAATCTGCTGCTCATTCGGACCTTAGTGACACTTCCAGCTAGCACTGTGCTCCAAGCCTTTAGACCAGTACAAGTAATGATGTTAGGCATGTAACCAACTCTCCCTCTTCATGTACAGTTTAACCTATAAGGCCAATGAGAATGTTGAGTTTTCCAACACAGCAAATGTCACATTCAGGTGACCATCCTCCAAGGTGAACTTTGGGACAGGCAACAATGCAAAGTGGCCAAGCAGAGGCTGATAGCCAAGTTCAGTACCCATGGGGATGGCCTCAACTGGGACCTGGGGTTCATGTCACACTACAGGTGACCCCACTGCACTATGCATACAGACACACATGCACACGCAGACACATATGCACACGCAGACACATATGCACACGCAGACACACACACATACAGCTACAGACCCTCATGCAGACCTTCTCTCTCGCTCAAGCTCTCTCATATGCTCACACATACACACACAAACTCACACCCTCTCACAGATGTACACCCCTTTACACACACACTCACACACTTATACATACACAAACTCTCGCGGACACTCATATCTCCCCCCCACCCCGCCCCGCCCCACACACACACGCGCACAGACATATATATAAGATTTTGGGGTGAATTTGTACCTGCAGAATTACATTTTATTTTGCTCAAAAACTGCGTGAATCCATGTAAGATTCTGTAAATCCCTTTTTCAGATTAGAATTAGTCTGAACATTGGGGCACAGACAACCTCACACAGGGCACCTCACACCTTCAATGCATTATCTGGGCCAACATGGTACCTATTGTTAAAGTTCACTTGCGAGTGTAACTCTTAAAAAAAAAGTTCTGGGACTTACATATGAAAGAACTGATACCAACTTGATCATTCTAAAAGATGAGAAACGTAACAAACAATTCAGGTCTTTTCCAATATATAATTTCAGTTACATCACACTGTAAACTTTTGCTCTAAATTCTGTGTCTTATGATCTTATACTCCACAACTACCCAATGAAGGAGCAGTGCTCTGAAAGCTCGTGCTTCCAAATAAACTTGTTGGACTATAACCTGGTGTTGTGTGATTTTTAACTATGAATTAGAGTGGCACAGTGGTTAACACTGCTTTCTCACAGCTTCAGGCACCTGGGTTCAATTCCAACTTCAGGTGACAGTCTACACAGAGTTTGCACCTTCTCCCTGTGTCTGTATGAGTTTCCTTTGGGTGGGCCGGTTTCCTCCCACAAAGATGTGCAGGTTAGGTGAATTGGCCATGCTAACTTACCCTTTAGTGCGCAGGCTAGGTTTATTAACCATGGTTAATGAGAGGGATAGGGTAGTGGTTGGGTCTCGGTAGGATGCTCTTCAGAGGTTCTTTTCAGACTTGATAGGTTGAATGGCCTCTGTCTGCACTGTAGGGATTCTCAAATGTAAGGTTGTGTAGCAAGGAAATGCATTGTTATAAAACTGATTATATCTAGTCCTTCCAAGGCAAGGAATACCTGTTTAAGAACTAAAATTTCTAATCTTTTCATATTGAGAGTGCATTTTGAGCAACTATGTATTTCAGTCCCAGTTTATGGGCAAAAAAAATCTTGTTTTGTTCAGACCACATACGGATGCAGGCCTGAAAGCAGGAGCTATTTCAACTTGGATTTTCTCAGGCAATATATTTACCTCAGCTCATAACATATCCATGCCCAAGTAAAATGCCAAGCAGTAGAACATGACGTTCTGCACCCCTCCGAATTTTTGGTGCCATATTTAGGAGGCGCCCAGACATCACTTCACACTCCATGACCCAGGAATATCACTTAAACTCTGTCTCATCAACACAGTCACCTCTAGAGATGCGAGAGATCGGGTGAAATGTGGCGCCACACTTTATTGATACCTCCCCAGATGTTCTCCAGAAGGGTGCCCAGGAAGAAAGGAAAGTTTGTTACTGGAAAAGCTCAGTAGGTTTGGCAACATCTGTGGAGTGAAATCAAAGTTAATGTTTTGGGTCTAATTTCTGTTTCTCTTTCATACAATACTTTATTGTTTTTCATCAATTGTAGCTCTTTGATGACACTGAACCACCTTTTAATGCCTGACTTTCCCCACACCACAAACTTCTTACTAATAATATAAGTTTAGCTGTGGGAATGGAGATTTCACCTAAGTCTATCAATGCAGTCATAAAGTTGTATAGTTATCCTGATATCTTTGTTTCTTCTTTTCTTCTGCAAGAGAAGAATGTGTACAACAGATGTAATTGTACTCAGATTTTGGGAGACTGGGATTGGAATGCTTGAAATAAAGGATCTGACCCTATTGAGGTTCCATCTACAAACGTGAATACTGGGTGAAGGAATATGCCCATGCTGGAGGGAAGATTGGTTAGCTACAAATATTTAACGCAAAATGTTCTAACCTTTTGCTCCCAGCTTCACATGCAGAACTAGTATCTAAGATGGGGCCAAGGGGTTGTAGCTCTCAACATGAACAGATGTTTGCATTTTTTTATGCAGCCTCAACATCCTCTTCTTGATCCAGAACATAATAAAACAAAATGGAGTCCCAAGTCCAGACCCATGAACCATACCTTCGAGGAGGAACAGTTGTGTGCCTCAGAGGATGCTCTGTCAAGGTCTTCCTTCTCACCACCAGCCAGTGACATTCAGCTCAGTGGGTAACCTCCCTGCATTAGGCTCCAGGTCATATTCTGGTGAGCACAGCACTGACACAGGCCCACTGCTACAAACGAGGGAGTGGTTAAGGTCTCTGATAATGAGAGGATTTCTGGAAAACAGGATCCTATTAATCCCAGTATGGATAATGAATCTCAGGACTCAGGCATTCATGAGTTGATAAGCACGGAACTATCTGGCACAGATCATTCACAGCCTGCAGTCTTGTTCAGAGGAGTCAGCCTAGATTCTATCTGATTTCATGGCTTTGACACCGACATGCATAGCTACCTGACTGGAATGGCTGTTGGGTGCTGTGGCTATCCAGGGCCAGTAGAACAATCAAAATCTGCTGGATCTGCTTAGGAATCCTCACTCAAGCCACAAGTGCATTATTTCACTAGTTAGCTAAGAGTAGGGTAAGGGATCCTGAGCACCCTCAAAGATCCCCAACTCCTCAAGGAATGAGGGAGATGCCATTGTGTACTGACACAGAGGACAAGCAACAGAGAAGTACCCAGAAATGGCCATCGTTGGACATTCCAGAGGTACTTTGTCGTGCTGCATACCAGCGGCAGAAACATTTCCAATAGATCATGGTGAGGAGGTTACATCTGCAACTATGCAGAAGACCTCAGCAGACATGAGCTCTTGAGACCACAAAACAACACAATAATGACAGCTTGACAAAGAAAGACTGCACAACACTGAAGTCAAAGGGTGGAAGCATTCCGATCAACCTGACACTGGGCAGAAATATAGCACCTTGTAGACAACCCCTGTAGTTTCTTCCAATCCTTTCCAACTTTGACTATTTACATTTGCCTGGCAGACTACTTTGTGGGTCACTGATCACTGCACATGCTCGCATGCTCATCACATGGAAAACTGAGAAAGAGCACTGAAGCTGTCATTGGCTGCTGCCTCTGGGAGGAACACAACCTCCAGAAAATGCAAATTAAGTTAGATGTTTACGTCTGGGAGTCAGCAAATGGAGTCCATCTCAGTGGTAGGTGAATGTCCTTTGTAATCTGAGATTTTGAATCTTGTAAATGGAGCACCTATGTAATTCTGTATAACTCCATTCTAAGAGATAGCCCCAACTTCCTTTACAGGATGAGAGCATCAACAATCGCCTTTCTAAACATTCAAAACATTCAAAAAAATAAAATCTATATTTGAAATCCTATGAAATATGAGGTTTTCTTTTGCATCACCCATCCTTTGGCTGTTATAAAAGGGCTTTCATTTTCAGATATTGGTGCAAAAGGACAGCTATCATCAATGTGCAGTCTGAAAAATAATGGCCACTGAGGCTAAGCTGATGACAGCAATACCTGTCGCCAGAGGAAAAGTAGAACTGAAATGAAAATATTACTTGATAGTGGATCCCTTTTATAAAAATTTGAATTGACTGGCACTTTCTGTAGAAAATAATCTCCCATTGAGCTTTGAAGCCTGATTACTACAGCAGTCCAGTCCAATATCATACAGATGAAAGCAGAAGAGCCAAGGTTATCCAGCTATTAGCACAATACATGGCTGCAGTAAAAGCAAATTTGAATCCTTTGTTGTATTCACAGGTAAGTGAGTGTATTCTTATAATTCTCCTCTTTCTTTCCCTGGGCTGAAACTCTCAGCTCACTCAGGGACCTGCTTATGCATCTATGACCTGCCTCTCTTATTATGGTGGGTGAGTAAACATTAAGTGATCCATCCATTCTTGCACTTATTGAGGCTGCTATTGATTCCAGCCAATGTCATTATTGGACAAGTCAGATCGCACAAAAAAAAAATCTGACTTGATGTATCATTTGTTTGTTTTTGGTTGTAACAGATTGCTCTTTGTCTGAAGCACAAATACATAATGCTGTAGGTTTGGTTTTGATAATAAAACAGAGGTTTATCATTTTTGCCCATCTCTGTGAGACAACAGAACACACAGACAAAGATGGAGTCTATGCAGTTTGCCCTGTTATTGAAGGAGATTATTAAACTGGAGAGGATTCAGAAAAGATTTACCAGGATGTTGCAGGGAATGAAGGATTTGAGATATGAAAATAGATTGGAAAGACTGGGACATTTTTCACTGAAGGATAGGAGATTTAGAGGTCATCATATTGAGGTTTTAAAAAATCATAAGGGGCATAGATAGGATGAATGACAAGGGTCTGTTCTCTAGGGTGGGAGAGTCTGTTTCCATGCTGTATGACTCTGTGACACAACTTGTTAAGTACTTAAGCAAATACTACATGCTTTTAACTACTATTGGTATCGCAATCACCATCTTTCACTATGTTGGGTTTTGCAACTAATCCAAACATTATTATACAGAAGAATTGACAGCTGACCAGTCTGAAACTCTTCTCAATGTCTTTGACTTGCCTCCTGAAGTAGGGTGCCTCTTGTAGTAGTTATTCTCCAGAGTACTACTGAAAAAGCCAAAGCTTTCCTGGGCTACTTTATATATAGGTCTGTGTACCAACTATATACCTTATTTGGAATTATCTGTACGTATGGCCAACCCTGGGTATTTTGTCTTTATTTGGTAGAGACAGCAGTTGTTAATTTCCTGCAATCCTAGCTCTCAGCAGCCCTGAATGACTCAGCATAACTCTACTCACATAACCACCATTGTAAAGCCTCTTATCCTGTATCTTCAGCCTTATCCAACATCATGCTGCAGAAATTAAAATAAAATATGATAGACTAAACTTAAAATGTTAAGACACATAGTAAAGTACAACCTCATTACTCATTGCAGTAGCCCTTTACAGCACTGACACCAGAGAAAAGTCCTTTCTCTATCATATCTAGATGGTTTAATTTAGCCGATGTTTCAATTCAATATCCTGAGAATATAATAGCTTCTTCCTTGAGTCTTAATGCAACTGAGATTAGACCTCTCAGCTTCAGATAACACTTTCAGCATTTAACCAAACACTTTTGGTCTGGATTTTTCAAGCTAAACTCTTTACATTGAGGCAAACTATCTCTTAATATTTCTAAAATGATTCCCTTCTTCTGGAGAAACTGCTTTATTCATCCAGCTTTAACAGCAATATTTGCAAACTGCAACACATAACTTTCTTCCAGCTATGGGTGTTTCACTAAAGCCAAAGTCAAAACTACCATTTTGGCTCCATTAACTGAAAGTGTTTACTTTTTTGCTACACTGTTCACTTTATTTCCTTTGTCAAAACTCTCTCAATATAAAGTAGCGCTATTAGCTTCCAAAAACTACCTCTCACATTGTCTATTTTTAATAAACCATAGCTTCAGAAAGCCTTACAAGTTAATAATTAGGCCCATCCATACACACACACACACACACACACACACACACATACACACACAGACCAAATTTCATATGTCACCAGTTTAGAATCAAAACTCACACAGTTAAGTATATACCTTAAGTGGTCAATCAATAACCACATAAGAGTCACATTTCACTTCTTCCAGTATAACATGCATGGCAGGGGAAGGCAAAAGCAAGTCAGGCAGCTTGGGCTGCTCTTAATCAGGTTAATGTATGAATTAGGAAGAAGAGATGGCTATTTGGCCTTTTGAATGCTTTCTACCATTCAATAAGATCATGGGGAGTGACCTGTTTTTTTCTGAATTCCACATTCCCATCTATTCCAATAAATGCTGATTTCCTTCCCTGACAAGAATCTGTCTAGCTCCACTTTAAAAACAAGCACTAACTTTGCCTCCAGCACCTGCTAAGGCCGAGAGTTTTAAATTCACATAACCATCCGACAGAAGAAGAAAATTCTCCTCACCTGTTGTGAAAGTGCAATCTCTGTATTCAAAACTGTATTACCTAGAGCTGGACTCACCCACTAAATGCAACATCCTTTCCACGTATACTTTGTCAAAATTGTTCAGAGTCTTTTGAACTACAATCAAATCACCCTTTGCTTTTCTAAACTCCAGTGAAAACAAACCCACCCTCTTCTCATAAAACAGCCCACTCACTGCAGGTATCAGTCTACATTTCAAAATGCTGGAGAAACTCAATGTGTCTGAAAGCATCTGTGGAGGAAGAGCAGTTCTGAAGAGGAGTTTTGGAACCCAAAACTTTAACTGTTTCTCTCCTCTCAGATACTGTCAGACCTGTGAACTTCACCTACACTTTTTGGGTCTCCAACATCCACAGCACTTTGATTTTATTAATCAATCTGGTCAATCTCTTCTGAACTGCTTCCAATGTATTTATATCCTTCCTTAAATAATGAGACCAAAACATTTGAGTTGTCATGATTTGGAGATGCCAGTGTTGGACTGGGGGGTACAAAATTAAAAAGCATACAACACCAGGTTATAGTCCAACAACTTTATTTGAAAGCACTAGCTTTCAGAGCACTGCTCCACCACATGATGAAGGAGCAGCGCTCTGAAAGCTAGTGTTTCCAATTAAACCTGTTGGACTATAACCTGGCATTTGAGTTGTGGTTGCATCAATGCCCTTTTGACCAGAAGCATGACTTCCTTACTTTTTTGTTGCATCCCTCTTGTAATAAAGAATAGGATTCAGTTGGCTTTCTTAATTGTTTGCTCTTATCTGGGGTCAGGAGGGGATCTTCGTCTGGGAGAATGGATGTCTTTCTCCCTAGAACCTATCTTTTACCTTTCCTTAAAGGTCCTGTATTTGTTTGTCATTTTAGACCAACTTTTCATTCCAATGTCTTGCATCCCGCCCTCTTTTGCCTCCCATCCTCCTTTTAATGCCTGCATTCACCCCACCTACCCCAGAGATTAACTTTCCCTAATTTCCTACTTGATGGTTTTGCAGGCTTTCAGCCTTTTGTAATACGGCACTAGAATTCTGCATAAAGTCTCTGTGAAGCCTTGCAAAGGATTGTTGGCACAAGGTGGAACATAACTGGAGCTCAGAAACTAAGGTATGGTAAACCTGCCAATGCCAGTCAGTTCTCCCAATCAGTTCTAATATTTGCAATTAAATTGGGAGAGAATAAGTTTCATTTAATTAGGACATCCGAGGTCAGACAGTTATAACTGTCACCAGCTTTGGCAATGAACTATTAGGAAATACTTGATGGAATCAAGTATAAATTCAAGGAACACTAGATTGACAGGTCTAGTCAGTGAGATGGATCAAACATTCTGAAGAAAGTGAACAACTACCAGATTTCCAAAATTATGACCAAGATAAGCCTCAGCCATCAGACTTTAAAAAGGTAAAATCAATGTTCGAGTTGATAAAATGCCTTTCATGACTATCAGATGCCACAATGTGCTTTACGGCCAACGACTTTTATTTAATTGGAATTGACATCGGTAATGAGGGAAAACATTCTTGTTAAGTGAGGATTGAAAGGTTATCAGGGATAGGCAGGATTATAGATGTGAGGTGACAGTCACATGATCTTACTGAATGATGAGCAAGCTGGAAGGCTGAATGACCTGGTTCTGCTGCTGATTTTTATGTTCATACATTCGAAATGTGGCAGCAAATTTTTACACGTCCAACTCCCATGGTCAGCATTAACATAGTGAATTGATCACCTGTCTTGCTGATTTTTGTTGAAAGATAAATATTAGTCAGCACACAAAGTGAAAACTGCCCTGCTTTTTTTCCTGATATATTGTCTTACAACACTGGACCAGACCACAAAATTTATGATATGGTCCAGCTAGGGAGCATCAAATTATTTATTAATGTAACTTGCAAGATCCAGAGATTTACTAAGAAAATAAATCCACAAGCTTCCACTGTTTTGAAAATTACATCTTCAACTCTACAATGTTGAAATAGTAACACAGTCTACAACACATGCATAGTTTATTGCAACACCCAGAGTTAACATATCATAAATATGAGTAATAGATTCCAAAGGAACAGCCCATAGCGCATATTAAATATTAAATGTGATCCCACATATCCCATGGATTTCTAATCAATTCCTCATAAATGTTAGTGACACATAATTGATTGAGAGATTGAATGATTGTTGTCACATGTCCCAAGATACAGTGAAAAGTCTTGTTTTGCATGCTAACAGGCAGATTGTATCATACAAAATGCATCAAAGTAGCAGAACAGTGTGCAGAATGCAATGGTACAACTGCAGAAAAGGTGCAGAGAGAGAGAGGTTGGAATTAACATTTGAAATGTTCATTCAAAAGTGTGATAACAGTAGGGAAGAAGCTGTTCCTGAATCTGTTTGTAAATGCATTCAAACTTTTATATCTATTGCCTGAAGGAAGAAGATGGAAGAGAATATAATTAGGGTGGGTCTTTTCTTTGTTGATTGCTTTTCTGAAGCAACAGCAAGTGTAGATTGAGTCAATGGATGGGAGGCTGGTTTGTGTGATGGACTGGGATGTTTTCATGACTCTCTGTAGTTTCTTGTAGTCTTGGGAACAGTAGTTGCTATACCACATTGTGATACATCCAGATAGGATGCTTTCTATGGTGCATTTATAAAAATTGGAAAGAGTCCTTGTGAATGTGCCAAATTTCCTTAGCCTCTTGAGAAAGTAGGATAATTGTTTTGCTTTGTTGACCATTACATCAATGTGAGGTGGCCAAGGATAGATTGTTGGTGATCATCACTCCCAAGAACTTGACATACTTGACCATCTCCACCTCAGTACCATTAATGCAGACAGGGGCATGCCCTCTACTCCTCCTCCTGAAGTCAATGACCAACTTCTTTGTTTTGATGAAGAGATTATTACCTTTACACCATGCAGCTAAGCACTCAATCTCTTTCTTATATTCTGTCCTGTTGTTGTTTGAGGTCTGAAGTTGTGCGTGGAGGCTGAAAAGATTGGAGAGACACTGAATGAATACTTTTCGTCAGTATTCACTCAGGAACAGGACATTGTTGCTGATGTGAATATTGAGTCACAATTAATTAGAATGGATGGCTTTGAGATATGTAGGGAAGAGGTGTTGGAAATTATGGAAAGGGTGAAAATAGATAAGTCCCCTGGGCCTGATAGAATTTATCCTAGGATTCTCTGGGAAGTAAGGGAGGAGATTGCAGAGCCATTGGCCTTGATTTTTATGGCCTCGTTGTCGACATGGAATAGTGCCAGAAGACTGGAGGATAGCAAATGTGGTTCCCTTGTTCAAGAAGGGGAGTAGGGATAACCCTAGTAACTATAGGCCGGTGAGTCTCACTTCTGTTGTGGGCAAAGTCTTTGAGAGAATTGTAAGGGATAGGATTTATGAACATCTGGATAGTAATAATGTGATCAAGGATAGTCAGCATGGTTTTGTGAAGGGCAGGTCATGCCTCACAAACCTTATTGAATTCTTTGAGAAGGTGACTAAGGAGGTGGACGAGGGTAAAGCGGTAGATGTGGTGTATATGGATTTTAGTAAGGCATTTAATAAGGTACCCCATGGTAGGCTACTGCAAAAATATGGAGGTATGGCATTGAGAGTGCGTTAAAGATTTGGATTAGGAATTGGCTGGCTGGAAGAAGACAGAGGGTAGTAGTTGATGGTAAAGATTCATCATGGAGTGCAGTTACTAGCGATGTTCTGCAAGGATCTGTTTCGAGACCATTGCTGTTTGTCATTTTTATAAATGACATGGAGGAGGGGCTAGAAGGTTGGGTGAGCAAGTTTGTGGATGGTACAAAAGTCGGTGGAGCTGTTGACAGTGAGGAAGGATGTGGCAGGTTACAGTGGGATATAGATAATCTGCAGAGCTGGGCAGAAAGGTGGCAAATGGAGTTCAATGTAGGTAAGTGTGAAATGATTCACTTTGGTAAGAGTAACAAGAAGATGGAGTACTGGGCTAATGGTCAGATACTTGGTAGTGTGGATGAGCAGAGGGATCATAGTGTCCATGTACACAAATCTCTGAAAGTTGCCACCCAGGTAAATAGTGCTGTGAAGAAGGCATATGGCGTACTGGCTTTTATAGGTAGAGGAATTGATTTCCAGAGTTATGAGGTCATGTTGCAGTTGTATAAGACTCTGGCGCGGCTGCATCTGGAGTATTGTGTGCAGTTTTGGTTGCCATACTATAGGAAGGATGTGGAGGCACTGGAACACGTGCAGAGGAAGTTTACCAGGATGTTGCCTGGTATGGTAGGAAGATCGTATGAGGAAAGGCTGAGGCACTTGGGGCTGTTTTCATTGGAGAAAAGAAGGTTTAGGGGTGACTTGATAGAGGCGTACAAGATGATTAGGGGTTTAGATAGGGTTGACAATGAGAACCTTTATCCACGTATGGAGTCAGCTATTATGAGGGAGCATAGCTTTAAATTAAGGGGAGGTAGGTATAGGACAGATGTTAGGGGTAGATTCTTTACTCAGCGAGTCGTGAGTTCATGGAATGTCCTGCCAGTAGCAGTGGTGGACTCTCCTTCTTTATGGGCATTTAAACGGGCATTGGATAGACATATGGAGGATAGTGGGCTAGTGTAGGTTAGGTGGGCTTGGGTTGGTGCAACATCAAGGGCCAAAGGGCCTGTATTTTTCTATGTTCTAAGGCTGTCATCAGCAAACTTGTAAATAGAGTTGGGGAAGAATTTGGCCACGCAGTTGTGAGTGGATAAGATATGTAGTATGATTTGAATATGCAGCTTTGCGGGGCACCAGTGTTGAGGATTATGGTGCAGGAGATGTTGTCACCTATTTTTACTGATTGCGGTCTATGGGTCAGTCAGTCAAGGAATCAGTTACAGAGACAGGAACTGAGACCTAGGTCTCAAAGTTTAGAGATGAGTTTGTTTGAAATTATGGCATTGAAGGCAGAGCTGTAGTCAATACGTAAGAGCCTGATGTAGATCTCCTTGTTATCCAGATGTTCTTGAGATGGGTGTAGGGCCAGGGAGATGGTGTCTTTTGTGGACTCGTTGTGCCAATATGCAAATTGCAAATGATCACAGCAATTTGATAGGTTGGAGTTGATGTAATTAATCTCTCAAAGTACTTCATAATTATAGAGGCCAGAGCCACTGGGCAATAGTCATTGAAGCACACTGCATGATTATCTTTGGCACCAGGATGAAAAAGGTGGAGAGGTCAGACCATACTAAGAAGGGGTTAAAGATGTCTGCAAACACTCCTTCCAGCGAGTCCATACAGGGTCCCCTTGTACTGCCAGGGTCTCCTTCTGGGTCAGTCACCTTCTGTGTGTCACCACATCTCATGCTTGAATTACAATTCTTCATTTTTCCTGATCTGTAGCTCCCTCTCAACAGCCACTGCATCGTGGATGACCTCGATGATTGCTTATGTTCTGTTTAATCTCCCTCCACTCCTGAGTCTATGCCCCTCTTGATTCCAAAAGTTAACTCCAGTACTCACTAACAGTTAAAATTGCAGCTTTTTACTGATAGTTAGCTACACCATGCTTATTTGTTTTTTTTTACTTTAATCTTATTCTGTTTCATCAAACAAAGACTCCTTGTTGGAATTTTCACTCTTACTCGCAGCATTACTGAACTTCCAGGCCTCCTGGTGTATTCTGAGGTCCCACAGGTATCAAGACTTTTGCAGAGGCCTAACTCCAATTTATAACCTCTATAACTTCTTCCTGAGTTCTAACAGCATAGAGCCAATTAATAGCTTTTGACTGAGTCCCCTACACAAAAACTATATGGTTTACTTAGCTTGCAAGATGAAAGAACAGAACACTGCCTAACTGTGGACACATGCAGGGATGAATGCACACACTCACTGAGTCAAGTTCCCAGCCTGTATCCTTTGGACTCCTCTTCAATGACTGTTGAACTGTCCTGAGTGACCTATTGAAAACTTTACAACTATCCCCACCCATATTTCTTGGCAGACTTGCATGGATCTAATGTTTCAGGATAGCCAAATGTACAGCTCCTTTGAGTTGAGTGTAACTGTGAAAGACCCCTTATCAATAAAGTCTTTCTTTCTTTCCCTTAAGCCATTAATCATACTTTATCAGGCTTCTTCTGATAACAGCAACTCAATCTATGCATGTTGTTAAGTCCTTCTGCAACATTGAACTTTAATAACTCTTGACATACAAATGATAGAAATAAATTGTAAAAGGCGTATGAAAGCTTAAGTCATAAAGTATTTTTTACTGCAAATGTGGTTGTCTGTTCTGCTGACAATAACACAGCTCAGCTTTTCTCCCATAATCATAATCTTAAGTTTCGGCAGCTGAAATAACTTGAACCTATATTACCATATTGTTATCAAATAAACAGGAAAAAGTGCTATGAATTCAGCTTTATCATGCCTTTTATACTTTGCTTCCATCCTATGTACTTCCAAAGATATTAAGTTTAAAATTGTAGAAAGACCTAATAAACACCTTATGCATCTCACATGTTCATTGACATAGTCAGCAACATAAATATCAATCAGAAACTTTATTATAAGTAGTAGTGATTGTAATGAAGTCAACTAGGTGGACCTCATAAACTATGAGTACCCTGATTTGGGCTATTAACCTGGTCCATTCAAGGTGAGCTGGCTAGATAAGAAGAGGAATGTCAGACATCCTATTACTCTGAGAGCTAGCTCTGAGGGAGCTGGATCAGTGTCAAGGATTCCACGTGTCAATAAAGGGTGACTTGATGATGGGATACCAGCTTCTGTCGATTTCCAATTTGCTCTTTATTTGAACAGATGCAACCAACGAAGGACACAGGTGCAATAAACTTATCTGAGAGCCCTCTTGTAGAACAGTATCAGTGTCCTTTCTGGACCAGGAGGCCGGGGTTCAAGTCCCACCCTCTCCAAACCTGTGTAATAACGTCTATGAACAGGTTGCTTAGGAAAATAGGTTAAAATAAAACAAAAACATACCTGCTTCCATGTGAAAAGCTGAAAAGAACTTGAGGGAAAAGCAAGGTTACAATTGACTTGGAATCAATGAAAGAAGAACAAATTAAAACCCCATGTGAATAATTTGCAATAGTACTTGTTTATATAAAGAAAGCAATATGTCATTGATTGTGTAGAAAGGGAAAGCAATTGTAACTGAAGTATTGGTGCTTTAGATGCCTCAAAACATTGATATACAATGGAAAATATAATTTGATTTCATATTCTGAGTTGATCAATTACTTGCATGCTGCTGCTTTAATTTGGCCATAATAAACTTTTGCGGGAATTCAAGGTTGATATCACGGGATTGTTTTTGTAAAAAAAAAGTTCACTTTGGAGCCTCATAAATCACTTGATTAAATGGCAATGCCATGTGTGGGCACCAATAGGCGAGATGCTGGTACTACTTTACAAGAAGGTTAGGTGCTAACTATTATACATGTATCTCCATTGGGAACACGTGTCAATTATTAATTAAACTTGAAATGTCCACCTTTCACAGTGCATCCTCAATGTTTAAGACATCAACAATCAAAGTTTGCAATAAATATCAGTCAACAGGGTTTTAACTAAAATGACTGCTTGGAAAATTACCTGCTTTGACCATGGAGACAGTTATTAATTGGGATGGAGGGATGTGGGTGTGGAGATGTGTGCAGGTTAGCTCTAGGGTACTCATGTGATGTTATCCTGTTCAGATAAAAGGCTTTAGTGTTCTGAACAGAAGTACAAATCTGCAGTTACACCTCTATCCCAGGTCAGAGCAAAGGTGCATATGGAAGTAACCCTTGACTGGTAGAGGCGAATGGCATAGCCTGTGACTCTGCATGAAGGTTTCAGGATTTAATTTGCCCAACAGAGCTAGTCTGTTAGTGAGCCAGTGCTATATCTAACACAGATAAAACACAGATAGTAAAAAGAAAGAACATGCAGTGATTTAGTATATCTCCAGTCATTGTGCTGGGGCAAAAGACTATGTCATTGGTATCATCAATTGGCCTATCTCAAACTGCACATGCTGTCATTCGGCACACTACCCTCCCTCCTGATGCCATCCAGCTCAGCGTTATTGGCACCTGCTTGCTTACCTCTGGAGTTGTTGTTCTGTTTACTGGTCCAGTTTGCCCTACTAAGGGTGGATGCATCCACAGCAGTGACCAGAGCATCCAAACGGGACAGTAGCTATGGCACTTGCTGGTGTAGTCACAAGAGTATCGAGTGAGGTGGTGGCCACAGCTCCGAGCAAAATGGTGTTTAAGTGCAAATGTTCCTTGTTGTCAATATTGCACTGACTCCATTTGTACAGTATCTCAATTTGTGATTGTTTTGGCCATGAATGTGTCACTGAAAGAAGCCATTGCCTGTAACATCAACAGCAGTAACATTCTAAGGCACTGCAACTGCATGGATGGTAAGTGCACATCTTACAGTTGCTGTACCACTCCACGCCACAGTGATATTGAACCTTTCATACCTTAGGATATTCTGAAGCAATTTATATTCACACAAATATTTTTGTAAAGCACTGTTGCAAAGACAACTTGCTTTATTCATGACACTGTGTAAGAATAATTAATGACCAGTTTTTATGAAGTTGAAGGCTTGGACTATACTTTTAAGAGAGTGAATGTTGTATGGAACTGAGAGCTTACAAGAGCAGGCTCAGATTGTACTGGAAAATTGAAAATAAGTAACAATCCATTTGGTTGCGAAATGGATACCTGAGTTGGTTGCTGTTTTGACAACAATTTGAATTTAACCAGTTTAAATGATGCCCCAAGATACTAAAACCCAATTGAGTTTGAATTTATTGTTTTGCAATATCAAATCAACGAGACAATCTGATGTTGGGAATATAAAAAAAAGCAGGCATTTTGAAAATTGGAGACTGAGCATTTGCCATCAAAACATTACGTAACACTATCAAAAGTGCCTTTTCGTATGAATCATATTCGCAGTAAAGAAAGAAGGAAGGTGACCCAGGGAGATCTTCAGCCTGAAGAAGAAAGACACCAATGATGACAGCCGTTGTATGGTTTTGAAATTAAGCTGATATAATTTATAAGTATCTTATTGGAACAAAATATTATTATAGAGTTGGAGGCAGATAATAAGCAGTTAAGAGAAAGAGGGGGGGCTTAGAGTTGTGAATAGTTGTTATTTAATGTTCATTGTTAGAGTTAAAAAATAAATTGATGTTATTTTCTTTAGATACTAGAACTTGGGGAATTCTCTGGCACTCATATTTTAACAGATTATGAGGTCATGTGAGCTTTTCTAGCTGTCGTACCACTGAATTACCAAGCAAAATAGTCTCCAATTCGTTTTTCAAATAATACCAATGATTCTTTCATTTCCATCTGACATGAACTCCAGAACCTTGGTTTAACCTCTCATCTGAAAGACAGTATCTCCAAAAGTGAGCGACATCCTTAATGCTGGCACATAGAGTGTCAATGTGAATTCCATGTGCAAACATCTAACATAGAGCTTGAACTCACTACCTCTTGTCTTCAAGATAAGATCACTACATTTAGCTATGGCTAACAATACCTATAATTTGGCATCCCCTTACATAATTGTGTTTGTTTCTAAATATGAAGGAGAAAGTTTCATGGTCAGTAGCAAAGTGATGGCCAATGATCTCGAATAAAGTTTGCCAAAAAGAACTAATTATATTTGTTGTGCCATTTCCCCTTTCTTGACATTACAGTGAACTTGGAGCCAATTCAAGGGAATCTCAAGATGTCCAGCTTCAATGATGTAATCAAGCAGGTTAAGTACGCAATCAGGAGGAAGTGAGGACTGCAGATGCTGGAGAGTCAGAATCGAAAAGTGTGGCACTGGAAAAGCACAGCAGGTCAGGCAGCATCCAAGGAGCAGGAGAGTCAATGTTTCAGGCATAAGCCTGTCATCAGGAACGTTCAATCATATTGAAGTATTCACACAGACTTAAACCGGGAAGCAGAATTCACATGTTATCCTTCATTCTTGATTAGGTTTTTTGGGATCAGTTAATTAGATAGCTAGCATATGGTGCAGAATGATGCTAATTGTGTGTGTGTGTGTGTGTGTGTGTGTGTGTGTTCAAAGCTCATACCAGCAGTCATAATTCATGGAGTGCAGCTTTCTTGCCTTTCTGCCTATTTCCAAGTGGTGGTGTTCCCAAACAATACAACCACGTGCCTCTCTATCCTAGAGAGAGATGCATATGGTCTCATATGGACTATAGCTAATCACCTTCCCTTTATAAAAATTTACAGAAAGTGAAATAAATGTTTGAGATATGCTCGTGGGTGGAATTAAAATAGATGTGAAAGCAACATAAAAAACCTTTTAGCAATGTACATTTTAAAGAAATTGTAGACTGTTTTCCTATTCATTTTTTTTCTTTGATACTTCAAAGTATAAAATTGGTTTCTCAGGGCCAGAGAACTTTTGCAGCAGTTATCATGAACTTACTACAATGAAATGTCACTTTTAAATGGGTTATTATACCAAAGCTGATAGCGCAAAAATGGAAGTTATCGTTTTGGTGATTTCCAATTGACGTTTGCTGACACCGAAGGCACATCTTTGGAAAAGTGTAGAATCAGAGTTAACTACTTTTGGATTGCTGTTGTTATCCAGATGTGTGCAAAGTCTTTAAGTTACTGATAGTTATAAATGAGTAACAAAGTGGAACTCTGACAGTTCCATCAGCATAATTACAGAAGGCCAATAGCCTAAATTATCTCTTAATGGAGGGCTTGGAGTGTCTAATTAATCATGTTATTTAAAAGATGTTAAAATCAGCGATTTTACGCTGTTTACATTTTTGTATTTAGGCACAAAAAAGATTGAATTAAGTTAACCTGGTTTCTTTGTGATCTCATCAAACACAGATATAAATCATCACTGACAGAAATGGTGGAAAACAGCGAGACAGTGAAAGGGCTGACCAACTGCCTTTGCAATTCATATTCCCTTTGAGTGAATCTCTACCTCAGGAGAGTTGCAATCTTTACCCTATTAGCTGGTCCAGGCACATTGTTAACAATGCTTTCGTGTCTTTGATGTAATGGTACATTTAGTTGCCACATTTGTAATCACCATGCCATTACTTTCAAAGAGCTACCTGGGATTTGTGCAGACTTTAATCTTGTGTTGATAGTGGAGATCTGGCTGACAGATCTTCCTTTGTGCACATCTTGAAAATCCTCATATTCCTACTTTGTGAGGAGTAACCCCTTGAGTACAGCAACAGAAATCCAACACCAGTTCAGCTCAAATGAACTGAGCAGCCATAACAGACAAACACAAAACTGTTAGTGAGTTAAATATTTAGAAGGTGGATTACTCCCTAATGACGTTTCAACCACAGTGCAGCTCAGACTCACTGAATTCCCCAACTATCAATAAATCAAGACTTTAATATTATGGGATATATTTTATCTAGGCATTTTTTTCATATGTAGTGATGGCTGTCTGATAGTCTATTGCATGTTCATACTTTCACTTGTGTCATGTAACCTGGCTATGTTAGAAAGATTTTACTTCTGATAATCTGCTAAACAAAGTTGGGAAAATGCAAAAATGGAGAAATCTCAGCATCAAGAAAATAAATCTAATTTGCCTGTAAGTTTAAAAGATAAGTTCCAAATCTCACTAATAATTGGTAGAAAGTTTATTTCCATGTATCTGCATCTGTCATGATCATAGCTAGAACCCAAAAATTCTGTGAACATTTTAAACTTGCTATCCAAAACATAATTTTTGAAAGAGGTTGAAAGAGTCAAAAATTAGGTTACTTAGAGGGTGGAAACAGGCCCTTCAGCCCAACAAGTCCACACCAACCCACCCATACCCCAACATTTACCCCTTACCTAACACTATGGGCAATTTAACATGGCCAATTCACCTGACCTGCACATCGTTGGACTGTGGGAGGAAACCGGAGCACCCGGAGGAAACCCACGCAGACACGGGGAGAACGTGCAAACTCCACACAGTCAGTCGCCTGAGGTGGGAATTGAACCCAGGTCTCTGGCGCTGTGAGGCAGCAGTGCTAACCACTGTGCCATCATGCTGCCCAAAATGGCTGCATGTGTAAACTAAGTCTCTGTCTGGTGAGACAGGCCCATGGAATTTCCCATCTATGGACATGATGGGAGCTTCAAACAATAGCCCTTCAAATGTGAGAAGAGGCAAATCTAAACAGACCAAACTGTAATCTTTTAAGACTTCATATACACACAACCCCACTACCCCACCCTCCACCCACGGCCTGGTTCAACAGCAACCTACCCTTTGCAGATTATATCTAAACTGCAAACATACCTTGGGATTTTACTTTTGAAGAATAAGCAAGGATAGGGGCTAAAGAGCCACTTTAAACTTTATTGGAATGTGTTAGTGGGACTGAACACCCTTGTGTACGAACCTCAGTTCAAGCTTTTCGTGTGTTGTATAGGTCACAATTGAAGAACAATTCCTTAGTTGTGGAGTCACAGAGTCATAGAGATGATCAGCACGGAAACAGGACCTTCAGTCCAACTTGTCCATGCCGACCAGATATCCTAACCTAATTTAATCCCATTTGCCAGCACTTGACCCATATCCCTCTCAACCATTCCTATTCATATACCCATCCAGATGCCTTTTAAATGCTGTAATTGAACCAAGCCCCACCACTTCCTCTGGTAATTTATTCTATACACACACCACCCTCTTCATGAAAAAAGTTGCCCCTTAGGTCCCTTTTATATCTTTCCCCTCTCACCCTAAACCTATGCCTTCTAGTTCTAGGCTCCCCCACCCCAATACCTTGTCTACTTACCCTATCCATGCCCCTGATGATTTTATAAACTTCTATTAGATCACCCCTCAGTCTCTGACGCTTCAGGAAAAACAGCCTCAGCCTATTCAGCCTCTCCCTGAAGCTCAAATCCTCCAACCCTGGCAACATTCTTGTAAGTCTTTTCTGAACCATTTCAAGTTTCACAACATCTTTCTGATAGGAGGGAGACTAGAATTGCATGCAATATTCCAAATGTGGACTAACCAATGTCCTGCACAGCTGCAACATGACCTCCTAACTACTGTACTCAATGCTCTATCTAATAAAGGAAAGCATACCAAAATACAGGTAAGATTCTTTCATTCCAGTTTAGAAATGAAATAGGAGATGAAAAGGATCCTGTCACCCTGAATGCTAGAATTCAATCATACTCAAAAGATATCAGAACCACAGAACCTCAGCCAATGTGCAAAACTAACAATTGTGAAATTGACAGTTCAATTTCAATGTTACTATAATCTCTCCAGTGGAACAGCCACAGCGTTCAACTATCTGTTCTTCAGAAACAATTCAGACTTTCGTATATTCTTTTCTTTTACTGTTTTGGATTTAAGTCTTATCTCTTATCTGTGTGTTTGTGTTACTACTTCTCGTATTTAGTCATTAGTAAACTCACTCTTAGCTAACTCAGGAAAACCTGCTTTACTTGGGACTTTTTAAAACATAAGTTCATTTTACTCTGGGAGAAAGGCAACCACAGGTGATGGGTCCTTTTCAAATTAATGTTGTTGTGACCAACCAAGTGGGTAGGTGAATAAAGAAGGAGGATTCCGTTCATCTCTCCTCTCACGGCAGTTTTACAATTTGGGGTTTCTTGCCTGGAACTATAAGAAATTAGGAAACCTTGCCCCAGATCTGGGTGAAACAAATAGCTCATTATTAGTGAAACTTGCCTAATTTCTAAGCAATTTCCAATTCTCCTCTCCTTCTCCGAGAAGCTAGGTGATGCCAATTCCTGACATGAAAGTCAGAGCAGTTGCTAGAGGCAGCAACAGCTCACCCCTTGCTTATACAGTCCTTTCAGACAACTCTATCTTCACAATGACATCCTAGTGAGCATCACCCATTGACACCACCACTTGCTCCCTTCGTCCAAGCACGTCAGCAATAGTGAACCACCAGCCATTCCAGTTCATTATACCAGGTTCTAGAAAAAAAAGCTCAAGCACCTTTCGGTCTTTCAGACATCATTGTGGGTCTCAGGAACAGTTTTTACATGTATGCTTCTGCCAAGCTGCTTCACCTACAGAGTCTCATGTGCATTTTATGCCTCTCATATATGCACCTTGTGGCTCCTAGCTTCCATTTCTTAGAACTCACTCAACTTGCAGTAATTTGCAGGCTGCCAATTTCGATGACATGCATTTCTTTTGAGCGTACAACGAGAGGCTGTAGCCAGTCACTGTTCAGAGAACTAAACAGTTAAACATGTCATTGTACACCACCCTCCTATATCAGTGTCACACCTACAGCATTCAGCAACCGTAAATGTGGCAAACACACGGCCTCCACTTCAACCAGTCAAGTGGGAAAGTCTGACGGTGGCACAGTGGTTAGCACTGCTGCCTCACAGCTCCAATTCCTGCCTCAGGCAACTGTCTGTGTGGAGTTTGCACATTCTCCTGTGTCTGCGTGGGTTTCCTCCGTGTGCTCCGGTTTCCTCCCACAGTCCAAACATGTGCAGGTTAGGTGAATTGGCCATGCTAAATTGCCTGTAGTGTTAGGTGAAGGGGTAAATGTAGGGGAATGAGTCTGGGTGGGTTGCTCTTCGGAGGGTTGGTGTGGACTTGTAGGGCCGAAGGGCCTGAATCCATACTGTAAGTAATCCAATCTAATCTAATCCATCCTCTGTGGGGTTAAGGGTCACCCACAGTCAGTAAGGGAATGCCTCACTGCAAGTGAGACTCATTTGCAAGTCACCAGGGTATAGCACTATTCTGTCCTCCTCTTCACCACTCTGTCTACCAACATTTTCAGGTGTCTATCAGTAAACCAAGAAGCTAACTTGCTTTCCCGGGCCATATTATAAGAGACAATGCTGGAAAACCACAACGTGAAGGGCACTTCCTGACTTGCAGCACCTGAAGTACTGTGAAGCTAGAGAAACAATGCGGCTCCAATTGCATAAATGCTGCAATGATCTGACAGACAGTCAGCATTCCCACTTCTGCTGTTCCATGATTCAGAGGGACAGATGCTGAAGCGGCCATTTGCATGAGTAATCAGATGAAGAACAGAGGCTTGTGTGAGAAAAGTCAACATGGTGGACTGGAAGTCGGGAATTCCACTTGGAATCATCGAATCTCTACAGAGTGGAATCAGGCCATTTGGTCCATCAAGTTCATACTGGCTCCTAAAGAGCATCCCACCCAGACCCACCCCCTCCCTATCCCTGTAACCCTGCATTTCCCATGGTCAATCTACCTAACTTGCACATCTTTGAACTGTGAGCGGAAACCCATGCAGACGCGGGGAGAATATGCAAACTTCACACAGACAGTTATCCAAAGGTGGAATCCCAACCCAAGTCCCTGGCACTGTGCGGCAGCCGTGCTAACCACTGAGCCACCATTCTGCTTGAGTAAAATGCTTTGCTAAAAGATGGGAAAATTAAGCTCAACAATTTCTCAATTTTGCATGAAATGTCAGCCAGGGCTCATGCCTCTGAGTCAGAAGGATGAGGATTTATATTTCACTCCAGGAATTGAGCACAAATTTGAACACTGATACTCCAGTGCAGCACTGAGGGAGCGCTGTGATGTCAGAGAAGATGTCTTTTAGATAAGATGTTAAATAAAGGTTTGTCTGCCTTCTTCAGTCGCAAGTACAAGATTCCACAGGACATTTTCAAAGAAGGGTAGTAGAGTTATCCCAGGTGTTCTGGCTGATGTTTATTCCCCATTCCCCATTCCCCATTCAACATCAAAACAACGAATTATCTGCTATCACAGACCATTTATGCAAGCTGGCTAAGGGGAAATTAGCTGATGTATTTCTTACTTTATAACAATTAGTACACATCAAAAGCGCTTCATTCACTTGAAACTTTGGAGCATCCTAAGGTTATGAAGGTGGATTTGCTTTAAATTTCACAGACAGTTTCTCTCCACAGGACTGATTGAGTCTTCTCATGCTATCATCCCAAAGCTGACTCATTAACTACCTACGATGCTCCTCTCCTCCAATGCTGGCCCTGAAATGAAAATTCAGCCCCAAATGTTGTAGCAATATTTCTAGCATCATTGTTGAAACTTAGCTCTTATTGAAGTTATAAGTGCCGTTGATTAACTATCATCCCTCATCACTTTTTTTCAATCTTCCTGCACTTTGTTGACACAAATCGTTCTCTTCCAACACCTCTCCCTTCTTGGCCATCTCGGTGGGCCTGTATCACTTGGTTCCATTTCTGCCTGCCTAATCATACCCAGAATATCCAGTTGTAATGAGTTCCCTTCCTGCTTCAACACCATTCCCTCTGGTACCACAACAAATCTACCCTTGGTCTCCTTCCTAAGTATCATACTGCCCTTTGGTGACATCATTTGAAAGCACAGCATTATCTTTCATCTCTACATTGACAATACACAGACCTACTTCAACACTATTTTTCTTGACTCTTCCATTATTGATAAATTATCAAACCACCCATTTGAATTCAAGCATTTAAGAGCAATGACTTCCTCTCATTAAATAGTTGGAAGACTGAAGTCTTCCAACTATTTGACCTTGGATCCAAAATCCCCCATACCAATTTTAATATAAAAACATAGAAGATGGAGCAGGCCATTTGACCCCTCAAGCCTACTCCACAAGTCAATATGACCATGGCTGATTATTAAGATCAATACTCTAATCCTGTCCTAAGCCCACATTTCTTGAATGTATTAGCCACAAGAGCTATATCTACCTCCTTCTTGGAAATATAGTGTTTTGGCCCCAACAATTTTCTGTGGTAGTGAGTTCCATAGACTCATCACTCTGGATGAAGAAATTTATCCTTGTCTCAGTCCTAAAAGGTTTGTCCCTTATCCATAAGCTATGACCCGTGATTCTGGACTGCCCCACCATCGGGAACATCCTTCCTGCATTTATTATGTCTAGGTGTATTAGAATTTTTAGGCTTCTATGCAATTCTTCCTCATTCTTTATCCCTCTGCCTGGCAACTCTATGAAGTTAACCAATCTGATCATGAACTTTGAACAAGAGGAGTCTCTGGTTGCCTTTTCACATCATCACTCAGACCATCTAATTCCACCTGTCTACCATCACTCTTGTCACAACTCGTTTCAGTGGCTGAAATCTTCATCTATGCCTTTGTTGCTTGTAGACTTGACTATTTGAATCCACATTTGGCTGACCTCCATGTTCTATCCTAAATTAAATTCTGCTGTCCTTTTCATAAAACTGAACAGTTCTGTTCAACTATCAGCCAGTGCTCACTGACTGACATTGTCTCCCTCCATGGACTCACACGTCACTTCTGCTCACAATTTTTAAGGCATCTGAACTCATCATACACCCATTCAACCTGTCCACTGTAGATGACAACACCTTCAATTGTTTGACTCAGGAATTCCCTCCCTACACACTTCCTCATTTTCACCTCCAAAGCACTTTATTTCATTTTTAAATCTCCTTTTGTGACTTAATTTCATATTTTGTTTTATCACACTCCTGTGCAATATTTTGATGGCACTTTATAAGCATATGTTCTTTTCATTGCTGTTGGAAAAATGTATGTTCTTCTGCATTTTGGCTGACTACTACTAATCATTTGGCTAATGATATTTCTGATCACTTGAAGGTATTACAGATCTGTCCATAGAGCTCAACAGCCTGTGCTGCCTGATTATAATGGCTGCCTAATATCCCAAGATGCTGTTGGAGGCAAGGGAGGAAATAGCTGGGGTCTTAACAGATATCTTTGCATCCTCTTTGGCCTCAGGAGAGGTTCCAGAGGACTGGACAATGGCTAATGTTCTTCCTTTGCTTAAGAAGGGAAACAGACATAATCCAGATAATTACAGGTCAGTGAGCCTGACATCAGTAATGGGGATGCTGTTGGAGAAGATACTGAGAGACAGGACTTATTCATTCTTGGAAGCAAATGAACATGTTAAAGATAGGCAGCATGGGTTTGTGCGGGGAAGCTCATGTGATAATAATGATTGAGGAGGGAAGGACAACATGGACTTTAGTAAGGCATTTGACAAGGTACCACATAGCAGGCTTGTACAGAAATGTAGAGTCTCTTGGGATCTAGGGTGAGCTGGCTAGATAGATACAAAACTGGTTTGGTCATAGAAGACAGAGTTTAGCGGTGGAAGGGTACTTTTCAGAACAAAAATCAGAAATGAATGGTATTCTACAGGGATGAGTGCTGGAACCTTTGTTGTTTGTAACATATATAGACTCATAGAGTCATAAACATGTAAACCATGGAAACAGACCCTTCAGTCCAACTCGTTCATACCAACCAGATATCCTGAACTAATCTAGTCCCATTTGCCAGCACTTCTCTAAACCCTCAAACCCTTCCTATTCGTGTCCCCATCCATATGCCTTTTAAATGCTGTAATTGTACCGGCCCCCACCATTTCCTCTGGCAGCTCATTCCATACACGCACCACCATGGGTGTGAAAAAGTTGCCCCTTTGGTCCCTTTCATCCTAAGTGATCTGGAGGAAAATGTAGGTGGTCTGATTACTAAGTTTGCAGATTACACCAAAATTGGCAGGGTTGCAAATAGTGAGGAGAATTATAAAGGATACAGTGGGATATAGATAGATTGCAGATTTGGGGAGAGAAATGGCAGATGGAGTTAAATTTGGACAAATATGAGGTGATGCATTTTGGAAGGTCATGTTCAGATGCAAATTATGTAAAAAATGGCAGAACCCTTAGAAGCGTTGACATACAGAGGGATCTAGGAGTACAGGTTCACAGTTCCTTGAAACTGGCAACACAGGTGGATAAGGTAGCCAAGAAGGCACATAGCACACTTGCCTTTGTTACCCCAGGCACTGAATATAAAAGTTGGCAAGTTATGCCACATTTAGAATATTGTATGTAGTTCTAGTTGTCACACAACCAGAAGGATGCTGCTTGGTTTGGAAGGTTTTGGTTATGAGGAGAAGTTGGGATAAACTCAGATTGTTTTCATTGGAAAGGTGAAGGTTGAAGGGCGACCTGATGGAGAGCCATGAAATTATGAGAGGCATAGATAGAATGGACAGTCAGAGACATTTTCCCAGAGTGGGGAAGGTCAATGACAAGAGGGTACAGTTTCAAGGCGAGAGGGGGAACATTTAGGGAAAGAACTGCATGGACAATTTTTCACCCAATGGATGGCGGGTGCCTGGAAATCAGTGCCAGTGGAGGTGGTGGAAGCAGCACATTAGCAATGTTTTAGGTGTATCTCGACAGACACATGAACAAAAAGCCAACAGTATGATAGAAACCGCATATGAGCACTAAGTAGTGGGTCTAATTAAGGAACAGGAATCAGAGCAGGCGTGGTGGGCCGAAGAGCCTCTTCTGGTACTGTATTGTATTGCTCTCACTAACTAGCCAGAGTGCTTACATTGTCACATTTGCTGTACTGCAATTATGGCTAATGATGCAACATTAATTTTTTTTGGAATTTACACTTTTAGGTTAGCCTATTGTTCAGTGATGCTTGAACTCTGATTTGTTAAAACTGCTCCAGCTCCAAGGTGAAACATAATAAGACGTGATGCTTCAAAGCCCAAACGGTTACAGTGCCCAAAATACACAATAAAAGAAACAGAAAAGCAATACAGCCCACCTTCAAGTGACATGTATCAGTCTATTCGACAGTTTTATTGTTCTAAAGCTTCAACCTGCAGAACAAATAGGCCCAACCTGAATGGAGTTGCTTTTATTAAACTTCAGCCCTCTGCAAAGCCATAGTGCTTTGATGTAATTATTTTTCTCTTTGACTTTTTCACTAAAACATGCACTGGGGAGGGCTGAAGGACATTATGGCACAGTCCCACAAATGTGCTGGCATCAGGGGTGAATTATTAGGGCTGTGATGCACAACGGTGTTAGCAACAAGGCGTGCAGTGCCAGTGCTATTTAGAGCACAAACAAAGCATCTTTGAGTCCTGTGGCAAGATTAATGTGTTGTGCTGTGATTGAATAGGCAGGGACATCCCAAAGTCCATTAATTTAGCCTGACAAGTGTCAGTAGCTGTGACATTTAATCCAACACTTCATGTGCCTCAACCCATTGAGCAGTATTTTAGAAACAGCAGACCCTGAGCTACAACATGCAGGATGTTTAAAAATCTGAAGAGGAAAGAAATAAGAATATCATTCCCAGTGTGTAACAAATACTCAGAAAAACGGGAAAGGGAAAGCTAGCTTACAGATCATGCCTATCCCACATTCACAGATGCTACATCAAAGATTATTACATAAATGAGAATTTATGGTGTAGGGATAACATTGGCATGGATAAAAAAATTGACTAGCTAACAGGAAACAGTCGGTTTAAGTAGTTCATTTTCTAGTTGGCAAGCATTAATGCATCATGTGCCACAGGAGATCTGGGAGCAAGTATTATCTCAAAAGATTCTTACTTGCCAAATTGACCCATGCTTCGACAAAAACCAGTCCAGCTGCCATTTGAAGGCATACAGACAGGCAACACTATTTGAATAAAGTCAGAATGATTGCCATTTTCAGATTTTGGGTTAGTTTTTGCTTTAATAAATGGCAACGCGATTACTAAGACTTGAATTGACAAAATTGGAAGATGCTACCTTAGTAGCTGAATTTTGAGCATCTGTGCCAATATCTTCATATAGGTAGGAACGAATTACACCAGATGCTGGACTCTGTACTGAAAACAACAAATACTCGATATCGCAGAGGATTAGACAGCATCCATGGAGAGACAGCAAGCCAGCTTTTCAAGTCTAGACGACTCTTCATCAGAGCTGAAGTGAGCTTTGATGAAGAGTCATCTTGATTAGATCAGATTCCCAACAGTACAGAAACAAGCCCTTCCGCCCACCAAGTCCACACCGACCCTCCGAAGAGTAACCCACCCAGACCCAAACCCCTCTCTTATATTTACCCCGACACTATGGGCAATTTAGCATGGCCAATTCACCTGACCTCCACGTTGTGGGAGGAAACCCACACAGACATGGGGAGAATGTGCAATATCCACACAGACAGTCACCTGAGGCAGGGATCAAACCCAGGTCCCTGGCACTGTGAGGCAGCAATACAAACCATTGAGCTGCCATGCCCCCACTTGAAAGGTAAGCTTGCTCTCTCTCCACAGATGATGTCTGACCCAATGTCTTCATAGTTTAGCTTTTACCACTTTTAGTTTCCATGGCAGCTACCATCAAAACCTCAGAGTTCCAGCCTGTGACACCATCATCCGATGGGATATGATTCATATCCTTGTTGCAGTTGTGAAAATGCTGGCAGCTTCCTCATTCATTTGAGGTACTTGCTATGCCCTCCCTGAGATATTCTTGTTAGCTGATGTCCGCAGTTAAGAGGTCAAACTGACGATTATCAATAAAACGCAGTCTTTCGTAGGGTTTCATTGGGATTGATGTAACTCTATTCATGACAATGAGAAAATGAAGTTGAGAGTGTGGGGCTGGAAAAGCATAGCAGGTCAGGCAGCATCCGAGGAGCAAGAAAATCAATGTTTCAGGTAAATGTCCTTCACCAGGAATGAGGCTTGTGAGCCAAGGGGGTAGAGAGATTAATGGGTGTGTGTGTGTGTGTGTGTGTGTGTGTGTGTGTTTTGGGAGGGGGGTGCGGGATGGGGGAAAGTGGTAGGTGTAGCTGAGAGTGTGATAGGTGGATGAAGATGGGAGTATCACACTCTCAGCTACCCTTCCCCCCAGCCCCTGCTTCTCCCATTTATCACTCCACCGCCTTGGCTCACAAGCCTCATTCCTGATAAAGGGCTCTTGCATGAAATGTCAATTCTCCTGCTGCCAGCACCACACTCTTTGACTCCGATCTCTAGCATTTGCAGTCAGCACTTTCTCCTCTTTATAGTATGATAATTAAAAATGCACTTACAAAGAATTGAGACAGATTAAGCATAACTTTCTTACTATTTAATTCATCCCGCAAGAAATAAAGAGGAACTTAGCTTGCTTTAAGGCAAATATATAAACATAAAATGCACAAATAACAATAAAACACTGTACGCATGCTGAGGAAATAGTGAGTTTTCAGCCTCAATTACATGGGGGTATCAAGAATGTATGGAGGGGTGGGCATAATAGATACATATTTTAAATTGGTCCTTAATTTGCAGGTTAGAAATGTACATTGGAAATTCAGATGTGAAGGTCAATGCATGTAGCAATAAATAAGTTATTATTAAGAAGATACTGAAGGCAATGGCACAGAAAAGGTTAAGAAATATAATGGTCACAGAGCAGCAAGGATGCTTTCATAAGTCTAAATTTTCTAAAAAGGGGCACACAGCAGTATACCTGAGCCACTGAACCCAAGAAACAAATATGCTTCCAGTAACTTATCTACTACAGGTGACTGCACAACTCAAGTTGACCAAGAATGATCCTTCATGACAGGAATCATTGCATTGTGTCATTTTCTAGAACAAGAACCTAAATAACAGCACCACAGTTTTGAACCAGTCACTCTGAACTTTAACTTCAGACTCTTTCAAATAACGGAAGAAAACATCGCAAGGATCAGCCAGTTCACCAATGATAGGATCTCAGATATTTTGCCGAGTGATATTGCTGCTTTTCATCATATAAACCAATCGGATAGACATCGACTTCTTGAAAAGAGATGAGATTTCAGCTACTGGACACATGGATTGCACAAACATGACTATACAAATTCCTTTGAATTTCAATATTTCGTTAAATTTCAAAAACAAACCCTTGTGTGTGTAACTGGTTATCACCACTAATCGTCACCAAAGAATGTAATATCATGATATAGTTTCCAGCAAAGGACCAGAGCACAGGAAGTGTCTGAGCTCTTCAAATTCTGAAGAAATGAGGAGTTCCTCCCTTCATATTTCATTAAATTGTTTCACTTTATCTCCTGAACTATTTGTTTCTCCAAGGCTGATCTGTAAAGTACTGTGTCATTACTTCAACATTAGTGTCAGTATAGCATGTCTTCAAGAGCTTTTGCTGACTTCCTTTCCCCTGTTTTGCATGAGCTAATTTATGCAATAGGTTTTCTTTGTGATAGACATTTCCTGAAGGCTCTTCAATGAGTTGGCCATCTCCCTTGAGGCGTTGCAAAACTGAAATATTTGTTTCTGTGCCAGAACTGGTCCTTTTCATTCAAATGCCCCTTGTTTTCTAAATGTGGTCCCCCACATTTCCAGTATGAATGATAACATTACTTCAGTGAATCTCCCAGACTCATTTTGAATGTTTAAGAGGTTGGAAGAATTATTCCCCTAACTTGTGCTCTGAAATTGTTCATGTTTTTTATTGTCTTTTTATTTTTCCCAGCTGTTTATAGTATGGGTTTTGTGTGAGATGAGGAATGCATATGTTGCGATGCACAGGACATCTCAGTTGTAGGGGATAGCCTGATGGGCCAGATGGTCATTACATACGTACCACTATTCACTAAGGTCTTTTAAACTCTTGGCTTTCTATTCTCTGCAGTCCATGGGTCTCAACATACTGAAGATAAAGGTCAGCCATGATCTAATTGTATGGTGGAATAGTCTGAAGGAGTTGAATTACTTCCTCCTGTTGAAACGTCTTCATTTTACTTTGATTATGAAACATTAACCCATTCACACCATTGTGTGAACAACCTGGGAGGTGCCTGGTATACTGAAGTTTATTCTGTGGATAGCATTGGTACAGATGCCCATAGAGAAATTAAGCGTCAAATGAGCAAACACTGTTTTTTTTTTAACCATGGTCTGTAAAGAAAAGGTGCCTCCTGAAATATTCTCTTGATCACAGGCCATTATGGCAAAGTGAGACCATAGTAACATGGATGCCCTCAATTAAGAAGTCCTTTTAGACTTTTTTAGCCCTCACTACTGCTTTTTCCAAACCCTCAAGAAGTGACTTGCTGTCTCAGTTAAATCACTGGAACACCTAAAAATGTATGAGTCTCTGGGACTGTTATTTATTTGAGGTTATGGTAACACTGAGAATTATTGCGATGGTCAGTGCTGAGAAAGGCCAACTCTCGACTCCTTAGATTGTGACTTCCCAGTAACAAGAAGGTAATGGGTGCACACAGGCTGATATGGTTGCTGCACTGATAAGATATGGCAAGGTGTTCAGAGCACCACAGGACTAGCTTTAATCCTGCTGACACACACTTACACGTAATGCGATTATAATTGTACAAACTAGAAACATGCTCCTCTTAATCAGTTTGTGAATCACCCACAGTGACACAGGATTCTTCAAACAGAGGACTGGCTTCAATTTTAGTGTCCTGCTGATGCATTATATTTAAAGCTGGTTTATCTGTGAAGAGAACAATAAATTAGCTAAATAATTGCATCCCATATTTTACTAATGACATTTTTCTTTCAATAGCACTTTTCCTGCATGCAATGTATCTTGGTTACAGAATGGGCACAATTTCCTCGCAGTGTTGGGGATCTCAGCAGCAAGCTGGAGGGGGACCATACTGCCTCTTCCAGAGAAGGTCCATCAAACTACCTGTCAACAGGATGTAATGCTGCCATCAGTGTACCCTCCCCTGGAACCAGGTCCTGAGGTGTTAAGTCCCATGTGACATCATTTGCTGGCCACTCAAAGGTTGGCTGTGTTTGCACATAACAGCACCACAGAGGAGGTCATGGTTGATTCCAGAACAGCATTCCTGGAGCCCTGGGTTTCTGAATGAACTGGGATAGAAATAAATGATGTAGTCTCTCGGGTTGGGGGTTACAGGAAGATGGGGCCAAATGGCCAGGAACATGCCAGAAAAGCTGACTGTACTTAAAATTTACAAGTCACTCGGACAGCATCCAAGATTACTGAAGGAAGTAGGAGAATAAATAAACTTCCAATCCTTGCTGGATACACCCATGGTGCCAAAAGGCTGAAGAATTATACCTGGGATATGCTTCCCCCAAAATCTGATAACATGAAGTCAATTTAAAATATAAAGGCTGGAATTGATATTAGGCTGAAATATTAAAGGTCACAGCCCCATCTATTATCCACAGTTCAAAGATACAAACCAACCATAACCACTTTGAATAGTAGGGAGAAACACGTTAAGTTGAATGTGTTAATCTTATTCCTATTTTGAGATCGCAGGATTCTTACATTTGCCACTTCCCAAGTTACACATACTGTGAGGGCTGACAGCCACTGTCCCCAACATCACACCCAACAATCTTCATTAGTTTATGTTTGTCTTACAGTTTTTGTAGGTTATTAGATGAGTCTGACTCCATGTAACCAATGGTTATCACTTTCCTTCTCCATAAATCACAAATCATAGAAATGCTAGTTTACAGGGGAAGGAGGGAGCTGTTCTGAAGGGACTGGCTTCACCTGAATCATACTGGGAGCAGACTCCTGGTAACCCATATAACTAGGGATGTGTATAGGGCTTTAAACTAAACAGAAAGTGGAGGTTGCATGGAATATTATGGAAAAACCTAAAATGGGGGCCTGGTGCGGAGGGCTCAGTAGAGATTCAAAGAGTATGGAAAGAGTCAGGAATCTAACTTTGGGCACAGTAGTTGAGGAAACAGGTTTGAGAAGGAGACAGTCAATGTAGGACAGAGGGTGTTGTACATAAATGTACTCAGTATACAAAACAAAACAACTGAGTTTGTAGTGCAGATTGCAATCAGCAGGTATGATGTTGTGTATATTACAGAGATGTGGCTGCAAGGAGATTAGTGTTGGGAACTAAATATCCAGGGATATATGTCCTATCAAAAGGACAGGCAGATGGATGGAAGGGGTGCGGGATTGTCTTATTAGTAAGAAAGTAAACTAAATTGATAGCAGGAAGTGATATTGAGTTGGAAGGTGTAGAATCTGATGTGATAGAATTTCAGAACTGCAAATGTATAAAGATCCTGATGAAAGTTATGTACTGGCCTCCTAGCAGTAGTCAGGATGTAGGGAAGAAAATAAGTCAGAAGGAAGAAAAATCATATAATAAAGGCACATCATGGTGGACTTCAATATGCAGGTGAACTGGGAAAATCAGGTCATTAGCAGATCTCAAGAAAGGAATTCATAGAATGTCTACAAGATGGTTTTTTGGAGCAGCTTGTGATATAGCCCACCAGGGAATTCTGGATTTGGTGATGTGTAATGAGGCAGACTTGATTAAGGAGCTTAAGGTGAAGGAACCCTATGGGTCAGCGACGATAATATAATAGAACTCTCGCTCCAGTTTGAGAAGGAGAAACTGAAACCAGATGCAATGAAATTACAGTTGAGTAAAGCCAATTACAAAGACATGAGGGATAAGTTAGCCAGGATTGATTGGAAGGGGAACCTATCAGAGAAGACAGCGGAAGTGGGACCAGTTTGGTTTGGGAATATGCTGGCATGGACTAGTTGGACCGAAGGGTTTGTTTCCATGCTTGGGAGGGGTTTCTGGGAGTAATTCGGAAGATTTAGCAGAAAATTATCAAGGAAGGAAAAATGTACTAAGGAGAGGATGAGGCAACCATACCTGACAAGAGAAGTCAGAAATAGCATATTAGCAAAAGAGAAAGCATACAATGTGGTGAAGACAAATAAGAAGCCAGATGATTGATTGGGAGACCCTTAAAAATCAGCAATGGACATCAAAAAAGCAGTAAGAGGGGAAAAGATGAAATTTGAGAGTGAGCTTGCAAGTAATATAAAAAAGAATGCAAGAGTCTTTTTAGATATTGAGAAACACATTGGCCATGATTGAAAAGCACAGCACTCATGATGGCCTAATCCTCTTCCTATATCTTATGGTCAGAAGCAGGCCATTCAGCCCATCATGCAACCACTAGTTCTCTTACCTCATGCTAATCTCCTACTTTTTCCCTATATCATGACACACTATTTAATTAAAATGTCTTCTTGAATATCTCTTTCCATGTATTATGCCCTTCACTTATAACAGCGAACATTTGTTTTTCAACTCAACATTGTTTCCTAGCTGGGGTCAAATTGAATTTTCTAGGTTTCACTCCATTAAGAGACAGATTACTTCTAAGTTTCTAAGGGGAGTGTATTGTTAGGTGAGAGAATAAAATGTGGAATGTGGGGTTTGATCTACCAAAAGAGCTGGCACAGACACAATGGGTAGAATGGCCTCCTCAGAACTGAAAGCTTTAGTGAACGTATGATTCAAAGTTGCTTCATAAATATTGGATTTTAATGGCATTTAATGATTTTCATAGGGATTTATATAATGACTGTGGTCTGTAGTAATGAAATGTTTAATGGGACACTTGCGATACTGATTATAGACTCAGAGTTGTACAGTATGGAAACAAACTCTTCGGTCCAACTAGTCCATGCCAACATATTCCCAAACCAAACTGGTCCCACTTCCTGTTCATGTACCTATCCAAATGTCTTTTAAATGTGGTAACTGTATCTTCATGATTCACTTCTTCTGGCAATACATTCCACATACAAATTATTGTCTGTGTAAAAAAGTTCTCCCCTCATATTCTTTTTAAATCTTTCTCCTTAAAAATATGCCCACTAGTTTTAAACACCCCCAGCCTAGGGAAAAGGCCCTTGCTATTCACCTTATCTATGCTCCTGATGATGTTATTGGGTGGCATGGTGGCTCAGTGTTTAGCACTGCTGTTTTACAATAATTTGTATGTGGAATGTATTGCCAGAAGAAGTGAATCATGAAGATACAGTTACAACATTTAAAAGACATTTGGATAGGTACATGAACAGGAAGTGGGACCAGTTTGGTTTGGGAATATGTTGGCATGGACTAGTTGGACCGAAGGGTTTGTTTCCATGCTGTACAACTCTATGAGTCTATAATCAGTACCGCAAGTGTCCCATTAAACATTTCATTACTACAGGTTTGATTCCATCCTTGGGCAACTGTCTGTGTGGATTTTACACATTCTCTCTGTGTCTGCGTGGGTTTCCTCCCACATTCCAAAGATGTGCAGGTCAGGTGAATTGGCTACGCTAAATTGTCCTTAGTTGTTAGGTGCATTAGTCAGAGGGATGGGTTATTCGTTGGAGGATCGGTGTGGTGTTGTTGGGCTGAAGGGCCTGTTTCCACACAGTAGGGAATCTAATCTAAACTTCCAAAAGGCCACTTTTCAACCTCCCACACTCCAGTGAAAAAAGTCCCAACCGATCCCAGCCTATCTTCATAACTTAAACCGTCTGATCCTGCAATATCCCAGTAAATCTTTTCTAAATCCTCTCCAGTTTAATAATATCCTTCTTACAGCAGGGCAACCAGAGCTGTACAAAGTACTCCCGGAGAGGCCTCACCAATGTTCTGTACAACCTCAACATGTCATCCCTACTCCTATACCCAAAGGTCTCAGCAATAAAGTAAGCATGCTAAACACCTTCTTCATCACCCTGTCTAAATGTGGCACAACCTTCAAAGAAGTATGTGCCTGAACCCTTAGGTATCTGTGTTCTACAACACCCAAGGTTCTACCATGAATTATATAAGCTCTGCCCTTTTTTGTTTTACCAAATTGTAATACCTTGCACTTATCCAAATTAAACTCCATCTGCCACTCCTCATTGGACCAATTGATCAATATCTCTTTGTAATCTTAAATAAGCTTCTTCATTGTCCACTATACTACTAATTTTGGTGTCTTCTACAAACTTACTAACCATATCTCCTAAATTCTCATCCAAATCGTTTACATAAATGATGAACTAAAGTGGACCCAGTACCGATCCCCATGGTCACTGGTCTCCGGTCCAAAAAATAACCTCGACCACTATATTCTGTATCCTACCATCAAATGAATTCTGTATCCAATTGACAAGCTCTCCCAGAAACCCATGTGCTTAACTTTACTAATTAGTCTACCATGCCGAGCCTTGTCAAAAGCTTTACAAAAGTCTATGTAAACAATGTTTATCACTCAGCTTTCATCAATCTTTTTGGTTACTTTCTCAAAAACCTCAATACAGTTTGTGAGACATGATTTCCCTCGCACAAAGTCATGCTGACTATTCTTAATAAGTCCTTGCCTTTCAAAGTGTATGCAAAACCTATCTTTCAGAATCACCTCCAACAATTTACTTACCACTGACGTCAAAGTCACAGTTCTGTAGGTCCCCAGCTTCTCCTTATAGACTTTTTAAAATAAAGGTACAACAGGGTAATCTAAGATGGAGGAAGGAAAAGTATCTGGTTGTAACAGGCTGCTCCTTTTTTGAGGTATTTTAGGTATTAGAGGTGATTTCCTCAAATTCCAGGAGCAGTAATTACTGTTGCATTGTTGTGTTGTTTTGGAACTTTGGAGAAGAAAAAGTCAAAACAACAGTACTTTTAAAAGAGACAGGAACAGTCAAAGGCAGCACGTGGTGAGTTCTGTGCAGGAGAGAGAGAGAAGAGAGAGAGAGAGAAGTTACTACTTTGCTGTTTGAATTCATGCATCTCTGGGCATCAGAGTATCTGGGAAAATTAACAAACAGTGAAATTCACAACTGATCTTGGAGAAACCTGCTTGGGAGAGATTACAGTACAGAAACAGATAAGGAAATATTTTAAAATGTATCCTTACAGTATGTCTGCAGTAGTGAATAGAGTGGGTTCTTTCTTGATTGTATGTTTTATTGATATATGTCTCTGGATTAAACTTAAATATATAAACCACAAATATTAAGTTAGCCTTGAGCAGTGTTTTGTAGAGAATATTTTTTTGATGACCATAATTCTATTAGTTTTAAAATAGTGATGTAAAAGGAGAGACCATATCTAAAAGTTGAAGGTCTAAATTGGAGGAAGGCTAATTTTAACAGCATTAGGCAAGAAGGGCGGCACGGTGGCTCAGTGGTTAAAACTGCAGCCTCACAGGAGATCTCAGGTTTGAATCCAGCTTTGGGTGACTGGTTGTGTGGAATTTACACACTCTACCTGTGTCTGCGTGGGTTTCCTTCAGGTATTCTAGTTTCCTCCCATACTCCAAAGATGTGCAGGTCAGGTGAATTGGCCATGCTAAAATGTACATAGTGTTAGGTACATTAGTCAGAGGGAAGTGGGTTACTCTTCGAAGGGTCAGTGTGGACTTGTTGGGTCAAATGGCCTGTTTCCACACTGTAGGGAATCTAATCAAACAAATCTTTCAAAAGCTGATTTGGGACAGATGCTCAAAGCAAAGGGATGGATGGAAAATGGGAAGCTTTCAAAAGTGAGATAATGAGAGTTCAGAGACAGTATAGTCCTGTTAAGGTGAAAGGAAAGGCTGATAGGTGTAGCGAATGCTGGATGACTAAGAAAATTGAGAGTTTGGTTAAGAAAAAGAAGAAAGCATATGTCAGATACAGACAAGATAGATCAAATGAAATGTTAGAAGAGTATAAAGGTAGTAGGAGTATACTTAAGAGGGAAATCAGGAGGGCCAAAAGAGGACTTGAGATAGTTTTGGCAAATAAGAGTTAAGGAGAATCCAAAGGGTTTTTACAAATACATTAAGGACAAAAGGGTAACTAGGGAGAGAATATCGCTGTGATTCTCTGATTCTATTTGTGATCTTCCAGTCCTTCGGCACTCCATCTGTGGTTTGTGATAATACAAATATCTCAGGTAGGACATCGCAATTTCTTCCCTAACATCCCACAGTGTCCTGGGATACATTTGATCAGGCCCTGGAGATGTATCCACTTTTATGTTTTCTAAGACCTCCTACACTTCCTCTTCTCTGATGTGAACTGTTGTCAAAATATCAATATTTATTTCCCCAATTTCACTCGTCTCTATTTCTTTCTCCATTTTAAAAACAGAGAAGCATTTATATAGTGCCTCTCCCTGATCTCCAGATATTCAACACATCATTGATCTTTAAGGATCCCACTTCCCTCCCTCGCTGCTCATTTGCACTTAATGTTTTTATAGAATCTCTTTGGAATATCCTTAATGTTATCTTCCAATATAGTCTCATCTCCCTTTTAGCTCTCCTGATTTCCCTCTTAAGAATTGCCCTACACTCTTATACTCTTCAAGAGATGCATTTGATCCCAGTTGTCTATATTCTTGGCCAGATTTTTACTAATCTACTGTCCCCTACTCCTACCAGCCATATCCTTCACTCTAACAGAAACATAATGCCTCTCATTATTACACTTTTGAAAGCATCCACTTATTATTTATCTCTTTACCTGTGAATAGTCTATACCAATCAACTTTTGAAAGTTCCTGTCACTTACCATTAAAAGTTGCCTTATTCCAATTAAGATCTTTAACTTTTATGAAAAGCCTATCCTAGGTATTTTAAAACTAACATAATTATGATCATTAGCCCCACAGCATTTCCCTCCTAACACTTCAGTCATTTGCCATGCCTTCTTTCCCAAGAGAAGGTCAAGTTTTGCTCTTTCTTTAGTGGGCACATTTACATAATGAGCTGAAAATGTGTTGCTGGTTAAAGCACAGCAGGTCAGGCAGCATCCAAGGAACAGGAAATTCGACGTTTCGGGCCAGAGCGCTTCATCATAATGATAAGGAAATTATCTTGAACACATTTAACAATTTCCTGACATACAAGTCCTTAATATTATGGCACTCCCTGTCAATGTTTGGAAAAATTAAAATCCCCTATTATTATAACCCTATTATTCTTACATATATCTGCAATCTCTCTACATATTTACTCCTTAATTTCCTCCTAACTATTGGGGGTCTATAGTACAATCAAGGTGTTTGGACAATTTATCATGTCACAGGTTTGAAGCAGAAGCAGGTTGTCTGGAAAAGTCTTTTCTGAATTCTGAACACTTTGTTTCATCCTATTTCTCTCTATATATTTTATTCTCTCTCCAGTGCAGATGCTGGTGTTATCAAAGGATTACTACATCCCTAAAAGGGCTCCCGTACAACACGTCATGGCTTTATCTTTACTGAATTGCCAATCCAATCAGGACAGAGATATACAGTTCTCCCACGGGAATGCTACTGCTTGTCTTGTGCAGATGGGTCCTTGCAACATTTAATCCTCAGAGACAGTTGAGCTATCTATGGGGCTAGAATTTTAAAAAGCTTGTAGTTGGATGCTCAACAACTAAAACTTTTGATAACCTTTAATTGACATGAATATTTCACAGGAAAACTGACCTTTTCAGCTGACTCGCAAAAACTCACTTAGCAGGCAAAAGTCACGCTAATATTAGGAAATAATTGTTTTATCACAGACTCTTCTCCAGTGTAAGGTCAGCCCTCCTGGGTGCTGTCATTTTGAGATTTTGCACTGTTGAGATGGTACACTTTCACATTGTGGTTAATGATCACATTTACACTTACAGTTAGTGTTTCCTGGGTCATTTCTGGAGAGAGAAGTTAAAGGCTACATGTTGTGAATCCCAGCCCTGGGGATTTCTGTGGCTCCTCTTTAAGACTCTTGTATGCCAGAATATCTAGAACAGTTACCTTTACTGAGTTCACGACAGGAAGTTTCTTGCAGTTTTTTCTTTCTCTCTTTCCTCATGCAATAGAAATGGTATTTCTAATTCCTCCTCCAGTACGGAGCTGTTCCACATGTGAACCAGCAAATTGATCTCACACATGCATGCATTTCACTAGATGAGATCCATAGGCTCAAAGTCCTAATGTAGTTACTTAATCAAACTATCCAAAAATCTTATGACACATGTTCAGGGCAGATGGGATTTCATACCAAATCTTCTGGCCCAGAGTTAGGAACACTACCACTGCAACACAAGACCCTATCATCTCATTGATCATATACTTCCGACTTGAACTGAAATAGCATGTAGAAAGCAAGAGAAAAGTGAGCTATTTTCAGGTCGTCGTATGTCTCAGTTCATACATTTTTCAATATATGCTGAGTTGCAACATTTATCTTTGAAGCATTTGAAGTTGTCATTGTGAGATCTTGAACGGCCTCTTTTCCCAGCAACTGTGGACGGTGTGCGTACTATTGAGCCTGGGTTGCGATCTGACCATAGCCACGTTGCAAAATAGAATGCTGCGAAAGAAGATCCCCTCCGTTCACACCCACCCAATCCACACACACATTGCTGACCATTAATTGGGTTTATGAGACAGCATTGTTGCTCTCCAAGTTGCTTTTGGCCTGCAACTGCGGTTCTCTCAGTCTACGAGAGCATCGGTTAAATTCCCACTCCAGAAACCCGAACACAACATATAGGCTGACAAGAGAGTGAGTAAGGGAGTGCTGCACTTTCACCAGTGCCATGTGTTCATTATTTTAAATGCGATATTAAACAGAAGACACCTTTGCCCTCTCATACAGATTTAACCATCCTATTTTGAAGGAGGGTCGATGGGTGCTCCCTTGGTGTCCTGACTATGATTAGGAGAACATATTACATAATCAAATTGCTGTATACAGAAGCTTCATATAGGCCTATTGTAATCCTTTCCTACACTACAATAGTGATTACTCTCCATACATTACTGAAACATTGCCCAAAAGGATACAAGAAGATGTAGATTTTCATGTTGCATTCATCAGAAATAGGATGTATACAGTTCCTGAGCTGGGGCTTGTCCACTCTGACCACTTTCCTTTTTTTTCTTCTTTCCCTTTATCCTGTTTTTTTTTAGGGTTTTTTTCTCTACTTACCTTTGGTAGGGAGCTGGGCCGTGAAGGCAGTGGTAGCGACAGCAATGGCTGGGGGCCTGGAGCAGGACGGTGGTGTTGGCCATGGGGCTGGTGAGCACAGGAAGGACTCTGATGGTTGGCAGCACAAAAGGGATTGAGTACACCACAAAGGTGATCAAGATCAGCACAGGTAGGTCACTCTCAGTGCAGGAGAGATCACGCTCGGCTTGGAAGAGATAGAGACCAATGTAGGGGAGATTGAGACCAGCGTGAAAAGATTGAGACCAGTGCAGAGGAGATTGAGACCAGTACCCAGGAGATCAAGCCCAATATGGGGCTGATCAAGATTCTGCTTGCTCATGGAGATGCAGCAAAGTTTGAAAGTCTCTATAAGCCCAGTGAAGGGGCGGCGGTGTTGATAAAGACCAATGCAAGAGGGATCAAGACCAGCATGGGGCAGGTCAAGACCAGCACAGGAGAGATCAAGCCCAGCGCGGGGGAGATCAAGCGCAGTGCAGGGGAGGTCAAGCCCAGTGTGGGGGAGGTCAAGCCCAGTGTGGGGGAGATCAAGCGCAGTACGGGTGAGAACAAGTGCAGCACAGGGGAGATCAAGACCAAAGTGTGGGAGATCCAGCCCAATGCAGGGGAGATCAAGCCCAATCAAGCGCAGTGGGGGGGAGATCAAGCCCAGCTCAGGGGAGATCAAGCCCAGCATGGGGGAAGAGATTGAACTCTCATGGGGACAGTGCAGCCTCATGTAAAAATCCTAGCTTGGAGTGACTGCAGGCCCATGGCTGAAGAAGAACTTTATCTCGAACTTCCAACTTATTTCTTGATTTTTCTAATTTGTACCTAAGACTTTGTACCTGGGTACCTTTGTACCTAAGATCATGCTGGGACTGGTGACTTTATTCAGTTTTCACTGGAACCTAGAACTTGAGTACACATGACAATAAAACCTAATTCTAATTCTAACTATTTTATGAAGAATGAGAAGAGGGTACTTATTGATTGATCTACACTTGGCATGGAGATGCAGCAAAATCAGTGGACTACCAATTTTAACTCTTAGATTCTGCTTGCTCATGGTGATGCAGCCTCTACAACCCCTTAATGTGAAAAATGTCCATGTGTAAAAATAATTTTTGCCCATATAAAACAAGGTTTTGAGAATTTAGCTTCTAAGTACATCTGAAGGCCTGGCTGATGGTCTCTAATTGGCTTCTGCTGTAACTCGTACCACAGTTCAGATTATTTCACAAATGATTTCCAACAGCTGATTCATATCCCATGTTGGATATCACGTCTCATGCTGGATGTACTTTTCTGAGAGTTGAGGAAGCTCAGTTTGCCTGAGCAGAAGTTGTCCTGTGCTAGCTGTAAATAGCAAATATGATGTGTTGTTTGATACAATCTGCCAGTCATTAGGATTTACATACCTTGCATCACACTGGCACTGGAACTCATATATCACATTATTCACCCGATGCTAGGCAAAACGCATTGGATCTAAAGTCCTACTCAAAGTATTGATTTCCAAGTGTATTGATAGAACTAAAGTGAGACAGTCTGACAAATGAGTGAAATTTTACACAAGATGGGATAACTGTATGTTAGAAACTACCTGTATAAATATTCAAAATCATATCTTATATAGGAGGAGAAAGTGAGGTCTGCACCTACTACCCCACCAACCTCCATATACAGCGTATCATCTGCCGTCATTTCCGCCACCTCCAAATGGACTCCACCACCAGGGATATATTTCCCTCCCCTTCCCTATCAGCGTTCCGAAAAGACCACTCCCTCCGTGACTCCCTCGTCAGGTCAACACTCCACACCAACCCAACCTCCACTCTCTGCACCTTCCCCTGCAACCGCAAGAAATGCAAAACTTGCGCCCACACCTCCTCCCTTACTTCTCTCCAAGGCCCCAAGGGATCCTTCCATATCCGCCACAAATTCACCTGCACCTCCACACACATCATCTATTACATCCGCTGCACCCGATGTGGCCTCCTCTATATTGGGGAGACAGGCTGCCTACTTGCGGAACGTTTCAGAACGCCTCTGGGACACCAGGACCAACCAACCCAACCACCCCATGGCTCAACACTTTAACTCCCCCTCCCACTCCACCAAGGACATACAGGTCCTTGGACTCCTCCATCGCCAGACCATAACAACACGATGGTTGGAGGAAGAGCGCCTCATCTTCCGCCTAAGAACCCTCCAACCACAAGGGATAAACTCAGATTTCTCCAGTTTCCTCATTTCCCCTCCCCCCACCTTGTCTCAGTCAAATCCCTCGAACTCAGTACCACCTTCCTAACCTGCAATCTTCTTCCTGACCTCTCCGCCCCCACCACACTCCGGTCTATCACCCTCACCTTGACCTCCTTCCACCTATCGCATCTCCTACGCCCTTCCCCCAAGTCCCTCCTCCTGACCTTTTATCTTAACCTGCTGGACACACTTTCCTCATTCCTGAAGAAGGGCTTATGCCTGAAACGTTGAATCTCCTGCTCCTTGGATGCTGCCTGACCTGCTGTGCTTTTCCAGAAACACATTTTCAGCTCATATCTTATATAGGCAGGTCAGCGTTGTGGAGTCAACTCAGGTTTCTTGGTACATGATTCAACTTGCACTCAAGGACTTAAATGCATGCCAAGCAACAGTGATGCCATTTACATGCATTTGCTACTTGCAAATTTAAAACTTACAAAGAGAAGGTACCTTCACATTGAACAAAGCCAAGTGCTCATTTAGCAAAAGCAGAATTGAATTCTTTGGTCACACATTCTACAGTGAATGTCATAGAAACTACAAAAAATGTTGACGCTATTGCAAATGCTGAGGATGCTAAAAATGTGCAGGAATTCAAGAGTTTGCTAAGATTCATCCCTTTCTGTGGTCAATATGTTACATTACCTGCCCCTTTACAATCTGGTAAAAGAGACCACCAAGTTGGAGTGTACAAAATCAATCAAACAGACCATTCAGTAGATGGAAGAAACGTTAGCAGCAAGTTGCACAACTGCCTGTTACAAAGCTGAAAAAGCCAAGTCATGATACAAACCCAGTTGGTTTAGGTGGTGTTCTCATACATAAAGACAAGGTAGGCATCCCATTAGTAATTGTGATAGCAAATAAATCACTAGCACTGATACAGCAACATCATTCACAAACAGGGGTGAAATATTCTAAATAACATTCATCTTTCCCTGTGTTTGAAGCTCAGTTTTTCTTACAATGCACAACAACCAATTGCATGAATAGGATGATGCAAATACAGACTACAACAGTTCAGCCAACTGAACATCTGCAGAATCTGTTGGCGACGAGATTGCTAGATAACATCTTGATCTCATAAGCCTCGATGCAGTGTCAATCACTTAAATGAGCTGACTTCAAAGCTAAAATGTTGCAACTAAGTCTGATAGCTATACAATCTCAACAATTGAAAGGCATGTTTGAGAGAGCACCTACAACTGAAATTGCTCATATACTATTTTCAGAATGTTCAACATGAGCTCACAATTACAATCATACTTGATCTGATGTCACATGGAAACTACATTGTCATTCTAGACTCATTGAGGAAATGTATTGCTGATATAGCACGTGAAAATCACCAGGGCACTTTTAAATCAAACAGCTGTTTCAGGATAAGGCATGGTTCCCAGGGATTAACCGCATTATAGAGCACAAAATCAGTCGGTGTTTGTCATGTCAAGCAACCACAATGACAAATTCTTGTGATCCTCTGAAGCTGTCTCTAGTACCTGCAGGATCATTTTAGGATAGCTTTTATTTTGCAGATTTTCACACACCGTGGTGTCTGTTTATTGCCACTGAAGGCAACAGCAGATTCCCATTTGTGGAAGCATTTACAACTACTTCAATAAAAGCAGTCATCTGTAAGTTTGACCAGGTTTTTACGTTGTTTGGAGTCCCTCCAATGGCGAGAAATGACAATGGCCTCCCCATCTACAGTGCTAAGTTCAGTAAATTCACAAAATATCTGGGTTTCACTCATCAGAATATCACATCCCATTGGCCAGGATCCAATAGAGAAGTTGAGAGATTTAGGCAGAAAAAAAGTGATAAGCATTGCTACAGCTGAGAGTAAGCCTTGGATCAACTTATTTGCAATTACAGGATGACTGTTCTCTCAACTACTGAAATGTCTCCAACTAGACTCAACTTTGCACATCCTATGTGCTATATTAACTCATTGTTAAACTACAGAGCAAATGATTAATAGGCACATGAACGTGATCAAGGACAGAAAATTCGAATTAAAGTAAATGCAGAACAAAATATGAAACTTAGAGCTAAGCACTCCTAACGCCTAGGAGGTAAGGTCCTTGTGAAATATAATGGTCATGTTGAAAGACAAAAAAATCCCTTGTGTCATCCAGCTATTTGCTATGATAGGATTGATGAGTACTGCTAAACAGTTCACACATCATTGACCTGAAATATGTCATTCCTGAAAACACCACTCATAAACTGTGAATCTGATTCTGACACCAACATTTCAGATAAAGAATGAATTAAATGAGATGCCACCTGATGTCAGACCACATCCTACACATGAGACACAATGTCCATTGCCATCTATATACTTCAGTGACTATATTACAAAGTCAACCATTCTTAGTTGGTGAAAACATGTTTTATCTCATTGTAGATGACTGAGTTATTGTTATATTAATGGAAAAGTCTGTATTTGATGTTACTGGTGAAGGTGAATGTTCACAACATGCTTTTTTTAAAAAAAACTTTTGGAAGAAAGCAATTGAAACACACTATGCCTCTCATTTATTGAGAAGGGGAAGGATGTAGTGTACTGAAAACTGCATTATGCACCTACTTAAGGTGACCATACTCAGCTACCAGCAGAGTGATTTTAGAAAGAGAATAAATAAATCCATGTTATTTTTAAAACACATGCTAGTATACTGCTCCGTACTGATTAATGCTGAATCATCCCAAGAACTTCATAGCAGTGGAATTGAAAAATACAATGAGACGTGGCAGTCTATAACGGGGGCAGAAAACATGTTTTAAATAAAATATACATAACAAGCCCTTAATTGACTGGGGATACAATTTTAATACAATCTGACCAGTGATAGAGTAGTAGCAATCCTGATGTTAACAGAATTGATCATAAGGAAAAATATTGATTCTACCAGTTAATAATCTTGTCAGATCCCTTACAGTTTTCTGCTGGTTTTATGCATTCATGTATTATAGATATGTAAACTCTGAATATTAATGCTTATATTTTTCCCATTCTTGTTTTCAAATCTTTTCATGACATTACTTCCATGTTTTTGTAACAACCGGTGTCCCTACAAATTTTGAGATTTCTGTCTTCTTCAAATTCTAGTCTTTTGTGCATTACTGATTTTCAATTTGTTTTAATCTGTCTTGGACTTAGACTCTGGTATTCCGCCGTGACTGTCGCCCCATCTCTACTCTCTATATTTTTTTTAATGACCTCCCTAAAACCCAAATCCTTGACCAATTTGTTTAAAACCTGCTCAAATATTTCTCAATGCTATTTGGTCTGGTAATGCGTCTAAGTTGTCCTGGACTGGGTTAATGCACTAAAAGCATTTTGAAATTGCAAGTTATAGTCAAGCTGCATGAAAAACTAAGTATAGACTTATGCACCCCTCTCTCCTACGATATGTCAACTAACTAATTTGCATTGTGTTATATGTACACCAAAGGACACTAAATCCAATTGAATGCAACTGATAAGAGTTCAAGATATTGCTAGTCTGAATTTTCCAACTGGTTAATATCAGGATTACTGGCAGCCTTATGATCTCATCTTCCAGCCACTGTCGAGAGGACTGGTAAAATTCAGGTCTCATTCATCCTGGCTAGATAACGTTAAAAATCACACAGTACCAGATTATAGTCCAACAGGTTTAATTGGAAGCACACTAGCTTTCGAAGCGACGCTCCTTCATCAGGTGGTACCTGATGCGTACCGGAGCGTAGCTCCAAAAGCTAATGTGCTTCCAATTAAACCTGTTGGACTATAACCTGGTGTTGTGTGATTTTTAACTTTGTACACCCCAGTCCAACACCGGCATCTCCAAATCATGGCTAGATAATAGCATTCTTCCTTCTGAATCATATTCAAGCCTCACTGCAGGAATGAGATTAGCTCATCCAGACCATCAGCCTAGCTGTTCCTTTTAACATTACAGTACTGATGGAATGCTGCATAATGAGAGGTATTGCCTTTTGGAGGGGATATTAAAATTTAGCTCATTTTAGCCATGCAAGGTGAAAATAAAAGGACCCGTTCTATTTTGAAGAAGAGAAGTAAATTTCTCTATGCTACCCTTGATCAATATTTGTCCATCGACTGACATCAACAAAACAGATTAAAAGGCTCTTGTCATGTTGTTGTTTGTTGGAATTTGCTTCATGCAGATTGGCTGCTGCTAATATTGAGTGGACTTCAGAAGTGTGAATCGGCTGTGAAGTGCTTTGATCACCTGAAGTTAAGGAAGTCACAATAATAAATGAAAGCCTTTAATTTTATCACAGCATAATAACTAGAGAGGTTAACATTAACCATTATTCTATCCAGAATCCTGACCTGAAGCAGATTTCGCTGTTAATGAGCAGCTAACTAATTGGACAGGAGACCATTCTCCATTACTGCTATTCAGTGTGAGGCACAGACACTAATTCAGTGGCTATAACCAACCATAAAGATAAATGTTTGCTTTCCCAGACAAAATTAGAATGAGTTAAGAATCGATAATTAATTATCAATTTAAATCTAAAATGAGCATGCCAACCTTCATATCTGATGTGAACTATCATACATTAATATATTAGAAACGTCCAGCAGAAAAATGCACCCCTCTCTCCTACGATACGTCAACTAACTATGGCTATGGGGAAAGAGGGAGACAGGGATTAAGTACCTTGCTCGTACAAAGAGCCACCATAGGAGTGATAGGCCTCCTCCTGTGCTACATTATTCTCTGAATCTGCGACTAACTGTGGCATTCAAACAAAAGACAATCACAAAGCAAGAAGGTTATAAAGAAAGAGGTAAATGACCCTTTTAATACATTGGAAACTACTTCAGATTGTGTAGGTACAGCTGAAATAATAGAATTATGCAGCTTGAGGCCGCAGTTATTCATTTACAACGAAAGCAGTTAAAGAGAAATGCCTTCACACAGAGAGTGATGAATATACAAAATCCACTGTTGCATGAAGTAATTGATGTTGATAGCATTGATACATTTGCAAGGTTTCACGCATATACAGAGGAAAAGTGAACATAGGCACAGAGGGTGCAGGGCTGGGGAGGAGAATTGTATGTGATCTAAATGCTGGCAAAGATCAGTTGCAATACTAAAAGAATTAATGAGACTGTAGGGTGACAGTTTCCTTAGATCTGATTGTCTCGATCCCATAGGCTTAGTGGGAGTGACTGTTGAGATAACAGATGCATTGGCTGTATCTTTTCAGTATTTTCTGGATTCTGTAAAGGATGGAAAAGTGCATAGGTAACACCACTCTCTCCTCCCCATTAAGAAAGCAGTGAAACAGGAGCAGGAATTTATAGGCCAGTTAATCTAACATCTGACATTGAGAAAATGTTGGAGGCTGTTATTCTGGAAGTAGTAGCAATGCACTTACAAAATCAAACACTGTCAGATGGATAAACAGGAATCATCGATTGTATTTTTCAAATCAGCATTTGTCAGGGTGTTCCACAAAACAAAATCACGTGATAAGAGCTCATGATGTCAAGGTAATATGTAAAGTTGAATAGAAAAATAGTTAACAAATAGCAAAGAAAGAGCTGGATAAATGGGTCGTTATCAGGATAACAAATTTTATCCAGTGGAATATCAATTTTAATGTTGGTGTCTCAACTACATATCTGTATTAGTGGCATGGATGAAAGCATTGAGAGTGTTGTGACTAACTTTGCAGGTGATACAAAAATACATAAGGAAGCAAGTTGAGGAGGATACAAAGAATCCACAAAAAGATATATAACCAGGATGAGTAAGTGGGCAAAATTTAAGAGCTGGAAATATAAAGTAAGAAACTGCGATTGTCCACTTTGATGGGAAGAACAAAAAAGCAGACTATTACTTAACTGCAACAAGAACATAGAATTCTGCAATATACAGTGTCCTTGTGCATGAATCACAGTAATTTACTATTCAGATGCCATAAGAAATTAGAATAGCAAATGAAATTTTGCCTTTAAAGTGGATAAAATGTAGATGTAATGAAGTCTTGCTACAAGACTTTCGAGCTCCTGCCTGAAACATCGATTTTCCTGCTTCTTGGACGCTGCCTGACCTGCTGTGCTTTTCCAGCACCACTCTAATCTTGACACTGATCTCCAGCATCTGCAGTCTTCACTTTTGCACATTTGCACAGTTTTGGTCTCCTAACTTAGGAAGAGGAATACTTACACTTGAGGTAGCTCATGAAAGGTTCACTGAATTTATTCCTTGGATAAATAGACTGTCTTATGGGAAATATTGAGCAGGTTGCTTTCAAATTCATTGGAGTTCTGCTGAGGATGTAACAGCATGGATAAAGACAAACCAATGGACGTAGCATGTCTCAATTTTCAAAAGACATTTGGTCACATACTACATAAAAACACTAATGCACAAAACAAGGGCTTATGGTGCTGGGAGAATGTATTACCATGGACAGAGGATGAGCTAATTAAATGGGTTATTTTCAGGTTGGTGAACTATAACCCATTGAAGTTACATTGGAGTTCAGAAGAATGAGAGGTAATGTTGTTGAAAGATGTGAAATTTTGAAAGCACTTGACACTGCAAATGCTGAAAGAATGTTTTCCTTCATGGGACACTCCAAAACTCAGGGACACAGGTTGAAAATAAAGAGTGCCCTGTTTAAGATGGAAATAAAGAGAAAATTCTTCCCTCAGCAAGTTGTCAATCTTTGTTCTGCTTTCCACTTCAAAGCAGAAGATGTTGAGTCACTGAAGATTATCTGTTTAATTGATTTGAATTTTGATCAACAACAGAGTCAAACATCACGAGGGCGGACAGGAAATTAAAGTTAAGGCCATAATTACATCAGCCAGAGCCACATTGGATGAAGGAACAGACTGGAATAATAGAGGACCCACTACTGCTTCACCTTCTTATGGTCTAATGATGGGCAAGTAGGCAGTATAATATTGTAAATATTAAATACCGTAATTTCCATATTGAAAATAAATCCTAAGCTTGTTTGTTGTTGTCCTATAATTAGAGATGATGCAAGTTTAGACTGCTCGAGTCAAATCTAGTCTATTTCTAAGATCATTCCTTTTCCAAACATCTGACAGACTCCCAAAAAGCCACTGCTAAGGGGGAACTGAATATCACTCAGGTGATTAGAGACTGGAGCAGAATCAGAGTCTCCACCCTGCTTATCTGAGCATCACCTTTAACAAGACACTCAAGTAAAGATTGTACCTCATCATGATTGTATGAAAAAGTAAAACTGACACCAACCTCCTTGGTAAACTGTTTGGTACCTCAAGGGATCATGGACCACGACTTGAAAGGACCTTCATTCTTGCCATCACGGACTCAACTGGGTGATCAAATTTCAGTGGACATCACTATGGTGCCGATCTTTTTTTACATTCAACTTACTAATGTGCAACTCAATGTCATCACAGCTACAACCAACTCACTTCCCTTGGTTCCAAATCCTGAGCAGCACTACATCAGGAGTGTAATTACAACAAGAAAGCTATTGGAAAAGCTTCATTCCACCTCAAATGTGCCCTTTTATTATCACTTCCCTAACCTATACGTGGCACACCTTCCCTCATCACCTCAGATAGTTAAACCCACCGTGTTGAAGAGCATCAATTCAGGAGGTATGGCAGAAGTATTAGTAGGAGAAAATTCCACCAGCAACTCCCATCTATTCGTAGTCACTGACACTTGTCCACTCAAAGTTGATCACCCATGATGACAAAGGGTTCTTTTAACTTGTTTCCAGAATGGCCAAAGTCTTTGTGCAGCCACTCAATATCAATGGGGTCACCAAAAGCATCCAACTCTGCAGCCAGGGTGCAGTCCAAATGATGACTTGTATTGCTGAGGGCTGTCTGCTGAGTAAGCCTGAAAGTTGGCTGAAAGAAACTCGTTCTACACATTGACAAGGCTACTGACTGGCTCAGTGACAATGTACACACTAAGTAAATAATACAGGCCATCAGATCAGAGCAGTCAACCATAACTTTGAATGAACAAAACACTGTGTGCAGCACCTGCCATTTGCTTCAAAGAACCAAAGGTTCCCTCACACACTCAAATGATATTCCACCAAAATGTCAGACATGTGGCTGTAGTATAATGAAAATTATTACAAAGAGGTTGAGTTATAGAGACATGCAGCCTGGAAACAGGTCCTTTAGTCTGACTCATCCATGCAGATCAGGTTTTCTCAGCTGATCTAGTCTCATATGCCTGTGTTTGGCCAATGTTCCCTCTAAACCTACCTATCTAAATGCCTTTCAAATGTTGCAATTGTACTTGCCTCAACCACTTCCTCTGGCAGCTCATTCCATACATGTACCACCCTCTGCATGAAAAAGTTGCCCCTCAGGTAACTTTTAAATCTTTCCCCTATCACCTTAAATCTATGCCCTCTAGTTTTAGACTCCCCTAACCTGGGGAAAACTTTAGCAATTCACTTAATCTATGGTCCTCATGATTTTATAAAACTCAATAAGGTCACCCCTCAGCCTCCTACACTCTACAGCAAAAGATCCCAGCCTACCCAGCCTCTCCTGAAACCCTCCAGTCTTGGTAACATCTTTGTAAATCTTTATTGCACCCTTTCTTGTTTAATAACATCCTTCCTATAACTGGGCAATCAGAATTCACACAGTGCTCAAATGAGGGCCTTATTAATGTTGTAAAATAACATTCCAACTCCTGTACTCAATGCTCTGACCAATGAAGGCAAGCATGCCAAATGCCTTCTTCACTACCATGTCTGCCTGTAATGCCACTTTCAAACTCCTGCCCTGGTTTGGCTTACCAAAATGCAACATCTTGCACTTAGCTGAATTGAACTCTATATGCCATTTCTCAGCCCATTGGCTCAGTTTTACTCTTGGATAACTTTCTTCACTGTCCATATTACGACCAATTTCGGTGTTAGCTCCAAACTTACTAACTATACCTCCTATTTTCTCATCCAAATCATTTATATCAATGACTATCCACAGTGAACCCAGCAGCAATCCTTGCAGCACACTGCTGAGAAAAGTTTAAGGGAAAACAAAAACATAAATTGCTGTAAAAGCTCAGTGGATCTGGAAGCATCTGTGGAGAGAAATTAGAGTTAATGTTTAAGGTTGAATGACCCTTCCTTAGAACTCTTTAAAGGAGAAATTTAAAGGAAATGTGCAAGGCAAGTTTTTTTGCATAGACAATAGTAGGTGCATGAAATTCCGGAAGAAGGGCTTATGCCCGAAACATCGATTCTCCTGCTCCTTTGATGCTGCCTGACCTGCTGCGCTTTTCCAGCAACACATTTTTCAGCTCTGATCTCCAGCATCTGCAGTCCTCACTTTCTCCTAGCATGAAATGCACTGCCAGAGAAGATGGTAGAAGCAGATACAATAGCAATGTTTACAAGACATTTAGACAGACACATCAACAGGCAGGAAATACGGAGATATGGGCCATATTCAGGCAGTTGGGATTAATTTAGAATGGCACCCTGTTCAGCACAGACATGGTGGGCCAAAGGGCCTGTTTTTGTGCTCGACTGTTCTATGTTCTATTTTGTCTTTCTATGTGTCCAAATCTCTCAGGCAGTGTCAAGTTAACATCCATGGCTTTTCTAAGTTGTTAGCTGATCGATTTGAAACATTAAACTTGCCTTTCAGGAATTGAAGGTCTCTCACATTTCTCAGCCTCCTGTTGACTTGCACGGATTTCACTGTCTCTCTTTGGGGAATGTCTCAGCTAGGTTTAGCAATTATTCTATAAATGCTGCAAAACTGTTGAAGGCTGCTTTCCCTCAAGTTATTTAAATAATCACTTCATTCCCTTCTACTAGGCTATTGGATGTCTGTGATTGCTTTAGTGCTCATTTCCGGTCAGCATGTAAAGGCACTAATCTTGAATCAGAATGGCTGAAATTGTTGTTTTGAAACGACTCTTGTTGGAGGTCTGGTTTTCCCCGTGCTGCCTACCTAGTGTGCTGTTAAAATCGATTTTCACATTTTGAAGGATTGCTCACTCAATTCATGATCTTTGCTTTGCTGTCGGACTTGAAGCCTGTGACCACTATATAGGGATTTTCTTCACAGTTCGCAATGCTTCTGTTGTGTAGCCTTGAATAACAGTGTCAGTTGATTTTCTGATTTTCACTGCCTCCACTTTGTCAATGGAGCAGACTTGGAGTTCCTTCACAGTCTCTGACTGCACTTTGCAGTTTTGCCACCATTTTTGCAGGTCTGACATCTAATCTTTAGAGTTGAATTTTCAGTGCAGTGGGGTCCATTACTCTTCCTGTAGATATTGCAGGTGGTGCTATTTTATTACAGGAGGTGCTATTTAAACTAACTTATGCATTGAATCTTATCTCTAAGTTACAAATATAAGCCCAATTTACTCACCCTCTCATCACAGGGCAACCCTGTCCTTCCAGAGTCTGATCTAGTGAACCCTCGCTGCACTGCCTGCAATGCAATTCTATCCTTTCTTAAATGTGGAAACTGAAACTTCACACAGTACTCCAGATGTAGTCATGACAAAGCCCTGTCCAACTGGCACAAGACATCTTTATTCTTGTGCTCCACTTTGTTTGCAATAAAGACCAAATTGCCCTTTGGTTTCCCGATTGTTTGCTTTATCTGCATGCTGACTTCCTGTGTCTCATGCATAAATACGCTCAAATCCGTTTGAATATCAAGTTTCAAACGTATTAAAAATTATTCTGCTTTTCTATTATTATTACCAAACAAATAATTTCATTTTCTTCCACGTTATACTTCATCAGCCAGCTTAGAGTGTCTGAGAGCCCCTCCAATGACAGCCACATTGCTTCTGGACCTCCCAACACATTGCATACACACGTACTCTTCAAACTCCCCCTGACTGTTTTGGGCTTGTTATAGACAGGGTAGAGATGGTGGAATAATTTTTCTCTTTTCTCCTCACCACAGCATGTTTTAAAGGCAGTGTTTTAAACCTTTTTGTCATCTGATTTTTCAATAGTAAAAACGGAACAGACTTTTAAGCAAGTTTAAATTGGAAAACAAATACACATTTACTCACACAACACCGTGAAAACGTAAACACCGTGAACAGACTCAGACCTCAATGTACACAGACACATGCGCAGAAGTAAAGATGGATTCTAGACAACACATGCAGCTAGATTATTAGACAGAACTAAGTCACATTCAGATTGAATCCTTTAAACTGTAAATGATGTAAGCCAGGATGTGTTCCCACTCATTCAGTTCTTTGGAGAACAACGATAATTGAATCATTTCAAGAAAATGAAACCTTTCTTTGCCCTTTGCACCAACTGACTAGACTGGTTGTTAGGTTAGTTTTTTTGCTTAGCTGGAGGATAAGTTCCTCTTGTCCTATTTGCCTCCAGGCAATTGAGTTTCCCCTAATTCTGGGGGCAATAAGATGTGCTATCTTTGCAAAATTCAGTTATATGATCCAGAATTACTTAGTTAACAACCATCACTATACAACGAAAAAGAGGCCTATGAAAATTATTTATGATTTGATTGATTTCTTTACAACTCCCATTGTTACATTTGAGCTTGGAGTCAGTACATCAAGGCAACCACAGATATTGAGTTTTCGATAGGCCACTAATAACAGGAATTGTAAATCCCACTGCTGTAAATCTAAGGCATGGCACTGCACTCATGGATCATTTACTTTTTAAGATCTTTCTGGAAGTGTGACCATGTCTGAGTCAATCCTTTGAATAGAAAATCAGAAGATCACCACACACTTGGCGAATATTTTAGATCAAAGTAAATTGCCTATGTGCAATATATTCCTTTTTTTGTAAAGCAGTGCCCATAATCTGCACACATTCATTGGCATATGATACAAGCATGGCAGACTCAGTGTTTAACACACTAGCAGTGCGATTGTTCTATTTCAGTTCTTCATTTCAACCCATATGACCCTATTTAATTCTTATTTCAACTATTCTAGTGTATTACCACTCCCCACAGCTCTGATTATTCCTTTAACCAATGTTGCAATCCCTCTTCCTAAAATGGATCTCCATCTATTTTATTGAAAAATATATCCTGCCCTTCATTAATCCAAATTTAAATAATCACCATGTTATCATATTTCCAGTCGTATCCTCGTTCTGTTTATTTTATTCATTGCCAAAATCCCAGCTCCGTTCAGAAGCATTTTTTTTCCCCACAAATCCCACGTGAAGCATAACAGTGTCGCTGGTATCTAAAACCCCCCTCCTCCTCTGAAAACATCTCTCCATTGTGATTCATTTATTTTATTTCTGTGTTTGCAAAGCACTGGGAGAATTTACTATCTTTGAGGTCCCACTTCTCATTTCCTTCACGACTTTTTAAAATCTTCCTCAGGACCTCCTCATTCTTTCCACCCACATGATAGATACCCTACCCTCTCACTGAATAACCTCCCGGGTTGGGTATTCTGCAGCTGCTGAGTGGTGTCCTTGACTCTGGTACCAGGGAGTCAAAATAATATCATGTTGGTGTCATGCCCACAATCTCAGAAGGGCCAGTATATTTCAATAACTTTAAGAATATTTCTTCACTGGACTATCTCGTCGTCTCCTCACTGGCGTGGCTCTGGTTCCAATAACCAGAAGTATCGCTACTATCATCAGTATTTAAATTGAAACTCCATAATCACCTGATGAAGGAGCAGCGCTCCGAAAGCTAGTGTTTCCAAATAAACCTGTTGGACTATAACCTCTTGTTGTGTGATTTTTAAATTGAAACTAGATTAGACAGTAAGATGCATTCGGAAATCTGAAGCCCCATACTTGACTGTCAGTCTGATGGTTGAAATGACTCCACAAAGGCCAGTATCCTGTCACCAAGTCACCTTTTATTTATGCGTGGAGAGTCCTTGACATTGATCCAGGTCTCTCAGAGTGAACAGAATCTCTGACACTCCTATTTATATCTGTCAGTGAAGGCTCCCCAGTTGGATCAGATTAACAGCCCCAATCATGGAACGCATATTCTATGAGGTCCACCTGGATGACCTCATTACTGAAGTCACCCATTTCTGCTTTATGTGGCCACCCTGAATCCTGCTAACTACTTGGCAGTCTGCTTGGAGCTTGTGCTGCAATGACACAAACTGTTGTTTAATCACCAAAATGCTGAGACTGAGCTCCTCCAGCTGATGGCACACCTTATATGTTTGTTGACCAGAACAGAGGAAGCTCTCATAGAGTTCCCAATAGCACTGGATATGCATTCAGTGGGACTGAGAAGCCCTAACATTCTATTTATTTAACTATTAGTGCCTTTCATAAAACTCACTGCCCTACATTAGAATGAAAGAAATTATAACATCAATCCAAAGTTTGGGAGAAGATTTGTAGCTCGGGTGCTCGTTGTTGTGGTTCTGTTCGCCGAGCTGGGAATTTGTGTTGCAGACGTTTCGTCCCCTGTCTAGGTGACATCCTCAGTGCTTGGGAGCCTCCTGTGAAGCGCTTCTGTGATGTTTCCTCCGGCATTTATAGTGATTTGTCTCTGCTGCTTCTGGTTGTCAGTTCCAGCTGTCAGCTGCAGTGGCCGGTATATTGGGTCCAGGTCGATGTGTTTGTTGATAGAATCTGTGGATGAGTGCCATGCCTCTTGGAATTCCCTAGCTGTTCTCAGTTTGGCTTGCCCTATAATAGTAGTGTTGTCCCAGTCAAATTCATGTTGCTTGTCATCTGCGTGTGTGGCTACTAAGGATAGCTGGCCGTGTCGTTTCGTGGCTAGTTGGTGTTCGTGGATGCGGATCGTTAACTGTCTTCCTGTTTGTCCTGTGTAGTGTTTTGTGCAGTCCTTGCATGGGATTTTGTACACTACATTGGTTTTGCCATTATAACATTAATAGTCATGAATCAGTCACCAATCTGATGTGCTGTAAATCCAATCCATGATCTTTTAAGATTGTTTTTAGAATCCAAAATATATACCCTCACCTCTAGTCAGGTTCACACCTTTTCCTTGATCTACTCTCCTTTATTTATGCTTTTGCCATAGAGCCATATAGAATCATTACAGCCCCATATGTCTATGAATTGCCTCTGCTCAGGTGTGTTCTCTGTCCCAGGATCTCCTTCCCACTCTACTTGCCCTCATTTATACAGCTCTTTACCCCAGTTCTCGTCACTTCCGCATGTTCTGCTCTAGTTTAAGGATGATTGGTGAGTGAAGTGTAAGATATGCACTGGTGCAGTAAGGGAAGGTAATGACTCCAAGCGTTGCAGTTTAAGAACATCAATGCAACAGTAAGCGATGTAAATATGCACCTGATCAAGGAGAGTTTGATACTGAGAGAAACCTACAATGGAATGTAAAATAGCTTGTGCTAGCACATAAATTCTCATCACAAATGGTGACAGATTCAGTCAGCCTCGGAATACCACTTGAATCCCATCTGCTTTCCCGAATCCCTTTTTAATTTCAAACTGCTGTAAGTTAGGAAATGGACTAGGAATGGAATATATTTATCATTGGGAACGTTCAGAAAATAAATGCCCGAAAAGGAAACTACTAGAAGGCTTTGAAGAAAGGTGGGAGAATACAAATAATTAGATAGTGTTTTTTAAAGATCTAATGCAGGGGAAAGGGGGCTGAGTGGCCATCTTCTGTGCTTCTACACAAAGTTAAAGAATCCATCACATACAAACCACAGTTTAAGCCATAGGGCCTCAACATGAGAGAAAAAAAATATTGTCTGAAGAAGTTATTTTATGATATGCAGATTGAACTTTTGGAGAGTCTAGGAGTGATATTAGAGTGAAAATAATAGTATAAAATAAATCTTTTTTTCAGCCTGTCTCCTTACACAGCTTTTATATTTGTGACCTCATAGGTCTGCTTATGCTCTGATCCATGCCATCAGTAACATTTCACACATAAGCCACTTGTTAAGGCACTGCGTCTGTATCTATAATTGTCACATCAGTCATAGTGATTACAGGATCTGCATGCTGGGCTGTTATCTTTGAATGAAGCTCCAGTAGCTACAATTTTACTTAATAGCTGACTAATCGTGCTCACAAATTTTTTTTGAACTAAAAGTCAGCTTCATACCTCAATGCACCTCAGTTACATTTCTCCGTTTTCTTTAAGCCACTCTATCAGATAACCTCCCAGCGAGATGACATTGTGAGCTGAAATTCTCTTACATGCTTGGAAGGCAAGGGCTGATTGCATCAGGTAATAGAACATTTTAAAAAGTTATATGCTTTAGATGCAGGAGAATGCAGTGATAAATGGCGAGGCAAGGAATGAAACTAACTTTAAATGCCTTGAGCATCAAAGTGGTTTTTCATGAAAAGGAGTACAGTGCCTACTTTCTTTCAAGTAAGGCATATAAATATGGGACAGGTGTATGTGAAAATCTCTGAACAGTTAATGTATTTGAAATATTCACAGAAAAAGTTTCAATTCCCTTTAAGGTACAGATTCTTTTATGATTCCTCAGATATAGCAGAGTAAATTATCAAACCATTTAGTCCTATTAATTAGAGATTTACTCCATCAGGTGTATCAGCAAGAAATTAAAAAAAATATAAGACTTGTAATTGAACATAAACTTAGCTGATTTCTGCCAATGTTAGACAAAGATGCAATTTGAAGAATAATTGTGGGTTTTAACTCTTAAAATAGAGCACTGTTTAACTTAAAATGTGTCTTTAATGCCACTGTGATGAAGAGGTCTAGAGATGCACGTCTGGAGCTGAGATGGATTCTTTTGCCCCGAGACATTTCTTTGATAGATAGTTATTTGCACGTGTCCAACTCTTGGAGTTTAGCATGAGACGAAATGATTAAGACCAGAAAGAAGTCTCAGGAAACGACTGGATTTCTTATTTTCTCATGTGCATTCCAGAGAATTATTTTGTGTCTGTCACAAAATGCAACATCTGAAAGATTAAAATTCAATAGTTTCATAGGGAGAAAAGCAGCGTTTTAGCTGCGTTGTAAATCTATTCTTTTTTTAACGTCAAACTGATTTATATGCAGCTAAACAGTAACAAGAAGTTGTAACTGAGTTCGAACAGAACAAATATAATGTTGGAGTTAACGAGTAATTTGATGTGACCTTTCCGATCAGAATATTGCACATCTAGATACAGCTATTATCATTATGCTGTAATTAGCTGATTGATTGTTTAATGAGAAAGTAATGTCAGTGGAGTAATCAGCACAGGAGCTATTTGTACTAGCAAGGATGTTTTTCTTTTGTTCTTAATGAGTTTACAGCAGATTTATAAATCAGTGACATCATTAACACAGTGCTTGACCTTAAGATAGTCTCTGAAAGTCATATGTTTCCTATAATGTCTACAATGCTTCCCTGCAATCAGAAATTGGGCAGTACCATACTTTCACCTCCATTGGTGAAGCTGTTTCTGGAAAACTGTGCCCAGTTCTGGTCACCCAATTATAGAACGGATATTATCAAGTCTCAGAGGGTTCAGAAGAGATTTACCAGAATGTTGCTGGGTATGGAAGGTTTGAGTTACAAAGAAAGGCTGGGACATTTTTCGCTGGACTGGAGGAGGTTGAGGGGTGATCTGACAAAAGTTCATAAAATAATGAGAAGTATAGGTAGGGTTAATGGTGGTTGGCTTTTACCCAGGATGGGGGATTTCAAGACTATGGGACACATTTTTTAAGGTGTCTAAGAAAAGACATAAGGACTAAATCTTTTATACAAGGAGCTGGTTTGCTTGAGGAAGGAACTTCCAGAGAAACTGGTGGAGGCTGGTACAGTTACAAAATTGAAAAGACATTTGGAAGAATGCATGAATAGGAAATGTTTGGAGGGATATGAGCTAAAAGCAGGCAGGTGGGACTAATTTACTTTGGGATTATGTTTGGCATGGATTGGATGTTTCCTTGCTTTATTACTCTAAGAATCTGACTCTAAGCTTGTACGTTACTAGCATTATTGAAGCTGGACCGAAGGGTCTGTTTCTGTGTTGTATGACTCTATGGCTCTATGATTAGGGGTGGCATGGTGGCTCAGTAGGACCCTCACAGCACCAGGGTCCTAGGTTCAATTCCAGCCTTGGGCGACTGTCTCTGTTCAGTTTGCACATTCACCCCATGTCTGCATGGGTTTCCTCCGGGTGCTCTGGTATCCTCTCACAGTCCTAAGATGTGCAAGTCAGGTGAATTGGCCATGCTAAATTGCACACAATGTGAGGTGCATTAGTTGGAGGGAAATGGATCTGAGTGGGTTGCTATTCAGAGGGTTGATATGGACTTGTTGTGCTGAAGGGCCTGTTTCTGCACTGTAGGGAATCTAATCTAATCATTATAGATGCAAGCTGTAAAAGTCCATTTTGATGCCAGTATTCTTCAATCTAAAACAATACCATGACACTTCTCGACCTAAAGCTGTTCATAGAACAAAGAACAAAGAACATTGCAGCACAGGAACAGGCCCTTTGGCCCATCAAGCTTGCGCTGATCCAGATCCTCTATCTAAATCTGCTATTTATTTTCTAAGGATCTGTACCCCATTGCTCCCTGCCCATTCATATATCTATCTAGATGCATCTTAAATGAAGCTATCATTCCCACCCCTAACACCTCCGCTGGCAACGCATTCCATGCACACACCACCTCTCACTTTGAACTCATGACCCCAAGTAATTGAATCCTCCACTCCGGGAAAAAGTTTCTTGCTATCCACCTCTCTTGATTTTGTAGGCCTCAATCAGGACCCCCTCAACCTCCTTCCTTACAATGAAAATAATCCTAATCTACTCAACTCTCCTCATAGCTGGCACCCTTCATACCATGCAACATCCTGGTGAACCTCCTCTGCCCCCTCTCCAAAGCAACCACATCCTTTCAGTAATGTGGCGACCAGAAGTGTACACAGTATTCCAAATGTGGCCAAACCAAATTCTTATACAGCTGTAACATGCCCTGCCAAATTTTGTACTCAATACCCCATCCAATGAAGTATACCTTCTCTACTAACCTGTGTTGCCATCTTCAGGGAACAATGGGCCTGAACACACAAATCTGTCTGTACATCAATTTTCCCCTGGACTTTTCCATTTACTGCATAGTCCACCCTGGAATTGCATCATCCAAAATGCATTACCTTGCATTTGTCCAGATTGAACTCCATCTGCCATTTGTCGGCCCAACTCTCCAATCTATCTATATTCTGCTGTATACTCTGACAGTCCCCTTCACTATCTGCTACTTCACCAATCATAGTGTCATCTTCAAACTTGCTAATGAGGCAACTATACCTTCCTCCAAATCATTTATGTATAGCAAACAACAGTGGTCCCAGCAGGGATTCCTGTGGGACACCACTGGTCACAGGTCTCCATTTTAAGAAGCTCCGTTCCACTACTATTCTCTGTCTCCTGTTGCCCAACCACTTCTCTGTCTATCTAGCTAGAACACCATGGACCCCATGCGACTTCGCCTTCTTCATCAGCCTACCATGGGGAACCTGATCAATTGTCTCACTAAAGTCCATGTATATGACATCTACATCCCTTCCTTTATCAATCAACTTTGTCACCTTTTCAAAGAATTCTATTAGGTTTGCAAGCCATGACCTTCCCTACACAAAACCATGCTCATCTACAAGAGTAAATATTTCCAGGATGTAGTGAGTGGGTTCTTGCTTATGCACAGATGCCATGTATGAGAGAGGTCAGTGGTTGAGCAGCCTCCCTGTTTTAATTTTCAACACTGTTCTTGCAGTTGGTAAATGAAAGCTTAAATTGTTGGTAACCTCTCCCCGTAATGTCCAGGAACGAACAGTTTTTGCATCTTCACAGACCCCAAGTAGGAGTCATTACACTAAATGCCTAAATATCCTTTCGGGTCTGATGAAAAGGTGGAATTTTTGTATTCCTTTCCTTTGGAGTAAGGGATTTCTCCTGCTTGTTCCACGTGATTAATTGAGCCAGCCTGTGGTTGATCCCCATCCAAGAGTTTTGCACTAGCCTTGACTAAAACTGATATATTGGTTCAGTGTAGAAACCAATGACTGTCCCTTTCACGTACTCAATAATCACTAAGGTTCAAGTGAGAAAATTCTCTTGATGCCTTTGCAGCCCACCAATTGCATTTAGATTTATAGAGAATGGAAACAAACCCTTCAGTCCACCTCATCCATGCTGACCAGATATCCTAAATTAATCTAGACCCATTTTCCAGCACTTGGCCCATATCCCTCTAAACCCTTCCTATTCATAGACTCTCCAGATGCCTTTTAAATGCTTGTAATTGTACCAGCCTCCAACATTTCCTGTAGCAGCTCTTTCATACCCCTTCCACTGCATGAAAAAGTTGGCCTTTTACTTCCCTTTTAAGTCTTTCCTCTCTCATTTTAAACCTATGCCCTCTACATTTGGATTTTCTCACCCCAGGGAAAGACAGTGGCTATTCACCCCATCCATGCCTCTCATGATTTTATAAACCTCTATAATGTCACCCCTCAGCCTCTGATGCTTCAGGGAAAACAGCCCAATCTATTCAGTCTCTCCCCACAGCTCAAACCCTCCAACCCTGGCAATATCCTTGTAAATCTTTTCTGAACCCTTTCAAGTTTCACAACATCCTTTCTATAGCAGGGAGACCAGAATTGCATGCAGTATTCCAAAAGTGGCCTAATCAATGCCCTATACAGCTGCAACATGACCTCTCAACTCCAATTATCAATGCACTGACCAATAAAGGCAAGCGTACCAAACACCTTCTTCACTATCCTATCTACCTGCAGCCTCATTTTCAAGGAACTATGAACCTGCACTCCAAGGTCTCTTTGTTCTGCAACACTCCCCAGGACCTTACCATTAAGCGTCTCAGTCCCGCTTTGATTTGCCTTATCAAATACAGCACCTCACATTTATCTAAATTAAAGTCCATCTGCCACTCCTCAGCCCATTGGCCCATCTGATCAAGGTCCTGTCCTGAGGTTAACTTCTTCGCTGTCTACTACACCTCCAATTTTGGTATCGTCGGCAAACTTAGCAACCATACCTCCTATGTTCACATCCAAATAATTTATATAAATGAAGAAAAACATTTAACAAGTTTAGATCCCAGAAATATTAAAGACCTCCATTCATAAATTCCAGTAAATGAACTCAAGAAATCTCCTCGAGGGACTCTGATTATTAATGTCGAGAGAACTGGCCTTCATTGTACATTATGAGAAACTGCCTGAGTATATTAAATAGGAAATCTTTAGAGGGATATGAGCCAAATGCTGGCAAATGGGACTAGATTAATTTAGGATATCAGGTCAGCATGGATGAGTTGGACCAAAGGGTCTGTTTCTGGGCTGTACAGCTTTATGAATCTGTAACTCTACATTTACTGCTCTGCCTCATGTCGTTTCTAATATCATAATGACTGATGTCTTAATTCCCTGAACAATTTCTCCATCTGTCAGGGAGCTCAAGGAAGCCTGTTTTCAGAAGGACATGGAACAACTTAAAACTGATAGCCTTAGGTCATTTTATATTTGCAGACTTTGGAAAAAGAGCTGAGAGGGCACATCTTTAATCTGCACAACAGCTAGCGAACACAACCTCAGTAATTTGGGATTGATTCTCAGGAAGAACTCAACCATGTTGAAGCAATCTTTCCCTACAGGGATTCCAGTTAGCTGAAAATTATTACGCACGGATCTAATCTTTGTGAATTTTTAACTCACGCTTGGAGCGTAATTTCCGATTCACCTTTATGTGACTTTTATCTTGATCTCTCAAAATAGGATTTCTGTTCTTTCATTTTTTATTGTTCCATCACAGTTCTGACTGTACTTGTAGCTGAACAATTTTTAATCAGTGATGCTTAAGGTGCGATGACTCTCTTGTTGAAAGATTCATCTGCTGAAGTGTTCCCAGATAAAGCTATTGGCTTCCTGGAAGATTCATGCTCAAACACCCTTGGGAGTGAAAAGTGTTCCAATTGCTGTGTACTGCACTGTAAATGCTAGCTTCAAGTTCTCAAGATTCCCAAAATAAACACCAAACAGAGAAAACTTTCACGATGGCTGTGCAATGTTTTTCCCCATAGCAACCGGCAAAACTGTACCCTGTTGTTTTTTTCTTCATGTTTAATGGCTTTCAGTAGAAGGGTATACTGTGAAATAGCATGACTTTAACATCAATATTTTCTCATTACTCAATTGCATTTGGATGGAACGAATAATATGGAGATTTTGCCACTTTTCTGTGTGCAATTAAATCATTAACCTGAGAACCAGTGTTGCCTTGGCTTATTACTCCATCCCATATTTTCTACAGCACAAATAATGAAATACAATAATCCGATCCAGCGCTTTGCACCTCACACTTGATGATTTATATCGATCCAGTCCTTCTTTTATACAGTGCACTGAATCTAATGCATTCATCTATTTCTTCCCATGATTGGCAAGTGCCATTTAGACCCAAAAATAATTCTCTGGCCTGCTCCCTGACATTCCTCCTTCCACTGTTTCAGCAACAAATGTGTTAGTGCCTCTGCTAAATTTGAAGAAAGAATTTCAGGCAAAGACTCTGAGCATTCCACCTCCAAGCTGCTTTGTGTGCTGTGTTGACTTACTGTACGTCTTCTGATGGTAACCCAGTCTCATTCTTGCAGTTCAGAAGGGAATGAATGATGTGCAGGAATTAATTAGTGCATACACTGCTGCTCATGTCTTTGAGTTGATTTTAGCAGTACATTCAAATATCAATTAATTAATTTTGCTCCAGCACACTGCCGAATTGAATGGGAGGACTAGTGATAAACAAATAGCACAGAGTAAATGAGGAAGAAAATGCTTCTAGCTATCTGAAGTAGTGGCAATGTTAATGAGACCTTGCTTGAACTACCAGAGATAGCAGCTCTCCTGGGTTGGAGTTGATGCCACTGAAAGGTAGATGTATCCCTCTTAGTCCACTCCCAATGTGTTATGGCTGAGTGCAACCAAGGAATAAGAGGACATTCACCTCCTGGTCAACCTAGTCCAACATTCCAATTTGATCAGATCTGGCCCATGTTTTGGGCGGCACGGTGGCACAGTGGTTAGCACTGCTGCCTCACAGCGCCTGTAGACCCGGGTTCAATTCCCGACTCAGGCGACTGACTGTGTGGAGTTTGCACGTTCTCCCCGTGTCTGCGTGGGTTTCCTCCGGGTGCTCCGGTTTCCTCCCACAGCACACAAAAGATGTGCGGGTCAGGTGAATTGGCAACGCTAAATTGCCCGTAGTGTTAGGTAAGGGGTAAATGTAGGGGTATGGGTGGGTTGCGCTTCGGCGGGTCGGTGTGGGCTTGTTGGGCCGAAGGGCCTGTTTCCACATTGTAAGTCTAATCTAAAAAAAAATGTTAAGATACACTTAGAGACTGATAATTTTAAAAATGTTATTGAATTCCCTTCACTGATTTGAAAGATCAAGCAACAAGATTTCTATTGTCATAAACAAACTAAAAATGGCACTATCTACACACACTGATTTAGTAGGCAACTTATTCTCAACACTAGAGAAAGTCTTCTCCATTTAACTTTTAAAATGACTAAAAATCCCTTCTACTGTTATTGTTTACCCTCACCTTAAGTGATGGAGTTTAATCTGGATGAATGTGGGGTGTTGTATTTTGGTAAAACAAACCAAAGGCAAAACTTATACAATTGAAAGTAAGGCCTGGATAGTAGTGTAGAACAGAGAGACTTAGGGGTTCAGGTATATAATTCCTTGAAGTTTGCATCACATATATATAGGGTGGTTAAGAAGGCATTTAGCACACTTGCTTTAATTGCTCAGACCTTTGAGAATAGGAGCCAGGACATTATGTTAAGGTTGTACAGGATGTTGTTGAGGCTTCTTTGGGAATACTGATCTACCAATTCTGATCTACCTGGTGTAGGAATGATTTTATTAAGCTGGAGAGGGTTCAGGAGATATCTAAGTTATAAGGAGAGGTTGGATAGGCTGGGGCTATTTTCCCCTGGAGCATAGGAGCTTGAGAGGTGACTTTATAAAAGTTTATAAAATCATGAGGGGTATACATAAGCAGAATGGCAGGAGTCTATTCCCTGGATGGGGGATTCAGGTTAGGGATATATTTTTACGTTGAGAAGAGAAAGATATAAAAAAGACATGGGGTCATTGTTTTTACACAGAAAGTGGTTCATGTGTGGAAGTGATAGATGTGGATACAGTTACAACACTTAAAAGACATTTAGATAAGTACTTGATTAAGAACTGTTTGGAAGGATATGGACCAGGCACAGGCAGGTAGGACTAGTTTAGTTTGGGATTATGATTATGATTTGGTTGGACCATTTATTTCCATGTTCGCTGACTCCATGACTCAAAGTCAATACTTCATTATTGAGAAACCAGTCCAAATCTATTCTCAGTTGTGTTGCTTCTTATTTCTGTTTCTAGTCCCTATATTGACTTTTATGGTGAGCAATAGCCTGATGCATCCACCTTCCAACTAACGCTAAGCAAATCTTCCAATCTCGCTTAAACCTCTTAAACTTATCTCTTTGGTTTGAGTGTCAGCTCCAACTGACATTTTGCATGGTGAACAATAAGCTCGGTCTGTGTTTATCTCTTTGGATTTTTTGCCTTTTTTAAAGGTTCTTGCAGACGTATCTATTTGTGAGGTTCAGGTATGTCTTAAGAAAAAGCCTGCAAGTCAGTAAAATGATGATTATCTAAGACTTTGTCCAATTTCAATGTCAACATGAATCATATGGGGCTTTGTTCCCAAACAGAAATGCTGATTAGCAACCTTACAAACCATCAGCTTAATTTTACCTTGCACTAAAATAGACAACTTTAAATAACACCATGTATAAAACATAACATTCCTGATAGCTTTCTGTGAAAATTGGATCTGGATTTATAGGGAAATAGATGGCTTACAATTCCCCCCACTCTTGGAATGAAAGTTGGCCTCACATAATGTACTGATAAGAACCCTGCTCTACAGCTGTAACACACTGGATGTGGGACCAATTCCAACCCATGAGAGCTGCTATCACTAGGATTCAAAACAATGTCAAGAGCTCAGTAAGGAGGAATATGAATTACTAATGCAGAAAGGAGCACAGAGGAAAGCAATTGTTGCAGCAGAAAAATAAATTCCAAACATTAATGTTGGGGAGGTTTCTAAAAGTCAAGGAAGGGGACAATGGAGCAGAGGGCCAGGTTTTGGATGCAAGTGATTGATTGATTGTCACATATACCTAAGTACAGTGAAAAGCTTTGTAGACGAGCAGTACAGGCAGATCCTAGGGTGCAAACAAAAACTAGCCAGAAGCATACAAGTTAAATTGCACAGGATGTGCGCTAAGCAAGATTAACATTAGCAAGATCAACATTATTTGAATTTAGAGAGTCCATTCATCAGTTTAATAATGGCTGGGAAGAAGCTGTTCCTGAACCTGCTGGTGCATGTGTTCAAGCTTCTGTATCTTCCACCTGACGGGAGCATTTGTAGGAGAGTATTATGGGGGTGCAATGGGTCTTTGATGATTTTGGCAGCCTTCCTGTGGCAGTGAGCCATATAAATGGAGTCCATGAATGGAAGGTTAGCTTACAATATGGTCTGAGCTGTGCACTCAACCTTCTGTAGTTTCTTACAGTCCTGGGCAGAACAGTTGCCATACCAGGCTGTTATGCACCTAATACAGTACCTTTCAATAGTGCATCTGTAAATGTTGGTGAGGGTCCTTATGGACATGCCGAATTTCCTCAGCTGCCTCAGGAAGAAGAGGCATGGTTGTGCCTTCTTGACCATTGCATCTACACGGGAAGTCCAGGACAGATTGTCCATTATCATCACTCTGAGGAACTTGATGTTCTTCACCCTCTTGACCTCAGCACCATTGATGTGGTGGGGTGGGTGTTCTCCACCATTATTTCTGAAGTCAATGATCAGTTCTATGATTGTTGCTGTCGTTGAGAAAGAGAGGGTGTTCTCATTACACCAGGTCACTAAGTCCTCTATCTCCTTTCAGTATTCTGACTCATTGTTATTTCATATCCATTCTACCATGGTGGTGTCATCAGCGAACTTGCAGATGGTGTTCATTTAGAATTTGGCTACTCTGTCGTGGGGATACAGGCAATACAGTAAGGGGCTGAGAATGTGTCCTTTGGAGGCTCCAGTGTTGAGTGTTATCGTGAAAGTGGTGCAGTTGTTTATCTTCATTGATTGCGGTCTGTGGGTTAGGAAACTGAGTATCCAGTTGCAGAACATGGAACTGAGTCCTAGGTCTCAGAGTTTTGAGATCTGTCTGCAGGGGATAATGGTGCTGAAGATTGTAGTCGATGAGCAGGAGTCTGATGTAGATGTCCTTGTTAACCAGATGTTCCAGGGATGAGTGAAAGGCTAGGAACATGGCATTGTTTGTGGACTTGTTACATCGTTATGTAGGATCACGACAGGAGTTGATAAGGGACATGACCAGCCTCTTGAAACCCTTCATGATTATGGAGGTCAGAGCCACTAGTCAGCAGGTAATGCAACAGGAAGAGATTTACATCTTGGGGGAATGCAAATGAACCCCATGCCCACCCCAAATAAGGATCTCCCCTTACTTCCTGCATTATTTTATCAGGCCACACAAATATTCTCTCCAGTCCTTCCATTTTGTCCAAACTAACCATATTATGGACTGCACAGCATAATGTACTAGTCAATAAATTCGATGACAAGCTTAAAAGAACTTTCAATTATTTTTTTGAGGTATGCCGGGCAGGTTGCTGATTGTCAGACCAGCCCACCAAGTTTATTATAGGGGGTGGGCAAGATGGCAGTAGATTTGTCACCCAGGATATTTTAGTTGGACTTTTATGCCCACAACCAGAAACCTGTCCTGTAGTGGGGCTGGCAGTTTTGGGGAGCTGTGAACCGTTACATCTAGTCCAGTCCTTGGCATTATGCCCAGACACACCACAGAGGCCCTTGCCATTGTCCACCAGTGGAAGCATCCTGCACATTCTTCCTGTTAAATCAATCTGGCCTCACTATCCACAATAACAAACAAATCACTGAGACTTGTTGTTACGCAGATTTTGCAGGAGGTCACATGAGCTTGTTCAGTACAATACTCCATTACCCCTTCAATTGAATTGACAATCCCAAAACATAACAAGCTTTTACACATGACCTGGAGCCTGGTTTATATGATGGGTAATGACGGTCAGTGGATGGGTTTCCAGAGAGCCAGCAGACATGTAATTCAAAGCCCACTTCAAACGTACTGTTGAAAAGTACTCGAAGATATTGATCTTGGCCTATTTTTTTCCATCCCACACTTCACTCCTGAGGACTTATTGGATATCTCACCCTTTGATTGTCTCCTTGCGGAAGGAAAAAAAAACAAACAACATGCAGGAGAGTTGCAGAAATGGTAGCAGGTTTGAGGGGTGGACAAATTCAAGATGAACGCTCACCCTCCTGATAGCAGTGAAGGAGATTGACCTTATACTTGGCAGATGGAAGGCAGCAGGGCAGATGGGAGGCAGCAGTGCAGACTATCGCCTCTTCCGGAAGGGGGTATCACAGTGAACAGATGAAAATGTTATATATGGCATTGGCGACTCCCTCGAAAATGTGACTGATATGATGCATTGTTCACCGATATACGTAAAGGCAACAATCAGAGAAACGTAAAGGCTTCATCTTTCTCTTCCAACTCCATGCAGTGCCAATTTAACTTTCAAAGGAGCATTGCCAGAGGATTGGTGAGGCATGACAGAGGAGGCAGTGGAGCAGCAGTGGGTGATGCGCAGTCAATTATTTCATGCCCTGGAGTTGCACCTGACAACTGAAAACATAGGGGTCCATTGCAGCAATGAGTAGCCTAATGTATCTAGAGTATGAATGCATGACTACTTGCTTTGAAAGAGTGGCCAGTCCCATAGAAGAATTCATTCCTGACAGATCAACGAGTGGAAACACCCAACAGCGGTTTCCATTCAATGGCAGCTACTTTGGAAAACTTGGAGCAAACAGTTGTTTTCATGGGTGAACTCCATCCTTCAAGTTTAGCCAAAGTTCTCCCCATATTTAGCTAGCAGTTTGGCCCTGAGAGAGAAGACGCAAATAGGAATAATCCCATTGAAAGATCTCTTCAAGGTGCCCCTGAGAGTATGGTCCCTGAGATTACAACATCTCAGGCATAAACTCTTCATCTCAAAGCATCAACTCTCCTGCTCCTTGGATGCTGTCTGACTGGCTGTGCTTTTCCAGCTCCACACTTTTTGACTCTGCTCTCCAGTATCTGCAGTCTTCACTTTCTCCTACACACCTCTGCTAACAATTTTCAATTTTTTTTCTTCTTGTTCAAGGGAGCTGGTCTCCCTCTCCCCAACTTCATTGGCTGCATTAAAATACCAGGTTGTGAGGTAACTCTGACCAGCCCATAAAGGGCACGATGGTACAGTGGTTAGCACTGCTACCTCACAGCGCCAGAGAGCCGGGTTCAATTTCCGCCTCAGGCGACTGTCTGTGTGGAGTTTGCACATTCTCCCTGTGTCTGCATGGGTTTCCTCCCATAGTCCAAAAATATGCAGGTTAGGTGAATTGGCCATGCTAAATTGCCTGTAGTGTTAGGTGTAGGGGAGTGGATCTGGGTGGGTGGCAGGTCGGTGTGGACTTGTTGTGCCAAAGGGCCTGTTTCCACACTGTAAGTAATCTAAACTCTTCAGCAGTTATTTCCTTGACACCCGCGAACTGTCAGCTGAGGTTGTGTGGAGGTGCGAAGAGACAAAGCCAAAGACAGAGGAAAAAAATATTTTGGCAGCTCACTGGAAACCTCCCCCATGCTGGCAGAATCCACTTTTAAAGGTCGCCACGAGGCAAGTGGAATGCTTTATAATTAACAAATATGACTGGCTAGTTCAATAAAGTCTTTATCGCAACATGGGTGCACTCAATGGCACACTGATCCTGAGGAAATGTGGTCATTGAGGTGAAGCCTGTAGTACTCTGGGGCTTGACTGGCCGCATTCTAGCCCAACCTCATATACTGCACTGCCATCCATATGAGACATCTACCATCTGCTTCATACCAGTGTGAGCTGTGGATTGTAAAATGTCTGCAGCTGAGCTTCAGAACAGAAAGACTGACCACAAAGATTCCAAGCAATGGTTACCTTGAATTTCATCAAACTCTTGTTTCTGATTAGATTAGATTCCCTACAGTGTGGAAACAGGCAGTTCGGCCCAAAAAGTCCACACCAATCCTTTGAAGAGCAACCCATTCCCTGACCCTACATTTATCCCTGACCAATACACCTAACACTATGGGCAATTTAGCATGGACAATTCACCTAATCTTTGGATTGTGGGAGGAAACCCACACAGACACAGGGAGAACGTGCAAACTCCACACAGACAGTTGCCTGGGGCCAGAATTGAACCCAGGTCCCTAGCGCTGTGAGGCAACAGTGCTAACCTCTGAGCCACCATGACTTCTCATGGTATTAATTTAACCTCCAGACTCAGCCAACTGAAGCAGCAGCCAGAGCACTCAAAGCCACTTCTGCTCTGAAAGATCAATGAAGTGGAGGTGCTGGTGTTGACTGGATTGAACAAAGTCAGAAGTCAGATGAACTTCACCTGATGAAGGAGCTACACTCCAAAAGCTTTTGATTTCAAATAAACCTGTTGGACTATAACCTGGTGTCATCTGAGTTGTGACTGAAAGGTCAAGGAACCTGTCTCTTCCTTCTTGGTGTTGCCTTTTGGCCATTCCATTGGCTGTACGAGTGTTCCTGTCTCTCCATTGAATTCTGCAGCCAATGCTTCCTCTTGTGCTTCCATCCTCTATTGTTCTGGATGCTGAGCTGCAGGGTATTGCAGTCCCTCCTCAGTGATCCAGCCTATTTCCGCATGGCATAGAACCAATGTCACCATGTAAGATCATCGTCTTGAAGGTCAATACAGCTGTTTAACTCTCCAATTGAGGACTCTATGGAATAACAAACAAATGAACTTACAAATTTGGAGCAGGAGTCTGTTCTATGTAATTTCAAATCTACATGATTTTAGATACAAGAAAACATTAAAGATATTCAGCTTATTCTCCTTAAAGCAGTGAAGATTAAGAGGTAATTTAGTGAGGTGTTCAAAGTTACAAGATGAATTGACAGGGTAAAGAAAGATATTTTGTTTCCACTAGTTGGTATGTCAGTAACTAGGAGTCACAATTTCAAGATTGTCAACAAGACAGCAAGGAGTGAGATGAGGAGAAAAATCTTTACTCAGAGTTGTTAGGATTTGGAATGTGCTGTCTGGGAGAGTGGTGGAGGTGGATTCCCAAGCAGGTTTCAAAAGAGAGTTGATATATATTTAGAAGTGTTGAAGTTATAGGGCTACAGGCATAGGGCTGGAGAGTGGGACTAGGTAGATAGTTCTTTCAGGAGACAGGACAGACATGATAGATGGAGTAGCTTCTTCTGTACTGTAAAATTCTATGATTCTATCCTGAACCTCCTAGCTCAGATTTATGGACATTACCACTGACCTGAAAAGGACTGTTCTTCAGATTTTTTCCACCATTCATGAAAGTAATGGCTGATTTGTTTACTCCACATTCCCACCCTCCTACAATAACCTTTCACCCCCTTACTTATCAGGAATCATCTACCTCTGACTTTAAAAATATTCAAGGACTCTGCTTTCACTGCTTTTTGAAGAAAGAAATTCCCAAAATCTCTCAAACATCTGTGAGGAAAAGAAATCTCCTCACCTCCATCTTAAATAGGCAACATTTTATGTTTAAACACTGATCCCTCGTTGTAGATTCTCCCATAAACGGTAACATCCTTTTCATTTCCAACCTGTCAAAACTTTATGTTTCAATAAAGTCACCTTTTAATTTTGTAGATTCCAGCAGATGCAAGCTTGGCCTGTCCAAATTATTAAAACTACTTACTGCAAGAAATTTCTCCTTTTAGACTAACCTGGTACAATGGCTGTCAAGAGAGTGGTGCTGGAAAAGCACAGCAGGTCAGGCAGTAGCAGAGAAGCAGAAAATTTGATGTTTCGGGCAAAAGCCCTTCATCAGCCATTCAAACGTCGATTATCCTGCTTCTCTGATGCTGCCTGACCTGCTGTGCTTTTCCAGCACCACACTCTTAACTCTGATCTCCAGCATCTGCAGTCCTCACTTTCGCCTAGTCGATACAATGGCTGGTCCATTGATAGCCAATTTATACAGCTGTGATTTTTAGATTTAGATTTTATTATCACATGTACTCATGTACAGAGATTTACAAGACATTTGTGAGGCCTTTTCTGGAGTATTTTGTCCAGTTCTGATTGCCCAGTTCTAGGAAGGACATTATTAAGATGGAGACAGTTCAGAAGAGATTTACCAGGATGTTGCTGGGTATAGAAGGTTTGAGTTATTAAAAAAGGTTGGATATGCTGGGACTTTTTTCACTGGAGTGTAAGAGATTGACATTACAGAAGTATATAAAATAGTGAGGTGCATAGATAGAGTTTATGGTATTGTCTTTTCCATAAAATGGGGGATTTCAAGACTAGGGGGCACATTCTTAAGGTGAGAAGAGAAAGATTTAAAAAAGACATGAGGGGCAAATCTTTTACACAAGGGGTGGTTTGAACGAGGAATGAACCTCCTGAGGAAGTGATGGATGTGTACAATGTTTAAAAGACAATTTGATAAGTACATGAATAGGAAAGGTTTAGAGGGCCATGGGCCTGGAGTAGGCAGGTGTGACTAGTTAATTTGGGATTATGTCCAGCATGAATTGGTTGGCCCAAAGGGTCGGTTTCCATGCTCTCTGACTCTATGACTCTATGACGATAAGTATAGAAGTACAGTAAAAAGTATATAATGTTGCCATACATGGCACTATCTTAGATACAAAAAGTAGTATGAGAAACAGAGTTAAAAAGTTAAGTTAATAAGAGCAGGTTTGAGTTTTCAAAGAATTTCCACTGTGTACTCAGCTTTCTTCACTGGCCATATTGTCCACCTATGTGTTCTTGGAAAGAAAGTGTGTAAAAAATAACTCTTCATCAGTTTAATTGTCCTAATTGGCCATACTTCTGCCCCTGTGGTTGTTTCTAACCTCACTGGCAAATCCCCGGGAAAGTCATAGGGAGGCGGAAAGGCTTCTGGTCACCGAAATTGCTTTTTTTTAAGCAACTTTTCCAGCCAGTGCACATCACCCCGCAAATTCTGATTCCACTACCAAATGCCAGGTAAGATTACACGCATACAGCAAATGCAGGAATAAAAATAGAAACTTCATGCTCTAACCCCATAAAAGTTCCAAGTTCATCCAAGTAATTTTCAGCAATCAACTGACAGCAACATGTGAAATAATTTCAGATAATTTCTCAACTCCCTTACAGCCTCAGCTTCTTTCTCCCTGGCAATTTTTTTTTTGTTTTAGGTCGCTCATTTGCCTTTTCTGAAAGCTACGCGGCTTGACACTAATGTCACTGTTCTAAGTAATTCGCAAAGAGAAAATAGTTATCATTTAGTCACTTGCATCCTTTGGTTCTCTGCATTTCATTTAAATATTGTTACTTTCCAGGTTCTTATTCGTTAGTTTTTCTCTATCAATGTGGATCAATCCAGTTTCAATTTACCAATTTTTATACTGTGAATTGAACTTTATTTCTTATCCAAAGTTTAATGAAAATCTTGTCAAATGGTTTGTTCATCAACTCAAATGTGTGAGAGAGCCATTTCTGCATTTTCTGTGTGAACATGTCTGTCAGAATAATTGAATTAGAATTAGATTTTATTTTTATTGTAATGTGTACTTGGGTACAGGAATACGGGAGTACAGTGAAAAGTGTACAGCGTCACCAGTCTCTAACACCATCTTAGAATACAAGTGATGGGTCTCTGTGCTGCATGTGTATGTGCATACTGTATGTAAGCAATGGTCTATCTGTCTGTAACTAACACATTAATGCCAGGATTAATTTCTCAAAAATCTGTAGAAATTTGTTTTTTCCATATCAGCTAATAAAACTATGGAACTTTTGACTTTAAACTTTCAGCTTATAGACAAAGAAATCTGTGAAAGCTATTTTTTACAAAAATCGTTTAGAGTCTGTGTTGACCCTAAAACATTCCCATTAAAAATTAGGTATCAAGGCTTTTGATTAACTTTAATATCCTCCCATTTCTTTCTTTCTATTTGTGAAGTACAAGTGCTAATAGCATTATCAGAGAATTGCCTCAAGACGTTACCGTGCCAACAGGACAGATAAGAGCTATTACTTGAATATTGCCTTAGCTTCCACTGCTTGCACCATAATTCCACTCATTTGCCTTGTCAATCACAGTAGCTACTTCAAGCAACAACCTTCAATTATGCCAAAAGTTTCAAAAAATTAAAGAGTAATTGAACGACAGCGGATGAAACTGTGAATATGTCAGTGATAATTCCTTGTCATAGGTTGACTGTCACGTTGACATTTGTCAGAAACAAAGGAAAACATTTCAACACAAAATACTCCCTGGAACATAAGACAGCGAATTGGCTTTCCATCTGTCTTTGACAGTTAGTATACTGTTTAATCTAGTTAAAAATCACACAACACCAGGTTATAGTCCATCAGATTTAATTGGAAGCACACTAGCTTTCGGAGTGCCACTCCATCAGGTGGTTGTGGAGGACACAATTGTAAAGCACAGAATTTATTGCAGAAGTTTACAGTGTAATGTAACTGAAATTATACATTGAAAAATACATTGATTGTCTGTTGAGTCTTTCATCTGTTCGAATACCATGATAGTTTCACTTCTTGTTGTGGTTCTGTTCGCCGAGCTGGGAGTTTTTCTTGCAAACGTTTCGTCCCCTTTCTAGGTGACATCTTCAGTACTTGGGAGCCTCCTGTGAAGTGCTTCTGTGCTGATTCCTCCGGCATTTATACTGGTTTGAATCTGCCGCTTCCGGTTGTCAGTAGCTGTCCGCTGCAGTGGCCGGTATATAGGGTCTATGTCGATGTGTCTGTTGATCGAATTCGTGGATGAGTTCACGAATTCGATCAACAGACACATCGACATAGACCCTATATACCGGCCACTGCAGCGGACAGCTACTGACAACCGGAAGCGGCAGATTCAAACCAGTGTAAATGCCGGAGGAATCAGCACAGAAGCACTTCACAGGAGGCTCCCAAGCACTGAAGATGTCACCTAGAAAGGTGACGAAGTGTTTGCAAGAAAAACTCCCAGCTCGGCGAACAGAACCACAACAATGAGCACCCGAGTTACAAATCTTCTCACAAACTTTGAGTTTCACTTCTTTTGTGTGTAAATCACAAAAGTTGCATTTTCAGGTTAACTGTAACAATTGGTGTTAACTAGACAATATGTTGAAGGTGTTAGCCCCCGTGTTCTCTGTCTGTGCCATGATGTTTAGATTAATTCTAATCTAAAAAGTGAGATAATAGGGTTTTACATGAATTCATGCAGTTTTTGAGCAAAGTACAATGTAACTAGTGGTACGTTATGGTTTGCCTGAATTGTTAACCCAACATCATTTTTTTTTATGTTGGCTGGGATCCTTTTCTTTAGTGCAGCGAAGGTAAAATGAAGTCTTAATTAAGCTAGTCATAGTTATGAAGAGTCTTGGTAGGGTAATATGCATAATTTTTTCTTTGTGAGAGTCAGTGGCCTGAGAACACAAATTTAAGATAATCTGTACAACAGAAAAGATGACATTTTATTCTATCTCAGGTCACAGCTGGAGTATTGATTTCAGTTCTGGTTGCCACACTATAAGTAGGAGGGGAGATTCACCAGGATATTGCTTGGGATGAAGCTATTCAGCTATGTAAATAGACTAGATAGGCTATGGTTATTTTTCTCAAAGCAGAGAAAGCTAAAGGGAACCCAAAAGAGATGTTACACAGTTCTGAGGGGGACAAAAAAACCCAGAAATTGTTGGAGGAAATCAACAGATCTGTCAGTATCCTTAGAGAGAAAGCAGAGTTAATGTTTTGAATCTAGTGACTGTTCTTGGGAACTCATAGCAGCTAAGAAAAGACAGGAGGTGGGGGAAAAGGAGTCAGCAGATAGATGGAGATGGAGCCCAGAGAGACAATAACAATTTGGCAGATGGATGATCATAAGCCAAGGAGAAAGAAAAGCTGGTAATGGGCACAATAAGTAGGTGAAAATGGGTTGGCCATGCTCAAAGCAGCCCATGTCATGACAGGGACTGGAGTGCGGAGGTGAGTAAAGGTCATCGAAGAAAGTGTTCAGGTTCTAAACTCATTAAACTCAATATTGTGTCCCGAAGGCTGCAGGTCCCCCGGTGAAAGGTGAGGTGATGTTCTTCCAGCTTGTACCGAGGCTTGCTGGAGCACTGCAGCAAGCCCAAGACAGCAACGTTGGCCAAGGAACACAACAAGGATGTTTTGGGAGTTGAGGAGGATGGTACCTGAGAAAGTTGACAAGAAAGAGGAGAAGAATATGTGTCTGGCATTCCACTGGAGATGGCGAAAATGACATCTTAAGATCCCTTGAATGTGGATGGTGGTGGAGTGGAAGCTGAGACAGACCCTATCTGTATTGTGAGAGGGAAAAGAAGGATAAGGGCAAAAGGACTGTTAATAGGTTGAATATGGTTTAGGGCCCTGTCAATCTCAGTGAACGAAAATCCTCAGGCGAGGAAAAAGTTCGCCATTTCTGAAGCTATTCCTGCTGAAGGTAACATCAATATTACACAATGAACAGATGGACAGAGATGAGGGATTTGGGAGAATGCAAATGGAGTGTTTACAGGAAATAGGTTTTGAGGATGCGTAGTCAAGGTAATTGTGGGAGTCGATGGGTTTGTAGCAGATATTGGTGGCCAACCTATCCACAGAAATGGAAACAGAGATGTCAAGGAAGGAAAAGGAGGAGTCAGAAATGAACCAGGTAAAGTTGAAAAATGAAATTGATCACTTTTTCCAGTTTCAAATAAGAAAGGGAAGCGCACTAATGATGTCGTCAATGTACCAGGGAAGTTGTTGGAAAGGACACGAGTGGGAGTGGAATGTTTCCACAAAGAGACTGGTACAACTACAGCCCATGCAGGTATCCATGGCCACACCTTTGGTCTGAAGTGGGAGGATCTAAAGGAGAAGTTGTTCAAAGGCAGGATGAGCTTGGCCAGGCGGAGGAGGGTGGTGGTGGATAGAGACTGTTCAGACATTTTTTTCCAGGAATAAGTTGAGAGCCCTGAGACCATCCCGAGGGATTGTGGATGTGTAAGGGCATTACATGTTTATGGTGAAGAGGAGGCAGCTGGAGTCTGCAATGGGAAATTCTGAAACAAGTGTAAACCATCAGAATAATTATAGACGTAGGTGCAGAGGGACCGGACAAAGGAAGAAAAAAATTGAGTCAAGGTAGGATGAAATAAGTTCCATGGGGCAGGAATGAGCTAAAACAATGGCTCTATCCAGACAGTCCTGTTTGTGAATTTTGGGAAGGAAGTGGAAGTGAGCTGTACAGTGTTGAGGGACTATCAGCTTGAAAGCTGTGGTGAGGAGATTCCCAGATAGAACGAGATTAGTGGCCATCATGGACACAATAGTCAGCTGTTCAATGGTGGGATCCTGGTTTGGGGGGGGAGATAGGAAGATGTAACAGAGCGTTGGCACTCTGCCCCCACCATGCAGAGTTCAATACACCAAACAACACCTTGTTGGCCGGCTTAATGACAAAGTCAATTGGACCTGTGAACACGGAGTGCAGTCAGTTCAGAGGGAGATAGGTTTGATAGGCTGAGGGTGACAGAAAATTAAGACAACAGTTCTCAATGGACAGGTTGGTTGTAGATGAAAGGCCAGGGAGAGGACTGCTCCACAACATTGATAGGATCTTCAATGGTCCATATTTTCTATCCCAGCAGCATCTAGATCTAAGGGATCGTAAGCTGCCATTTCTACCACCTCCAGCAGGATGCCATTCCCTGATGTATATTCCCTTCCCATCCCTTGGCAACATTTTGCAGTGAGTGTTCCCTCTGATCCACTCACCCTCCACTCCCACATCCCTATGGCACCTTCCTATGCAATCACAGAAGGACCAACACCAGCCTGTTTACCCCCTCCCTCCAAATTTTCCACGGCTCCAGACACTCTTTTCAGGTGAAGTAGAGATTTACCTGCACTTCACGCAATCCAGTCTATTGTATTCGCTTCTCACAATATTGTCTCTCCTGAAACGCAGACCGGTAAACTACTATGTTCTGTTCACAAAATGACCCCACGTGTCAAGTTGCCTGCCTCTTCATTACTCCACTGTGTCCTTGGGCTTGCTGTAGTGCTCCAGCAAGGTTTAGCACAATCTGGAAGAACCAGATCTCATTATCCACTTGGAGACCCTGTAGTCTTCAGGACTCAATATAGAGTTCAGTGAGTTTAGAACCTGAACACTTTCCTCTATATCCTTTACCCACCCTCACACTCGGGCTTTGTTATCACATGCACTATTTTAAGCATCGACTATCCATGTTCACCAACTGATGGTCCCTCTTACCAACTTTTCTTTCTCCTTGGCATACAATCAGCCATCCCTTTGTCAGCTTAACTGTCGTTCTGCGCTCCATTTCCACCTATCAACTCACTCCTCCATCTTGCCATCCCCTCTCCCTTGTATATATACCACCTTTTCTGAGCTATTATCAGTTTTGAGGAACAGTCACTGCTTTAACATTAACTTCACTTTCTCTCCATGGATGCGTCCAGACCTGCTGAATTTCCCCAGTGATCTTTTTGATTGATTTCAGCTTTTCAGCATCTGCAGCTCTGTTTTATGTTAAATTCTGAGGGGCATTGTCTAAGTAGATAGGGAGAAACCTTTCCCCTTAGAAGAGGGGTCAGTTCCAGGGAGCGCAGTTTTAGGATAAGGAGGAGGAGGTATAGACGGGATTTGAGGAAACATTGTTTTCACTCAGAAGGTTCTGAGTATCTGGAATTTATTGCCTAAGAGTGTGGTAGATGCAGGAACCATGAAGACATTTCAGACTTATTTAGCTCAACACTTAAATTGTAATTGAATACAAGCTTACAGGCCAGTTGCTGGAAAATGTGATTAGAAACAATAAGTATTTGATGACAGGCACAGGATGGGTTGAAGTACCTTTTCCCCTGCTATAAAAAGTCTATGATTCGATAACTTTTTGCAATTTGGAATGCACTTCCTGAAAGGGCAGGGAAAGCAGATTCAAGGGTAACTTTCGAAAGGGATTGTAAATAAATTCAAGAAGGAAGAAAATGTAAGTATATGGGAAACAGTAGGCGAGGGAAAGCAATTAGGTGCCTCTTTCAAAGAGCTGACACAATGAGTTTCCTTCAATCACAATATGATTCCACATCAGTGTGAAGTTTCACAGAATGGATTAACCTTCAGTTATGTACCAAGGTTCCACTGGGCCATCAGGGGGTTTTGGATTCAGGTCCCACTCCAGACACCTGAGTACACAGTCTTGCCGAACACTTCATTGCAGTACTAAGGCGCAGAGGTGCCTTTTTTTTTGGATGAGACAATAAGGTGATGCCCAGCTGTACCCTGAGGCTGGCATGTGATTCTGTGCATCAAGTTGAAGTACAATTGTGGAGTTCTGCCCAATGCCCTAGCAATACAGGTCTCTTAACCTGCCTGGAACAAATGATCTGTTAATCTCATTGCTTTGTATGGAGCCATGTTGTGTACCAATTCCCAATCACATTTCCAACTTTGCAGCATTGTTACATTCTGTTCTTTGCTATGTTTCAAATTTACTTCATTTTGGGATATACCGAAAGTCATAAAAGGTGCTATACAGATGCAAGGACTGTCTTTTTATTTGTTATTCATTTTGTGCTACAATATTTGCTCTCCTCAAAATAAATAGAAATGGAAAGTATTATAAAGCAGAAAGAAATGAGATTCTACATGGAACATCCCTACAGGCACCAATGATTACATGCAAACACATTGCAAGGAGACCCATTTGTACCTTATGTTTGCAATGAAATATCGGAGCGTGAGAATTCAGAGATGTTCCTCAAACACAGTAAGTGCTAAATCATCTAGACAACAGGATAAATCCAGATTGGACTGCATGATAGTTTTTGAGATGGATTTCACAAAAGGGAGTGGTTGATTGATTGACTGAATGCTGTTGTAAGTAAAATCCTGATGAATGGAGCACTAACACAGAGGACAGGTTAAAGGCAATTGGTGAAAGAATTAGAGAGGAGATAAGGTGAAAACAAAACTGGAATATGTTGTCCTGGTCTCATACGCACTGTCTGAAAGGGAATTGAATAGATTCTGAAAAGAAAAAGAAATACATACGTATTAGGCAAAAAGCAGGGCAGTGGACTAGTTGGAAATATCTTTCAAAGAGAAGCAATGGGCTAATTTGTCTCTTGGATGTAAAATCTCGAAAGCTGTAGTATAGTTGTTTCTTTCCTATTTTATTTAATGCCAGGTTACTAGGTCCCATAATATCAACACATCAGAAATAGGGCTGAATCTCCATCATATTTTGCCAAACTATCATCTTTGCCAAGATTAAGGGATGGTTTCTCATTGTGTGCCCTAGTAGGTTTCCTCACACCAACAACCCGAAACTCACCTCTTTAACTACTTCCACAGTCCAGTACTGCTCCGCTCATCAGGTGCTAGACCAATTCTCCTTCTCAGCAAAGCGGGAAGTACACCCCACTGGTGGCATATCCTGGGATATAGTGGGATGTTTGGTGCTAGTGCCATTTTCAAAAAGCCATTGCATACCCACTCAAATGCTGGCTGTCTGGAGATATTCTGCACACTTAATGACATTGTCCACAGAGATGGCAAAGAAGAGGAATTTAGCACCCAATTTTGTGGGCTAGGAGAGATCATTGTGGATGGAGTGGTTCAGAGGGAGTTGTTCATTTACCGAAGACTGGCAGAGGAAACTCTGACACAGGAGCTAGCCTGCTGTGAACCAGTGTGATGTCAGCAGTCTGGACAAACACCGAGCAGTGCTGTCAGAAGATCAATGCTCTGTCAGGATAAGTGCCACTGTCTTCTCCCTTCTTACATTTAATCTAATTCTGATACTGCACCCATCTCTGACCAAAGCTCCTTCTCTACTAGTCTCACTACAGCATGCAACATCTTCCCTCACTTGGTCTCAAGTCAGCCATAATCCCCTCCACTACTAACCATGTATGGCCGGTGTTACTTGCTCGCTCACTCAGAACACCTCACTATCTTTCCCTTACCTATACCAGCGCTAAAAGTTGTGCCAGCCTTTTTCAACTGTTTCAATCTCTCCCTTTCTCTCAATCCTGGAGAAAATGGCCCACACTAGACCAGAAAGAGCCTCAGCGTAGAGACTAACATGTGCTGGATGCCAGTATCCATGGATACGGGATATGTACAGCTTGCAGTCGTTGGATCACACCCTTGGATCATGTCCTGAGATGTTGTTGCAGGGTTAAAAGATGGAAGTCCACAGAAACAAGTGACAAGCTGGAGTCAGCAAGTACCTTCTCTAGCTTTCACATTGGGAATTCTAGGCTGTTCTAATCCTGTATGTAGTCACAAAGGAGTTTTCATATTAATGAAGCAATACTGAGAATCCCATCTCAACGTCCAGAACTGTCAGAAAACATGACACATTGCTCCTGATGCTGGGAAAGGTCTTGCTCAACTTCAATGTTTTTCACCTTAATCCATTTTGTCTAGAATCTGTGAAATTTCTGCATAGTTTTCAGAGGAGAATTATGTCTATGGATACTAACTGAAGTGTGTACATGATTATAATCCATGAGTAAGTACTAACCAATTTTAGCACTTGCAACCTTCTCCTTCGAGACTATCTGTCCATGATGTCTGTACAATACAAACCAATTAAAACTGTATCCAGTGCCTGGATCCACTCTCTCAACACAGCTGATGTCTTCTCAGTGATAAGACCCAGGATGTTTAGGAGAAAGGTACCATTTTTCATGGTTTATAAATAGTGAATCAGTTTATTTAACAGCTCTGCCGCTCAATATTTCTGTAGTTTTTGATTTTAACAAGTTATTATTTCATTTATATCACACCAACTAATTGACATGGAATCTTATCATGTTCCTTCAATACCTTGGAGTGTTGGTCTCCCCACCTATAACAGGATATTCATGTCACAGAGGGAGTGCAGCCATGGTTCACTGAGCTGATTCTTGTAATAGACTTTTGTATGAGAGATTGGATATGTATTCACTATCACTTAGAGGAGATTTGATTAAAACATAGATACAGCGAGGATGATTCATGATGAAGGGCTTATGCCGGAAACATCGATTCTCCTGTTCCTCGGATGCTGCCTGACCTGCTGTGCTTTTCTAGCACCACACTCTCAACTCTGATCTCCAGCATCTGCGGTCCTCACTTTCTCCAGGGAGAATGTTTGTCCTGGTTGGGTAATCTCGAAACAGGGGCCACAGATTCAAGATAAGGAGTAGGTCGTTTAGGACTGAAATGAGGAAACATATGGTTTCTGCTGCCATGGAAGGCTGTAGAGGCTGGGGTCATTATTTGTTGTCAAGGAAGAGATTAATAAATGCTTAGATATTATAAAGGCATCAAGAGGTATGCAGAGAAAATAGGAATATGGTGTCAAGGTAGATCATCTTGAATGATCTAACCCAAAACTCAAAGAGTTGAATGGCCTACTCTTACACCTAGTTTCCAACAGCACTGTGACGTAGCTACACGACACAGACTTGAGGGGTTCAAGAAGACAGCTGATTGCCACCTTTTCTAGGGCTGACAGGGATAGGTAATAAGTGTTGACCTAGATAGCAATGCATTGAAACAAACAAAACTACATCTTGGAAGTTCTCATGAAGATATTGCTGTACATACAAATATAAACATTATGCAGGCTTGGGGAGTATCATGGGGAGGTCATGTTCTGGGATTTCTATTATCTACTTAGTATGTTCAATGTTTACCCATGGAATTCAGAGCCTCAAAGCTATTGAAATAGATTTTCTTTTTGACGAGGTTAGATTTTTCTACCTGTCAAGCACCATTGATGACTTGACATGCCTTGCTCATGGCCATGAATAATGTTTCAAGCTTCAAAAGAGATTCTTAGTGTATTAAAATTTATCTGTGTTGATTTCCCATCTTAAGGCCTGATTCCTTCATCTTACCATCAAACAGCTAGCTGGGTAATACCACTTGTACCTCAAAGTAGGAAGATCGCTAGTTCAGGTTCCAGTGTATAAACTTGACTGTAAACCATGTTGACACTTGAGTGAGGAATCAAAAGACTGGTAGGTTAAGTAATCATTTGAAAGAGAACAAGTTGTGCTCTATGATTAGTGATGTATCAGTAAGAGAGGAGAAAAACTCTTATCCAATTGGAAAGAAGAAAATATATGGATTCAGCAATTTAAGTGCTACTCAAAACCATCTTCAATGTATTCACAGAGGCATATGAGAGAATTATCCTTGGCTTAAACATTTGATAGGTGAAAGTGGGTACTGTGGATGCTGGAGATTAGAGTCAAGATTAGAGTAGTGCTGGAAAAGCACAGCAGGTCAGGCAGCATCCGAGGAGCAGGAAAATCAATGCCTTGGGCAAAAGTCCTTCATCAAGAATGTTCGGATGCTGCCTGACCTGCTGTGCTTTTCCACCACCACTCTAATCTTGACTCTGATCTCCAGCATCTACAGTGCCCACTTCTGCCCATTCTGACGTGCCCTGCTCGGTCAAGGATGTTTGCACATGGTGTGGGAGAAGGGGAAGACAGCATTATGATTCTCCAACACGAACCTAGAGCCTCAGGTGTGGAAAGATAAATGAGAAGGGGGGGTGGGGCTGGGGGGGAAGGCAGCTGAGAATACAATAGGTGGATGGAGGTGGGGATGAAGGTGATAGGTCGGAGAGGAAGATGGAGCGGATCAATGGGAAGGAAGATCGACAGGTGGGACAGGTCATGAGGACAGTGCTGAGCTGCAAGGTTGGAACTGGGGTAAGGTGGGGTGTGGGGAAATGAGGAAACTGGTGAAGTCCACATTGATGCCATCAGAAAGACAGGTCATCCAGCCACCTGCTCCCACCGCAAAACAGTGCCCCCTGATTATCATAGCCACAGAAAACTACTGGATAATATGGATCTCTTCCCACACCTTGGAAGCCTGCTCTCATCTCAGGCAGACATTGATGGTGAAAGTCCACCTCACTCCAGTGTGCCTGTGAAACTTTTAGCCATCTGAGAAACAGTATGTTTGATGACCACAGGCAACAAACTCGATCTACAGGCAGCCGTGTTTTCTGTTCTACTGTATGTATGGAGACATGGACAACATACAGCACTCATCTCAAGTCCCCTGAGATATATCACCAGCAGTACCTCCACAAGATCCTGCAAATTCACTGACAGGAAATAGGCTCCAATACAGCAGTGTCTTTCGGGCCAATATTGCCAGTATTGGGACGCTGATTACAATCAATCAATTCTGTTGGATGGACCACATCGGCCTCATTTCTGACACAAAACTTAAAGTGACAAGGGAAAGATTGAAGAGAGACCTGAGGGGGAAACCTTTTCATGCAGAGGGAGATATGCAAGTATGGAACATGCTACCAGAGGAAGTAGTAGAGGTGAGTACAATTACAACAGTTAGAAAGCATTGGATAGGTACACGAATAGGAAGGGTTTGGAGGGATATGGGTCAATTGCTGCCAAATGAGACTAGATTAATTTAGCATGGACGAGTTGGACTGAGGAGCCTGTTTCCCTGCTGTACAACTTTAACTCTAGCCCGGCAAGCAGGAATTCTGAGCTGTCATTCCTGTCCTTTAATTGGCAGAAAATCCAGAGGGAAGATGAGAAGAATCATTCGCTTCACAATATGTTGCTGCGATCTGTAACATATTCCCTGAAAACATTTTGGAAGCAGCTTCAATTGGAATTTTCAAAAAGGATCTGAATAAATACTTGAAAAAGATTAAATTGCAAAGCTATGGGGAAACAGCAGGGAAGTAGGCCTAATTGGACAGCTTTTTCAAAGAATATTGTAATGTGGTGAATGACTTCTCCATGTGCTGTGTCTTTTTCTGATTTATACTTTATGGTATCATCATATTTATTTTTTGCAGCACCTTGTTTGTATCAATATTAATTTCCATCTGCCATTCATCTGCTCAGCTGGTTACTGTCCCCAGATTCGTTTAAGTGACATTAATCTCTTTGAGATATCCTGCTTTTTCACATAATTTTATATCTTCCACAAACGTCATGAAGTTACTCAGATTATCTTTGTCAAGGTCACCAATGCATATTATGTTTAGCAGGAGTTCAAAGACTGGTCTCTTGGGAACTCAACCAATCACAGCTGCCCAATTAGAACTATTAGTGAAGATAACTACTCACTGGTTCCTATTATCTTGTCAATTAATAATCCAATTTATAGCTTTGTCTTGAAATCATTTGTGTTTCAGTTTCATCACAAGATTCTGTTGAAGGACTTGATCAAATACTTTGGAGGTCAGGATATGAAACATTCAATGAATTGCTCTCATCCCTTGGCTCTGGCAGGCATTCAACAAAAAGTAAATAACATATTTTTAGGTGTTTTTGCCTTTCAGAATCCCCGATAGATGTTTCGAAATTGCTTCTGGTAAAATAAACTGTGTTTGCTCCAGTTCAGAAATCAGTGAAGCAGTGCCATTTTGCCAACACGTCTTGCTTTTAGTCCTACCTTTGAAACTATTCATTGCAGGTCACTAATATTTACTCAGCATCATCCTGGGATGCTGCGATGTAAAGTAAGGACTGTGCTTGTGTCGCTGATATAGCACACATCTCAAGCTGGAATATCTTGACTATTCAAACATATGTGAATGCTGATGTTAACACTGCTCCTTGCAAGTGAATATCTCATTTTCAATGTGAAATAAAGTGATAATTTTGGAGAGTAGAGAAGTTGGGAAATGATTAAACCTACCAGTAAAAGTCAAAAGGTCATCTGGTTTAAAGTATGCAACACAAAAGGAGCATCCACACTGCAGCAAGCAGATGTTAGACCTACAGTCACAGCCAAATGCACTACTGGTTTGGAAGCAGCAAGTGACAATCTTAGTATTGACAGGGTTGTCATTCCTCACCTTTGATGGTGTTAAAAAATCATGGACTGGAGGAAGACATCCATGGAGTGGTCAAGTGGATTGGAAATTTGCAAAGTGAATTGAATTTGCAGAGGCATGAGGTAACACATTTCAGGAGGACCAACAAAATAAAGGAATATGTAATAAATGGTAGGATCTTAAGATGTGGAGAGGAAAAGGCAGCTTAGAGCACACATACATGTATCAATGAATTGAGAGTGTGATGCTGGAAATGCACAGCAGTAAGGCAGCATCTGAGGAGCAGGAGAATCGACTTCTCAGGCAAAAGCCTTTCATCAGGAATTCATCATGTATCACTGAATGTTCAGCACTGAAATGGATCAAGTAGGCATATACAACAAAATAGCCAATGCATTTAAATCTAGGAAACATTTTTAAAATTCATTCAAGGTATGTGGGCATCTCTAACCAAGGCAGTATATATTGTCCATCCCTAAATGCCCAGGGAGCAGTTATAGAGTCGTAGAGTCATAGAGATGTATAGCATGGAAACAGATCCTTCGGTCCAACCCGTCCATGCTGAACAGATATCCCATCCTAATCTAGTCCCACCTGCCAGCACCCGGCCGATATCCCTCCAAACCCTTCCTATTCATATACCCATCCAAATGCCTCTTAAATGGTGCAATTGTACCACTTTCATCATTTCCTCTGACAGCTCATTGCATACCCGTACCACCCTCTGTGTGAAAAAGTTGCCCATTAGGTCTCTTTTATACCTTTCCCCTCTCACCCTAAACCTTGTTCTGGATTCCCCAACCCCAGGGAAAAGACTTTGACTATTTACCCTATCCATGCCCCTCATGATTTTGTAAACCTCCATAAGGTCACCCCGCATCCTCCGACGCTCCAGGGAAAACATCCCCAGCCTGTTCAGCCTCTCCCTGTAGCTTAAATCCTCCAACTCTCGCAACATCCTTGTAAATCTTTTCTGAACTCTTTCAAGCTTCACAACATCTTTCCAATAGGAAGGAGACCAGAATTACAAGCAATATTTCAACAATGGCCTAACCAATGTTCTGTACAGCCGCAACATGACCTCCCAACTCCTGTACTCAATACTTTGACCAATAAAAGAAAGCATACCAAACGCCTTCTTCACTATTCTATCTACTTGCGGCTCCACTTTCAAGGAGCTATGAACCTACACTCCAATATCTCTTTGTTCAGCAACACTCCCTAGGACCTTACCATTAAGTGTATAGGTCCTGCTAAGATTTGCTTTTCCAAAATGCAATTTATCTGAATTGAACTCCATTTGCCGCTTCTCAGCCCATTAGCCCATCTGGTCCAGATCCTGTTGTAATCTGAGGTAACCCTCTTTGCTGTCCACTACACCTCCAATTTTGGTGTCATCTGCAAACTTACTAACTGTACCTCTTATGCTCGCATCCAAATCATTTATGTAAATGACAACAAGTAGAGGACCCAGCACCGATCCTTGTGGCACTCCACTGGTCACAGGCCTCCAGTCTGAAAAACAACCGTTCACCACTACCCTCTGTCTTCTACCTTTGAGCCAGTTCTGTATCCAAATGGCTAGTTCTCCCTGTATTCCATGAGGTCTAACCATGCTTACTGAAGTCCATATAGATCACATCTACCGCTTCTCCAATTTAGAACTTCAACTTTTAGATCTGGTCTATTCTTTTCCATCACTATTTTAAAACTAATAGAATTATGGTCGCTGGCCCCAAAGTGCTCCCCCACTGACACCTCAGTCACCTGCCCTGCCTTACTTCCTAAGAGTAGGCAAAGTTTTGCACCTTCTCTAGTAGGTAAGTCCACAAACTGATTCAGAAAATTGTCTTGTACACACTTAACAAATTCCTCTCCATCTAAACCTTTAACACTATGGCAGTCCCAGTCAATGTTCGGAAAGTTAAAATCCCCTACCATAACTACCCTATTATTCTTACAGATAGCTGAGATCTCCTTACAAGTTTGTTTCTCAATTTCCCTCTGACTATTAGCAGGTCTATAATACAATCCCAATAAGGTGATCATCCCTTTCTTATTTCTCATTTCCACCCAAATAACTTTCCTGGATGTATTTCCGGGAATATCCTCCCTCTTCACAGATGCAATGTTATCCCTTATTAAAAATGCCACACTCCCTCCTCTATTGCCTCCCTATCTATCCTTCCTGTGACATTTGTATCCTGGAACGTTAAGCTGCCAGTCCTGCCTATCCCTGAGGAGAAAGTGAGGTCTGCAGATGCTGGAGATCAGAGCTGAAAATGCATTGCTGGAAAAGCGCAGCAGGTCAGGCAGCATCCAAGGAGCAGGAGATTCAACGTTTCGGGCATAAGCTCCTGAAGAAGGGCTTATGCCCGAAACGTCAAATTTCCTGCTCCTTGGATGCTGCCTGACCTGCTACGCTTTTCCAGCTGCCTATCCCTGAACCATGTTTCTGTAATTGCTATGATATCCCAGTCCCATGTTCCTAACCATGCCCTGAGTTCATCTGCCTTTCCTGTTAGCCCCCTTGCATTGAAATAAATGAGTTTAATTTATTAGTCCTACCTTGTCCCTGCTTGCCCTGACTGTTTGACTCTCTTCTGTTCTCAACTGTACCAGTCTCAGATTGATCTATTTCCACTCTATCTCCCTGGGTCCCCCCATCCAACCTTACTAGTTTAAATCCCCCCGAGCAGTTCTAGCAGATTTCCCTGCCATTATATTAGTCCCCTTCCAATTTAGGTGCAATCCGTCTTTCTTGTACAGGTCACTTCTACCCCAAAAGAGAAAAAGAGATTCCAATGATCCAAAAATGTGAATCCTTCTCCCATACATCAGCTCCTCAGTCATGCATTCATCTGCTTTATCCTCCTATTCCTGCCCTCACTAGCTCGTAGCACTGGGAGTAATCCAGATACTCTCGAGAACCTCCTTTTTAATTTCTGCCTAATTCTCTGTAATCTCCCTCAGAATCTCAATCTTTACCCATCCTATGGGTTGGTTCCAATGTGGGCAATGGCCTCTTGCTGGCCCCTTTCCCCCAGGAGAACATTCTGCACCCTCTCTGAGGCATCCTTGATCCTGGCACCAGGGAAGCAACACACCATTCTGCTTTTTCGCTGCTGGCCACAGAAACATCTGTCTGTACCTCGGACTACAGAATCCCCTAACACAATTGATCTCTTGGAAGCCGACATACCCCACATTGCATTAGAGCCAGTCTCAATACCAGAAACCTGGCTGTGCTACATTCCCCTGAGAATCCATCAACCCCTACATTTTCCAAAACAGCATACCTATTTGAAATGGGTATATCCACAAAAGACTCCTGCACTAGCTACCTACCTCTCTTATCTTTCTTGGAGTTAACCCATGTATGTGACTGTATCTGAGACTTTCCCCCCTCTGCCATCCATCGCATACTGTTGCTGTTACAAATTCCTCATTGCTTCTATCTGTCTCTCCAACCAATCCATTCGATCTGATAAGATTCTTGTCCAACAGCATTTATGGCAGATATGATCCACAGTAATCCTTAAACTCTGCTTAAACTCCCACATCTGACAAGAAGCATATATCACTGTACTAAAAGCCATTTTTGCTCCTTCACAATTTACAGACACAGAAAATAACACCGTCTTATTCCTGTACAAAACACCGCTCCAGGTTAAATTAATAGTTATGACTTATATTTTAAGTTTAATCAAGAGACATATCTCTAAAAACATATAATCAAGAAAGAACCCACTCTACTCACTACTGCAGCCTTTCTGTTGGACACACTTAAAACAATGCTTAACTTATCTGATTCTGTGCTGTGAACTTTGCCCAAACAGTTTCCTCCAAGATTAGTTGTGAATTTCACTGTTTGTCAATTTTCCCAGACGCATTCCAATGTCCAGTGATACATGAATTCAAAACATCAAAAGAAGTAACTGTGCAGGTTCTCTCCCTCTGTCTTGCACTGACCTCACCATGTGCTTCCTTTGTCTGTTTTCTCCCTTTTAAAACTGCTGTTGTTTTGACTTTTTTTTTTCCAAAGTTCCAGGACAATGCAACAGCATATAAAACAGTAATTGCTACTCCTGGAATTCAAGGAAATCATCTCCAGCACCTAAAATACCTCAAAAAAGGAGCAGCTGTTTCAGCCAGAAAATTTTCATTGACTGTGGAAAGGAGGACTGCAGGTGTTAGAGATTAGAGCCAAGAGTGTGGTGTTGGAAAAGCACAGCAGGTCGGACAGCATTCGAGAAGCAGGAGAGCCAATGCTTTGGGCAAATGCTCTTCATCAGGATTCCTGAAGGGCTCTTGCTCGAAGCGTCAACTTCCCAGCTCCTTGAATACTGCCTGACCCGCTGTCCTTTTCCAGCACACACACTCGACATTGACATATGGATGAGGAAGAACACCACTTTGATTGGAACAACACATCCATCCTAGAACAAGCCAAACAGAGATATGCACGAGAATACCTAGAAGCATATCATTCCAACCGGAACCCTATCAGCAAACACATTGACTTGGATACCATTTACGAGCCTCTGATAAAAAGAACAGGAAATGACAACACCATAGGAAATGATGTAACCACAGGAAATGACATCACCGACCCTAGAAAACTCAAACATATAAATAGAAAGTGGGCTACACCACGAGTGCTTCCTTCAGAGGCTCATGGAAGATGTTACCTAGTATGGTGATGAAACATCTGAAAACAAACCTTCTAGCTCAGTGATCAAACCTACATCGAGATGGACTGTGGAGTCAGACAAGATAAGGCTGGCAGTGAATCAGATGGGTTTTTCCAACAATTAACAATGGATTCATGGCCATCATTAGATTCTTAATTCCGTGTTTTTAATTGAATTCAAATTTCACCATCTGCCTTTCTCAGATTTGAACCTGGGTCCCTCGAACATTATCTGGGTCCTAAGATTTACAGTACAGTGATAATACCACTAGGCCATCATTTCCACATACTATAACATTATCTTGCGTAGCTGTACATTGTGACATACGGTATGTGATTTATATACATTAATACCATTTATTTTCGCATTTGGATTTTGAACTAGTTACATGTGAGCTTTGCTTCTTGTATATGAAGGGACAATAATTAAGTTGTCAGCCTTTCTAGGCTATGATTTTAAGCCAATATCAGAGAATAGGTTACTATTACTGGCATGTTCTTGGAGTGATAATCCAGTCTATTTGTATGGTGAGAGTTTTATGTTCTGAGAGAGTGAACATTGAAACGCATTTGTTTACTTTTGATTGAGAAGAATTTAGAATTAATATTTTGCTCAAGAAAAACCCATTGATTAGAATGTGTTCAAAGAAAATATGACTCGTTTTACATTTAAGCATTTAAGGGAAAGGAGTTAGTTCAGAACAGTTAGAAGATAATTTACCTCATAGAATCCCCACAGTGCAGAAAGAGGCCATTCAGTCTCACAAGTTGCACTGACCCTCAGAAGAGCATCCCAACATTATCCCTGTAACCCTGCCTTTTCCATGGCTAATCCAGCTAGCCTGTACTTCCCTGAGTATCACAGGGGGATTTAGCATAGCCAACCCACCTAACCTGAACATACTCAGACTGTGGAAGGTAACCAGTGCAGACATGGGAAAAATTTGCAAATTCCATACAGTCTTCAAAATAGGTCCCTAGTGCTGTGTGGCAGTAGTGTTGACCACTGTACCATCCTCAGTGTAAAGGTTTCAATTTGAAAATTCAAGGCGAGAGTTGTTTGGTTACAAACCTGAAGGGGTGACTAAAAGCTAAAAATAATTAAACTTAGCTTTGTAAATAACCCAGCATTGTATACTTAGGTTTCAGTGAAAGGTTATTGTATTAAATAAATTAAAAATGTTATGTTCCTTTAAGCCAGGTTTCAATCTAGGATCTGACCTGTCCTATGGTAATAGAAATTGGATAACAACAAGATATGCAGTTAATTAAAGGTGTTGATTTAGTTGTGGCTAATGGGAACCTTAGGGCTGCTGCACGGTCATGCTGCACAGAGGAAACATTGCTCAGTAATATAGTTTAAGTATGCTATGGACCCGTTTCTGGACCTACATGCTAATACTCTGAGAGCATCCAATTCAATTTGGAACCTAGCACACTGCCTCAGGTAGATCAATCATCCTGGCCTGATCCGATAGACAGCTCAAATCCCATATCCCACTCTAAGCTGATGCTTAAAGTATAACAGGTTATGAGGTTATGCTATTAGTGTATAACACAGGTTGTTGTGCACAGTTCTGGTCACAGCATTACAGCAAGGATGTCACCACACTAGAAGAGCTGTAGAAGAAGATTGTGAGAAGATTGCAAGGAATGCAGAAAGATTGAAAAAGCCCAATTGCTTTCTTTGGAACAAAAGATGCTGAGAGTAGATTTAATTGAGATGTTCCAAATTAAGTGGGGTCTTGATAGAGTGGATCTGAAGAATCGATTCTCCTTAGCAGATACATTAGTAATCAATACTTTAGATTTGAAATAACTAGTGGAAAGATTGGAAGGAGGTTGAGGGAAAATGTTTCTTCACCAAGAGGTTGGGTTCAAACTTGTGATTGTGACAGCGACACTCATTGCATTAAAGAAACAATATAATATGTAATTAAGATGCTTAATCAACAGAGCTATACATTTAGAACTGAAAGCTATGATTAGACCGACAGTTTCTTACAGCAGAATGGATACAATGGACCTTCTGTGTCATAAATTATGCAATGTTTCTATGTTACCTTCAATTTTCACCCTTTTCTTAGCAGCTCTTCCAGCAGTAGAACCGTATCTCGTTATTTCCTCCACCAAAATAATTTTAAATATATCTCCTAAAGTTCCCTTAGCCTTCTCTCCTCTAACAAGAATGATTTCCACTTCTCCAGTCTGTAAGTCCAACTTCTTATCCCTCGTATCCTCAATCAAATCCCCGCTGAATCTTTCTAGAATGCTGTTAAGTAGCGTTTACTGATGAGTGGAGGGGTGGTAGTAGTGGGGAGGGGGCGCAATGGGAATTGCAGTAACAAGAAAGAAAAATGTCAGGCTGCAGATGAAAAGGTGACCCCCATCTTCTCATGAAAAGCTGAAAAAACATTAACACAAATTCAAACCTAATCCCTGATTTGTCAGTGCATGCTTTGTTGAACCACTGAAATGTAGGGGTGAGGGCCCATTGCAGGAAGCAAATGATGTTGAATGAATTTTGCATGAAGTGTCAATTCCGGCTGCATTGATATCAACACTGTAAGGTTCCAATAAGGAAGATAAGGGCCTCAGATGACAAACTCGAAGTGTAGTTGTAAGAAGAGCTGAAGTTTCAGTGGAATAATGGCACGGGGGAGGTGATGGTAAAGGCAGTGATGTGGTTAATGCCAGTAGAAATTTCGAGACTCAAATCCCATAGTGGCATCCAGTGGATTTTGCATTTATCTAATAAATCTGGACTTAAAAGCTAGTTTTAGTGTTCGCAACCATGAAGCCAATGTAAATTGTTCTAAGAACTAGTTCAAGAATGGCCTTTTGGGAAAAAAAGCCTGTCATCCTTACATGGCAATGTGGTTATTTTTTAACTAGCCTCTAGGTGAAGGGAAATTGGTGATGTATATTGAATTTTTGACTAAATGGCAACAAAGCTCATACTCATGGAATCATTTGTTCTTGAAAAACATATGAGGCAACACAGAAAAAAATTAAAAGGTTTGGCGGTGAGTCCGGATGTGAGAGGCACATCATCCATTAGCTAAGAGACTGTTATTCTACCCAAGAGTGTCAGAGAGCTACAAGAAGAGTCTACTTGATGTGACACCTATGTTTATATTTTGAATGGATTTGGATTTCTTGAAAGTGAAGAAATTCTGAAGGTTAGGGATGTACAAAGGTAAGCATTAGGAGTGATAAAGGAAACTAAACTTCTTGAAGGTAACAGAAAGAAAGTGACGGTGCCATTTGAAATCAAAGTCAAAGTACTACGGGTGGATTATAAGTCAGTATTATTCACTTTTCCCCAAAAATCACTTGTGAGACATGTCTGACTGAAAGACCGATGCATAAACTCCACCTGCATCTGGAAAGGCACCGAAGGTAAGAAGTGATTGCTGTTGTTTAGACTTGTGAGACTCCTTCAAGAGTTGAAACATTTGACAAATGGAAAGAAATGGGACATTCATTGAAGCATCAAAGGACAGAGAGAAGATCAATATGCAGCAAATCAGGCGGTGAACTATGAGAGATCTAGGGTATTTGGAAAAATGTCAAAATTGCTAGTGAATTATACTCTTGTAGATTAAAGTTATGATCCTTCTACCAGTGCATGAATGCTTTCATTTATTGATGTAAGGCTTCAAAGTAGAGGGTTTCCTGAATACCAATGATGTAGATACCACAGAAATCCTCCAACTATTGCCACTTAAAACCAGCCTTCTCTCGAAACATGCACCCTGCTGGAGGCTGCAAAGATCAATAATGCAAACCGACTATTTATCTCAATCAGAATATTGTGATAACGGAGTTTCAATGGGATAGTTAATGCTATCGGCCAGGAATTCCAAATATAAAATACATAAAAAAAGAGGAAACACTATAAGTACGCAGTAGATCTGGCAGCATCCTTCAAGAGAGAAACAGAGTTAACACTTCAGATTCATGGGCCCCACACAAGTACTAAGGGAGGAAAAGAGGGTGGGGGAGGAAAATAAAGAACAAAAGGCAAAGTCTATGATAGGAGGGATATGTATTTTGCCTGATGGTCATTACTGGCAACTAATGCTGTTTTCTATTTTTATCGTATAGATAAGGCTTGCCTGAAGTAGTTTACTATCACCATTGACCTTTGGCTTTGTTCTATCTTAAGCCTGCTTAGGTATTAGTGGTGGGTGATAAACCACTATGGAATATCTACAAAAGAGGTACTGGTCTTAGATATCAAACGCACAAAAATATAAACCCTAGGAATTGGGAAATCCTAGAAGGAAGCAGCTGGCCTCCATTTTAATTGTTAGGAAAGGCCCTCTTGTGGCACAGCAGTAATGTCCCTATTCCTGGATCAAGTTCAAGTCCCACTTGCATAAGATCAAGAATGCTTAGGTCAAGGATTTGCTCAATAGACAGGTGTTATCCTTTGAAGTGCTTTGCATTCCTTAAACTTGAAGCCCCCATGTTCTCAGAATAAAGCACTTACCTCACCCACGCTAGCTGGAGTTGCAGCCATTTTCTCCCCCATTGTGCACCAGTTAATTACAACAGTCCCATTGGCTGCTACTCTGACAGGGAGTTACATGCTCAGCCTTTCCATGTTGGTAAACCTTTAAACATCCCTCTAATGGTAGTCTGGATTAAAGTGGTGCTGGAAAAGCATAGCAGGTCAGGCAACATCTGAGGAGCAGGAAGATTGATGCTTTGGGCAAAAGCCCTTCTGGAGGAATGAAAGTAGGGTGCCTCTGGGGTGGAGAGACAAATGGATGGAGGGTGGGGCTGGTGAGAAGGTAGCCAAGAGTACAATAGGTGGATGGAGGTGGGATGAAGGTGATAGGTCAGAGAGGACCGTGGAGCAGAGAGGTGGGAAGGAAGATTGGCAGGTAGGACAGGTCATGAGGATGGTGCTGAGCTGGAAGATTGGAACTGGGATAAGGTGGGGTGAGGGAAATTGAGGAAACTGGTGAAGTCCACATTGATACCCTGGGGTTGAAGTGTTCCGAGGCAGAAGATGAAGTGTTCTTCCTCCAGGCGTCGAATGGTGAGGGAGTGGCAGTGGAGGAGGCCCAGGACTTGCATGTCCTCGGCAGAGTGGGAGGTGGAGTTGAAATGTAGAGCCATGCGGCGGTGGGGTTGATTGGTGCGGGTGTCCCGGAGATGTTCCCTAAAGCACTCTGCGAGAAGGCGTCCTCTGTTAGAAATTTGCCCCTCATGTCTTTTTTCAATCTTTCTTCTGTCCTCTTAAAAATATGCCCCCAGTCTTGAAATTCTCCAGACTAGGTAAAAGACACCTCCCATTCACTTTACCTACACACCTCTTGATTTTGTAAACCTGATTAAAATCGCCCCCTTAGCCTCCTTTGCTTTAGTGAAAGAAGTCCCAGCCTGTCCAACTTCTTCTTGTAACTCCAACTGTCCATTCTTGGCAACATTCTGGTAAATCTCTTATGAACCACTCTAGTTAAATAATATCCTTCCCATAACAGGGTGAGGAGGGGGTCTGCAGGAGCAAGCAATGAGCTGGAATTGGTAGGTTCCTGACATGCTATGACTTTCATGCGGGAATTCTCAACATCTAGTTTCTATCTAGTGGATCTGAGACTTACTAATAATGAGGTGATAATGATTGATAATTCCCTGTTAATAGTCCTCTTGGCACAACGTCCCGGGTTTAGTCGAAAAGCGTGACTTGTCACTCCCAGCGTCGAAAAAGGTCTCACTCCACTTCTCACACAATTTTCACCATGGCCCATGCCATTCAGGACCTGGGAAGATTCAGCCCTCTGTATTAAATAGCGATCATTTGCCATTCAAAGCAAACTTATTGGATCACCACCTCATGTTTTAGGCAGAAAGGAATTTAAACCAAGTCAATGCAGTGTCCTTAAGAAATAACCCATCTCATCCTCATATTGTTCAGATAAATCAAAATTCCAGCCCTCAGGCTCTCTATACCCAGCTACAGTGCAAAATCCAGAATTCCAGGTGAGGTTTGACCAAATCGCAAAGCAAGTGAGCCAAGTCTTCGCACCTTTTTACATTTCAGCCCCTTTGAGGTAACGGCCAGCCTTTCCAATAGTGTTACCTGTTCAGAACTCAGCAGGCAGGAAGTTCTTGATGTACTATTATCCACAAGCCCAGCTGGAATGCAATATAGCTGTCAAGTGAGCAGAATTAGAATAATTGCTGATAACCTCCACCCTCTCCCACCACCCCCCCCCCAGTCGAACAGCTTGTCAACATACTGTGTGGGCTCACACATGCAAACCAACAACTTGGATCAGACACAGATGACAAGCAGCAACCCAAGGAATCGTATCACAGTCGGAGGTTGTTAGTGGTGGTGCTTTCTGGGCTGGAGAATGTAAGGAGAGAGGCACAAGAAAGGAACAAGGCAATTTTGTGGAATGCAAATATTTCTGTTGTATGATAGCTGCAGAAATCCAAAACTGTGATACTTTTCTGGCAAGACGCAACTCTTCAGCCCAGAGATGTTTCTACAATTGCTACTAATCGATTGTCTGAATGCTTTGGCTTAAGGCAAATTAAACAATGCAGGGTTTCACTCTTTTAAATGACATCCCGTTCACATAGTTACCGAATCCCTACAGTGTGGAAGCAGGCCATTCAGCCCAGCGACTCCAACATGACCTCCTGAAGACCATCAAACCCAGACCCACTCCATCCCTGTAACCCTGCATTTTCCATGGCTAATCCATCCAGCCAGCAAAATCCCTGACAGTTATGGGCAATATCACATTGGCAATCCACCTAACCCGTACATCTATGGATTGTGTGAGGAAACTGGAGCACCCAAAGAGAAGCAAAGCAGACACAGAGAAAACATAGAAGCTCCACACAGACAGTTGCCCAAGGCTGGAATTGAAGATGGATCCTTAGCATTTGAGGCAACAGTGCTAATTACTGAGCCACCATAGCACCCCTTGTACTTGAAAGGAGACCGTGCTGAGTTAAAGTACTGCACAAGAATTTTGATGTGAATACAACCACCAAATGTACTGTGAGAGAATCTACACTTTTATGCTAATTGTTTTTTTGTAGTCGTCAAAGGAGCGTGTGTAAGCACAAGTATATGAGTCCCACCTGCTTCAACGATGTGTAATAGCATCTCTGAACAGGTTGATGAGAAAATATCTATAAAACTCACAGCGAGAATGTCTTTTTACTTCAGGGGAGTGGGTAGATTTTTTCAGTGTGAGAATCATAGAAGTTGAAAGAGCATAAAATTAGACTTTTGGCAGTTTCCCTTTGACCAAAGGATCATTGACCTCTGGAAGAAATGCATGGTTTGTGCAGTTAGTGGAGATTCACTACAAGTGTTCAGTAAGACGCTGAGCATCTTCTGAGGGTGGCACAGTGGTTAGCACTGCTGCCTCACAGTGCCAGGGACCTGCGTTCAATCCCAGCCTTGGGTGACTGTTTGAGTGAAGTCTACATGTTCTCCCCAGGTCTGCATGGGTTTACTCCCACAATCTAAAGATGTGCAGGTTAGGTGTTAAATTGCCCATAGTGTTCAGGGATGTGTAGGTTAGGTACATTAGTTAGGGGTAAATATAGTGTAAGGGGAGTGGGTTATTCTTTGGAGGGTCAGTATGGACTTGTTGGGCCATAGGGCCTGTTTCCACACTGTAAGGATTCTATTGCTACAACAGGCAAACTCACAGTACAGAGGTCTTGTAGGATGTTGTGCAATGTATCTAGTGATCACTGCTGAAATGTATTTTTGATTCATTCTAGATCAAAGTATAATTCCTTTTGCCCTTATTTGACCAAGGCTTTCTTTGTCATCTCTAATAGGAGATTTGATGACTGTTGCTAGGGAGTTACTCAGGAGTACTGACCTTATTTTAGGAGGGATGTCATTGCATTGGAGATAGTTCAGAGGATATTAACTGGATTGATTTTAGAGATGAGGGGTTTCTCTTATGAAGAGAGATTGAGCAGTTTAGATCTATACTGTCTGGAGTTTAGAAGATAAAAGGAAATCTAATTGAGGTATACAAGGTGCTAAATGGGATTGACAAAGTAGATGTAGAAAGGATGTTTCCTCATATGGAGCAATCTAGAATGAGAGGTGACAGATCTGCAACAGAGATGAGAAAAAGCTTCTTCTCTCAAAGAGTCAGGAAGCTGTGGGATTCACTGCTCCAGAATGTGGTATATACTAAGACATGGAATACATTTAAGGTGGGAGAGATTTTTAAATTGTCTTGAGTTGAAGATAATGGAGACCAGGCAAGAAAGTGGATTTGAGGCTGAGATGAGATCAAATGGTGGAGCAGGCTTGAAGGGCTGAGTTGTTGACTCCTCCTCCTGGTTCTAATGTACTTATGTTGTTTAATTGTAATGCCAACTGAATGGAATAGACTTGATGGGCAACAATTGGCCACTTACTGAATATCCATTTCTTATGTGGGTGTATACATGTATGTAGCTGTGTGAATCTGTATGAATATGTGCATATGAAATATGTGTGTGAGTGTGTGTGTGTGTGTATGTGTCTCTGGGTGTGTGTGCCTCTCATTGTGTATATTATGTGTATACATGCATGTGTGTATCAATGTCTGTTTGTCTGATCATGTGCATGTCTATGAGTCATCTAGCAATTAACATCAGCCAGTTATTTATATATATATAGTGAATAAAGATTTTGATTCCATGAGAAATATGAACAGTACATAGGTAGACCAATACAATAAATTTGAGTTTCTATACTTAAATAAAATACTGAAACCTTAAATGATGTTTTGGGCAGTGTATTCCAAAATCAGAAGGCTTTAATTAATAAGTTACAATATAAGTAATAAGATTGTCATCGCTTGACTTGTCTCGCCTTCTTTCAGAGATTTATAAATCTGCACAATTCTTTATGACAGAGAGCTATTGAGTCTGATTCATTATGTGTATTAAAAACAGAGATTTGTAAACAGCAAGGGAATTAAGGATTATGGGGGAAAAGCAGGAAAGTGGAGTTAAGCATAATCAGCTATGACCTCATTGAATTGCACAGCAAATTCGATGGACTGAATGGCCTTCCTCTGGTCTTATGTTCTTATGTCGTATGGATTTGACTAGACGAATGCACTTCTTGCCAACCTCCCACGTTCAACTCCCTTTAACAGCCAGTCAGGCAGCATTTGAGGAGCAGGAGAGTCGACGTTTCGAGCATAAGCTCTTCATCAGGAAGAGCTGATTCCTGATGAAGAGCTTATGCTCAAAACATTGACCCACCTGCTCCTTGGATGCTGACTGACTGACTGTGCTTTTCCAGTGCCACACTTTTTGACTCTGATCTCCAGGATCTGCAGTCCTTACCTTCTACTCATCTGGAGATACTTGTTCACTGTTAAGACTTGGCATGGAGAAGATGTCATAGGCAACAATGAGAGAGTGGTGGAAGGGGGTACTGTTGCAGAACTTGCAGGGTGGCACATTGGTTAGCACTGCTGCCTCACTGCGCCAGGAACCAGGGTTTGGTTCCACTCTCGATCGACTGTGTGTGTGTTTGAACATTCTCCCCACGTCAGCGTGAGTTTGCTCTGAGTGCTCTGGTTTCCTTCCATTGTCTGAAGACATGCAAGTTAGGTAGTTTGGCCATGCTAAGTTACTGATTATTTCCTGATGAAGGGATTTTGCCTGAAACATCGATTTTCCTGTTCCTCAGAAGCTGCCTGACCTGCTGTGCTTTTCCAGCACCAGAATCTCGACTCTGATCTTCAGAATCTGCAGTACCCACCTCCGCCATGCTAAGTTACTGCATAGCATCCAGAGATGTTTAGGTTAGGTGTGTTAGCCATGGGAAGTACGTGGTTAAGGTTGGGGGATGGGCCTAAATGGGATGCTCTTCGGAGAATCTGATTGGACTTGTTGGGCAGAATGGCTGTTTCCACATTGTAAGGATTCTATGAAATGGAGTGAGTGCAAAATAGCAGAGAAAGGTTGGTGGCACGTAACGTGGATGAGCAGAGAGGGTCAATGACTTTCTTCATTCCCTGTTGGGAAATCTTCCAGATGCCTGAGACTGCAATGACTGAGCTAGCAACATCAGACAAGGCCAGCAGAGTCTGACTGCATGGCATCCTCTGCCAGCCCTGCTTTACATCACCCTGCCCACAAGGACATCCAGGAGCCTCTCCACAAAATAGAATACTAACCTCTCCCTGTCTGCCATGTCCAGGGAAAATCTCAGAGCTTCCTCAGGGCAGCTCCGGACTGACAGTGCCTGCCTAGGGGCAGAGTAGGCTTTTTAAGGTGGCACAGGCACAAATGGTGCAGGTCTTTATTTCAGATTTCCAGCATCTGCTGTGTTTGTTTTGATTACTAGATATTTGAATGAGGCATTCGAGTTGACCGACGCTATTTCAGAAAATCAGTAAAAGGATTTAGGGATAAGATCCAGGAGAAAGTGTGCAGAATGGCCAACCTGCTACACCCTGGAAACTACTCATGTCCAATGACACTTCATGTGAATCTATACCTGTAGTTTCAAAGTTAGCCTGATATGGAGTATGAGTCAATTTCCCATTGATTCGATACATGATTGGACATATTGGATATACATTTGAAAACACGTACCAACAGATTCAAAATACCTTCACCCTCACTGTTATCAGATGTTTGAATGCAATGCTCCTCTCATATATTAAAGGTGATATTTCTGGGCACTTTCTCTGTAGCTGTAGCACTATATTCTGCATTCTGTTCTATTACCATGATCTATTTATGTTTTTCTTGGATAGAACAGCATAATAATACTTCCCATTGTATCTCTGTATATGTGACAACAATAACTCAAATCAAATCAGATCTTTTGGCCCATATCCACTCAGTAACAAGTTGTTCTGGGAATGGCACATAGTCCAATGGGGCCAAAATCAAATTGACTCTGGAGAGGTCGGGTAATTAGATAACAGGGTGAGGTACACTCTCAAAGGATCTTGTGGCATCGTTGTGCACAATCAATGTTGTAATAAATGCAACTTACCTCTTGACAAAGGTGTGTTGTAATCAACTAGTACCCCCATTTCAGGCGATGATTACTAATGTATATATCCATATATAAGGCAGAATACAGACTCTTTTCTTGTAACAGTATAATCCAATAACTGCGAGATAAAAATGAGTTGGAATGTCTTGTTACTTGGCACATTATTGTGACAATGCTCAGGAAATCTGTAGCTGCTGGTTAGCAATATTTAGCAGTAAGTCTGAAAACTATTTTTCTTGCCTATCTGTTGACCTTACAAAGCATTTTCCAATTGACCTACATTTCAGCCCTGTCCCCGTTACATGCCATCTCTAAATCACCATATGAAAGTATAATATGCTATATTTCATGCTCAGTATTTATTATCTTCCTGCATCTCATTCAATCACTCATTCATTTTTCAACATTAAAGCAAATATCTACAACATCTCATTCCTATAATGGAACTGACTAACAAACCCTACTTTAACATAGAAATATAGAAACATAGAAAATACAGCGCAGTACAGGCCCTTTGGGCATCGACGTTGCGTCGATCCAAGCCCACCTAACCTACAGTAACCCACTATCCTCCATATGTCTATCCAATGCCCGCTTAAATGCCCATAAAGGGGGAAAATCCACCACTGCTACTGGCAGGGCATTCCATGAACTCACGACTCGCTGATTAAAGAATCTACCCCTAACATCTGTCCTATACCTACCACTCCTTAATTTAAAGCTATGCCCCCTCATAATAGCTGACTCCATACGTGGAAAAAGGTTCTCATGCTCAACCCTATCTAAACCCCTAATCATCTTGTACACCTCTATCAAGTCACCCCTAAACCTTCTTTTCTCCAATGAAAACAGCCCCAAGTGCCTCAGCCTTTCCTCATACGATCTTCCTACCATACCAGGCAACATCCTGGAAAACCTCCTCTCCACCCGTTCCAGTGCCTCCACATCCTTCCTATAATATGGCAACCAAAACTACACACAATACTCCAGATGCGGCCGCACCAGAGTCTTATACAACTGCAACATGACCTCAGGACTCCGGAACTCAACTCCTCTACCAATAAAAGCCGGTACGCCATATGCCTTCTTCACAGCACTATTTACCTGGGTGGCAACTTTCAGAGATCTGTGTACATGGACACCAAGATCCCTCTGCTCATCCACACTACCAAGCATCCAACCATTAGACCAGTACCCCATCTTCTTGTTACTCTTATCAAAGTGAATCACTTCACACTTATCTGCATTGAACTCCATTTGCCACCTTTCTGCCCAGCTCTGCAGCTTATCTATATCCCGCTGTAACCTGCCACATCCTTCCTCACTGTCAACAACTCCACCGACTTTTGTATCATCCGCAAATTTGCTCACCCAACCTTCTAGCCCCTCCTCCAGGTCATTTATAAAAATGACAAACAGCAATGGTCCCAAAACAGACCCTTGCGGAACACCGCTAGTAACTGCACTCCAAGATGAACCTTTACCATCAACTACTACCCTCTGTCTTCTTCCAGCCAGCCAATTCCTAATCCAAACCTCCAACTCACCCTCAATGCCATACCTCCGTATTTTTTGCAGTAGCTGAGAATGACCATGAGCAAATTGAACAGCAGATCCTGATGCTAAATATTCCTTAGTTATCACTTAGATTCAGCATCAGCAATAAACTAACCTCTTAACAGATCATCATTCATGATACTTTTTGCTTTTGTTTGCTTGAAAACTACATATTTGAATGAGGCATTAGAGTTGACCAATGCTACCTCAGAAAAGCATTGGGGATAAGATACAGAAGGAAGTTTGCATAATGATCAATCTGCTACACCCTAGATACTACTCATGTTCAGTGACACTTTGTGTGAATCTAATCTGTAATTTCAAAGCTAGCCTAATGTGAATTTTGAGTCCATTTCCCATCGATATGATACATGATTGGACTTATTGGATATAAGTTTGAAAACACGTACCAACAGAGTCAAAATGTCTTCATCCCCATTGTTATCAGATATTTGAATGCAATGCACTTCTCGTTTATTAAAGTTGGTGTTTCTGGGTATTCTCTCTGTAGATGTAGCATTATATTCTGCATTCTGTTCTATTACAATGATCTGTTTATGTAAGGTATGACTTTCTGGCATAGAACACAAAACAATACTTCCCATTGTATCTCAGTAAATGTGACAATAATAAATCAAATCAAATTGTTTGATGCATATCCTTTGATTAACAAGTTGCTCTGGAAATGGCACATAGTCCGATGCTATTCTATCTTGATTAAGTTATTCCAGCTTAATTGTGACTACCGTATCTAGTTTCAGAGCTCTACACCAAGAATCTAATGTACAATGAAGAAAGGAAAAGCCAAATAGATGGTTAGGCAGAACTCAAAACTGCAATACCAAAAAAAGTCACTAAGAAAAGCAAAAAGACATTTAGATTTAGATGTAGATGTTCCTGTCACGTGCATATTGAAGAGCGAGACATTATGCTTTACCAACCAGCAGAGTTCCTTTTCAGTTAGATCCAAATGCACTCAGAAAAAGTGATTGTCAGCTGAGCCAGCAGAGGGCCAGGTCAATCATTCTGCAGCAGACTACTGCTGTTTCCATTAACCTATTACTTAACTAGTCTGTGTACTGTTTTATTCGGATTATAATTGGGCTACAGGTCAGTCCCCAGGTGCAGTCGTTTTAAGTGGAAATTAATCCTTCATCACGTTTAATGCGACACCATTAGAGGCAGATCACGATACTCCGAGGCTTTCTGGGTCTCATCGTAAATAAAGGAAATTGGTCTGCATCAAACTTATCACCAGACTCCAGCATGAAATATAGATTTTGTTCTCTTTTACATCCTTTATTATACAACTCGCTGAAAGACAGCGCAATTACATCCCCTTCAGGTGAATTTCACTGTGATCATCACTAATTCCCTTTTCTCACAAAGTAAATCGGAATGAGCAAAATTCTCATTTTTCTTCAGTTCAAGTATTTTTTTGAATAGAAGTAACAAGTAAGTGTTTTAATGAAAGTTATTTCATTTTGCTTCTGGTCAGAGCCACTGAAAAATGAAGAACTATTGGGCAGAGGCTGCTAATGTTAAAGTATGTTTATACATGACCAATTCAACAGCATTTTGGGGTGGAGTAGACATATTTAGTGATTGTAACATGCTTAATAACAAAATTAAATTTACTTCACAAGTAATTACCAAAATAGAAATGAGTTTTAAAGCATTTATGATCCATGATGGTAAATATGTTTCGAACCCACATGCCTTAAACACAGGTAGGGAATCCTACATCTGAACACCTCAGGACTAACTGGCTTTTGGAGAAAGAATGTTTCTGTTCTGGGGTCTACAGTAGTCCTTTCGGGTCTGCTCAGGCCCTTTGGGAAAAATAAACACTTTCAGGTCCAGTCAGACAGGGTAAGTCTTTACAGCCCCACAATGGGCCTGAATTCAGCATTGACATGTCTGCTTCCAAAAATACCTTAGGCTTTTATGTCTTTTCATTTTTTTTTTGCCAAATGGATATTGAATACCCAACTTGTAATTCTGCTTTATTAAACGGAGCTCCATTGATCACATTGGAAGATCTATCTCTGTCTGCTCCAGAATGTTGTTATTTCTCTCTCTCTTTCTCCCTTCTATCTCTCTCTCTCTTTCACACACACACATACTCCCTTTCACCCTCCGTTATGCTCTTTTTCTCTCACTCATTGCTTCAACTCAATGTTTTTGACTTCCTCTCTCTCATTTCACTTTTTTTTTGTTTAAGTCCTCTCTACTCTAAATTTTAACTTTCTATGTTGCAGTCTAATCTTTCTTTCTCTGGCACTAACCTTGTCTCTATCTCTCTTCCCATTTCTCCACTCTCAACCCATTGTCTAATCTCTGTCTATAACTCTGTTTCCTCTCTCCCTTCCCTCATCACTCCACTTCTGCACAGTTTCATGTTCCCTGTGTCAAAACTCTTCTCACTCTCTCATGTTATCTCTACATCAACGTCTATTCCACAAACTATAAACTTTTTGTTTGAAGCAATGACATATACCCATAAAGTAACTTTAGCACGAAGTTTAAGAAACATTCATGACTAAAATCTTCAGTCTTGATCTGCTTTTATTGTATGAGTTTCATTCTGATCTGAATGAATAACATTGTTGTTGCTCAGTTGATTATTTCCAAACCCTCTGTTCATGTCACTGTCAATTTTAGTGTCCAGTTCTCTCCATCACCCAATTCTATTTTTCTAAACATTCAGAAGGAATTGAAGGAGCCACTTGATGAACCATGCAACATTCTTCTATTTTCCTTTATGCAACCACTTCACATTTCCAGTGTTTGTCTGTTCCCAACCTGGACTGAACAAGAGTAAAGCTAATTTTAAAACTGCTGAGAAGCAGCAAGCACACACACAGCATGGAAAACCTGCATTGATTGTTGTTGCAAACTGGGTGACACTGCACAATCTGATCAGCTGCAACTGGGCAAGTCAGATAAAACTGCAGCAAGACACATGTTATTTGAACCGACCCCAGGCATACAGTTTCACCCTCACTCCTGCAGAATTCCTACTCAGAAACATAGACCCTATTTCAAATGGAATAGTAAACTCCCAAGCTCCTTATTTAACAACAATGATTATTGCAATGCAGGTGACAAAACTGAGGAAAACACCAGATGGTGTGCTGCAGAATGAAATGTCCTGAAGGACACCCAATGTCAACAGAAACATTCATAGCACAGCAAGCTTCTATATATTGTAAAATTAAACATACATTTTCCCTCACAATACCTATTACAGGCTAACATTGACTGCTTCTGAATGGGAGAAAATTGTACAAGTAACTTTTTTTAGACTTGCCCTTGCTCATTTAATTCCTGGGAGATCTTGCGCTGAAAATTGTTGTAAATTGGGGGTAACCTCTATGGGTATCTGAGACCAGTGTTAGCAGGCAATGCATCTGTATGTCTTCTTAACATAAAATGCTTGAAAGATTATGAATTAAACAACAAATAAATCTTAAAACTAGGAAATATTAGAATGATGTATTCAAATCAAATCAGGGACAAAAACAAAATGAAAGGGTGAAAAGACTAATTGGATTATGCCAGAGAGAGGTTAGAAGTAAGTTTTTAAAAAGATGTAATTTAATGTTTTTCTTCCAAATTCCCAAACTCAAGTAAAAACTGAGGGAATGTGATGCCTGTATTAATTAATTTGAGAGCCAAATAAGTTGGTTCAGAATAATTATGATTTATCATATTGTTAAAAAGTATTCTGAGACTTTGATGGACAACTTCAAATTTTCCATGACGAAGTTGATTTGTGCTCATATACAACCACTTCACATTGCTCAATGCATTTAAATGGCAAATCTCAGGCAGCAATTTGTGGAGTTTTGTATTTAGCTATGCATCTAATCTTGCTTGAAGTTACTGTGTTAATTGTGCATAAAAGATGCTAAATACTGATACTGTTACCAGTAGTTTCCAAGGTAAGTCTAATACATTATTTAGCTCAAATAAGAAGTACATATTTGTATAAAATAAAGCGAAATGAAACAATGTACTGTTTCATAGCTTATAAGATGAAAACTTCATACATATGTGTGATGAGTAATGAGCAGGAAACTGCAGTCCATCCAACACACTTATTTTCTGTGCACTTGATGACGTGGAAGGAGAGCAGCAGTGAACAAATAGACATTTCACTGCATAATACTGGAGCAATATTGTTGGACTCAGAACTTGAGCTGGAGTGTTTGTTCATTATTTTGGAAACCTAGTACCCATTCATGAATGGATCAGAAGGGTTTTTTCTAACCTCTCATTGTTCATATGTTTACATGACAAATGAATTCTTCAGTTATAATAATTTATTCTGTAGGGAAGAACTGCTTATGTTCATCAGAACTACACCACAGTTGAATGATCAAAAGGAATTGATGGAATGTGTTCATTGCGCTTTGTCTGACAGAACACAAGACAAACTTAGTCATGGAGTCATAGAGATATACAGCACAGAAACAGACCCTTTAGTCCAAGCTTTCCATGGTTGACCCCACATCCTATATAAAGCTGGACCCAATTGCCAGCATGTTGCCTATGTCCCCCAAAGCCTTCCTATTCAAATACCCATCCTAATGCTTTTTAAATATTAGAATTGTACCAGCCTCCACCACTTCTTCTGGCAGCTCATTCCATACACGCACTACCCTCTGCTTGAAAATGTTGCCCCTCAGGGCCCTTTTAAATCTTTCCCCTCTCACCCTGAAGCTATGTCCTCTAGTTGTGGACTCCGCTACCCCAGAGAAAAGACCTTCTCTATTTACCCAATCCATGGCCCCCATGATTTTGTAAACTTCTATTAACACCCCTCAACCCTGAACTCTGACAACTCTCCAATTCTGGCAACATGCTTGCAAACATTTTCTGAACTCTTTCAAGTTTCACAACATCCATCTTATAACAGGGAGACCAGAATTCCATGCAGTATTTCACAAGTGACCTCATCAATGACCTGCACAGCCGCAACATGACCTCCCAACAACTATACTCAATGCACTGTCCAATAAAGGAAATCATACCAAACGCCTTCTTCGCTATACCATCTACCTGCAACTTCACTTTCAAGGAAATATGAACCTGCGCTCCAAGGTCTCTTTGTTCAGCCACACAATTTTCAGAACCTTACCACTAAGTATACAAGTCCTGCCATGATTTGCATTTCCAAAATGCATTATCTCATATTTATCTTAATTTAACTTCATCTGTCACTCCTTGGCCCATTGATCCATCTGATCAAGATCCTTGGCAAAAAGATTCCAATGGAAATTGTTCTCCTCTAACTTTGCAGTTTGAAGTAATCCTTCTTTCTTTATGCTCCCAGCACAGAGCTGCCTGTGTCAGGAACTTGATCCATTTAGAACAGGGTTCCATTCCTGACATTGTTTGAGCAAAAAGGCCAAGGAGTAACTTAGAACTCCTTCTGACATTCTGTGTATTGTCCTGAACTGTTGTGAAGCAGTAAGGTGCAACTGCAGAGACCTTTCTGTGCTCTTAAAAATAGAAGGAGGCCTGAGACTAAGTCCTAGTGTACCTCACAATGCTCCAATGATATTACTGTTGAAAGCTCAGCTATGTCTCCGAGAGCTGGTGCTGCTTTACCATGGGTTTCTTTGTTTGGCTGAGCTCAAGCCAGATGTCAAGATATTTTTCTAAGCAACATTTATTAAGGGTACGTACAAGATGATTGTGCAGCAGAGCTCTCCACCTTCAGCCACTTTAGTTGTATCTTTCTCACAGACTCTCTTTCACATGAAATCACAGATACATCACAGGAGAGGCTCATCTGCAAATTATTTAAACCCTACCTCCATAGATGCTCCTGTGGCATCATTGACCCCCTTCTCACAGGAATTGTTTTGTCTTTCTAAATAATGGCCATTGTACCTTACCTTTTTAATAAAAGAAAACATCCTTTGTTACTCCACTGCTAACATTCTTTCTATGCCTAACAGTTTTCAAAATTTGTCTAAGCAGACTCACTGTGCTTCGAAAATCTCCTGTCCGTAAAGTTGGTGTTCTTGTACATGGTTAGAAATCAAACTCATCACAGATAATTTGAGCTTGTCAACCACAGTCTCAGCATCTTTTTTAATGCACGCTATATTTTAATTACTCTGAACCACCCTCTCCAACTCTGAAAATTAGCGATTATAAGTCCGGCATCACATTCCTCAGTTATTACTTGAGTTTTGCAATTTAGAAGATTAAAATTAAATCTTCAGGTTTGATTCTGATAAATGGATCTGAATTTACATCATTGCAGTCTGTATTTTTCTCCAGTTCCTGGCCTTGGCTTGAACTCCATATCCTGTGCAGTCCTGTTCAAAATCAAAGCTATTGATCCATGAGTTGTTTGATTTTCTGAAGCATGGATTGTGTAGTAGTAGAATTAGCTTTTATTAGCCTCCAAGAAGATAAGAAAGTAAGTAACGTATTTCCAGTGTTACATATACCATTATGTGCAGTATTTAGAGGAAAATTTGAGGAAAAAGGACATCTTCCATTTCATAATTGCTTCCTTTTCTTGAACACCCTTTTGGATCTCCATTTGTGAGGAAAGCCATTTTGACAACACATCTTACACTGTGATCTATGATGCCTCAGAATAGTTATATTTATTTGTGTAGAACACAGTATCTTAAACTGACTGGAATGCAGAAGTAGAAGAACCAGGAAAATGTCATACCAAGTGAAGGAGAGTTACTAGGAAGTGTAAAGAATGCAGGATAGGTTATGAGAACTGATGCACGGGAATCTATGATTCTCTATGTCTTGTTGCAGTTTCATTTTGATTGACTGACTAAAACACAGGACCCAGTCTTTGCAGGAAGAAGATGAGAGAGCATACCAATATGAGAGAATGTCCAGCAAGATCAAGTCCTCAGAGGTCCTGATAAAGTTAACATTAGTGCTTCACCATAACACTTTACTTCCATTTCCCAAAAGACAAATGGACAGTTGGCTAGCTCTTGGACCAGAATGTCAACAGTTAGAAGGCCTCAACCATGGCTCATGGAGAAACAGCCTGAAAGTGTTTGGGGGAGGGAGATAGTAATGAGGACTTTGTAGGAAAAAGGGCGGGGAAAGCAGCAGCATTTAGGAAATTGGGAAATAGAGATCAGGATTCGAGTTAGGTTTCAGGGTTGGCTTAGACAGGTGGGGAGGTCACCATCTAAAGCAAAGCGTGACATATGAGGAGAGGACAAGGAGAGGCTGAGACATTCAAAGCGAGTCTGGTGGTGGGGTGGGAAGGTATTTTTAGGTTGGGTGCCGTAAAAGGCAGTTACTTTCCTGAAATAACAAGTTCCACCTACATTTCACTTCCAGGTTTCCTGCATGCTAGAAAATCCATGGTGAGTTAAATTTAAATCAGACTTCAAATGGAAACAAAGCTTTATTCAAATGTTTTACCTGAGAATTCCATCTTGACTGGATTGTTGCATATCAATGCAAAAATGGTTTGCAGGCACGCATTCAATGAGACGTGTTATCAATGTGCCCTAACAAAACTGGGATCAGGAGGCAAACTCTCCTGTGTTTGAAGTCACACTTGACATATAGGAAGATGGTCATGATTGTTGAAGGCTAGTCATCTCAACTATAGGACATCTCTGCAGGAGTTCCTCAAGGTATTGTCCTAGACCTAACCATCTTCAGCTGCTTCTTCATCAATGACCTTCCCTCCATCATAAGTTGAGATTTGGGGATGTTTGCTGATGGTTGCACAATACTCAGCACTAATTTTGACTCCTCAGATACTGAAGCAGTCCATGTTCAAATGCAACAAGATCTGGACAATATCCAAGCTTGGGCCGACAAGTGGCAAGTAACATTCACACCATGCAAATGCCAGGCAATGACCATCACTAGTAAGAGACAATCTAAACACTGCCCCTTGATATACAATGGTGTTACAATCATTGAATCCCCTAGGAGTTACCAAAATCCAGTGGACTCACCACATAAAAGAGTGGCTACAAGAGCAGGTCATAAGCTAGGAATACTGCGGCAAGTAACTCACCCCCTGGCTTCCCAAAGCCTGACCCACCATCCACCATGCACAGACAGGAATGAGATAGAGTGTTCCCCATTTGTCTGCATGGGTGCAACTCCATCAAAACACAAAAGCTTGACACCATCCATCATAAGGTCAGAAGTGGGGATGTTTACTGATGATTGCACATTATTCAGCTTGACAACATTTAGGACAAAACAGCCCACTTGATTGGCAACACTCCTTCTATCACCAACACTCAGTTGCAGCAGTGTGTACTATCTACAAGATGCACTGCAGAAATTCACCCAAGATCTTCAGGCAGCATCTTCCAAATTCACAACTACTTCCAACGAGGAGAACAAGGGCAGCAGATACGTGGGAACACCAGCACCTGCAAGTTGCCCTCCAAGCCACTCACCATCCTGACTTGGAAATATATTGCATTCCTTCACTGTTGCTGGGTCAAAATCCTGGAATTGCCTCCCTAATGGCATTGTGGGTTAACCCACAGCAAGTGGACTGCAGCAATTCAAGGAGGCCGGTCACCACTACCCTCTCAAGGACAACTAGTGACAAGGAACACAGAACACTGGCCCTGCCAGTGATGACCACATCCCCCAAAAGAATCTTTAAAAATGTGCTCCACATACCTTTTAACTTCTAACCATATTGCTCCTCAGCATGTCACTGAGTTGATATCAAACTCACAGTCTTGTGTGGAATGAGAAAAATCAATCTCAATCTGAATATCTGACCATCCACTCAGTCAGGAAACATTTACCACTCAGTACACAAAGAATGTTTAGAGTGAATTTCAAACCTCTACCCCATCAGGTAACCTTTGTTAAGCCCAGGTTTGCAACAAATGCAGAAGGAAGGCAAATATCCCACAACAAAATGAGGGAATATCAGACTTAATATTTATTTTCAAAAACCTATTAAATGGAAACGAATCAGGTTATCAGCCAGGCAAGCCCAAGTGCAGCTGCTTGAGATTGTTACATAGAAAATTGATTAGTGGATTGCACGCATTCTATGTGGTTCATTATAGCATGTATTGAAATTAATTGAAATGTATGAAAATGAAATACAAATTGACATTAAGTGCTTTAACATATCCATTCCTGTAGAGCAGAGAGGCAGACAGAAATATCAAAGTTGATACAATGGAAGTTGGCAGCACAGCAGGGATTCTGGAAATTTTGTTCTTCCTGTATTAAGGCCACAGAATCGGATGGAACGTTGGCTTGACGTGTGGCTTGACGTGTCACTTGACCTCACTCTCTACTGACTTCATTCAGTCTTTCAGCTTCTTTACAGCTGGAGTGCGTTTAAAAAACCTCTGTTGGGTTGACAAACTGTCTGAGAATCTCTGGGATCTTGTGGCCAATTGTAACCATTAAATGGGATTCCTGTGAGAAACCATAGGAGTTTGTTTGTTTCTGGCCCACCTCACTGCAGATGGGTCACAGCAACCTTAACTGCTACACCTATCACCATGCCTCTGTTCCAGCACTGGGCTGGCCTAGAATAGCTGGTGGATTGAGGCAGGGAATTATTGAATGGAAGTTTGAGCAGGAAGTGCTGGATTAGGGTGTTGTGGAATTAGAGAAACATGGTTGCTTGTCCTAAGCCAATAAAGTACAGACGATACACTCAATCTTTCAGGGTAACTCCCCAGGTCATTTTCTGACATGCTTCAACTCAGTGGTAAAATGTTATTGACCTCATGACAAATCTGTGAATCAGCTGTGCTTCAGCTGGTATCAATCTCTCTTGAAGTCAGATTGCAGACTCAACTCCCACTTCAGCCTCTGAGTGATCAGACTTGCCTGACATTCCAGTGTGGTGTTGAGGGAGAATCACATTGTCAGAGATGCCATCATTGACTAAGACATTAAATTGTGGCCATGTCATTCTTCCACTCTTGAAATTTAAAACAAAAATCGATAACAGGGTTCCATAAAAGTCAGAAGTACTCTCTGGTCTCCTGGTCACGATTTGTCCCTCAAACCACAGTTAAAAAGACAGACAGATAATGAAGTGGTAATTATTTCTTACAGTAGATAAACTGCCTGCTTTGTTTTTCAGTACTGGAACTGTAGTTACATTTCAAAAGGACTTCAATGTCTATGAAGAGATTCAGTGCATCCTGAAGGCATTAACGGTCTCATAGAAATATGTAGAACAAAGTGTTATGAAGTTGAAGGCGTGGACTGTACCTTTAAGAGAGAGTGAATGCTGTTTGGAACTGAAAGCTTACAAGCACCTCTGATATGACTAAATGGCAGTCTCAGAGTATACTGGAAAATTGAAAATATGGAATATTTAGCCGTGAAATGGATACCTGGTTGCTGTTTTGACAATAATACAAATTTAACCAATCAGTTTAAAGAATGCCTCAGGGTAGTAAAATCTGATCAAGTTTGAATTAATTGTTTTGCCAGCATCAAACGAATGAGATGGTCTGATGTTGGGGATACAAAAATGCAGGCATTTTGAAAATTAGAGACAGAGCAACTGCCATCAACAAAGATCAAAGAAATTGGGTAACACTCTCTATCAAAGGTACCTTTTCGTACGAAACATACTCACAGTAAAAACAAAGAAGATGACTCAGCCAGAAGAAGAAAAACAACAATGATGACAGCAGCTGTGTGGTTTTGAAATTAAGCTGATGTAATTTTAATAAGTGTATTTTTGGAACAGCATACTGATATAGAAATGGAAGCAGATTATAAACAGTTAAGGGAAGGGAGGCCTTAGAGTTGCGAATAGTTGTTTTTATTTAATGTTCACTTTTAGATTTACAGAATAAATTGATGTTATTTTCTTTAAATAGTGGAATTTGGGAGTTCACTATATTTTAACAGATTATGAGGTGAGGTGAGCTTTTCTGGGTGTTTGGTTTAATTAACAGAAGGGTTCACCGCTATGTCATAACAGAAGGAAGGAGATCCGATAGATTTGCCACTGCCCTGAAGAGCAAGATAAAGCTGAACGTGGTGAGATTCAGATGATTCTGTTTTATTGATAGAAAATTATATTTTAATCTCTTTTCTGTCAGATTGAAGCAGATGTTGGTGTGGAATTATCTTGATTGCAACCATTAGCATCTCATGGTATCTATCACCTCTGCTCATGTGTAGTTCAGAGTAAGAGTTATTTGATTATTACGTTATCAACAAACCTCCTTTGTCTGTAATGTATCTAGAGCCTGTCTAATGATCAGTAGCAATGGATTCACTACTGCAGATTCCAACCAGCTGAGATAACCTTTTCAGTTAACAAGATGGTTTGGAGCATAATAAGAGCAACTACATTATCAGGCAGTCATAATTACTATGATGGCCAACAATGTATTAATTACATGTTCAAGGTTTGTGCGAAGATTTGTAGCTCGGGTGCTCGTTGTTGTGGTTCTGTTCGCCGAGCTGGAAGTTTTTGTTGCAAACGTTTCGTCCCCTGGTTAGGCGACATCATCAGTGCTCTGGAGCCTCCTGCGAAGCGCTTCTTTGATGTTTCTTCCGGTATTTATAGTGGTCTGTCCTTGCCGCTTCCGGGTGTCAGTTTCAGTTGTCCGCTGTAGTGGTTGGTATATTGGGTCCAGGTCGATGTGTTTGTTGATGGAGTTTGTGGATGAATGCCATGCCTCTAGGAATTCCCTGGCTGTTCTCTGTCTGGCTTGCCCTATGATAGTAGTGTTTTCCCAGTCGAATTCATGTTGAAACTGACACCCGGAAGCGGCAAGGACAGACCACTATAAATACCGGAAGAAACATCAAAGAAGCGCTTCGCAGGAGGCTCCAGAGCACTGATGATGTTGCCTAGCCAGGGGACGAAACGTTTGCAACAAAAACTTCCAGCTCGGCGAACAGAACCACAACATTAATTACATGTGCTCCCAATGAAGGCTAAAGTAGAACTCCTAACAGACTGTGACATCAACAGAATGTGTGCAGCTCAATGTAACTTCAACACCAGCATTTTTTCTGATCTATTGCCTTATATAATATCTCCATCCACACATTTTAGCCATTGATACAGTTATGAATAAAACTATCTTACATTTATCACTGTCTCCCGCTTTACAAATGCAGATGGTCAGGATGTTTCACAATTTTCCATATAGGCACCCTCTTTGAATGTCGAAGAATATTATGTTATTGCTTGAAGGATGTTGAAGTTGCTTCTGGATTATTTCTCTGTGGGAGGATCTTTTATCTTTTGATTATCCTTCACAAAGAACTTTGGATCCTTGTGAACCATATTGTTGGGCTACTTCCTTACCTAGACATCCTATATCTCCGGAATTCTATTCACAGAGTAACTTCCTGGTAGTCATGATTTGGAGGTGCCAGTGTTGGACTGGGATGGACAAAGTTAAAAATCACACAACACCAAGGTATAATCGAACAGGCTTAATTGGAAGCACTTAGCTTTTGGAGTGCTGCTCCTTCATCAGGTGGTTGTGGTGTATACGACGTAGGACATAGAATTTATAACAAAAATTTACAGTGTGATGTAACTAAAATTATAAATTGAAAAAGACCTGGATTGTTTGTTAAGTCTCTCATCTTTTAGGATGAGTACGTTGGTTTCAATTTTTTCATATGTAAATCCCAGAACTTCTTTAAAGTTACATTCTCAAGTGAAGTTTAATAGTAAGTGCCATGTTGGCCCGGATAATGGATTGAAGGTGTGAGGTACCATGCGTGGCACTCAGGTAGTTACCCCATAACAGCAAGTAAAGGATTTTTAATCTTATTAATGTCCACCATGTATGACAGCTGTCCTGATGAAACACGTTTTAGTTTCCCTCAAAGTCAGGATTTCTCATCATTGAGCAATCACTTTCAAATTCGAAAAGGTAGTCACTTTTTATTAGCAATATCTTGAATGCTAAAACTCGGCATTTTCTCTTCTTAGCTGTTGGTGTGGTGGCCATAGAGCCACAAGCAGCTGATCTGCATTGAGTTGTTGATATGACTTGATGCTTTCACCTACCCAGGATGGTTGTTTAACTGATGAAGTGAACTTTTCAGACACTCAGTCATGTTGGTAAAGGATTGCTGCTTATTCTGCACCTTGTCTATCACTGGCATTGACCATTCTAGTTCAGAAACAGAAGAGTGAACATTTCCACCAGTCCTGTAAAGATTGTAGCTTCAATGTCCAACAGTGATCTTTAATACTCCTTTTTTTTCTGTTTGGTTCCACGTTCTGGGGGAGCTCAATGAAGTCTTCTACCACTGGCTTCTTGACAGACTGATCGATAGCATTCTGTTCACAGTGCAGTGTTTATGCAGCTGTGTGCTTCTGAAATAGTTGTTTTTGAGAGGTTGTTGATCTCAAACTCTCCTGATGAAATTGAAAATGAGACCAAGGAACAGGCTCAGAATTGAAGTTGCTTGATTGTGAACAATGTTCACATTTTCAACTCTGTTATGTAAATTCTATTATAATGTCACCAGTAGCATCCTTATGTGTCTATTCTTCTGACAGCTATTCCACTGGTGCCATGTGGTCATATCTCTTAACTTGTGCTCCTTTAGCCATGGTATCTAGTTAGATAGGACAGTAATGCTTGCTGTATCAAGGACAAAATCAACAGGATGTCCATTGTATCAGAAATGCTCTATCTATTCAGGCTCATTTTCGTTTGTTAGTTCTTTATTTACTACTCCAGATATCTTTACCAATAGATTTCTCAAGGTGGTTCAGTTATGTAGATTTCTTTGCATTCGTGATCACCAGTATTCTGGCTGTTCCAAAATGGTGACTTATTTCTGCATATTTTCTGGAAGTGATCTACAATTTTGCAAATGTAGCATTCATTTATGATTATAGGACGTGGTCTAATTCCAGAAGGGGAAGAAAAATTAAGAATGACACATGCTGTTCCAGCTCAGCTTGTATACTTCAAAATGGAACTCCAGTGTGATCAAAGCATTAATTTCCGAGTTTTAATGGTTTTGTAAATTTTCCTTCTGGTGCCTGTGAATTTTTGTTGTTCCAAAGGGTTGATACTTTTGTTCTACATCAGGTGTTTGGATTGTTCTCTGTATTGGTTTGTCACATGCCTTTTTAGAGCGGCCAAACCCCATGAAGTGGATGGATTCTGTTACTTTTTGAGGTAATGTTAGTCTTCTCTAAGAATCTAGATCAGAGTGGTGCTGGAAAGGCACAGCAGGTCAGGCAGCATCCGAGGAGCAGGAAAATTGACATTTTGGGCAAAAGCCCTTCATCAGGAAGGGCTGATGAAGGGCTTTTGCCCGAAACATCGATTTTCCTGCTCCTCGGATGCTGCCTGACCTGCTGTGCTTTTCCAGCACCACTCTGATCCAACCTCTGGTTTCCAGCATCTGCAGTCCTCACTTTTGCCTTCTCTAAGAATCTGTCCATTTTGGTTTCTGCTTTCTCCCAAATTACTTCTTCTTTAGATTCTAAGAAATCCAACAAAGCTTCATTCATAATTCTAGCAGCAATTCTGTCTCTCATGCATTCTGATTTCATAACTTTACATTCAGGTTTTCCGTTAATTAGTGGATGTCATTAATTCAATTATCTGTGGATTCTCCTGGAAGCTAAATTCTTCTATTAAGTCTGGCTCATTCAAAAATTTTTCATGAATTTAAGTAATTATCAAAAGCTGTTGGAACATCTTCAAAAATGTCTGTACTGTTTTTGATAATTCGTCTGTTAATAACATTACCCACAGTCAGATTCAATGAATAAAACAGTGCATTAACTTGCTCAGTTTCAGTTTTCAATTTGGACACAATGATATATCTTAAGAACTGGCACCTCCACAAAGTCCAATGTTGTGTTCTACGTGGTCCTTCTCTGTTGTGGAATCTATAAAGAAACATGATTCCTTCCATTTCTTCACAAATATAGGTTAACCTTACTGATGGTTAGGTATTTTAAACCTTAAAACTTGGTGTTTTACATCTACTGTACTTTAAGCTTGTTTTCTTGTATTGATGAATGTTGTTTTAATTTGAATGACTGTAGAACCTATTAGACTTCGTCCTATAGCTATATAATTATAGCTTTTATTTTCTAGTCTTTTAAAATTGCAATACTGTAATATTATGTTAGTTCTTCAATAAAGCCTTAAATTGTATTACTGAGTATTCTGTTATAATTTAAATGCTTTCAAACATTTTAAATACATTCCTTTTTAATACTATGTCATTGTACCATTCACTAGATTTCCTTTTTCAAGAATGCCTACCACTTCTCTCCTGCCTTCTGCAGCCATGTCGTGCTTCTGAAGAAAATGGGGAGTTTTCTGCTTTCCATGGGCTGAAATGTCAAGGCCCCTCTTCTACACAATGTTTTACAGGACATTCTCTGGTTGAATCTGTAGTAAATGTTCTACCAAAATCCTGATTTAGGTTTTGTGTTCTGGTTCTTTTAAACCTTATACTTTTCCTGATTTTGCTTCTTCGGCTGAATTGTTTCATTAAATTTCTTTAACTTTGTTCATATTAACTTAAATAAATTTTGAGTTCTTCTCAATTGTATAGACCTGGTTTAAATTTATATTCATGTCCTTGCATTGTTTCTTGCACTTATATCTTGTGAGCTTAAGATTGCTGGCAGCAATACTCATTGTCAGAAGAGAGATCCTTTCTCATCTTTGAGTGTTTTTTCATCATGTTCCTTATTCACTTAGGGATCTCGAATGTTACCTCTTGGATTCTTTAGTTGATCTTGACAGAGAGTTCTAAAGTTTCCATAATTTATAAGTTTGGCTGGGTTTTCCTCTCTTTTTTTTAGCCTTAATTCCCATTCAGCACTTTTTACCAGTTTCTGAATGAAGTTTTGCCTTCAAAGTGCTTACCATGCCTTTTGCTGCTTTCACAGTTGCTGCTGGCTTGTTTTGTGGATTTATCATGTTTTAGCTGCTAACTGTCTGTTTTGTTTTAAAGCAGGGATGTCCTTAAAATGGTGACCTTACATGCTCGAAGTATCTTCTTTTCATCTGGGTTTTCTTTGACTTCTTCTTTTCATGTTGGGGATCAGACTCATACTTTTGCAGCCCTTTGGTATTTCTGCAGAAAAGTATCGAGTGGTTTTTGTTTCTCTGTTAGTGTATGGTTCAGAGTTGGGTTGGGATTGAGACAATTCATTGTCACTAACCTTACTGTGCCTTTGTATTGTCCAGGGGCAGACTGATAGTCAATGGTAGAGGATACGCAAGGGCTTATGTCTGAAATGTCAACTCTCCTGCCCCTCAGATGCTGCCTGACCTGCTGTGCTTTTCCAGCGCCACGCTTTCCGACTCTGATCTCCAGCATCTGCAGTCCTCACTTTCTCCTAGTTGTGGATACGCAATACACAATCTTTACAGAAAAGGCATTTTTCTTCATCAACAAGACATTACATAATAGCAGTAAGTACAATTATGCTACACCTTAGGCATAATTAGCAAGCTGTATAGAATGCATTTATTCCCTACAAAATCTGGTGTAGAACACATTATCTCCACCTACAGACTGTGTGCGATAGCAACAGAATGTGGTGTGTTGACTATAACATGAAAATTAACTCCATCAGACCCATTACCTTATATGACAGGTGGTCATGCTGCCATATAACATGCTGCCAGAATCCTAATGCTTTAGGGACATGAGTTCAAATCCCACCACAGCTGCTGATGAAATTTAAATTCCAGTTTCAAGAAAACAGCTCACCTTCTCAAGGGCAACTAGGGATTAGCAATAAATTCTGGCCCAGCCAGGGATGTTCATATCCCATGAATGAATATTTAAAAATATTCAATGAATAAAACGTGGAATTGAAAGTTGGTTTCACACCATGCATCTATGATCAATTGTTGTGACAAACGTTCCGGCCCACTGAGTGCTCTCGGGATGGAAATCTACCATCCATATCCCATTTGGCCTAGATACAATTGCAATTGTGGTTGACTCTTAACTGTCCTTTGAAATAGTAAGGTAAGACACCCAGTTCAAGGGCAATTAGGGATGGACATTATTTACTGACCATGTTAGTGATACACACGTTTTGAAACATTTGAAAACATACACTAACAAATACAAGAACAGATCCTTCCCCACTGTTATCAGATTTATGAGTGGGCCTCTCATGTATTAGAGTTGATCTTTTTTTGGCACCTTCTCTGTAGCTGGAACATTATATTCTGCATTCTGTTCTATTTACCTGATGGACCTGCGTAAGGTATGATTTGTCTAGACAACACACTATACAACACTTTCCACTGTATCTTCATATGTGTAATAGTAACTAAGCAAGTGAAATCAACAAATAAATAGCAGGCTGGGTTAAGTTAGTTCCTGAGTGCCATCCTCTCCACTTCTATTGCACTATCCTTACCACTGCAACACCCCCCAAAATATTTGAAGAATGTCTTCTTATTCCACTAGATTAACGAAAGATTTTTCATACACATTTGTCACCAACACGTACCTATTCTCAATCAGCTCTTTCACTGATCATCTCATTCAGACTAACCATTAAGAATTGATGTGAGATGCAGAACAATGAAATCACTGAGACATTGAAGTGCCCATTTAAAGATAGAGCATGACGCATTTTATTAATGCAAAATAAATGGTATTAGAATCCTCAAGCGTGAAATAAATGTTTATAAGTGAATGCTCCCTGTCCCATTCTCAATCTACACTGGTGTCTACTCTTACCTGAGAAATCTATTTCATAGGAAGCAGAATTATAATTCCCACACCCCTTGCACACCCAGACTCAATATTTAAATTGGAAGAGTTCAGTTTCCTAGCTCTGATAACCTTTATGTTGATAAAGAGAAATAAATAAATACCAGCAAAAAATTATATCCAAAAAAAAAGGGAGATTTGATTCAGCAAATCTAATTTTACCCAGTTCCCTTGGATCACTTTCTCGATCTACCCCATAAATGCTGGTCTAATTCTGAGCTGCAGATTTAGTGAACAAATCAGAGTAGAATGCCCCTGCAAAACATAAAAGTGCTTATTAATGGCCCTGCAACAGAATTTTCGCTGGGATATTCATTTCCGCGGTAACCACCCTTTCATTACAGAGGAATAGCATTTCTCTCACCCCATGACTTGTGGCTGGATGCACAGCTCTGCATCACCTCACTGCAGTGCCTAAGGACTCTTATTATTCCTGTGACACATTATCCATTTGGAGAGTCTGCAACTGCCTTCATGATGCATCTTATGCAATAATCTTAAAGGCAAAGAGAATTCTGTCACTTTGAGTGATTGGTACTTTTCCTTTAAACGTACTGGGGTTATTTTCTCTTTGGGGCTTTCTCTTACTCATCTGTCTTTGTTTCCGTGCCGTTTTCTGTCCTTTATTTCAAAATGTTTAAAAGGCAGAGGAAAATTCTCACTGAATTTTACCCACCACATGTTTAAAACATGCATGATCCCAATTTTACCATAGGTGCATCAGACCGAGACGTTTGACTATAAAACATGCCTTCTTATATATAGACTGAAACAAGCCAATAACCTATCCATTTCTGCTTTAAGTGAAAGAAGGATTTGCATTTATATAGTGCCTTTCATGAGATTTCTTAAAGAGGTCTACATCCTGTGAAACACTTCTGAAGTGTACTCACTGTTACAATTTAAGAAACATGGGCGACAATTTGCAGATGGCAAACTTTCACAAACAGAAGTGCAAGGCAACCAGTTTTTCTTTTCCTTTGATGATTTCTAAGTGCCGGGCAAAAGCTAAATTTCCCCAAGAGTTGGCCAAATGTCTCTTCTGGGGAGTTTCATGGAAGATTTCTCTCTGTGAGATCTGACGAGTTTTCTCACATAATTTTATGCTGCTCTCATCACTTCGAATGTACCACCCTCCCAGGTCTCCACACTCATGTCAACTTGTGCTCACTGATGCCAGGACTTCCTGCGTATTTTAAAATTCATTCATTTCTGGCTGGGCCAGGATTTATTCCCCATCCCTGGTTGCCATTGAGAAGATAGTGGTGAACTCCCATCTTAAACCGCTGTAGTCCATTTGGTGTACGTAGATCCATAAAGCTGTTAACAGGGAGTTCCAGGATTTTGACACTGATGGCATACCGATACATTTCCAAGTCAAGATGATGGGTGACTTGTGGAGGAACTTAAAAATGATGGTGTTCCTATGTATCTGCTGCCCTTCTCCTTCCAGATAATGGTGATGGTGGGTTCAGAAATGCTGTCTCAGAAACCTTGGTGAATTTCTACACTGTAGGTGGACCACACTGTTGCTACAAAACATCAGTTTTCGAGGGAGTGAATGGTTGTGAATGTGATTGCCTGTAGTTTCTTCCTATTGGATTATGTCAGGCTTCTTGAATGTTTTTTGACTTGCCTTCAACCAGTCAAGAGGGGAGTATGCCTTCATATTCCTAATTTGTCCCATGGAGATGATGGACAGGCTTTGGAGAGTCAGGAGGTGAATTATTTTCTTCAGTTTTTAGACAGTGGTAATAGCCAGGATAATGATAATGGGGGATTCAGTGATTAGTGGCTCAGTGGTTAGCACCAGGGTACCTGGTTCGATTCCAGCCTCGGGCAACTGTCTATGTGGAGTTTGCACATGTCTGCATGGGTTCCCTTCGGGTGCTCCGGTTTCCTCCCACACTCCAAAGATATGCAGGTCAGGTGAATTGGTCATGCTAAATTGCCCATAGTGTTAGGTGCATTAGTCAGAGGGAAATGGGTCTAGGTGGGTTACTCTTCGGAGGGTCAGTGTTGACTTGTTGGGCCAAAGGGCCTGTTTCCACACTGTAACGAATCTAATCTAATCTAATTTAAAAGATAGTACAATCTCAGAATCATATGCGCCCTCATGAGTTCCAGTTTCTGCATTGGGCGGAGAGCAGTATTCTGAACCTTGGAAATCCACATCTTCAGTTTCTCTCCCAACTCTCCCTCTGACACACTCACCCGTGAATTGATAGGGGCTCCCAGATATTTTTCAATAGTTGATGATGCCTCCTTTTAGGACCCAATTGCGTTCTTGATTAGAAAGAAAGATCTTCACTTAATAAGTAAAATGGAATCATTTTGTCTTCGAGATGTTAATAGTTAGACATTTATTCTCACAAAATGCTTGGACGATTTTGAGGGTTTTTTTTAACCATTTCCGTGTGGGAATCACTCAACAAGGTGATGTCATCAGCAAAGACCAGGGTGAACCAGTTGATCTTCCTTCTGTCTGGTTGCATGGACGCTCCTCTGCTGGCATCCTCGAGAGTGTACATCAATGGATCCAATACAATGTTGAACACAACTGGCGAAAGGGAGTCACTCTACTTGACTCCTCTCAGGATGTTTATCAGGATGATTCTGCAGTAGTCACCTTGATTATCGTTGCATTGTTTGTGTACATATCCTCGATTAAGCTGAATGAATTCCTTTGGCAAGCAAGCTCATTGCAGGGCTTTCATTAGATGTTTATGCCTTAGCCAAGTCAACAAGGACAATTGCAAGTTCCTTCCTGTTTCTCTTGGTTCCTCTGATGACATTGGCCAGGACTGCAGTGATTGCATTGCCACCGCCAAGAACCCTTTTTGTCCAGGGTTACGTTGGACTCTCTCACTGAGTCGCTTCTCCATGGTTTTAGGGAAAAGGTGAAGCAACATGGGCTTGATTGAAATAGGCCTCCGACTGTCTATGTCATCCAGCTTCTTCATGCCTTCAGTCTTCAGGATCGAGATTGTCCAACTCCTCTTCAGTGGCTCTGGGATTGTGCATGTCCTCATCCAAAGGTGAACAGTCTTGGTATTCTTGTGGCATTTCCATAATGATTCTTCTGGATGTTTTCCATCTTCATGCCATCTGGTCCGGCTGCCCTCCTGGCCGGATTCCTCTGATGGCCATGTTGACTTCCTCCTCCTCGATGGATCACATCGGCAATCCATTATCCTCACTGCCAGTATATGGTTTGAATATATTGATATTTGCCTTGCTGTTCTTGATTGAAAGTTTCATGATGAAATTGTCTTCCAACTCTTGGTTGGAGAGTGGACATTCCATGAGGGCTGGTGCTCCCACAATCTTTATAGCCAGCTGTCTCCTGGTTTGATTGTAAAGAAGTTGAATGGTCTGGAACTTGGCCTTCTTCACTGCTGAGCATCTTCCGGCACTGGAGTTCTTCAGAAATTCCTTTCTTTTCCTCCTTTCTCTCCTTTCCTCTGCTGTCTTCTTCCTCTTCTAGTCTTCTTTACATCCATCTTCTGTTCTCGAAGAGGGGTATTCACCATTGATAAGGAGGCCCGTGATACTTTCTATTAGCCCCAGGCCCAGGGCTCTAACGTTGGGGGTTACCCTTCTTCTTTATACGTTCTTCTGCCTGCGTAGGCTGGTCATCTATATCTCGATGTTTTGGAGTGCAGGCTACTAGCCTGATAGCTCTTTTTCGTTGGTGGACATCTAAGGATTTGTGTTCAGCGCCCTCTGCAAGGGTAACTGGTGGAGGTTTGAGCACTGGAGCTTGAGATCCCACATCAATATTTTGCAGCATCCTTCACTTATTGGAGATTTGTTTAGGTGTCTCGATCATACAGATATTGGCTATCTTCTAGTTGATGGAAGTACAGGCTGCATACTGCTTTTACAACTCACGGAGAAGTTTGTTTTCCTCTTCCATCCATTTGTAAGCCTTCCTACCTGGCTTGGGTGTGTTCTTCAGGACCTCCAAACGTTTCTCCTTTTAGCGTTGAGCATGCTCGTGTCTGTCGTGTTGGCCAAGGCCCATCTTCGATGTGAATGTCAGCACGCAAAGGCTCCTGGTAGTCTTGGAGTGTACATTTTGCATAATCACATTATAGCATGGTATTCCCCACTCTTATCACATTTGAAGCATTTAGTGCGAAAGTTCTTGACATGGTGTGTCTTGAGCAGGTGCTCTCTGAAGGTCCCCACAGTAGGAAGAACAGAGTTGCAGGACATTCAAAACAGACCATTCATGGGATAGTATATCAAAATTTTCTTGACTGCTGTTCTATAAAACGAGGGCCCAATGATGACTGCTTTGATGTAGTTCACCAGTTGAGATGTTTCAGTACCCTGTTGCTTGTGTGCGTCTTTCTCCCATCTGTTCTTTCTTCTGTTTGGAAGAATTGTGTTGTGATTGTTTGTGCTGTGGGATGGGTCACCATCGTGTCCTCTTCCACAACAGGGTTCTCATCTTCTACGTCTGGTCTTGGTTTTCCAAGTCTGACTGGGCCTTGATTCGCGTAAACTATTGGTCTGTGTATGTCGGGTCTAGTCGTCATCTCCTCCGTCTGTGTGAAGATGAATTCCCTCTTTGTGTGGCATCGACAACTGTCACAGATCGCTACCATCAAAAAACCTATGGGGAGGTTTTTCTTCTAACTGGACTGATGAGAGTCTTTCACTGGCTCCATGTTATGTTGTTTTTTTTTGTTTGTGGTATTCGCTAAGTAGTATCGCAATCCATACAGATCAAACAGCCATCTTGAAACTTCCCTCAGTCGCAATTAGCCAGCGATTGCTGAGCACGGAGCTAATGCTGTTACCAGTGGGAACCTCAAGAAGGCATGACTATTCACTGCAGCAGACAAAAGTACGTCAAGTCTCCCGCAGCGATAACTATTCAGGCGCGATTCCCATGGGGTCCCATCCACCAAGAGAAATAGTTATATAGTAAGTACCTCTAGCAAGACTCATGATTTATCACATCCACAAGTGTATGCAGCATCTTCTCCCATGGCTCTCACCTGACTCATCGTGCCAAAGGTTAAATCAACAGCCTCCGTCTGTACTTTACTGTACTGCAATGAAACTCCTGACCTGAAAGGAATGGAAACCTCATGTTGAGGAGATACCTTATGATCCTCATTGGTCCCAATCAAGAAGGTAGTGTGTTACATTTATTCAGGGCCTCATGAGTTGGCATTCTGATCTTTACCTCCACATAGAATGTCGTCTCAATGCCCCTCTCTCAGCTGCATGACAATGCATGAAAGATGATAGACCACGAGATTCCTGCACTTTTACTGCATCATAAGAGCACCTTCGGCTGAAAATTGCATATGAGGAGGCCCCATGACATCGAGACGCATGGGTTCCTTATCAATGTTCGTGGACACTTATAGCACAACAGACACAGAGTAGACAACAGCTCCTCTGCCTGAAAATCCACTGGGGCCAAGTTCATGACCCTGTGTGGGCAATGTCAGAAACAAAGCAGCTTCTCAATAATGTGATCATTCAGCAGTCACTGTACGTAGAAACTATGTTTAGGCATCATTGTTCAAACAGGAGGAACATGGAGGCCTCTGGCAAGTAGGGCAATGGATGTTTCTAGTTCGAACTTTTACATTGTACATGGACCTGATTCAGATGAACATGCTCTTTGGCACCCATACTGTCAGAGATTGTAATAATGGGAGGGTAAATAAGAACTGTTTCCTCCACTCCATGCCCCTGTCACCCAACAAGGATATCGTTGCATAAAGGATAATGATGTGCATGGTTTATAGTCCAAGGTGTGAGATGAGCAGCTCCAGGACCTCCTGATTACAGACCTTGAAATGTATTTGTGAATTCTGTAAATTAGGTGAAAATTTACAGCTTGTGAGATAGTCATTGCCTGGTAATGAATTTTTAAAACTCTGCATTCATAATTACATCATACCTGAAATACTGGAATGTTATGATACTGATTCTAATTTCTCATTGTTCTATACTTTTTGCAGTGTCTGTACTGGAAGAAATGCAGAGTATGATGTGTAAAATGGCTCCCATGGTGCATTCCTGTGTGTTCCTGTAGCAGTTGCTAAGGGATATTATGCACAATTTACACAATCAATAAATAGTAAGATAAACCAGGCGAGTTTAAAGCACATTCCTTGATATTATCACTGGTTTGTGATTTTAGAATAATCATGTGTGAGCACAACTGCATAAAACTGGCAAATAAACAGAATTAGGAGTATAACATGAATGTTAATAGCAATTGTAACGTACATACATGGATATCTAGGTCAAGTATATATGAATATGTGTCAGTAGATTCAAATCTTTCATTTCCACTGCTGAAGCCTGTTCATTTACATATGTAGTTTCATGAGTAGTCCACCTTTTTTGACATTCTCCATCATCCCAACTTTTGCAACTCAAGATGAATGCCTAGTTTCCCTTGTGGTACATATGTCTTGACAAAATCTCTGCAGATTTTAGAAAGTACACCATTTTTGTTTCTTTTCTACTGAATGTTCCTAACCACAAATAAAAACTTGCAGCTCTATAGCATCTTCAATGTACAAAGGAGTGCAAAAATGCTATGTAGAATAGGAGTAAAAAGATACAGAGATTTGATGGGTAAAGAGGGTGGAAATAGATTTAAATACTTGCCCCTATTGACACCAGTAAATTATCACACTGTAGGACTTGCTAATTAATTTTGATGTAAGGTGATTGAACTGAAACATTAACTCTTTCTGTCTCTCCACAGATGCTGCCTAACTTGCTGAGTGGTGTCCCATGAGGTTATGTACAGGGGCCTCAGCTTTTCATTATATTCATAAATTACTTGAACGAAGGAAAAGAGAGCTGTAAATCCAAGTCTGCTGACGGCGTTAAGTTAGGCAACACATTAAATAGTGTAGATGGGAGCAGAAAGTTGCACAGGGACATTGATAGATTGAGTGAATGGGCAAAACTGTGACAGATGGAGTCCAATCATAGAAAGTATGAGGTCATCCATTTTCAGCTGAAGGAAGACTGATCGGAGTGTTTTTTTTAAGGCAAGAAGCTAGAAATTGCAGAAGAATAGAGAGATGGGCAAAACTGTGTTCAGAGATCATTTAAAAAAAGATGAGTGCACTGCGCGAAACTAATAATTAAAAAAAGACTAATAAACTGTTGGCCTTTATCTTGAGGGGGCTGGAAGGGCTGGAAATTGTTACAGCTGAATAAACGTGCAAATCAGCCTTATTTAAAATATTAAACTCTGTTCTAGGTACATCTCAGGAGGGATATTTTGGACCCGCGGGGCACAGCACAGATTTACGAGTACAATATGAGGACAGATAGCATAAGGGGGGTTTATACTCCCTTCGGACACAAAACATGCAAGGGGTGCTCTGACTGAGGTGTTTAAAGCAATTAATAGGCTATTTAGATGGAAAATATGTTGTCTCTTTGGGGATGATCAGAAAAAGATGATGTGAAAAAGAGTTGATTGGAATAATGTCAGCTAAGCACTTATTCACACAAATTGATAGCTGAAACATTTGCCCCTAAATATTATTTGAACTTAAAGGTCAATTAAACATTTCAAAATAGAGATTGATAGGTTTTTGTTAGGCAAAGGTATTTAAATAAAACCAACAAGGGCTGATGATGTGAAGATACAAATCAGTCATGAATTAATTGAATTGAACAGACTGAAAGTTCTGAAAATTCACCATTAAAACTGATGGAGAAAACAGTTCCTAAGAACCGGAATTGCTTCAAAATTGGATACCTATTAGAAACAAAACAAATTAATTCACTACAATATTTAATAAGTTCTGGAAATTATGATGCTATGAATCATCAGAAAATAGGAGCTTCAAATTGTCTGACACTAGAATAAAGTTTCCAACCACTATTTTGCATTAAGAACAAATAGAATTCTTGAATGAGCAAAATTTAATAAAAAGGTTCAACTTCCAGGAGAAACTGTAGACAATTTAAGGAATGATTTTATCAATTAGTTGATGCCTGTGATTATAGACCTTTGCAATTCAGAATTCATACGAGACAGAATTGTTGTTGGAATTTTTCAGATCTTTCACAGTCCATGGAAGGTTTAATATTAAAAAAGGCTATCCATATCAGGTTGGGAGACCAGGAAAAATCACAGACAAGCTCTGCAAGGAGCAGAATAACCTTACCACAGCAACAGAAACTATTAAGTTCATAGGATGCTAACACTCTCAGTAGAGGTATGTAAAAAAACCCACAACATAGACAAGATATCAGATACTGCAAGTCTGCATCAGTGTAGTGGAACGAAGAGATCCCACAGACAAAGGCAGTGATGACCAACAGTGGCAAATGTGTGTTTAATCTGTCAAAAAAATCAGTCATTTCCAAAGACTATACAAAAGTCATAACAGTTCCAGGTTACCTAAACCAAAGTAGACATACACATAAAGACCTTTATAGAGTAGATCCCCAACCTCCAATTGGAAGAACTACCTGCATTTGAATATATAGCTCTACTGAAGGAGATATGAGCAGCAACTGGTCAGGGAAATGGGAGATAATTCACAATTGGATATACTGAATTTATTTATGTCAATGCACATCTTACATGAAATATTCATGACACATGGGAGCTTTTTGTGACCATATCTACAATGGAAAGCAGTTTGTTGATGAATCTTCCAGATTTCAATATGTCACCACTGAAGTATCCACACTCAAAGGTGGAAACAGATCAAGAGGTCCAGATAGTCAAATTTCTTTTGAAAAAGCAAACTGACTTTTATACAGTCTTCTTAAATTCTTGTTTCTTTGAGTTAACTAAGGGGAAGAAACTTTAGCAGAGTGTACATTGCATTACTTATGTTAGTACTATAAATTAGCAAGTCATCTCATCACTGTTCTAATCAGCCTATCTTCCTATGAGAGCTATCAGCAGTTTCTGATTTTATCCAATCTGTTTGCTTTTTTTCACACATCTTTGAATTTATCTCCTTGAAAACTCAAAGACTTGTGGGAAAAAAGGCCTCTTTGAAAACTATACACTGTAATCATGGCACGTGTACTCTCATATCATGCTGCATTTCAGTGTTTGTACTATCACCTCCATCATATATATGTTGTGAATGTGATCTACAGAGGTTTAAGGTGAAGCACTGCTTCTTAGGTCCTCCCTGAGGCACTTGCATTATTTTAGTCTGACAGGTTTGAGCAATATCAGATAATTTCCATTACTGATGACAGGCAGTTTATTGTGGGGTGGAAAATAAATGTGCTCAGCAGATAATCTCTGATAAATGCATCCTTTTTCATAGGTTCTTCTTTTTCTCTTTACAGTTGAAATTCTGCTCCATGCAGGAGTCATCATTCACTCCATCAGTGCCTTCCACATCCAAATAGCCCCTTAAAACTCTAAAGTAAGGATTTAGACAAAATAAAACTCATGCAATTTTGTTTTCAAAAATATTTTGTTTTTCACTTTTCTCACTCCCGCCTTTTTCTTCTATCTGAAGGCAGTGTTATTGCTATTTTCTTCCTTACTTCTGTTGAACTTGCTTTCCTCCACTTTTTCACCTTTTGTCTTCTTTCTGATCCTCAATTTTGTTTCACTCATTTCTCTTAACTATGCCAATACTGTGGCTTTAAGAGGAATGTTTTGTTCTGGTTTATTTTAGAGAGGGATTGGGGGACATATGTCAAGCAGTCTAGAGAGAAGATAAACAACTTTTGCACCCCTGGTATTTTTTAAAGTTGGAACAATAGAAACAGCCCAAATGGGTGTGGTCAAGGATTTTAGTTAGCTTTCAGCATTTGTCGCTGGGTCTCAGCAGGGTTGGAAGGCAGTGAATCACTCCCAGTTGCTATATTCTCTCTGTCTCTCTCTGTCTCTCTCTCTCAGTTATCTCTCAGAATTGTCTTTTGACATTCTTTCCTCCTGATTGAGGAACTGCATGTGAGATGATCGGTTTTCTGAATTTGCTTTTTTCCACCGGTGTGTTTCTGGGATGTTACTATATTGGGGTAAAAAGTGAAGTCTGCAGATGCTGGAGATCAGAGCTGAAAATGTGTTGCTGGTTAAAGCGCAGCAGGTCAGGCAGCATCCAAGGAACAGGAAATTCGATGTTTCGGGCATAAGCCTGATTCCTGATGAAGGGCTTATGCCTGAAATGTCAAATTCCCTGTTCCTTGGATGCTGCCTGACCTGCTGCGCTTTAACCAGCAACACATTTTCAGCTGTTACTATATTGGAACAGTTACTGTTTAGTAGTGAAATAATCAACTATTCTGTTTAGTTTTCCAATAGAGTTAAGTTATTCCAGGTTTGTCTTTCCTTCGTTTTATTTTAACTATAATGTACAGAATAAATTGTGTTTTGCTTAATATTGAGTAGTTTGACCAATCGAATTGCATCTGGAACACTTCAAAACAAGAAATTTGGGATCTAGGCTACTTTCTTAATATGTTTTGAGGGTGTCTGGTCTGATCCGTAACAACTGTCAGCAATAAGCACTTATTCTGTACTCCAAGGGTATGTGGGAGCCAAAATAAAGCTGTGTAGTACCCCATTATTTTACCTAATGTCATCAAAAAAGACACAGAATTGAGTTCAGGATGTGTATGCAAACATCCTCCCCACTCACCTTCTTGTTAAAGTTTATTGAGCACATACTTACAGCTGAACTGTAGTAGAGGGAGTAGGGATGCTGTCCTGAGAGAGGCAAACGGGTGTCTGTTCCATGTAGCCATGGATGTTCCCTTGGAGTGTCACTTCAGTAACTGTATTGCTCTATTGGAGAATAGATTGCTGGATTTTTGTAATACCAATGGTGTCGTGAGTCATGATGGCAACCATCTAAGAGACCATGCTTTTTGAAATCATTTATGGTATGTGGACACTGCTGGCAGGGTTGGTACTTATTACCAATCTCTAAATTTCCTGGAGAATTTGGTGGTGATCTGCCATCTTGAAATGATCCAGTCTTTGTGGTGGAAGTGCTTCTACAATCCTGTTAAACAGGAAGTTTTAAAATTTATACTCAGCAACAAGGAAGAGACAACAATATACCTCCAAATTAAAGTGATGTTTGAAAGCAATTTGCAGGTGGTGGTGGTGGTGGTGGTGGTTCAAAGCAGAATTTTACCAGATTCTATGGTCACCAGCAACATTACGCTCAAAAAGAATTGCAGGGGAGAAATGGCTGGCCACTGTTATTTAACAACCAATTAACCATGGATAAGGGAGAGGTGATGGCCTAGTGGTATTATTGCTAGAATGTTAATCCAAAGACCAAGGTAATGTTACGGTTGAATCCCGCCACTGTAATGGTGGAATTTGAATTTAATTAAACTCTTAATGCCAATTTTTATGATGACCATGAATCCATTATCAATTGTCAGAAAAACCCATCTGGTTCACTAAAGCCCTTTATGAGGAAGACTGCCAACCTTACCTTACCTGGTCTACATATGACTCCACACCCTCAGCAATGTGGGTGACTCTTAATTGCTGTCTGGACAATTAGGGATTGCCAATAAATGCTGGCCTAGCCAGTGATGTCCTCATCCCATGAATGAATAAAACAAAAATTGGCTGGGTCAATTGGAGGTGAGACTTCTGTTCTTGAGGGGTCGAGAGTTCTGCCTCAGCATACAGCTGGCCAGAGGCTAGCAGCTTTCCAGTACCAGAAGTTGCAATGGGAAGCAATGGCCTTTGCATTTACTTCATGTAGGCTTGAGGAAGCACACAGCTTTGGACCCAGGTTTCCAGGTGATTCTGGATCTCAGGGCCAGACCGTGATGAACAAGTTGAGGGTTGGAATGAAGTGAACAAAAATGGATGTCAACGTTTTGGAGCTAACATGTATTGGATTCAGAGAATTCATTAAGGATAGACCTACTGTGCACCTCCATCCCTTCCAGGGAAAATGGCCATGCTGGCCTTTTGTTGAGGACCTCTCCCATCACTGGCAAATTGAGGCCTTGAGCAGTTTGCAACCTTTAAGTGTGTGGCAGGCAGTAAGTTTCCAAGCCAGGTACTGGTAACATTATAGGAAGGCAGGGTGAGTGGGTAAGTAGGCTAATGCTGGACTTCAGAACCCCCTCTGGTCCCCACATGGAGATGCATAAAATTCAGCACCCAATTGCTCTGCCCTTCCCTTTAAAGGCGTTGCACATTTGGAAAGATCGTCTAAAGGATCTTTGCCAAGTTGCTGCAGTACATCTCGTAGAGGGTACACACTGCAGCCATGACACATCAGTGTTGGACAAAGTGAACATTGAACTGGATTGAATCTAAATCATGTGGACTGCTTTTCCCAGATGATAACCTTTAGCAGTTTAACATGCTGCCTGCAAAACAAAGAAACAAACTAGTATTAATCAAGTACCACAATTACCATTCCAGTGTTTGGGTGTTGTCCAATTTAACCTCAACTAATTTCTAGGCCAAAGGTTAATTAATACTGGCCTTAAGGAAGCAGAACCTCATTATAAAACAACATCTGAATCTCATCATTGTCACTATTAATCACAATTCGCATATGTCAGCTCAATCAAACAAAATCAACTTGGAATCTACACATTGTTAGCATTGTAATTTCAAAAATTGATTTTAGGATTTAAATAATTTTTATTAGTTATTTAGTACAAGGCCATTCTACCAATGATTAATAATTTAAACAACGGCAAAGTGTAATGGTACCTAACAGTCCAAGACAAATAACCATTAAAAGAGGCAATGGCATAATATTGGTTGTAACGAATAAAATAACAAGTTGCTGGAAATATTTTACAAAGATGTGCTGAAAAGATAACAGAGCACCTGCCTTTGTCTGAATCTTATGTGGTAAATTAATTAGGTAATAACTATTCGGAATAGTGGTTAAATAATTTATAATTGTTCATCTTAAATGAGAAGATGAACCCTTCAGTTTAATTCTGAAAGATTACTCAGGCAGGCAAACTAACCAGGCATTCAGTGATACAGCTAGGCAGATAGTACAGCGACCAGAATGACCCCTCAGGCATTTGCAATTAGGAAGACTGACATGTCAACACATCATGTACGTAATATAAAACCACGCATATCTCTATGCTTGTAAATCCTTTCTCAGGCACCATTGACATCGAGAACTTGGTTTGCAGACTATCATTTGCTGAACAAGGATCATTGAAATGTGTATCAGGCTAGGAGAAATCAATAATAAATCAAGTCAAATCCGTTCTTCCAATGAACAATCTGCCAGGGTTACCTGTACATGAAAAATGTTCGAGTGAGGGATTAACACACATTCTTTCTGAATTAACGGTGATGTTGTGCTACAAAATAACATCTGTAGTACAGGTGTAAACTTATGAGGACATTGGCCTGAACGTTAAGTCTTTGAGGGTGTTAGTTCATGAAGTGAATGCAGAACAGGCAGGTTGTGAAGTAGGCAGTTTTGATGTGACTCCAGTGGTGTTATTATGAAGCTAATGCCCTTGCTCCATTGAACATGCAGTCAGGAGCAGGAAAGATCCTCCTCCTCCCACCCGTGCTATTTAAAAGTTGCATGCTGTAGGTTTCTTTCTTTGAATGATTGCTACAATTTTTGATGCTTAATGGTTCTTCCATGTTGCAGACATCAACAGGAAATGGTGTGGTAGATGCTAAAGCACTTTTGCAGACTTTGTGACTTCTGTATAAGCCAATTGCCTGCAGGCATATACACTTTTAGGCATTCCACATGAAATACACTATGACAGAAGGCAGGCCAAATCTTACTGCATGTTATAAAAGGACAAGGAATGAATTGGATCCAAGATGTCTAAGCTGTAAGGCATTTCTGTTGAGGGTCTTTAGGGTGTAATTCTTCTTACTGAACCACTGTGGAGAACCATATGTGAAATGTTTTGACTTTAATGAGAGTAGCCTCACTAAAAACTCCCATAATGCCAGTTTTCCCCAATATATGTCAATAATGGCTTCCAAAAGAACCAGAAGACAGACACAGTTCTATTGGACCTCATAGCTGCCTACAGTAAAGTGTAACACACTGGTCTGCTTCTAAAGCTGTCCAAAGTGCTTCCAACCCGAGTCAGTACAGTTGGTGAGACACATTTAGAGTTGACTTTGAACAAGGGGCCACTGCATCAGAGGTCTGTCCAGAAGACCAACACGGGGTTCACTCTCAGGCCCCACCCTGTTTGACAGCTATACAACCAAAGCCACAAGTCTGTCTATGCTGATGACATCCGTTGTGTGACCTAAGCTCCATACTTCTACACCCTGGACCAGATCCTTAATGAAGATGATACAAAGTTGATGCTCTGTTGTAGCACACAGGATCTCACATTGGCTGCATCCAAAGTCATATCTGATGTATTCTACCTCTGTTAAGTCGAACCTCTGCTGCTCTGATCTCAGTGTAAACTCTCCGTGTGTTTGTTGAGTGTCACATACAAGGCTGCACATTCCAAACAAATCACTCAGCTTTGTGTATTTTCATGCACTAATTAACACTGGCACCTGCCACTTACTCAGCCACAGCTAGAAAAGTGCAGCAGGTCAGGCAGCATCCAAAGAGCAGGAGAATCGACGTTTCGGGCATGAGCCCTTCTTCAGGAATGAGGAGAGTGTGCCAAGCAGGCTAAGATAAAAGGTATGGAGGAGGGATTTGGGGGAGGGGTGTTGGAAGTACGACAGGTGGAAGGAGGTTAAGGTGAAGGTGATAGGGCGGAAGGGGTGGGGGCGGAGAGGTCAGGAAGAAGATTGCAGGTTAGGAAGGTGGTGCTGATCGAGGGTTGGGACTGAGACAAGGTCAGGGGAGGGGAAATGAGGAAACTGGAGAAATCTGAGAACATCCCTTTTGGTTGGAGGGTTCCTAGGCAGAAGTTGAGGCGCTCTTCCTCTAGCTGTCGTGTTGCTATTGTCTGGCGATGGAGGAGTCTAAGACCTGCATGTCCTTGGTGGAGTGGGAGGGGGAGTTGAAGTGTTGAGCCACGGGATGGTTGGGTTGGTTGGTCCGGGTGTCCCAGAGGTGTTCTCTGCAACGTTCCGCAAGTAGAAGGCTTGTCTCCCCAATACAGAGGACGCCACATCGGGTGCAGCGGATGCAGTAAATGATGTGTGTGGAGGTGCAGGTGAATTTGTGGCGGATATGGAAGGATCCCTTGGGGCCTTGGAGGGAAGTAAGGGAGGAGGTGTGGCGACAAGTTTTGCATTTCTTGCGGTTGCAGGGGAAGGTACCAGGAGTGGAGGTTGGGTTGTTGGGGGGTGTGGACCTGACAAGGGAGTCACAGAGGGAGTGGTCTTTTCAGAACACTGATAGGGGAGGGGAGGGAAATATATCCCTGGTGATGGGGTCCGTTTGGAGGTGGCAGAAATGACGACGGATGATGTGATGTATATGGAGGTTGGTGGGATGGTAGGTGAGGACCAATGGGGTTTTATCCTGGTGGTGATTGGAGTGGTGGGGCTCAAGGGCTGAGGAGCGAGAAGTGGAGGAGATGCGGTGGAGAGCACGTCGATCACGTCTGGGGGGTAATTGCGGTCTTTGAAGAAGGAGGCCATCTGGATTGGCCATTGGAACTGGTCCTCATGGGAGCAGATGTGGCGGAAACGAAGGAATTGGGAATGTGGGATGGCGTTTTTACAGGGGGCTGGGTGGGAGGAGGTGTAGTCTAGGTAGCTGTGGGAGTCGGTCGGTTTATAGTAAATGTCCGTGTTGATACGATCGTCCGAGATAGAAATGGAGAGGTCTAGAAAAGGAAGAGAGGAGTCTGAGATGGCCCAGGTGAATTTGAGGTCGGGGTGGAAGGTGTTGGTAACTTTCTCAGCCACAATCTAGAAACCTGAGAATGTCAAAGGCTGTATTACCAGCAGACGTGAAGCTACATTTTTACATACTTGTTTCCTTCCCAGATGAAATAGACACTTCTGCAGAATCTTGCTACTTACTGTCCACTGTTATAAAAGAAATTCACTGAAGATATTTTATTCAAGGAAGTTAATCACATTTTATTCCCTTTAGCCAGTGAAAAGTAGGCAAAGGGATTATGAAACTTTGACAAGTTTGCAAGATTCTTCATGAGGCAGAGGGCTATTGACTTTGTACGTATTGTTTTACAGACACTACATATCAGTGCTGTCAGTCCAGAACTGAAAGAGCTTTCCTTCCCTCAATATTTAGCTGGTGTACGGCAGTAGACAACAGGTCATGCAGTTCAAAGCAAAGATCATAATGTCTTCCTTCCTCAGCTGTCCAATGTGCAAGCTGTATTTAAATCATCACAGCAAACTATAGGGTGGATATCAGGGAACAAGTACTGAGAGAGACGATGGTATTACCACTGGCCTAGAAATCGAGAGACCCAGGTAATGCTCTGGAGACCTGAGTTTGAATCCCACCATGAGATGGAAGAGATGGAATTTTAATTCAGCAAAAATCTGGAATTAAAAGTCTAAACATGACCATGAAGTTATTGATATGAGAACTCATCTGATTCATTAATGCTCTTAACAGAAGGAACTGATGATCAACATATGACTCTAGATCCGCACCAACATTGTCCCTCTGGACAAATTAACTAATATAATGGAATGAAAATAGGAATTTCTGGAGCAATTCTGCATGTTTGGCAGCATCTGTGGAGAGAAAGCAGAGTTAATGTTTTGGGTACAGTGACCTTTCTCCAAAACCATTCTGAAATTGGCTGCCTGCATTTCACTGAATGGACTCACTATGCTATTTGTGAATCCTGATCCCTGCACCCAAGTTTGGGGTCTATGAAATTTAGCCCCTTTAGTTCGGCTCCTGATCCCAGCACTCAGATGTTAATGGGTTCCATTTAGTGGAGATGGACACATCCACACCATTTCACACATCTTCATTATTCAGTGCCATGACAAGTTTGTTGTCTTTCCGCAGGAGAGATGGTTGGGACTGGGCATCACACATGCCTAGATCCAGTACCAGCTCTGGTGCTAAGGTGGCAGAGGCTTCAGTGGGATGGTGGAGGAGCCTGCAGCCAGCGACAGCGACTGGAGGAGTGTCAGGGAGGAGCAGGAGATATGAGAGCAGGTCCATGGCTCCAGTTGGACTTTGCGGAAGTGGCAGAAGCAAGCCCATAACCAAGATGCTGCAACCCGTTCCAGAGACCCCAGTATCGGATAATGAATGGAAGAGTAACAGAAGGTAACAAGAAGAAGAGGAAAAAGATAAACTCTGATGCAGTGAAGTCTTGGATTATATTCTGTATTTCTCAAGATAGCTGCAGAACATGGTGACACTTTGCCTTTTGCACATGAAAAAGCATTTTATTTTTATATATACTAGTGACAATAAATCTAAATCTAACCTAATCTGTTTTATTTTATTTTCAGTCTATGTCTCTACTTCACTAATAAATATTCAAAGGACAATCAGAGATGGATTTGTAAGGAACATCCATACCATACAAGTTCCAGGCAATGACCTTCTACAAGAAGAGAAAATTGAACCATCTCTCCTTGTTGTTAAATGGCTTTACCGTCGTTAAATCACTATCAACGTTCTGGGGCTTGATATTAATCAGAAACTGAATTGGACCAACCATACAAATACTGTGTCTACAGCACCAAGAGTTCTGCAGCAACTTATTCACCTCTTCAATATCTCCTCAAGGCTTGCCTATCATTTGCAAGTCAAGTCTGATGTATAATGGAATGTTCCTCACTTACGTGAATGAGCACAGGTCCAACGTTATGCAAGGAGCTTGACATCATCCAGGAAAAAAACCTTGATTGACACCATACTCACAAACATTCATTCCCTTCACCACTATTTCAATGAAAGGAGGGGATCAACATTATAAAGGTTGGGCAAGCACTGGATCCTATCCCTACCTGTAGAGGTAAGTGCTATCCCATTTTACCCAGATTTTAGGAAGTACACACTCAACATTGAATGGGCCCCTTGCCGTCCACCACCTCCCACGATTGAAATAGTTGCCATGGAGCAAGACAGCTATTTGTGTGTATGAGAGTCAATCCCTTTCACCTGTTTGACAAACTGAAGAATGATAACAATTCCACTTGTGGCTGAGGAATTGAGTTACTGGTAAAACGATTAGAGAACGATTTCAACTGTGCTATCCAGAAGGACCCATCAGCAATTTCGACACTGAGAAAGACTCCTTGTGTAGCACCGGTGAAAAGTGGACCAGTCTTCACATATAGTCTATAGGCCAGGCCTCAAACTGCCTATAATCTCGTGGAATACATTTGTCAGTTCAGTCATTATTTCATCAAAGGGTTTGATTTCAGTTAACATCTCATCGCATATAATTGAAGTTGAACTTCCCAGTTGAGTCTTTAAACACCTAATCAATAACCACTGACAGAGTCCTTTTCCACACCTTCACAGTTAAACTATTGTCAGGGTTTGTATCTGACTTCTGTCAGCTGGAGACTCAGAATGCAATGCGCCAGCTCATGTAGGATCAATCAATACAAAAATCAGACAAGGTATTATTGATAGTCAGCCCACAGGGGTAAAGGTTGTTGAGAAGATTGCAGGAAAAAAAAAGAAACTGTGTGAAGAATGAGTTTTAATACTTTACTCAATCATCATATCACTTGCAAAAGTAAAAGGTATACAGGAATGGGGCAAGCCATTTGGCTTGGTAAGTCAGTTTTTCCATTCAATTAGATCATGGCAGGTCTATGTGTTAACTCCATTAACCCATTTTGGTTCCATAACTTTTAATCTCATACATTGGCAAAAATTTATCTATCCCAGTTTTGAATTCTGCACTGGTCATGTTGTTATGTAACTGTTGAAGTTAATCTTGAGAAACAACCGAGCAACAGAATGTTAAGTTTATGCTAAGGTACCTCATTGTTATTTGGCTTTTTGGTGAGACCAGTAGTTCAGTAGAATATTTCTGCTCCTGATATTTCCACTCAGATTATCTCAAGAGACAAAGAAAGCATGCTGTTATTTATTTCCTCAGTTTGAGGACTTTCTGTTGATTTTTTGTGTGGTAATCAGGGGCCTATTTGCATCACAGAATCCCAAATGGCATGTTTAAAGGACCCCTCCCTATTTCATGGGAGACACTCAGTCGACTTTGGGAATGTATTAAAAAAGGTCTGTGCCCTATTGGGGCGATGCTGTTTTATTTTCAGTGGGTAAGATGCCTCAATATCTCCCTGATGAAATTACAATCACAAGAGATAGAAATGAAACGTCATATTATTTCAGACCATACGACATAGGAGGAGAAATCATGCCATTCAGTCCATCAAGTCTGCTTCACCATTAAATCATGGTTGATAAGTTTCCCAACCCTATTCTCCCACTTTATCCCTATAACCCTTGATCCCCTTGACACTCAAGAGCATATCTATCTTAATCTTAAATATACTCAATGGCCTCCACAGCCTTCTGTGGCAATGAATTCCATGATTCACCACTCTCTGGCTGAAGAAGTTTCTCTTTATCTCCATTCTAAAAGGTCTTCCCTTTACTCTCAGACCCTTGTGTCATGGTCTCACCTACCAATGGTAACATCTTCCCAACATCTACTCTGTTGAGGCCGTTCAATATTTAATATGTTTCGATTCGAACACCCCTCATCCTTTTAAACTCCACTGGGTATTAACCCAGAGTCCTCCAAAATTCCTCATACATTAAGCTTTTCATTCCTGGGACCATTTTCGTGAACCTCCTCCGAACACATTCCAGATCCGATACATCCTTCATGAGAGATGGGTCCAAAACTGCACACAATGCTCTAAATGTGGCCTGACCAGAGCCATTTGAGCCTCAGAAGTACATCCCTGCTTTTAAATTCAAGTTCTCTCAAAATATATGCCATCGTTGCATTTGCTTTCCTAACTACTGATTCAATGTACAAGTTTACCTTGAGATAATCCTCGGCTAGGACTGCCCAGTCTCTTTGTACTTCAGACTTCTGAATTTCTGGACATTTAAAAAATAAACCATGCTTCTATTCTTCCTACCAAAGTGTATGACCTCACACTTTCCAGCATTGTACTCCATCCACCACTTCTTTGCCTACTCTCCTAACCTATCCAAATCCTTCTGCAGTCTCCCTATTTCCTGAACACTACCTGTCCCTTTACATAACTTTGTATCGTCTGCAAACTTTGCCAGAATGCCCTCAATTCCTTCATTTAGATCGTTAATGTATAAAGTTGTGGGCCCAACACTGAGCCTTGTGGAACACCACTTGTCACCAGCTACCATCCTGAGAAGGACCTTTTTATCCTCACTCTCTGCTTCCTGCCAGATAACCAAGCTTCAATCTGTACTACTTGTTGGAGAAACAACTGAGTTCACTTTGCATTTGTAAAATACATAATTCTTCTGCTTATTATGTTTAGCTCTGAGAGGAATTTCTCTTGAAGCAGGTTTAATTTTTCAGTTAAGTAGAGCAAACCGCCTGAATTCTTTGTGTTTGGATATGTTTAGCTATATTTCCTTTAAAAGATGATTACATCACTTGTGTAAACAATTTATTAGGGCACTGTTAGTTATTGAATTAAACGAATTAAAGACAGCAAAATGCTGCATTAAAACACTTACAACAGGCTTCCGCCTTGGGAACTGGTATGATAACGTGGGAACACAGTGCCTGATGGAGTGCAAATAGTTTGAGGCGAGGCAAGTCCAAGTTTTAGTGAACATTTGAAATATGAGCAGAAGTAAATCATTTGGACCTTTGAACCTATTCACCATTCAGTCAGATCATGGCTGATCTGTTTGTGTTTGAAATTCCATATTTCCAAGCACCTCAATCACAATTGTTTTTGTTGACTAACAACAATCTATTCCCCTCTTGATTTAAGAATATTCCATGACCCCACATGAGGCAAAGTTGCATAATAATCTGAGAGAAAATAATTCTCCTTAGTTTTGTCCTAAAAGTGAAGTACCTAATTTTTAAACAATGTCATTACTGTTGGACATTTTCTGGACATCCTTCACCCCTAAAGGAAAGACCCCGGCCTTTCAATCAATGCTACCAGAGTATGGCTGCTCTCAAGGTCATTGTATCTGCACTCCAGGATATCAAAGCCTCAGCACCATTTTGTTATTGCTCTCAACTCTAATAATCCACTCCATACTTGGTCCAGACTATAGTTTTTTTCACTCCCAGACCCACAAGCCCAAGTATCCTATTCTGCCTTTTCCCAGACCTTTGTATCCTCTCCTGCAAAATTCCGAATTCACAAGTTCCCAGTGCTCACCCACTCTCAATTCTGATAAGTATTGAGTGCACCAAAGATTGTGACTGCCTCTAAGTATGAAAAATTTAGTATTTATTTTAACAGACAGAATGAATTAGAGAGTGACAGAAAAGGGAAAACAGTGATAGGGGACACTATGGTATTGATACTTTGGACTTGTGACACATCTCAAATGAACCAGTTGCACTCTGTGCACAAATTAAACACTATATTTGCTGGATTTGTACTTCAATTTGCAATTGTAAAATGCCTTTGTCATCATCGGAAACAAGCTGGTTGAAAGAGCAATTAAGTTCTAATTAGGCACTTCTGCAAAACAATAGCAAAGAGAAATTAAGTTCTTGATACCTTATATTGTGCTCTTACACTAAATCCCTACTTATTCTGCAAACATATTAACGTCTACTTTATAGAAAATCTGCACTCTCCCTGGAGATGCTGCTAAGAAGGATAGCTCTTTGGGAAATGCAACACTCAAAACAACATCAGTAATTTAGTTCAGTTGAGCATTGCAGATAAATAATTGGATCATTAGTGAGCGTTAAAAGCATTGGACCCACAATTTTCTACCTCGGGATAAAAGTGCAATGTGCCTACGTAATGCTGATTCCTGAGTGAGAAAACGAGAAAGTACATTTGTCTCTACAAAAATTCTGCAGCGGTCACTCTTTCTAATACCATCATGGACATGTGATGGATGTATTTGTGATGGATAGATTAGTGAGGGTGAGGTCAAGTAGGTTGAGGGTGAGGTCAAGTAGGTTCTATCCTTTCATGGGTTCTCTCCCAATCTAATACAGTCTGATTGTTCTCCCCTTCAGGATTTGACTAGTTCAGTTAGTTGTGGTGCTACTGTGCCATGTTGATGATGGTCAATGGAATATGCCAGTCACAGTGCATTCTACCTCCTTGCTGTTATGAGCACCAATTCCAAATTGGTTAATAACTTTTTCTCATCAGCTGAGTGGTATATGGTAACGAGCAATAGATTTCAAGGCTCAAATTTGACCTCATACCATGGGACTTCATGGGGTTTCATAACAATGTAGATGCCAATCCATCGTGACGGTGTAGCACCTCTGGTGAATCTATTCAGCCAGTGAGACAGCACATGCACAAGGATGAAGATGCAGTCAGCTAGATCATTGAATTTTAAGTAATGTTTGGTGAGTAGGGACAAAACAAAGTCATAAAATGATGGGAAGCATATGATGGTCACATTGCAGGAAATCATTTATCCTCAAACAAAACCTGAAATTGCTGGAGAAACTCAGCACGTCTGGCTGCATCTGTGGAGGAAAAAGCAGAGTTAAATGTTTCAAGTCCCAATGACCCTTCTTCAGAATTGATTGTAACGAGGAAGAAATGCTGAAAACTAGGATGGTGGGGAGTTGAGGGATGGTGGAGGATTGAAGAGTTGGTAAAAGAGTGAATGATAGATGGAGATAGAGCCCAGAGAGAGAGAGAGAGAGAGAGCAGCAGTTGGCCAGGGAACATGGTAATGTTTTGAAGTGGCAGGTAACTGGAAGCTTGGGATCATTTTGCAACCGGAAGCTCAGTGTCATAGCCCAGTCTGCGTTTCATCTCCCCAGCGTAGAAGAGACTACCTTGTGAACAGCAAATATAGTAGAAATGATCCTCAGCTTCCAGTTACCTGCCATTTCAACACAGCAACACTGTGTTTCTTGGCCAACATCTCTCTCTCAGGCTTGCTGTAGAGCTCTAGCGAGGCACAATGCAAGCAGGAAGAACAGCTTCTCATCTTCCGCTTGGAAACCCTGCAGCCTTCAGGACTCGAAAACATGTCCTTCACCCATGTCCTTCACCCATCCCCACAGCCCAGACCTTGTCAATGACATAGGCTGCTTTCAGCACAGCCAACTCATTTCCATCCAGTGATGTCCCCATTAGCAGCTTTTCTTTCTCCCTGGTTCACCATTATCCTCAACTTTATTTGCCAAATTCCTGTTCCTGAAAATGGGTTGCTGGAAGAGCACAACCGGTCAGGCAGCATCCAAGGAGCAGGAGAATCGACGTTTCGGGCATGAGTCCTTCTTCAGGAATGAGGAAAGTGTGTCCAGCAGGCTAAGATAGAAGGTAGGGAGGAGGGACTTGGGGGAGGGGTGTTGGAAATGCGATAGGTGGAAGGAGGTCAAGGTGAGGATGATAGGCATGAGTGGGGCTGGGCGCGGAGAGATCAGGAAGAAGATTGCAGGTTAGGAAGATGGTGATGGGGTTATGGATTGTCTGGGAGATGATGGTTTGGTGGTGAGAGGTGTCACCTCAGGGGATCTCCCATCCACCGCCTTCAACCTCATAGTCCCACAACCCCACACCGCCCATTTCTACCTCCTGCCCAAAATTCACAAACCTGACTGCCCCGGCCGACCCATTGGCTCAGCCTGCTCCTGCCCCACCGAACTCACCTCTGCATACCTTGACACGGTCCTGTCCCCCTTAGTCCAAGAACATCCCACCTACGTTCGGGACACCACCCATGCCCTCCACCTCCTCCATGATTTTCGCTTCCCCGGTCCCCAACGCCTTATCTTCACCATGGACATCCAGTCCCTGTACACATCCATTCCCCATCACGAAGGACTCAAAGCCCTCCGCTTCTTCCTTTCCCGCCGTACCCTTCCACTGACACCCTCCTTCGACTCACTGAACTGGTCCTCACCCTGAACAACTTCTCTTTCCAATCCTCTTCCTCCAAACCAAAAGAGTAGCCATAGGCACCCGCATGGGCCCCAGCTATGCCTGCTTCTTCATAGGATATGTGGAACAGTCCACCTACACTGGCACCACCCCCTACCTTTTCCTCCACTACATCGATGACTTTATCGGCGCTGCCTCGTGCTCCCATGAGGAGGTTCAACAGTTCATCCACTTTACCAACACCTTCCACCCTGACCTCAAATTTACCTGCTCTGTCTCAGACTCCTCCCTCCCCTTCCTAGACCTTTCTATTTCTATCTTGGGCGACCGAATCAACACGGACATTTACTATAAACCGACTGACTCCCACAGCTACCTAGACTACACCTCCTCCCACCCTGCCCCCTGTAAAAACGCCATCTCATATTCCCAATTCCTTTGTCTCCACTGCATCTGCTCCCAGGAGGACCAGTTCCAATACCGCACAACCCAGATGGCCTCCTTCTTCAAAGACCACAATTTCCCACCAGACGTGATCGACGATGCCCGCATCTCCTCCACTTCCCACTCCTCTCACCTTGAGCCCCACCCCTCCAATCGCCACCAGGACAGAACTCCACTTGTCCTCACCTATCACCCCACCAACCTCCATATACATCGTATCATCCATCGTCATTTCCGCCACCTCCAAACGGACCCCACCACCAGGGATATATTTTCCTCCCCTCCCCTATCAGCGTTCCAAAAAGACCACTCCCTCTGTGACTCCCTCATCAGGTCCACACCCCTCAACAACCCAAACTCCACTCCCGGTACCTTCCCCTGCAACCGCAAAAAATGCAAAACTTGCGCCCACAACTCTCCCCTTACTTCCCTTCAAGGCCCCAAGGGATCCTTCCATATCTACCACAAATTCACCTGCACCTCCACACACAACATTTACTGCATCCGCTCTACCCGATGTGGCCTCCTCTATATTGGGGACACAGGCCGCCTACTTGCAGAACGTTTCAGAGAACACCTCTGGGACACCCGGACCAACCAACCCAACCACCCCGTGGCTCAACACTTCAACTCCCCCTCCCACTCCACCAAGGACATGCAGGTCCTCGGACTCCTCCATCGCCAGACCATAACAACACGACGGCTGGAGGAAAAGCGCCTCATCTTCCAACTAGGAACCCTCCAACCACAAGGGATAAACTCAGATTTCTCCAGTTTCCTCATTTCCCCTCCCCCCACCTTGTCTCATTAAAATCCCTCGAATCAGCACCGCCTTTTGACCTGCAATCTTCTTCCTGACCTCTCCGCCCCCAACCCCATTCCGGCCTATCACCCTCACCTTAACTTCCTTCCACCTATCGCACTTCCAATGCCCCTCCCCCAAGTCCCTCCTCCCTACCTTTTATCTTAGCCTGCTGGACACACTTTCCTCATTCCTGAAGAAGGGCTCATGCCCGAAACATCGATTCTCCTGCTTCTTGGATGCTGCCTGACCTGCTGCGCTTTTCCAGCAACACATTTTCAGCTCTTATCTCCAGCATCTGCAGTCCTTGCTTTCTCCTAGAAAATTCCTGTTAATGCTGTTTTCCTTCAATCAAGATTCCATCTCCAACTATAGTTTATGCCTCCATACCTCCTCCACCACCCCCTCCCCCTTCCCTGCCACCCCGTTCCATCTTCACTATATATACCACCTTTCCTATCTACAGGCATTTCTAACAAAGGGTCACTGGACCTGTAATGTTAACTATGCTTTCTTCTCACAGGTGCTACCAGATCTGCTAAGTTTCTCCAGCAACTGCTATTTTTGTTTCAGATTTCCAGCTTCTGCAGTTCTTGGCTTTTTGTAGGTTATTTAGCCTATCATGTATATGCCAGCTCTCTGCCAGAACAAGTCAGCAAGTCTCACTCTCTTGTTTTTTCTGCATAGCTCATCTAAGTTTAGTTCACCTTTTAAAAAACTGCCTTTGAATTGACTTCCTCTACTCTTACAGACAAAACATTCCAGACCCTAACCACTTCCTGCGTAAGAGAGTTATTCAGTCCCTTGCCACATTTCTTTAGCCAATCACCTTAAGCGGATGAACCTCTAGTTCTCTTTTCTGCAAGACATCAGTTCCTAGAAAATCTCCCGTTTCTCTCTCTCCATTGTACCTGTTATGATGATGAAACCTTCCATACTACTACTTCTGATACCGTATATCTTTGTTTTTGTTTAGTGATTGTCACCCCAAGAATGATTCATTGGACCAACAGCTATGCCTGTGCCATTTTCACATTTCTGCCCTCCCCTGTTCCCCTCCTTGCAAGAAATGTGATAAAGATCTTCTTCTATATCCAATGGGTTCCAATTCAAACATGACATGATATCATTACTAGGTAACCTCTCTCCCCTTTCCTTTTTGCATTCTGAAGATCAATTCCCTCTATGACACTCCTGCTCTTCCGATGTGTTCCACCATGCATGTGTCAGAAATATATCACATACCATTTTCACCCCTCCCTTCAATTCCCCCATTCCAGGTGAAACAATGATTCATGTTGCTTCTTCCAGCCTAATGCAGTCACTTTATGTTGAGGAAACCAAAAGCTCATTGAGTGAACACTTTTGGAACAACTCTATTTAGTCCACAAATATGAAACATATATGACTCCAAGGGGGCTTTCATTGGATGGTAGAACAGAGTTGTTGGGTCAAGTGATCCAATTCTGCCCCTACATTTTATGTTCTTCAGACATGTCGCAACAACTCTGGAATATGTGGGACCTGAAACTGGCCTTCAGGCCCAGTGATAGGTACAATACCATTACACCACAAGAACCCTTGAATCTTAAGTGTAAGGTCTAAGATTTGGTTTGATTCAACACCTGTCATTTTAATTCTTTACCAGTGCTTGTATAAATAAATAGGGAACTAACAAATTTTACAAGCAAAGAGTAATATGAACTTTAACACACTCACTCCATTGATGCCATGTAATGAGATGCTATTGTATATTTCCTTCAAATTCTGCAAGAAATGTAGTTCCACTGCACCATCTCCCTTTCATTTATACAGTCCAACTGTCTTCATTCTCACTAGCGATTTTGAGAGAGGGACTGCTAATTCATTTCTGAGAGAACCACATACGCTGCAGTGAAATGGTGCAAGATTGGAATGTGTTTTTAAGTGCCTTAAAGAGTACAGGTACTGGTGTGAGGCAATGGCCTGGTTGTATTATCACTGGAGAGAGGAAACCAGGTAACATTCTGGGGGCGTGGGTTCAAAACCTGTTATAGTAGTTGGCAGAACTAGGAGTTGAATGATGTCAATGAGTCAATTGTCAGGAAAGATCCATCTTGTTCAGTAATGAGCTTTGTGAAGGAACATGCTATCTTTACCTAGTCTGGTCTACATGTGACTCTAGATCCAAAGCTACATGGTTGATTCTTAACTACCATCTAGGCAATTAGGGATGGATGATAAACGCTGGCCTAGCTGGTGATGCCCTTATCCCGTGAATGATTTTTTAGAAAGCTGTCAGCTTGGCTTGCAATATTTTTCAGATATTGTGCTCTGAGTCTCCCATCAACCTACGATGAATCAGACCAAATGAAAGAGAATTTAAATATTTATGTTTTTCTGACTAATTCAATCTTATTCACTTGAGAAGCCCAGTCAGTTTGAAAATACTTGTGATATTCTTCAGCGTATTCCTTTCTGATGGTTTCCAATGGGAAATTTGTCATGACATTAAAGCATAGGAAAAGTAGTTGGCTATGCTGCCCTCTAGCCTGCTCCACCATTCAATTAAATCATGGCTGAGCAATCCTCAACTTCAATTAATAGTGGATTAATCCCCAGGTGCAGATGAGTTGTAGCCCAAGCTGCTGTGGAAGGCAAGGGAGGGAATTACAGAGGCTATGACTTAAATTTTTAATTCCTCCCTGGCTATAGGGCAGGTACCAGAGGACTGGAGGACAGCTGATATCATTTAACTTCCCAAGAAGAGTGTTCAAGGTAAACTAGGGAGTTATATACCCCAGTGAGTCTTACATCAAAGGTAGGGAATCAATTTCCATTTGGAGAGGCAAAGTTTGTTCAGGGCTAGTCAGCATGGCCTTGTCAGAGGGAACAAATTTGATTGAATTTTTCAAGGAAGTGAACAAATGTGCAGATGAGGGTAGTGTCTTTGCTGTTGTTTGTATAGATTTCAATAAAGCTTTTGATAAGGTCTCACAAGAAAAACTGATAAAACAAAAAGGAAAAGCACTTGAGATCCAGGATATCTTGGCAAGTTGGATCCAAAATTGCCTTCCTGATGAGAGACAGAGGTCGCAGTGAGAAGGCGATTTGTATGACTGGAGGCTGGTATCCAGTGACGTGCAAATAGGGATCAGTGTTAGCTGTCTTATTGTTTGTGATAAATATGAACAATATAGTAGAAAATAAGGTGGGGTGAGAAGTAAGTTTATCGACAACATGAAGATTGGCTTGATGGTTGATAGTGAGGATGAAGCCTTAGTTTAGAGGAGATTATGGATGGATTGGTCAGGTGGCAGATTAGGGGCAGGTGGAATTTAAAGAATGAGGTGATGCACTGTGGAAGAAATAACATGGCAACGGAGTACTCAATGAATGGCTGTACACTAGGAAGGTCCGAGATACGGAGGGATCTTGCTGTGCTTGTTCACAGATACCAGAAGGCAGCAGGACAGGCTTAATAAAGTGGTTATAAAGGCATATGAGACAATTATCTTTATTAGTCATGGCATAGATTACCAGGGCAGGAAGATTATCTTGCAGCGGTACAAACGTTTGGTTAGGCCACAGCTGGAGTACTGTGTGCAGTTGTAGTCACTGCACTATAGAAAATGTGTCATTGCACTAGAGGGGTGCAGAAGAGGTTCTCCAGGATTTTGTCTGGGATGAAGCAGTTTAAGTATGAAGAGAGGCAGGATAAGCTTGGGTCATTTTCTTTAGGGCTAAGAGGGGACCTACTTGAGGTGTTTAATATTATGAAGGGGCAAGGTTGATAGATAGTAGCTGTTTGCTCCTTAGTTGAAGGGTCAGTAATAAGGGGGCATAATTTTAAAGTGAAAAGCAGGAAGTTTAAAGAGATTTGAGAAAACTTTGAGGGTTACTGCCTGGGAGATTTGTTGAGGCAGGAAACCTCACAACCTTTAAAAATACTTGGATTAACATTTGAAATTCAAAGCAAGTGGGCTTTTGTCAGTGCAGATTCAATGGAGTGAAAGGATCTCTTTTGCACTGTATGATTTTAAGATTCTACATGTACTTTAGCTCCATGATTCCTCAATCCTCTAATCCAAGTAAAATCGTGTTGACCACTGTTTTTTTAAAAATTTCAGTTAATTCCAACCATTCAAAGCCATTTTTGGGTGAAAGGTTTGTTGACCTTCATTTCTTTTGTGCTAAAAGAATGTTTTCATGATATCATTCCTAACAGGCTTCAATATTAAGGTTATCCAACCTTGTCAAGAAGTCAGTGCTGAGTCTGAGGGTTGGGACTGAGATAAGGTGGGGGAGAGGGGGAATGAAGAAGCTGGAGAAATCTGCATTCATCCCTTGTGATTGGGAAGGGTTCCTAGGTAAAGAGATGCAGCACTGAATTCAATCTCCTTGCTCAACTTATGGTAAATTACACATTTAAGTTTTTGAGAATTGTGATATCAGACAAGGCATTAAATTCATTATCTAACAGCCAGTGTTTCTCCCTATGCATGCCGGTATGTTGAAACATTAAGAACAAAATAGAATCATGGAATCTGTATAGTGAGGAAGCAGGCCATTCGGCCCACACAGTCTACAATATCATCAAAGGATCTGGTGAATCAGGTGGGAATGCAAAAGTACAGATATAAACTCACTCAAGAGATAGACATTCCAAAGTATTGAGGCTTGCTAGTCTCACGTGAGCTGTGATAGGTCAGAAATGTCATCAGAATGCCCAACTTGAAACAGTCCAAATCCGCACTCTGTGGTGAGCCCTGCCAGGTAGCTCATTCACATCGAATAGAGAGAACCCATTTCACAAAATCTCAACGTCTTTGAAGGTCTGTGCTATTGATATCATCACTTGGGAGTCAGCTTCTCAATTGTGACATAAATGGTGATCCACCATCAAAAATGATATCACTAAATTCTATTCAACGAAAGCAGCTACTGGGAGAGAAAGCTAAGCAACAGAAGTAAAGGAACGTTGCTCAGTTTAATAATCCATGACCACTTCTCAAAGTTGACAACTAATGGCCACACTTTGGGAGAAGCTGCAAGGTCAAGCTGTAACAGACTATGCAAAGCCGCTGCCAAGATTAACATCTCACTTCAATCTAGAAAACCGCAAGTAAAACTTTCCTTGGCCGCGAATAATTATTCATGATAAGATGGAAGGGGGCCAAGGATAGATCTTTGTGGCTCATCAGTGGTAGCAGTGTAGGACTGGGGAAATCAAGTCCTGCAAGTGGTGCTCTAGCTATAATTAGATAGTCAAAAATTGAACAAGGCATGTCCAATCCACCCAAGTGAATGATCATTAGAAAGGAGTTGGGCTAGGATGGTGTTTTCAACTGTGTCAAATTATCTCTCCTTTCAGCAATTTAAAGTGGGAATAATGACAGCATGAGGCTGAAAAATTATAAATGTTAATAAATTGCAGGTTTCTCTTGTACGCAAAAAAGTCTCTAATCTATTAAATTGGGCATGCATTTTCTCTATCCTCATAGTTGCAAAGGGTACTATTCACATGAAGGACTGCAGCAATTGAACAAGGTTCATTTGACATGTATATATAAATATATAAATCTGCGATGTAGAATAAACAAGAGCGGTAGGTGTGTGAAATCCCATCCAAGTTGCCATCTGAGTCATACACCATCCTGCTCTGGATATATATTGGCTGTTCCTTCATCATTGTTATGTCAAAATCCAAGAATTTTCAAACAACTGTAGGAGTATCTTCCCACAGGGTCTGTAGCAAGTCAAAAGAAACCCACCATCTCCATCGCAAAGAGAACTAGACAATAAATACAAGATTTGTCAAAGGTGTCCACAACTCAAAAATGTTTGTTTTAAAAATAGAAATAATAACACTATTATGTCTATGTAATTAATTTAATTAGTATACATTCTGCTGTGGTTCTGTTCGCCGAGCTGGAAGTTTTTGTTGCAAACATTTCGTCCCCTGGCTAGGAGACATCATCAGTGCTCTGGAGCCTCCTGCGAAGCGCTTCTTTGATGTTTCTTCCGGTATTTATAGTGGTCTGTCCTTGCCGCTTCCGGGTGTCAGTTTCAGCTGTCCGCTGTAGTGGTTGGTATATTGGGTCCAGGTCGATGTGTTTGTTGATGGAGTTTGTGGATGAATGCCATGCCTCTAGGAATTCCCTGGCTGTTCTCTGTATGGCTTGCCCTATGATAGTAGTGTTTTCCCAGTCGAATTCATGTTGCTTGTTGTCTGAGTGTGTGGCTACTAGGGATAGCTGGTCGTGTCGTTTCGTGGCTAGTTGATGTTCATGTATGCGGATTGTTAGCTGTCTTCCTGTTTGTCCTATATTGTGTTTTGTGCAGTCCTTGCATGGTATTTTGTAAACTACATTAGTTTTGCTCATGTTGGGTATTGGCTCCTTTGTTCTAGTAAGTTGTTGTCTGAGCGTGGCTGTTGGTTTGTGTGCCGTTATGAGTCCTAGGGGTCGCAGTAGTCTGGCTGTCAGTTCTGAGACGCTCCTGATGTATGGTAGTGTGGCTGGTCCTTTTGGTTGTGGCATGTCCTCGTTCCGTGGTCTATCTCTTAGGCATCTGTTGATAAAGTTGCGCGGGTATCCGTTTTTGGCAAATACCTTGTATAGGTGTTCCTCTTCCTCTTTTCGCAGTTCTGGTGTACTGCAGTGTGTTGTGGCTCTTTTGAATAGTGTCCTGATGCAGCTTCATTTGTGTGTGTTGGGGTGGTTACTTTCATAGTTTAGGACTTGGTCTGTGTGTGTTGTTTTCCTGTGTACCCTTGTGGTGAATTCTCCGTTCGGTGTTCTCTGTACTATCACGTCTAGGATAGCCAACTCCCATTCCTAGACGTAATAGTACAGTGAACACCGAACGGAGAATTCACCACAAGGGTACACAGGAAAACAACACACACAGACCAAGTCCTAAACTATGAAAGTAACCACCCCAACACACACAAACGAAGCTGCATCAGGACACTATTCAAAAGAGCCACAACACACTGCAGTACACCAGAACTGCGAAAAGAGGAAGAGGAACACCTATACAAGGTATTTGCCAAAAACGGATACCCGCGCAACTTTATCAACAGATGCCTAAGAGATAGACCACGGAACGAGGACATGCCACAACCAAAAGGACTAGCCACACTACCATACATCAGGAGCGTCTCAGAACTGACAGCCAGACTACTGCGACCCCTAGGACTCATAACGGCACACAAACCAACAGCCACGCTCAGACAACAACTTACTAGAACAAAGGAGCCAATACCCAACATGAGCAAAACTAATGTAGTTTACAAAATACCATGCAAGGACTGCACAAAACACAATATAGGACAAACAGGAAGACAGCTAACAATCCGCATACATGAACATCAACTAGCCACGAAACGACACGACCAGCTATCCCTAGTAGCCACACACTCGGACAACAAGCAACATGAATTCGACTGGGAAAACACTACTATCATAGAGCAAGCCAGACAGAGAACAGCCAGGGAATTCCTAGAGGCATGGCATTCATCCACAAACTCCATCAACAAACACATCGACCTGGACCCAATATACCAACCACTACAGCGGACAGCTGAAACTGACACCCGGAAGCGGCAAGGACAGACCACTATAAATACCGGAAGAAACATCAAAGAAGCGCTTCGCAGGAGGCTCCAGAGCACTGATGATGTCTCCTAGCCAGGGGACGAAACGTTTGCAACAAAAACTTCCAGCTCGGCGAACAGAACCACAGCAATGAGCACCCGAGCTACAAATCTTTGCACAAACCTTGAGTATACATTCTGAAGATTTTTTTTAACTGAATTTACCAAAAATGCTTTAACGCTTTATTGTTCTGTTTTTGTTTTGAATGTCCATAGTCCCAGAAAATATTACAAGCTTGAATCAATAAATGTTTTCTTTCAGAAGGTAAACACTTTGCTGCCAAATCATAGGCTTCTGTTGATATGTACTCTGTCAAGCTGTCATATAAAGTATTACCCAGTGACGAAGCAAGTCATCATTTCCAGGTAGGAAATCTCAGACCGGTTGCAATTAAAAGAGATTCCCTACTGCAAAATCAACAAGAGGATAATGAATCTGTTTTCAATTAAATCAGGCTAATCCAAGAACATCCTTGAATCAAGAAAGTCTATTAATTTGACAACACACAGAGCAATTGCTGTAACAATTGAAAATGACAGAAAGCATATGCTTAGTTCTAAACTGGGGATAGATTTCAACTACGGAAATACATTCTCATTTCTGGGATGGGGTAATGGTTATGTTACTGGGCTTGTAATCCAGGTAAATTTTCCTGAGGCAAATTCCCCAACAACAGCTCCTGGTGCTTATCATTCAATGAATAAAATCTGGCATTGATAGCTAGTCTCTGTAATGATGACCAGGAAGCTATTATTGATTGCTATAAAAGCCCATCTGGCTCATAAAGCTTCCATCCTCATGTGGTCCAGTGTAAATGTGATTGCAGACTCAAAGCAATGAGTTTGCCTGTTTCCTATACTCAAAAATGGCATGACAAGCCACCCAATTCAAGGGTAATTTGGGATGAGTATAAAATGATAGCTTTTCCAGCGATACCCTCATCCCATTAAGAAATAAAAGTGAAAGGAAATTGGTTTTTTTTTTCATTCATGGGATGTGGGTATTGCTGGCTGGATCTGCATTTATGGCCCCTCCCTAATTTGTCCAAGAAAGTGATGGTGAGCTGCCTCTTGAAGCAATGCAGTCTATTTGGTGTAGGGGCATTCACAGTGTTATTAGATACAGAGTCACAAACTGTGCTGCTGGAAAAGCGAAACGAGTCAGGCAGCATCTAAGGAGAAGGTGAGTCGATGTTTCGAGCATAATCTCTTCATCAGGAATCACATTTTTGAGGAAGAGCTTATGATCAAAACATCAATTCTCCTACTCCTCAGATGCTGCTTGAGTGTCTGGTTTTCTCGCATGACACTTTTTGACTCTGATCTCTGCAGTCTTCACTTTCTCCCTGTTAGAGAAGGAGTCACAGGCTTTGACCCAACACCAGTAAAGAAACAGCAACATCACTCCAAGCCAGAATGGTGAGTGGCTTGGAGATAACCTGAAGACCTTTGCTGCCCTCTTCTTTCTAGAAAGTCAAGGTCGTGGATTTAGAAGGTGCTGTCCAAGGTTCTGGGGTTAATTCCAACCCAGAGACTAGCACACATAAGGACCAACGTTACAAAGTACACTGAAAGAATGCCATAATGATGAAGACATTTTCTTTTGTTTAAAAAGGAATTGTACAAATAAGACACCCTCTATGATAGGACAATCCAAAGCATTTCACTGCCCATAAAATACTTTTCAAAGTGTCAACACTGCAAACAAAGCAGCAACTTAGTTAGATGTAAGTGATCCCATAAGGAGCAAAGGAGTTCTCCCTGGTTTCCTGGTTTTTATTATTGCCAAACCCAACAGCACTCAAACAGATTATGTCAGTCTTAAATTTCCTTGGAGTTTCTCCTGCAAAGTTGTGGTGGTTCAGTGAATGAGTAAAGAAAACAAAACAGTAAATCACACTTTTTTCAAGACGAACTGCTCCTAGTTGGATTACCAAGTTATTTTCCTCTACACATTTAATCATGACGAGCATGATCTGTAAATCCTGACTCTGAATGAGGATAGTGGTGGTAAATCTACCTTGTAGTGAACAACAGTACAGATGTGACATGATAAGCAGTGGTACAGAATAAACGTGCAGTTTACATCTACCTCATGCTGTGAACTAGCTTCTGACTTTACCCTCAGAATAATTATATTCACCTCATAGGTTCCAATTATACAATTCTACAGTTAACCCTCAATTCAAACCCCATCACCAAGATTCAGTGATGCATTCACTCAATAATGAGTCCATTCTCCACACACAAATTATCGACCAACCTACCTCTGCGCTCCAAATGCAAAGAATGAACTCAATGCCAAGTTGTGAAGAGTTAACACCATGATGCTTTACCCCAGCATGGGTCAGCATGGAAAAAGAAACTAGAATGATTACAGGTTTATTTGCATCAGTTCACTACTACAGATGTGTATTCTAATTGAAATAAATTGGCAATTAGCATCTTTATGCAGAAAAGCACCCAGACTGGTGAAATTCTGCTCATGCCTTGTTTAGTTGAAATGACGGGCAGAGTATACCTAGTAAGTAAAGTACAGTTGGCACATGAATCCTGGTGCACCAGAATGAAAAGGGACAATGTGGGAATTAAACAACAGAAGGTTTCCTATAAAATAAAAATGAACAGCTGTGAAATACTTAACAACTGGGAATTGGTCCAGGAAGGAGGGGGCTATTCATTCATGATCTAAGCTGGCACAGCAATTTTGAGGATACTTTGTCCTCAGAGCAGAAATTGCTTGCCAAAATAATGGACAAAGTGGGAAAATAAAGCAACTTATCCAATTTAACATCTTTTAATAAACATAACTACATTCATTGCAACATTGCTGCTAGCTGAGATTATGTTGAACTGCAAAAAGCATATTAAACATTTGAGCTTGTGGAATATCAATTACTTTGAGTTGGTTATTTGGAAGACAGTTGAGGAATAATAAACCCTATGACTGCCAAAAGTTGTCCCTATTCCCCTTAGTACATACACATGGACAGTGAGAAAGATTTAATATACTGTAGAATGTCACCTATCCAAAACCAATCTTAACCACTAATTATATGGTTATAAAGGTAAGTACAGCTAGACAGTGCAGTTCTGATCGATTCTGCACAGGTCGATCCTAAGTCTGTACTGAACCTCCACCAAGACATTGAGAGGATGCTATTACAGCAACAATAAGCATTTACATTTGTGTAGCACCTTTGTGGTAGTAAAATGTCCCACAGTACTTCACAAGAGCAGATCAACAAGAGTAGTCATAGAGTCATAGAGGTCTACTGCACAGAAAACGAGCCTTTGACCCATTGAGTCTGCTCCAGTCAAAAGTTTCCTGATGAAGGGTTCTTGCACAAAACACCAGTTCTCCTGCTCCTCGGTTGCTGCCTGACCTGCTGTATCTTTCCAGCACCACACTCCTGACTCTGATCGCCAGCATCTGCAATCTTCACTTTTTTCCAGTCAAAATAACCACATGATTATTCTAATCCCAATTCCCAGCACTTGGCCCATAGACTTGTGTGCCTTATCGTTGCATGTATACATCAAAATATTTCTTAAACTTTATGTAAGATTCTATCACGACCACCCTTGCATGTAGTGATTTCCAGCTTCCCATCACCCTCTGAGTGACAACATTTTTCTCACATTCCATCAAAACCTCTTTCCCCATACATTAAATCTATCTTCCCTTGTCATTGATACCTCCATGAAATGGAAATTTTTCCTTCCCGTTTACCCTATCTATGCACCTCATAATTTTATCATCTCCATTTTGCCCTCCTCAGCCTCCTCTGCTCCATGGTAAACAATCTTAATCTCTTTTCATAATTAAATTTCATCACACCAGGCAACATCCTGGTAAATCTCTTCTGTACCTTGACCAGTGCAATGATATTGCTTTCATAATGTGGATTCCAGAATTGCACACAATACTCCAACCACAGCCCAATCAGTGTTTTATAGAATTCCAGCACAACATTCCTACTCTTAAATTCTACGCCTCATTTATTAACATAATCACTTTATGTCCCTGCCTCATTACTTTAACGGACCAGTGGACATGCATACCAAGGTCCCTCTGATCCTTGATGCTTCCTTGTTTATCATATATTCCCTTGTCTTATTGGTCCTGCCCAAGTTGGGTCCCAGCTATTCATAAAATCTATATTAAAAATTAAATCAATATTTTCAAGTCTGCTGATTACAGAAAACTAGGTGGCATTGGAGAGTGGTGAGTAGGAACTAAAGATGCTCCAAAATGATTCAGACAAGTTGAGTGAATGGGCAAATACATGGATAAATGTGACATTGTGTACTTTGTTGGGAAAAGCAAACAGAATATGGATTGATTGAAAAATGTTGATCTATAAAGGAACTTAAGTTCTATCTGCCACTGATCAGGTCATCACTATCCCTCTATGGTCAAAGGCTATCGTCCTCACTATTTACTGCCCCACCAATTTTCATATCATCTACAAACATACTGATCCACTATACTCCAATTAAAAGTCTAAATACTTTATATATCTATATATACCAAAAAAAACAAGGACTCCAACACTGACCCAGTGAAACCCCACTGGATACAGACTTCGATTCATAAAAACATCCCTCAACCATCGTCCTCTGCTTCCTATCAATTTGCCAAATTTCCTCGGATCCCACCGGCTGTTACCTTCACTATCAGTTTCCCATGTGGGACCTTATCAAAAGCCTTGGTGAAATCCAAGGAGACTATGTTGGAATTCATTGCTCTCATCTAACGTCTACTCACCTCTTTGAAAACTACAATTAAGTTGGAGAGATGATGTAACAAAACCATCCTGACTGTTTTTGATTTATCCCTGCCTCTTCAAGAACAGATTAATTCTGTCCATCAAAATTATTTTCAATAATTTCCCCACCACTGACGCTGGACTGACTGATCTATCACGTCCTGATTTATCACTTGCTCACTTCTTGAATAATGGTACCTCACTGGCAATTCTCCATTCATCTGGCACCTCTCCTGTGAACCAGACAGTGACTGAAAATGATTGTCAGCGTCCCTGCTATTTTCTCCCTGGTCTGATTCAATAACCCGGGATACATTTCATCCTAAACTGGAGATGTATTTATCTTTAAGTTTGTCCATGCTAATTTCCTGTCTATACTAATTTCTTAAAATATATCATAGTCCTTCTCTCTGATTTCCAGACCCACTTCATTCCTGTCACCAGTCAACACTGACACAAAGTACATATTTAGAACCCTACCCATGTCCTCTGACTCCATATTAATATAACACTGTGATCCTTAATGGGTCCTAATCTTTCCCAGTTATCCTTTTGTCCCTAATGTACTTGTAAAATAACTTGAGATTTTTTATTTATTTCACCTGCCATTATTCTTTCAAGTCCCTTATTTGGTCTCCTAACTTCCTTTTTAAGTTTTGCCTTGCCTATTCTGTATTCCTCCAGGGTTTCTGCTGTTTTAAGTCCTTGGTATTTGTCATACACCTTTTTTGTCTTTATCCAACACTTTTTATTCTTTGATTTTCAGAATTTGTCAGTCTCTTAATCCTTATTGAAACATATTGGTCATTTACCCTCCCTATTTCCATCTTGAATGCATCCTACTGTTCTGACACGCAGTTTACTAAAAGTATCTGCTCTCAGTCCACTCTGACTGAATCATACCTGAACTTATTAAAATCGGCCTTGCACTAGTTTAGAACTTGGCTTTTAGGCCCATCCTTGTCCTTTTCCCTAACAATCTTGAATCTAATGGAATTATGTTCATTTTGCATCTAATGGAGTCATGATCACTGTCTGGACAGATCTCCGAAACTTGGCCACAAAGTGTCTTAACAAAAGATGTTGTGGCAGAGAGGCAGAGAGAATTCCTGAACTTGGGGCCTTGGCAGTTGAGAGCACAGCCCGAAAGGTGTAATAACTTCAATCAGGAGCTCAATTTGCCAGAATCGGAAAAGTGCAGATAGGTTGGACGAGTATGGGGCTGGTTGAGATTTCGGAGATGTCGAGAAGAAAGACAATGGAATGATTTGAAAATGAAGATGATAATTTTGAAATAGAAACCTAACTAGGTGGGAGCCGATGGAGGTCATAAAACCTCCCTTCTTCCTCCTGCTTCTTAGGCACACAGTCAGGATTGGGAATAACTTTCTTCCACCTTGCTGTTACGGGTCTGGGATGACTAATGCTCAAATATCAGATCTGCAAACCTTGTGACAAGGGGGAGGCTTGCTTGAGTGGGTGGGAAATTTGATCTTTTTTCAAAGATAGGTAGACACACAGGTAGTATGGAGGAGACAGGGAGGCTGCAGAAAAATTTGGACAGGTGAGGAGAGTGGACAAAGAAGTGGCAAGTGGAGTACAATATGGAAAAGTGTGAGGTCATGCACTTTGGTAGAAAGAATAGGGGCATGGACTATTTTCTAAATGGGCAGAAAATTCAGAGGTCTGAAGTGCAATGAGACTTGGGAGTTCTAGTCCAGGATTCTCTGAAGGTAAACTTGCACGTTCAGTCAGTAGTTCGGAAGGCAAATGCAGTGATGACATTTAATTCAAGAGGACTTGAATATAAAAGCACAGATGTACTTCTGAGGCTCTATAAGGTTCTGGTCAGACCAAAGTTAGAGTATCGTGTGCAATTTTGGATACCATTTCTCAAGAAGTATGTATTTGCCCTGGAGCATGTTTAGAGGAGTTTCACTAGAACAGTCCCAGGAATGAAAAACTTAATATATGAAGAATGTTTGAGGGCTCTTGGTTTATACTCTAAAATGGAGTTTAGAAGGATGAAGGGGGATCTAATTGAAATATACTGAATGGCCTGGACAAAGTGGATGTTGGGAAGATGTTTCCATCGGTAGGAGAGACTAGGGCCCAAGGGTGTATCCTTAGAATAAAGTGATTTTACCAAAAATATCTGCTCTCAATCCACTCTGGCTGAATCATATTTGAAGTTATTAAAATCAACCTTCCCCTCATTGAGAACTTGGATTTCAGGCCCATCCTTGTCCTTTACCCTAACAATCTTAATTCAAATGGAATTATGTTCATTTTGTATCTAATGGAGTTTAGATACGAAGATAAGAGAAACATCTTCAACCAGAGAATGGGTGAATCTATGGAATTCATTGCCACAAAAACCTGTGGAGGCCAGGTCACTGAGTATATTTAAGACTGAGGTAGATAGGTTCTTGAATATCATGGGGCTCAAGAATTACAAGGAGAAAGTGGAAGAATGGGTTTGAGAAACTTATCAGTCATGATTGAATGGTGGAGCAGACTCAATGGGCTGAATGGCCTAATGTCTGCTTTTTGGTTTTACGGTCTTTTTTATGCTCATTTCACTGTTTTCTCTTAGCCTACATCTGAGCCTGCTGGAAATTTTCAAAATGGTTGGTACCTGCACAGATGTTCCATCTCCAGCTTAGACAATCTTGGATATAGATTGATGTTGCACTTGTACAGGAGGTTTTTCAGAAATTATTTGATGTGCTTCCTCTGCTTTCCTGATAGATACTTGTCATGATGAAGCTTGGAGTAAAGGCCTTATTCTGGAAGTATTGTGTCAGACGTGTGAATGATGTGGCTCATCCAATATAGCTAATTGACTGTAACCAGTGCCTCAATATTGGGTATGTTGGCCTGACAGAGGATGTAGATGTTGGAATGCCTATCATGCCAATGGAATTGTAGAATTCTGTAACCAGAAGTCACTTGGATGATGGAGGGGCAAAACTTGATGCAAGTTTGAACACAAGCAAATTCAAATTTACAGGTAGGATGACAAGAAATACACTGGAATAGAGTCATAGCATTGTAGAGATGTACAGCATGGAAACCATCCTTTTGGTCCAACTCGTCCATGCCGACCAGACATCCCAACCCAATCTAGTCCCACCTGCCAACACCCGCCCCATATCCCTCCAAACCCTTCCTATTCATATACCCCATCCAGATGCCTTTTAAATATTACAATTGTACTGTCCTCCACCACTTCCTCTGGAACCCATTCCACACATTCTGTGTGAAAAAGTTGCCCCTTTGGTCTTTTTTATAATTTTCCCCTCTCATCCTAAACCTGCGCCCTCTAGTTCTGGACTCCCCCATCGCAGGGAAAAGACATTGTCTATTTATCGTATCCATGCCCCTCATGATTTTATAAATCTCTATAAGGTCGCCCCTCAACCTCCGACGCTCCAGGGAAAACAGCCCTAGCCTATTCAACCTTTCCCTGTAGCTCAAATTCTCCAACCCTGGCAACATCCTTATAAATCTTTTCTGAACCATTTCAAGTTTTACAAAATCCTTCTGCTAGGAAGGAGACCAGAATTGCATGCAATATTCCAAAATTGACCTAACCAATGTCCTGCACAGCTGCAACATGACCTCCCAACACCTGTACTCAATGCTCTGACCAATAAAGGAAAACATACCAAATGCCTTCTTCACTATCCTATCTACCTGTGATTCCACTTTCAAGGAGCTATGAACCTGCACTCCAAGGTCTCTTTGTTCAGCTACACTCCCCAGGACCTCATCATTACGTGTATAAGTCCTGCTAAGATTTGTTTTCCCAAAATGCAGCATCTTGCATTTATCTAAATTAAACTCCATCTGACACTCCTCAGCCCATTATAATCCAGTCTAGAAGTAACAGAAGAAATGAAGGTTTCAAAATCAATATACTAATGTAGGGATGGAGGTCAGTAATGATAGGAAGGTGAAAATAGGTGATGGAAGGTGCACCTATCTATCTGCATGATTGGAAGATGTAAGCAGGTCAACTATGATATCACTGGTCTCAGGAAGTCTCGCGAATTTCCAACAAAATCCATTAGACATCTATCAATAGCAGACACTGCAATCTGCTTGATTCAATCTCCGACTATTGCCAAGGAGAGGAATGGAGTCAATGACTAGAGCAGAGCTTGTGACAGAAACTGAAAGCAATGGTTTGGTCTTCCCAATACTTAGTTAGGGTAAATTTGCATCCTTCCAAATTGGAATGCAATACCATACACTTACCATTAAAATTTGAGTCTGGGCTATCTTCTAAATACATTTTGAGGAGTTTTGTCTGGTCCATAGCAAATGTCATGCCCAGATAGCTGCTGAGTGTATAAGGATGAGGTGCAGTTCCTTGAGTTTACATTGAGGTTCATAGCAACACTGCAAGAGACAAATGACAATTGAGGAATAGGTTGAGTTGGATGGTGCTGTGCTAGAACTTGGTTTCATCAGCATGCATTATTGGAATCTTTTTTGTATCCCATCAAAGTTAATCATTTCTCAGTGTGATTATCAGATAAAAGTTTGTGTTAACAGTATGAATTGACTAGTAGAACAGTTCCTTCCAGCTAGTCACATCATTTACATGGGATGCTCAGAGCAGGACCTATCCCGATGCATTGTCAGTCTGGAGATATCGGGCTAAATTGATTAAGAGCCAAACTATCAAATTTATCATTTCACTGTTGTCTGGGGGTTTGTTGAAAAGGAACCTCACTTCAATGTACATTTTTTGACATAATGTGAGAGGGCACACATTGATTAGAAGACACAGGTAAAAAAGCATTTTGGATTATGCTGTCAAGACAGTCAGATGTATAACCTACAAAAGCCAGGCCTGATTGTCTTGTGTCTGCAGGATGACAGCTTTTGTCAGTTTCTTGTATAACTGTAATATTTAGTGCAGCTTTTGTGTCTGAGTAATAAACTTGCAATCAAACTTTTCTGGGCAGAAACGACCTTCGGCCCATTAAGTCTTCACTGCCAATAACGATATTAACATGCATGCTTTGTTGGAACAATAGAAGCAGCCTGAATGGGTGGGGACAAGCTCTCACAATTTAGTTTAGCTTTCTGCAGTTTCTGAGGTCTTGAAGCTGGATGTGGAATCTCTTATTCCTCTCTCTGTTACAGCTAAAAGTTGGAGTTCTCTTCTTGTTGCTTGAATTACATGTGAGACACCTGTCTTAGTGAATTTACCTTTGCCAAAGGGTGTATGTATGGGATGTTACTATATTGGAACAGTTAAATGGTAATAATTAAAATAAAAATTTTATTTTATCAAGCATATTAATAGTTGTAGTTAAGCCAATTCTTTTATTTTTATTTTGTCCCTACTTTAAATGTAAAAATAAAGTATATTTTGTTTAAAGTCAAGTAGTTTGACCAGTAAACTTGCATCTCGAATGCAACACCATACACTTACCTCTAAAATTTGAATTTAGGCTATCTTCTAAATATATTTTGAGGCGGTTTTGTCTGGTCCATAGCAAATGTCATGCCCAGACAGCTGCTGAGTGCATAAAGATGAGGTGCAGTTCCTTGAGTTTACATTGAGGTTCATAGCAACACTGCGAGAGACAAAGGTCAGAAAGGTCAGAGAGGGAGTGGAATAGAGAATACAAAGAAAGGCAATTGCAAGCGCAGGATCATGGCTGTGAGTGTAACAGGAGTGTTCTGCTCAGTGATTGTCCATTCTCTATTTGGACTCAGTTGTGTAATGGACACTACAATGTAAGTATCATACACAGGAGACTGAATTGAAAGCAATGCGTACAAGTAAACCATTAAATCTTCTGGAAGGATTGTTGAGATTTTTGCATGGTATGAAGAGGGAGGTAAAAGAGCAGATGATGCATATCCCGTGGTTACGCAGAAAGGGGTGGGAACGTCAGGAGCGATTGTGGCTTGTGGTTGGGCATTATGCTGAAAATAGACTCTTCGGAATGATTAAAGGAAAATATCTCTGGTAGTGGTAGAAATGGTAGTGAATGATTCATTGGGCATGGAGGTTGGTGGAGCTAGATGTTGAGGACAAGAAGAATACTATCATGGCTCCAAAAATGAAAACAGAAAGTAGAGCTGGATTACAAATCTGAGGTGAGAGTAACAGCCCTTGACATAACGATCACATTCAACTGAGTGTGGCATCAAGAAACCCGAACAAAATGGAATTGAAGAGTATCAGGGAGTATCAAGAGTATCACTGTCTGCTGGTTGAAGTCATTCCTGGCATTTAGGAAAATGGCTATGGTTGTCAGAGATCAGTCATTTTAGTTTCCAGATATCTCTGCAGGACTTCCTGAAGGCTGTGTCTTAGGCCCAACCGTGTTCAGCTGCTTCATCAATGACCTTCCCTCTATCATAAGGTCTGAAGTGGGGATGTTCACCGAAGATTGCACAATGTTTGATTAGCTTCCCTACAGCGCGGAAACAGGCCCTTTGGCCCAACAAGTCCATACCGACCCTCCGAAGAGTGACCCACCCAGATGTCTTTCCCTCTGACAAGTTCACCTACCACTATGGGCAATTTAGTATGGTCAATTCACCTAATCTGCACATCATTGGACTGCAGGAGGAAACCCATGCAGGAATGGGGAGAATGTGCAAACTCCACATAGGCAGTCACCGAGGCTAGAATCGACCCTGGGTCCGTGGTGCTATGAGGCAGCAGTGCTAACCACTGAGCCACCGTGCCATCAAACTTCACCATTCATGATTCCTCAGATACTGAAGTAGCCCATTATGCCACACGATCTGGACTATATTCAGGCTTGGGCTTGGAGAAGTAGCAAGTAACATTTGTACAACACAAATGCTAGCCAATGACCATGGTCTAACGATTCAAGATTAGAGTGGTGCAGGGAAAGCACAGCAGGTCAGGCAGCATCTGAGGAGCAGGAAAATCGACGTTTCGGGCAAAAGTCCTTGCCCCTAACGTTAAATGGAGTTATCATCAATGAATTTCCACTCTGAATATCCTAGGGTTTACTATTTACAAGAAACTCAACTGGATCAGCCATACAAAATAAAATAAAATGGCTCCAAGATCAGGTCACAGGCCAGTAGCTTGACACCATCCAGGATACTTGATTGACATCACATCCATGTGCATGCACTCCCTCTACCACCAACACTCAATCGCAGCATTTTATCTGGAAGATGCACTGCAGAAATTCACCAAAAATCCATAGATAGCACCTTACAAACCCATGACTGCTTCCATCTAGAAGGACATGGTCAACAGGTACATGAGAACACAGTCAGCTGCATGTTCTCCTTCAAGCCACTCACTACCCTGACAATGAAATACATTACTGTTTCTTCACTGTCGCTGGGTCAAAATCCTCAAATTCTTTTCTAAGAGCATCTTGAGTCTAACTACAGCATGTGGACTGCAATGGTTCAAGAAAACAGTTCACTACCACCTTTCCAAGGGTAACCAAGACCAGGCAATAAATGCTGGCCCAGCCAGCACATCCACGTCTCATGAGTACATTTTCTAAAAAGCAGGAAATCGCATAGAATTCATAAAGCAAGTGAGCTATGCAGACTCATGGTCAAAACGCATGGTGAACTCATTGCAAATGTTGATTCAATTAGCAGTTTTATAGGTCTCCAAACTTCGCATTGATTTCAATAATTTTAGATCATATATTTCTAACCCCATTCCTTCTTTTTTTTGTTTTTCTGATATACTTTTGAACGTCACTGTTCTTGATTATTCTAACTTCACATTTTCATCATTTTTTACCCTGTTATCATTGATTTTTAGTTTGTCCTGTTATCCCAATTAGCACAGCAACTTGTTCCCCTTGTGTTTCTTCCCCCCTATCTCTGGATATCTTGATCTTGCTTAAAATTTCTTGCTTAAATCTTTTCAATGTTCTGCCAGATCTGATAAAACATCACAATCCTAAAAAAATACTCGTTTTCTCTCTCCACAGCTGCTGTCAGGCCAGCTGAAATTTTCCACCAATTTCTGTTTTTACTTCAGATTTCCAACATCCATAGTATTTTTTTTATTTATGTCTTTCTGTATGGCTTTGAAACTAATGTGGGACTGTTGCTTTCACAAGGATCATCATATTTTCCTCTCAAAAGAAAAGTCTGCTGTTTAAGTGTTCCAAGGTACATTGAGATTCCATCTTTGCCAGCTCCAGATGGCAAATCATGCTGTGTCTTATTTACGTCTATTTAAATGCATTTTTATGCTTAACTTGAGCTCTTGAGCAAAGAATGAAAGAGTGTTTTAGTCCAGGTTCAAAGCCAGCTGGCGGAATGCTCAGTGCACACTGCAGATGGGGTTGCTAGCCAGAAAGTATATCCCTTCTAATTTTACTTCATAAAGTTGATTTTCTGTAAGAGTTGGTTTCACTCCCTTTTCCTTTGTAACTCTTCTCAAAAGAGTAACCTGTATGTAGACCTCCCCAGGTGTCCATCTATAACAACTCCCACCAAATGCACAACAGCAAGCCAGGTTAAATCTGTTGTGAGACTATGTATTTTTCCACTCTACTACCCAAGCTCAGCCCACCCTTTCCAAGCAGCATTGCTAAAGTCTAGAGCTCGTCCAGGAATACAGGGTAAGTTGGAAGGAATCGGCAGTAATCAGGTAGGAAGTGCAACTTAATGGCCATAGAACTCATCCAGTTTTCTGCTCATTCATTTTCATGGACAGAAAATCGAGCAGTTCTTATAGGTTTTCCAACGTTCTGAGTCAAATGTTCAGCTGCCCCATGGGTAATTGCCTAATAAAGAGACCCATCATTCAGCATTGATTTTCTTTCTTGTTTTGTTTTTATTAATAATGTAGGACGTACCATGTTAGTGCAGCATAAACCAAACATAAGAATGTTTAAATCATAATTTAATTTGCCAAATGACAATGAATCGACATTCATGCCAGTATTATTCTGAGCTCTGCGTTACTGCAGGTGCAAGATTGAGTGCCAAACTCAGTCAGTGACTCAAAGTGGCACAAAATGTTGCGTTTTATCTTTGTTTGTAAATACACAATTTTGGCCTGATCCAGAGAATGAAAAGCCTGGCAGACATTGATGTACATAGGCATGGGGCCACTGTGGCATGTATCTCTTCCACCTGATATCTTTGTCATGAGGGGAAAGTAACAGCTTTCAGATCTGTGTAGAACCACAAAGTCAAAAACAGAAGGACTTTTCAAAATATCTTTTCCTGCCCTCAGATATTGGCTAATGGTTGCTGCACTATGGTTGGATCAGCAAGTCTACAAATAGAGTTGGTCCCCAGTTCTATGTTGCAAGGAATTGACCTGGATTTCTATCGATTAACAAGAAATAGAAAAATTCCCAGCATGGTACACCCTCCTTGGGGATAAAAATGACCCTGGGAATGTGATCTCCCTTGCAAAGGCTGGGTATTGACTACAGCTGGACCATCCGGCCCAGTGAAGTGCTCAGAGTGGCCCATTGGGCTCTCAGTTGATAAGACAGGCTGTTTACAAGGCCAGCTTTGTAGATGTGAAATTTTGTTCCAGTTATAATGGAAAGCCTTACCCCTCACATATCCTCCCATACTGTACCTATCAACACCTCTTCCCCTTACATACTCCCTTGCCACCTTATGACCTTCCTCTATGACCCCCATGCCAAGCTATACCATCACTTATCCCTAAAACCCCTCTTGTATTCATACCATGCTCTGGCAGTTCATTGCCCATTCAGCTAAAACACTATGTTGAGAGGCAAGCACTCCAATGTGACAATAGAATGTGTCAAAAAACCTTCAGAAAAAGTAATTCATTTATAACTCACCACTTCCTTTCAGACAAAATCTCCTTTCTCTAAAGATCCATGAAAAGGTCAATCATCTAAACTTTTTAAAGTATCAATGGCAGAAACTGAATCTCTTAATCCTGTTTCATAGCTATTGTGCAATTAATAGAAAAAATAGATTCAGAGCTGTCAATCAAAATTTCCCCTTCCACCTATATATCACAACAGATTAATGGATTCCTGGCACTCAGCTAAAAATGCATAATAAGGCTTAGCTTGAGCCATGTTAACAGAGAATAGCCCTTATGACCTTGCTTTGCTGACTAATCATTTGGTGACTGAAATGCTGTTGGCAAAATGGACTAGCACCAACTGAAGGCATATTGACTGCTATAAGGTGTCAGCAATGACCTGCATGATGCACTATCATTATACATGAACTGAATATAGGGGAGAACAATCCTTTTGTGGTCAGGTATACATTTGAGTTGTCCTACAAAGCATTGTGTGTTGTCAATGGCAACCTACATCATGGAGTATCTGGCAATTCTAGAGAAATGATTGCTCACTCCACCTGAGATTTTGACTTGTAAAAGTGAACGTCATAACATTTCCTGCATTTGAATGCAAAGCTTCAGTAACCTTAGCTATGGAACAGTGAATAGTGAACTGTGAAGTGTCACTAATATCATCAAATCAAACCTCAAGTGATCCAGACTCATTGAAGTTAATTTGCTGTAGTCACCAATATGTTTGCCCTGTAGTGAGGTTACAGTTAGCAGATTACAGTGATAGACTCATTAGTAAAGGTATCCCACACACTGCTCCTCTCCGGACTTCAGGTAAGCACAATCCTCCCTGAATACCTTAACCAGGTATAATGCCCTGCTGAAGGCCTTACTTTCCCTTCTCCGTCTTCAAGCACCTTGTTCTGTTCTACACAAACTCTGCTCATTCTTCCAGTCAGTCTATACCCTGAGAAAGGTGCCTAATAGCAGACCCAATTCTGCAAGCAATGGTTCTTTGAAAAGCTTTTGAAATATACATTCTTCACACTTGCTGTATCACTAATTACAGTCTTTTATAATTTGAATCAACTACAGAAATTACCAACAGTTTATATACTGTTGCAATATACATAAAATATCAACAAGTAACTAACATTTAATAATCCTTTTAAAATTTGTTGATGTAGGGAGGTTGTACCTCGCTGATGTGTGAACTTAAAAGAATATGTTGTCTGAGCATTGAGTTCTGAAATGGCAGCGTTGGCATTACGTGCTGATTAACATCATGAACAGCCTTATGTACTGTAGTGACTAATGAACCTTGTTGACTATGAGGATCTTGATTGGGATTGTTAACCTGGGCCAATCAGGAAAGCCTTGTCTGACCAATAAAACCGGGAGACACTATAAGAACTGACTCCAGTTTGAGCATTCAGATGTTTGATCTCCTGAATAAAGTTGCCCAGAAGTTTAAAAAAATAACCGGGAGAAACAAAATATAACCAGGAGATCGGAATCCCCTCAGTTCAGAGGACTGACTCTGAGCTGTCTGGCCATAGCCTGTATTACTGTGAGGAGGAAGAGAGTTCCCTTGGCTAGGGAAACTTTTGCCTTCTGTTTTTCTTCTTTGATTTTGTATTTTTGTTTTCTTTTCTTTTGCTAAAAAGAAAGAAAAAAAAGAAAGAATGTAACAGGAGAAAGAATATAACCAGGAGATTAGAATTATCTCAGTTGAGGACTGACTCCAAGATGGCTGGCTGCAGCCAGTGTACTGTGCATTAGTAAATAAAGGGTGAATTGATGATGGGACACCGGCTTCTGTGCAGTTATTTCATATACCCATTGATGGCAAAGGTCAAAAGGCACATGCACCAATGCCTTCACCAAGCTAGTGTTTAGCATGTGCCTCTGAACCCATTTTGAATCCCTAATGACACCTAGTTCAAGTTCTCCTCCACTATTTAAATGTTAGCAATAAACCTGCAACCAAAAACCCTTCCATTTTTCATCAATATATCTAAAGCTATCTTTGAATGCTTTCAACTATATGTTCTCTCCTGTCATTAATAATTTGTGCGACAAAGAGAAGCATTGATGTATCGAGCTGAAACAAACTTTATTAGTTTGCTCCTATGAAGAAAATGAAACGTTATTTATTGGCAGGCAGACTCTTTGTACTTTCGCTGGTGTAAACGCTATCTTGGTTACTAGCTACATGATGTGATAAGAACTGTGGTGACCTTGCAAAGATCCTACTGGGTTTTACATAAATTAGAGTTGTTCCCTCAATTCAATGAGAAGTAACTTTGGAATGCTAGCAGCAAATGAGGGATGAATTTTGATGCAACAACAAACATAATAATTTGCCTTCAAGCAAGGCTGTGATAACAATACCATATCACAAAAAGCTTCACAGTAGTGTAGTCATAAAGGACCAAAGAGGTGCAGGTTAGGTGGATTGGCCATGCTGCATTCCCCTGTGATGTCCAGGGATATACAGACTATGTGGATTAACCACGGGAAATGTGGGGTTATGGTGATAAGGTGGGATGCTCTTCAGAGGATTAGTGTGGACTCGATGGACCAAATCACGTCTGTCTGCATTGTAGAGATTCTATGATTCTATAAATGTTGACACTGAGCCAAAATAGAAGAGAATAGGGAATGTGACAAAAACCATGGTCATGGGAATAGGTTTCAAATAGGATTTTGAAAGGTCAAAAGGATGAGGAGATTGAAAAAGAAATTCCATAGCTAAGGTCCAGTTGTACACCCAATGGAGGAGTGAAGCTCGGGGGGGTGCACAATAAGTGGGAGTTTGAGGAATGCTGTATTCACTTACTTGCCTGATGTAATGTAGTGAACTGACATGGCACTCTATACGTGAGAAATACAGTTGTTGCAGTTTGAACACTTAATTTGAACTGCAGAATTTGCAACTTGAGTTTGAGCTTTTTGCAGAAATTACGAAGCCTGCTGGAGAAGAAAAAGTAGATATGCAAGCTAATATTATGATGTAAGTAACATCATGTTCTTGCAAGGCTTGTGGTGTGGAAGCATTGTAATGCAACAGAATAGGAGAAGGTTAGGAGTCACAAGACATGGCATGGTTAGAACCGCAAGTTTGATTTTAACCTGGCAATGCTAAAGTTGACTGTGGAATAGTGAAGGCATGACCAAACAAGTAATCTGCTGATTATGCAGTTGACTGCTGAAAGAATGCTTCAGGGTTTAAATATTTTCTAATCTAGTAACATATTGTCATTGACTGTACTGAACTGATGAATTTACGTTATCAATGTTTAACCGCATCATTTCACTGAAGTGACAAAACCACAGATAATGTTGAAGAATTCTACACAATGATCTAGAGAACAAATGGAACTCGAAGTACTGATACTGAAGACATCAGGCAGTATTAAATGCCCTGACACCCACACATCCTACAGCCCAGCCCAGGACTAGGCTGAGAGGCAGAATGCAGTTTGATCGAGCAGGGAAGTGAAGTTTGGGGAGTCAGTCACCTCCCTGCCTTCCCCAATTGGATCAAGGGTATTGAAGGTTGCAATTGACCTTTCAACTCTTAGAGAAAGTGAGGACTGCAGATGCTGGAGGGTCAGAGTCGAAAAATGTGGTGTTCGAAAAGCACAGCAGGCCAGGCAACAATAGAGGAGCAGGAGAGTCATTCCTGATGTTGGGCTTATACCTGAAACTTTGACTTGCCAGTTCCTCAGATGTTGGCTGACCTAATGTGCTTTTCCAGCACCACACTTTTCGACTTTCAACTCTTAGGCCTTAAGAGGCCAATTAAAGACCAGTTAAGGGCTTCATCGTATTGCCAGCGTATTCCACCTCTTCTTGTCCACACTACAGATGTCCTCTTCCCTTTACCATGACCTGCCTGAATGGCCCTGAATGACAAATAAGTGCAGAAAATAACCAAGAAAGATAATAAAATGCTGGCCTTTATATCTACAAGACCTGAGTACAAGGATGCAGAAGTTATGCTGAAGTTATACAAAACCTTTGTTAGACTCCACTTGGAGTACTATGAGAAGACCTGGGCACCACACCTTAGGAAAGCCATATTGACCTTGGAGGGAGAACAACATAGGTTTACAAGAATGATATCTGGACTTCTGAGGTTAAGTATTGAGGAGAGATTATACAAATTAGGCCTGTGTTCTCTAGAATTTAGAACTCTAAGGGATGATCTGATCAGGGACATCATGATATTAGCAGGAAAAGATAGGGTAAATAAAGATAATCAATTTCCATTGTTTGGTGATTCTAGAACTAGGGAACAGAATCTGAGAATTAGGACCAGACTGGGAGAGATGTCAGGAAACACTTCTACACAGGCAGGGAGGGAGATGTTTGGTACTGTCTTCCACAAATAGCAATGGATGTAGGCTCAGTTGTTAATTTTAAAACTGATAAAAATATTTATTTGTTAAGCAAAGTATTAAGGGATGTGAGCCAAAGGTATAGGGAGTTAAGTTGTCGATTAGCCATGATTTCATTAAATGGTGGAACAGGCTCCAGGAGCTGAATGGTCTACCCCTGTTCACGAGACAAAAAGTGCTAGAAAACAAATGGGGCTAAAGACCAATCAGTCCCTTGGACCTGATGGGATACATCGTTGGATACTAAAGAACGTAACTACAGTGATTGTGGTAGTGGTACCAAACTTCCAGGAATTCTAGGATTCTAGAATTGCCTCAGAGAATGGGAAAACTACTAATAAAACCCCTTTATTTGAAAAGGGAAGGAGACAATATTCAGGTGACAATAGATCAGTTAGCTTAATGTCTGTCTTTGGAAAACTGTTAGAGTCTATTATAAAGGATCTAATGTCAGAGCATTTAGAATTGCATAATATGAACAAGCAAAACCAGCAAGTCTTCACAAAGGGGAAATTGTGCCTATAAAATTTACTGGGAGTCTTTGAGGAGGTCCGAAGCAGGATATGTAAAGTAGAGGCAGTGGATGCAATGTATTTTGATTTCCAGAGGGCATTTTTTTAGATACTACACATTATGCTACTCTCTGTTGATAGCGATTTACAGATGAAGTGCCTCAGAAGATTATATTCAACCTCCCAGGCTTTTAGGGTAAAAGGACTACAGATAGATAAAATCCAGTAGCCAGTCCATTCTCACCAGTTGATTAGTATTGTCAGCACCGGCTTAGGCCACTTCTAATTTACACCCTTTTTGAACATCAAGTAAATTGTCCTACATTAGCCAGAAAGTTATTCTTTGTTGTATCACCAGAATCACAGATGTTTTATTTTCTCATACCCTGTTGCTGATAACTGGAGCAGTTAGCATTTGAGGAAGTGACATTCATTCCTTCTGGTCATAATGGCTCCAAAATATATAGTATGGTTGCGTATGAACATGTGACGTCATCACCTGGGAAGCATCCTCTGTTGCAAAGGGTATTGGTACACTATCATTTCTGAATCACTATTGCAAGGAATAACTTTGAAGGCACTGGACATGAGATCTAATAATTCCTCCTGTATGTCCTGGAGACACAGCAAGTGGTACCATGAAGTTAGGCACATAACAGCTTGGATCAAGCCTGTCATTTTCACAAAATTCCAGCCTCAAGGCAGACTCTCCAGAAAGTGCAGACAGCACATTTGTGGAAGGGGATTCTTCAGCAAGGTAGGAGTAAGAGGAAAGGCCTGAGATATTGCTTAGTTGTATACTACTGGCAGAGGCTCATGCAGGAGCAAATTGGCTTTATCGTCATCTTTTATTCCCATGCATCCTTTCAGAAGACATGAGGAGACAGTAGCGTAATGGTAATATTGTGGAATTAATAATGCAGAACCCCGGGCTAATGTCTTGAATTCAGTTTAAAAGAAATGTAGCCTAATGGTGTTCATGTAAAATGTCAATGTGTTAAAATCCCATCTGTATCACTAATACTGTTTAAGGAAGAAAATTAGTCATTCTTACCTAGCTTGGCTTCTACATTACTCCAAATACAGCAGTGGCATGGCCAATAAGTGTTGGCTGAGCTAGCAACACCTACATGCCATAAGCGATGTTTTTTTTAAATCATTGGAAGAGAATGTGTAATATTTTGCAACATTATGGCAATCATGAGCATTCGGGATTTTGAGTATCAACGACAAAGTTCCATCTGTATCACCATCTGCAAGGGACACCAGAAAGCACAGAAGGAATACCAAATGCTGTGACTGGCATGAGCAAGGTGTCAAACTCTGGTTTCCAGGAGTCTATCTCGACTGGAATGGGCCTCCTCCCATATGTTATGTTTGAATAAATTCTCAAATTGGTGAGGTAATAACTAGTTGCTTATACATTCAGGCCCTCTGGCATATTGCATGAAAGGAAAATACAAACAATGCAAGAAAGGCTTAGCACTATACTTGATATGGCGTGCCGACCTGTATCAGGGGACTGTCTAATTAACAGTACGCAAGTATCATACAATACATCAAACGGATCATTGACCTCTAAGGAGCAACATGCGTTTACAGCTTGGCAGAAGGGGTGGATAAATCATAGTTTCATGTCCATCACTTAAGTCAATTTGCTCAAGTGAATGCTAACTTGCCAGAGTTAGACAGGTATTAGCAGGCATTCCTTTGTAACAAGCTCCTCCTTTGTCAAGACAACAAAGAGTTTTCCTGTCTTATCTAAGAAGCACGGGGTAAGCTTACACATTTTCTTGATCTTTCATTGAACACGAATCAAAAAAGCTGGAAGGTAGCCCTCAGGCCAGAGTTTGAAGAAGTTAGAGAGAAAGAGAGCAGAGCCTGTCAGAGGGAGGCACCTGCAGAGCAGACAAAAAGGGAGAGAAGATAATAGCAGACTGCTCTGTATTTATCACTTCATTCTTTCCCCAGTATTCATAACTCAGAGTAGATTCAGTGCCTTTGGAAAGAGAACAAGGATATATTTGTCACAGTTAGATTATGTGTCATCAAGTGTTTAGATAGCAGCATATGTTTCACTTCTTTTTCCATTGTGTTCACAATATAGTCTCTGCCATGATTGAAGAAGGAACAACACCAACAAGTATACAAATCAGCACCTGTCATGTGAATAATGACTTTTCTCATCAAACTGCAGAGCTTGTAAAATCTTACAGCATGATTAGGCTCAAGGTTTCATAATTCACTAGGTGTAATAAATAATAGAAATATTATGGCAGCTTGAACCTGACAAGTCATCACAATGATAATTTACAATTTATATCTCCACTCCATAAACAGTTTCAGTGGATCCTTAATATGGGGCTATCAGTGAGCCATAATTTTTGCCATATTTCTCCAACGGTTCTGACAATCATTAAGTTTGCAAGTACCATGAGTGTAGTTTGTGTGCTAGCTGCAATCTTCATTCGATCACCACTGTTCCACTGGGAAGACAGATGGCCTTGTTTGCAACATTCAAATGTACCTTTAGTCATGACTGTCAAAATGCTGCACAGCCTATGGCACTGGTCTAGTCAAGTGAAAAATAAAATGCTGAAATTTAAACTATTTCTTGGCTCTCTTCCAGCGATCCCTTTTAAAGAATCCATTGTTAATACAGTCAGCACAACAAGAACTGGATGAGCAGTTATTTCCATTTGTACATTAACATTGCAATTAGTGCTCTGGAACTGGTTAGGGGCACCCCAACTCTCACATCTTGGTAGACATATGCATTTTTGGGCAAAAGAATCTGTTAAAGAAGTGACTGAAAATTAAATTAGGCAAGGATATTGTATGCAATTCTAGTCTCCCTCCTATAGAAGATATATTGTGAAGCTTGAAAGGGTTCAGAAAAGATTTACAAGGCTGTTGCTAGGGTTGGAGCTTTGGAGCCAAAGGGAGAGGCTGAATAGGCTGGGGCTGTTTTCCCTGCAGCCTCGGATGCTGTGGGATAATCTTGTAGACGTTTGTAAAATCATGAGGGGCATGGATAAGGTAAATAGACAAGGTCTTTTCCCTGGGCTGGGGGAGTCTGGAACTAGATGGTATAGATTTAGAGTGAGAGAGGAAAGATTTAAAAGGGACCTAAGGGACAACGTTTTCATGCAGAAAGTGATGCATGTATGGAATGAGCTGCCAGAGGAAGTGTAGAGGCTGGGACAATTACAACATTTAAAAGATATCTGGATGGGTATATAAATAGGAAGGGTTTAGAGGGATATGGGCCAAATGTTGCAAATGGGACTAGATTAATTTGGGCAAGTTGGACCAAACGGTCTGTTTCTGTGCTGTACATCCCTATGACTCTAAGAAAATGGATTTTAGATTAGAGTGGTGCTGGAAAAGCATAGCAGTTCAGGCAGCATCTGAGGAGCAGTAAAATCAATGTTTCGGGTATTCCTGACGAAGGGATTTTGCCCGAAATGTTGATTTTACTGCTCCTTGGATGCCGCCTGAACTGCTGTGCTTTTCCAGCACCACTCTAATCTGAACTCTGGTTTCCAGCATCTGCAGCATTGTTTTTACCTCTAGGAAAATGGATGTCCAGTGTGGCCTACTGTTGAATTTGTCCATTTTTCAGGTAAGTGATGAATAGCCAACAGCTGAAAAAGTCCTATTGTGATATTTCTAGATCTATTGTCACCTAAGCATGTATCTTTAAGAGTGTTAAGTAATGATAAGAATGAAACATCATGCTACGTAATATTCTTGTATAAAAGGATCAACTCCAGATTGAAAAGCTATTGCTGTACTATATAAATCATCAAGGAAGCCAATTGGTTAACTGACATGTTGAGTGATAGGACATAGATCATATTGATATCTGCAAAAGAATTTTACGTATTTAGTTTTGATTTTTGTCTTCTGATTTTGTTCTCAGTCAGAACTTAGTCTCAACATTCACATTATAACATTTAACATGATGACATGGAGAAGAAATCATAACAGCAGCTAATGAGTAGAGTAGGGTGGTGATCCCAAACTCCTATTTGCTTAATTTTGGAAGCCACATCATTGAGTACAGGACCAAGATCTACTTGTTTGTTGTTGTGGATGTAGTCTCCTCCACATTGTGGAGACAGGACGCCAACTTACAGAACATTTCAGAGAACATCTCCAGGACATACACATTAAACAACCCCACTGCCCAGTGGCCAACCACTTTAATTCCCCTTCTCACTCTGCCAAGAACATGCAAGTTCTGGGCCTCCTCCACCACCAAATCCTAGCTACCGGAGGACTGGCGGAAGAACACCTCATCTTCTGCCGTGGGACCTTCCAATCATGTGGCAACAATGTTGATTTCAACCAGTTTCCTCATCTCCCCTCCCCCCACCATATCCCAGATCTAACCCTCCAAATCAGCACCACCCTCTTGAACTTCTCTCACCTGTCCATCTTCCTTCCAACCTATCCGCTCCACCCTCCACTCCAACCTATCACCATCACCCCCCCCACTTACATTACCTATCACCTTCCTAGCTAACCTCCACCCCTAGCCCCATCCCTCTCCAATTTATCCCGCAGGCTCCTTGGGCCTCTCCAACATTCCTGTTCAAGGGTTTATGCCCAAAATATTGACTCTGCTGTTCTTCAGATGCTGCCTGACCTGCTGTGCTTTTCCAGTACCATACTTTTTGACTCTGATCTCCAGCATCTGCAGTCCTCACTTTCTCTTGAGGTCTACAAGCTAGCAATAGTCAACTCAAGGTGCTTCCATTTTTCTGAAGCACAGGAAATTATTTTGGAGCAGGAAGGTTTCTGAGTATATACTCTTCAATAGGAATGTGATTGATTAACTTTACAGTTAATGTGCTTCAGTGAAACAGACCTGCTAGTTTATATAAACAAAGAAGGGCCTGATTCAATCCAAACCCAATGGTAGAAAATCATTTTTCTAACTGCAAACCGATCACTACTGCAGGAGTAGGTCCCAACCACAGCACAAATGGAATTGCCAGGAGTGTTTGAAAATTTGTTTAGGTGCTCTTCTTTGTTGCGTCTAACAGTCCATTTCACCAGCTTGATTTTCGTGAAGAGGTATAAAATGCAAGGATGATGTGTGAGAATCTGCTTTGTTTCCCATTTCTGGCACAAGCAATCTGAAACATAAATCTCACTGAAATCAATGAGATTGTAACATGAGTTGCAATTGTGACAGCGTCTGTCCCAGTACAGTGAGAGAAAAAAAATGTAAAATAAAGCAACAAGGTGCATTTGAGCTAGAGAAATTTAGAAGGAGTTCCGCAGAAACTTCTGAAAATATAGTAAAGATACAGAAAGCATACAATATACAAGTCACAAAGGAGAATAAAATTATCAACATGGTTTGGCAGGCTACTGATCTAATGTTAGAACTCCAGTTATTCAAACAATTGATAATATTATACTGATCAACAAAGTGTTAATGAAGAAAGGACTATGGATGAGCTCCACATTGAGGCCAGGAAATTACAGTCTGAGAAGAGTTAGATCCTCAGGTTTCTTAGACAAAGACCAGAAAGATCTGGAAAAGATTTTTAAATTCAAAGAGGATCACAGAGCCACAGAATTGTCACAGTGCAAATGGAAGCTTTTCAGTCCATTACATTTGAACTGATTTGGAGATGCTGGTGTTGGACTGGGTTGGACAAAGTTAAAAATCACACAACACCAGTCTGTAGTCCAACAGATTTATTTGGAAAAACTAGCTTTTGGAGCACGGTTCCTTCATCAGGTGGTTGTCAACCAAAAGCTAGTGTTTCCAAATAAACCTGTTGGACTATAACCTGGCGTTGTGCGATTTTTAACTTTGTATTTGCACTTGCTTTCTGTGCATTTTAAGTTTTTTGCCAATCTCTACCCTTAACTTTGCACATTGTTTCTATCTAAATAATCATTTGATGTCCTTTTAAATGCCTCAAATGAAACTGCCTCCATCACATTCCCAGGCATCACATTCATGATTCTATCTCCTTGTGTGGAAAAGTATTGTCTTACTTTGCATTTGGATCCCACTTTGAAACTGTGCTCTCCAATTCTCAAACATCTCAAGGGCAAGCTCAACATTGTGGTATACTTGAGAATGCCCTGAACTTAGGTCCTACAGGCAGCAATTGAGATATTTGACTAGTTTTGTTGGCAAAAGTTGTTGCAAAGCTGCAGAGTTTGACTCCAGTGAAGAGTTGTCTAAAAGACTCACTAAATTGCTTATAGTTTCTACACCAACCTAGTCTCAGCTAAAGCTAAAGGAAATAATATTTGTGAATTATTGGAGCATAAGGATATCAGAAGATAAGAAATAGGAGCAGGAGTAGGCCATGTAGCTCTTCGAGTCTGCTTCACCATCCAATAAGATCATGGCTGATCCTTTGTGGCTTTAGCTCCATTTACCCGCCCTCTCACCATAACCCTTAATTCCTTTACTGTTCAAAACATTATCTATCTTAACTTTAAAAACACTCAATGAGGAAGCCTCAACCACTCCACTGAGTATGGAATTCCACAGATTCACAACTCTCTGGGTGAAGACATTCCCTCTCAATTCAGTCCTAAATCTGTTTCCCCTAATTTTGATGCTAAGCCCTCTTGTCCTAGTTTCACCTGCCAGTGGAAACATCCTCTCTACGTCCATCTTACCTATTCCCTTCATCATTTTATATGTTTCTATGAGATCCCCCCTCATTCTTCTAAATTTGAATATATATAATCCCAGTCTGCACAGTCTCTCCTCATGAGCCAACTCTGTCAACTCTGGAATCAATATAGTGAACCTCCTCTGCACCCCCTCCAGTGCCAGTACATCTTTCTCAAGTAAGGAGACCAAAACTGCATACAGTACTCCAGGTCTGGCCTCATCAGCACCCTATACAGCTGCAACATACCCTCCCTGCTTTTAAACTCAATCCCTTTAGCAATGAAGGACAAAATTCCATTTGCCTTCCTAATGACCTATTCTACCTGCAGACCAACCTTCTGTGATTCACGCACAAGGACACCCAGGTCTCTCTGCACAGCAGTAGGCTGCAAATTTTTTTACCATTCAAATAATTATCCTCTTTACTCTTATTCCTACCAAAATGGATTACTTTGCATTTCTTGACATTGTACTCTGTCTGCCAGACCTTTGCCCACTTAAAGTATCTATGTCCCTCTGCAACGTTTCAAAGTTCCCTATACCCTTTGCTGTACCACTCATCTTAGTGTCATTCACAAACTTTGGCACACTACATCTAGTTCTCAATTCCATATCATCTAAATAAATTGGGAATATTTGAAGTCCCAATGCTGATCCTGAGGCACACCACTAATCACTGATCGCCAACCAGTATAGCACTCATTTACCCCCACTCTTTGTTTCCTGTTAGTTAAACAATTCTCTCTCCATGTTAATGCATTGCCTGGAACACCATGCATCTTTATCTTATGCAGCAGCCTTTTGTGTGGCACCTTGTCGAATGCCTTTTGGAAATTTAGATACACCACATCTACTGGGTCCCCATTGTCCACCGTGCTCATAATTTCTTCATTGAATTCTAGTAGATTAGTTAAACATGACCTGTGTCTGCCCAATGGGACAATTTCTATCTAGATGTCGAGCTATATCTCCCTTTATTCAAGCATTTTCTCCACTACAGAAGTTAAGCTAGCCAATGTATACTGCTGTGCTCTTCCAGCACCACTAATCCAGAATTCCCCATCTTCTGTCTACCTCCTTTTTTAAACAATGGCATTACGTTTGCACTTTTCCAATCTGCTGGAACTGCCCCAGAGTCCAGTGAATTTTTGAAAATTTGTTATTATAATACATTTGTTATTTCCCCCGCCATCTCTTTTACAACACTGGGATGCATTCCATCAGGGCCAGAATGTTAGTTTGGGCTCCATTAGCTTGACCAACACTACCTCTTTTGTGATAATGATTGTTTCTAGCTCCTCACTTCCCTTCGTCTCCTTGTCAATTACTGGCATGTTATTCATGTCCTCTACTGTGAATACTTGTTCAATGCCTCGACAATTTCCTTATTTCCCATTACTAAATCCCCCTTCTCATCCTCTAAAGGACCACTGTTTACTTTAGCCACTCTTTTTCATTTTATATATTTATAGAAACTTTTGCTATCTGTCCTTATATTTTGAGCCACTCTTCTAATCATTCTTACTTTTCTTTATAGTTTTTTGGTGGCTTTTTGTTGACCTTTAAAGTTTTCCCAATCTTCTAGATTCCTGCTGGTCTTTGCCACTTTATATGCCTTCTCTTTTAATTTCATAGTCTCCCTTATTTCCTTCGAGGCGGCACGGTGGCACAGTGGTTAGCATTGCTGCCTCATAGCGCCAGAGACCCGGGTTCATTTCCTGACTCAGGCGACTGACTGTGTGGAGTTTGCACGTTCTCCCCGTGTCTGCGTGGGTTTCCTCCGGGTGCTCCGGTTTCCTCCCACAGTCCAAAGGTGTGCGGGTCAGGTGAATTGGCCATGCTAAATTGCCCCTAGTGTTAGGTAAGGGGTAAATGTAGGGGTATGGGTGGGTTGCGCTCCGGAGGGTCGGTGTGGACTTGTTGGGCCGAAGGGCCTATTTCCACACTGTAAGTAATCTAATCTAATAAAACAAACTGCAGATGCTGGAATCCAAAATAGACAGGGGGGAGACTGGAAGAACATCACAAGCCAGGCAGCATCAGAAGGTGGCGATATTTCGGGTGTAACCCTTCTTCAGGACTGGACCAGGCTTTTGTCTGTAACACTTCCTGATGCTGCCTAGCTTGCTGTATTCTTCCAGCCTCCCTCCAATACAGTCCTTCCTTTTCACTGGTTTATACTTTTGTTGAGCACTTTGAAAAATTGCTTTGAAAGTGCTCCGCTGTTCGTCAACCATCCCACCATAAAGTCTGGATGACTGATGAAAATTCAAAGCCATTGTTGCATGGCAGCAAAATGTTCACGCCCTTGAATCTGTAATAAGAAACACAATGGTAAATGCCAAAGTCTATAAACCACCCAAGTTCTGCATGAAGTGGGACTTTTCCGATTTACATAAGCAGAGAGGATTCTACGCATATACAAGCTGTATGCCACAGAGAGCACTGGATAAAGGTGTGCAGAAGATTTATTCATCAGAAACCATTACGCTCAACCGTGACACATGAACAGGGTTCCAAAAATGTCCCTCAGCAAGGATGCTACCAAAGTTACACTTCGGAACCTCAAACATGTGGACAAAGTTCCAGAAATATCTGACGCAAAATAGTTTCTTGATGCTAACTAAACTGTACATGTGGTCAATCTAAGACACCACATTGATAATATTAGAAGAGCTGAAATGGTCACTATGTTCAAGATTATATACCTTCGGATAAAAATTGCTCAGCACAAATTGAGAGCCAAAATCATTAGAGGTATGAGAACTAACAATTTCCCATTTCACATCCCAGATATGATGGCATAATGTAGTGAAGTACACACATGATAAGTTCACTGACTATAATGGATCTGAGATTCCATATTTTGACATTGTTAGGCTTAATGCCAAATGGTCCTTCTAGGCTCCAGGACAATTCTACGTTTCTAACCAATGATCCAGCCACTGTGCATGAATTGTTCCATCATAATGATCCATGAGGTAGCAAAAAAGAATTGAATTAATCCAAGATCTCACTAATGTACAGCCTATATTATACTTCTTCTCAAATAGTACTCGTATTACTGGCAAACTCAAAATGGAACAAGATTCAACAGAATGTAATAATATTATCTACAAAGTAGTAGAACTGGCCTTAGTAATGCAACCCCATCTCTTATGGGATAAACAAAATGCTGCCAGATGTCTCTGTTTGGACCCTAACTGACTGAATTTCATATTAAAAAGATATTCACAGAAATCTCCACCCTGGAGGAGTTTAACCCAAATTTTCTGTTGCTAACTACTTCTCCAAGTTGAATGCAAAGGATAGCTACTTGCCAGTGCACCTTTCATATAATTCTCAAGAGCTTACTTCAGTTCACACTCAAGAAAGTAAGCCATTTTAAAATTTCTTTACTAAAACCCATTGTTTTCTTTTTACTATGGAGTAACTTGTCTCAAGTCAAGCCACGTGGATATTGAAAAAACTCAGGAAGTATGGCAACATCCGTGGAGAGCAAATGGAGTTAACATTTTGAGCCCAGTGACTTCAGAACTGGAGTCCCAGATGTTCTGAAAAAGAGTCATTGAGCTCAAAATATTAACTCTGTTTTCTCTTCACAGATGTTGCCAGACCTGCTGAGCTTCTCCAGCAATTTCTACATTTGTGTGTTTCTGATCTCCAGCATCTGCCATTCTTTGTTGATATTGATGGTGTTCTTTGTTCATGGTGGCTCAGTGGTTAGCACTGCTGCCTCATAGTACCAGGAACCTGGATTCAATTCCAGCCTTGGGCGACTGTCTGTGTGGAGTTTGCACATTCTCCCCATGTTTGCATGGGTTTCTTGCGGGTGCTCTGGTTTCCTCCCACAGTCCAAAGATGTGCATTTAGGTGAATTGGCTGTGCTAAATTGCCCATCATGTCCAGGGATGAGTAGGTTAGTTACATCAGTCAGGGGAAATGTTGAGCAATAGGGTAGGGGAATTGGTCAGGGTGGGTTACTCTTCAGAGGGTCGGTGTGGGCTTGTTGGTTTGATTGGCCTGTTCCACACTGTAGGGATTCTATGAATTGAGATAGACATCTTGTCTATTCGTCCTATGTGTTGGTTTAATTGGAATATTCATATAATGCCAGGAGTGTCTCACTCCAGGAGGTAATGAGTTTGCTTTTATCATAGCAATTGCTGGATATTTCTGGAACCAAACACCTTGCTCATGTTCTACTCTTCAACAACGGTTTTAAAAAAAAAGATTTAACAAAACAATTTAGTTTAAGAAAACACAATTTGGCACCCCTCTCTTCTTGCCCTTTGGACATTACATTAGGCTGAAAGGGATCAGACGGTCCATTAAAACAAAACAGTACAATTAGCTGCTTCTTAACGGTCACAAGATGATGAATGGTCTGTTGTGGCTGCTTTTTCACCCGTTTGCCTGGATACAGTTATATGGAATGGATTTTTACATTTTAAAAGACCTTTGATTTTTCACTCAGGCATGATTACTTTTGCAGAACTGAGCACAACACATCTTACATAATAAGGAAGAGAACCAGGCACAGTACATCAGCCTGTCTTCAATACCACATTGGCTAAGTCTCTCCTCCTGATTTTAAGGCCCTTGAAATGTTTTCCTTATTCGCATGTTCCAGGGCTATTCTATTAGTTCACAACTGTGGCAGTTGTTTCAAAGCTGGCAATTAGGTTTCAGTGTTTTATTTTAGTAATAACTCGGAAAGTCTCAAGGTGGTTTGAATCTTGAGGGGATGCATTTATTTTCATGTTTAGCACGTGTTTGATTGCTTTTATCCCACTTGGTGGAATTTGAAATTGTGTCATTTGCAGCGGCTAGTGACAATTTCTGTTTTATAATTAAAACAAAACTATGGGATCACCATTCTTTAACAAGTCCAGCCAGAAAATAAAGAAAATTCAAAATAAAAATATAAACATTCTTATAACACATCCGTTAAGGTAAGGGCTTGCAAAATTCCCAAATCCATTTGGGGTGAGACAGCTGCAAATTAAACTAGGATACAACATTGTTCCTGCATTTGCTTCTTTGCTATTTTAATAAGGGATATATTTCTTTGTGGTGACTACTTTCCATTACCTTAATTGTTTTCCAAATGTTTTTATTATCTGTGATATTTAGTTGTGTAATTTTTAGTTTTAGTAACAAAATATTTACCTACTGTGGTAAAGGAATTAATTAATGTGCTTTTGGGAATCAATTCCACACAACTATATAGTCAGGGACAACAAAAGCTTTCTCATCATTAATCTTGCCATAAGCTCAGTAATTTGATACTCTTGCTTCGTGCTCCATGATCACAGTCCAGTGTTTTGAGAAGGATTTGTGAGTATGCAATCACAATGAGGTGAGCAGTGAATCTGAACATCATAGTTTATAATAAAGGATTTGATGAAACTTACAAGATTTATAGACCGCTTTCATTGGGATGGAACTGACGGGCAATACTTGGAACTTCTATAGCATTGCATGGCCATGCAGTAGAGAAACAAGCTTATTGGCTCAACCAGTGCATGACGATGTTTATGCTCCACTCAAGTCTTCTGCCATTATTTCTCAACTAAGTCTATCAGCTTAAACTTTGATTCCTTTCTCTCTCCTGGGTCTGCCTAATTTCCCCTTAGATACGCCTATACTGTTCCTCACACTAGGAAACATTCTCTCTCTCTAATCATTCTATAAAAACCTTTCATAATTTTAAGGACTTCTACACAGAAGGAAGGGGTGCAGCAATCTTTTCCTGATAAGCAAACGGAAACATTTTTGGTATCTTGTCTGCACTCTTTTCGTATCTCTGCATCCTTTCTATAAAGAACTGCATTCAGTTAGAGTATTCTAACCAAGTTTTGATATTATCATATATTTATTTTTTGGTATTTTTTATACAGCTTGGTAACTAATGCTATCATTGTAAATGATTGGTGTCTTTGCATTTTGAGGTCCTTTGTTTCTCTGCACCACGTACGTTGCATCTATAATGTTTACTTCACTAATCGAGAAAGGAGCATGAGGAATGCTGAGGTTAGGGAACGGTGTCTGAATACTCTCAGGCTGGTCAACATTATATCATATCTTGCCAGTAATAGATTAAGTTCCTATACTTTCTACAAAAACATACTTCTGCATAATTGTTGGATAAGATACTGAATGACAGGGTTTATTCACATTTGGAAGCAAATGGACTTGGTAGTAATAGACAACATCAGTTTGTGCAGGGAAGGTCATGTCTCACCAACTTAATGAAGTTCTTTGAAGAGGTGACATGAATGATTAATGAAGGAAGGGCAGTAAATTCTGTCTACATGGACTTTGGTAAGGCATTTGATAAAGTGTTATGGGTCAGGCTGTTACAGAAGGTAGACTCTCATAGGATCTGGGATGAGCTGGCTAGATGGATACAAGACTAGTTTGGTCATAGAAGACAGCAGTGGCAAGGTACTTTTCAGAATGGAGATCAGTAAGCTAGTGGTATTCTGCAGGGATCAATGCTGGGACCCTTGTTGTTTGTAATATCTATAAATGATCTAGAAGAAAATGTAGATGAGCAGATAAGTTTGCGGATGATACCAAAATTGGTGGATTTGCAGATAGCAAGGAGGATTGTCAAAGGATACAGCAGAATATAGATAGATTGCAGATTTGGCAAGTGAAATGGCAGTCAGAATTTAATCCAGACAAATGCAAAATGATGAGATTTGGAAGATCAAATTCAAGAGCAAATTATGCAATAAATGGCAGAATCCTTAGAAGCATTGACATATAGAAAGGTCTGGGCGTGCAGGTCCACAGATCCCTGAAAGTGGCAACACAGGTAGATAAGTTGGTCAAGAAGGCGTACAGCTTGCTTGCTTTTCATTGGCCAGGGAATTGAATACAAAAGTTGACAAGTTATGTTACAGCTGTATGAAACTTTAGTGAGACCACATTTGGAATATTGCATGCAGCTCTGGTTGCCACACTACCAGAAAAATCTGGATGCTTTGGAGCCAGTGCAGAGAAGGATCACCAGGAGGGTTTTAGTTATGAGGGGAGGTTGGATAAACCCAAACAGTTTTCACTGGAAAGATGGAAGCTGAGCAGCAACCTGATAGCAGTTGACAAAATTATGCAAATTACAAATGGGGCAAGTAGTCAGGTGCTTTCTCCCCAGGGTGGAAAGCTGACCTTTAAGAGGGCAAGGTGAGAGGGTGAAGGCTAAGGGAAGAATTAAGGGAAAACATTTCACACAGAAGCTGGTGGGTGCTGGAATGCACTGCCAGTGGAGGTGATGGAAACAGGCCAATTAGTAACATTTAAGGCATATCTTGATAGGTACATGAGAGGTGAATAGAGGGATAGAAACTACAGATGGGCAGTAAGTGGTGGGGTCTTAATAAGGATTAGGAATCAGCATTGGCTGGATGGGCCAAACGGCCTGTTCCTGTTGCTGTGCTGCATTGTAATGTATTATTATTGTATCGTTTCTTACAAGTAATAAATTAAGTTTCTATACTTTCTACAAAAACATACTTTTGCACAGTTATCTTGAGCTCACACTGCTAAATACTTGTTCATGCAGCAGGTGTATTAACATCCTCTTCTACCTTGCTCCAGTTCTCTGCAGTATTGACCAAGGCAATCTAAAAGTTGAGAAATTGTGACGTTCACTCCAAAGTCCAAACTGTTAGATGAAATTGTGAAAAGAGGTGATTGCAGAATTGATCCTTTTGTAACACTACTTCCCATCTTCTGCTGCTCTGAATAACTATACTCCCATTTTCTTGTTTCGACCTTGAAGCCAGCTAGCAATCCATTCTGCCACTTGTCATCAACTCCACTTTTCATGACATTATTCATTTGCCTATTGTGAGGCATCTTATTGAAGGCCTTTTGAAAATTACATCTGTTATATTGTCATTGTCTACTCCATGTGTTCCTTTCTTAAAACTTCACTAAGGCTAAGCCAGCCAGATTTTCACTTTGGAAGAGTAGTCTGACTCTTCATTACATTTTTTGCTTGTTTCTCACTATTGTTAAGTTTTAATTCATGTTCAGTCCCTCATTTGCAAGGTAGGAATTACATTAGATATCCAACAAAGCTTTGGAAGCGCACATTTTTCCAACAAATTATTTGTTAGGAATGGTAATGCATCTACTATAATTTCTAGGATTTATTTTAAAATCAATTGATGCAATCTTTCCAGACCAGGGACATGGTTAAATAAGAGCTCTCTTATCTAATTCAATGCATCTATCTTTTGATTCTAAATGCTCTCATCTCATTGCTCATTTCATCATTCATTGTCAATTCTACTTGTTCTATCAACCCAGTAAATAATGAGGAAAAATAATTATTTAATGTTCTGTTATGTCACTATCATTACACATGGCATTATCCTGTGTAAACTTTAATGGCTTTATTCCAATCATAATCACAGCTTTCCTTTTTTAAATTGATATGTCTGTAAAACAGTTTGTTGTTTTGTTTTAACATGCTTGATGATTAGTTTCACTATTCCTCTTTGCCTTTCTAATTGCTTTTTGATCGCTTTCCAAATCTCTCCATATTCTGCATTCTTTTGCTGTATATAAAATTAATGTAAGTTTTTTTCATACTCTTCAATTCTTTCCTATACTATCACTCACCCAAAGAATGTCACTAATATTTAGTTGTTCTTACCTGTTAGTGCGTATTATCTTTCTTGTACTTTGTTGAATAGTTTCAAACACTCTCCATTTTTGTTCTACAATGTTGTTTGCCTATATAATAAGCTGTTTTACTTCTATTTCATTTCTTAAAGTATTTTTCACACCCCTTCAAAAATGTTTTTTTCAGCAAATAACAAAATTTCTTTTTGTCATACATATGTTCTTCTCTGTTATCAGTTTAAGATGCATTATATGATGTTCACTATATTCTCCATTTTTACCTTTCTCCTCTTGGCCAATTTTCCCTTGTTGGAATTTTTATATACTGGATTAGAAAGGAGATCTCTGCACATAGATCATACAATCTATAGTGTGGACGCAGGCTATTTGGCCCATTGTGTCCATAATGACACCCTGAAGAGCATCCCACCCAGACCTATACTATCCCTATAACCCTGCATTTCTCACTGCTAATCCACCTAGCCTGCACATCAACAGACACAATGGGCAATTTAGTATGGCGAATCCACCTCACCTGCACATTTTTGGACTGTGGGAGGAAACCACATCAGGTAACACTTACTGATGAAGGGTTTATGTCCGAAATGTCAATTCTCCTGTTCCTAAGAGGCTGCCTGACCTGCTGTGCTTTTCCAGTGCCACACTCTCGACTCTGATCTCCAAGATCTGCAGTCCTCACTTTCTCCTAGCTGCTAATGGAGATAATTAATGGCAGACAAGTTAGAAGTTGTAGCAGCCCATGTGATGACATGAACAAGAAAAAACAGGAGCAGGAGAATCAACATTTCGGGCATAAACCCTTCAGTAGGGAATGTTACTTATGTGCTGTGCTTTTCCAGCGCCACACTCTCAATTCCATTAGCAGCTATTCAATCTCCTTAGTTGATGTTTACCCAGTCCTTTCTCTGTCTTTAGGCTCCATTTCCACCTTCCATTTACTCCTTCCATCTCTTATCTCACATATATACTAACCTTTTCCTAGCTACGATCAGTTCTGAGTTGAAAATGTGTTGCTGGAAAAGCGCAGCAGGTCAGGCAGCATCCAAGGAACAGGAAATTCAACGTTTCGGGCATAAGCCCTTCATCAGGAATCCTGATGAAGGGCTTATGCCCGAAACATTGAATTTCCTGTTCCTTGGATGCTGCCTGACCTGCTGCGCTTTTCCAGCAACACATTTTCAGCTCTGATCTCTAGCATCTGCAGACCTCACTTTCTCTACGATCAGTTCTGAGGAAGGATCACTGAACCCAAAATGTTAACTCAGCTTTCTCTCCACAGATACTGCCTGACCTGCTGTGTTTTTTCAGGAATTTCTAATTTTGTTTCAGATCTCCAAGCGTCTGCAGTTCTTTGTTTTTTTTCCCTTGGTAGGTTGTGGCTGAGAACTGAAGGCTGCTGCTCTTTCTTAACATGTCAGCTTATGCTTATGGTCTTGCATGATTACAAAGACTTGCTGCATACAATTGTGTGTGTGGCCTTATCTACATTGCCTGAAGCTTCAATGGTTTTGAATTTGTTTTGAAGTTCTGACATCTCTTCCTTGCATGATTGAGGATATCTTTAGAACACCATAATTCTAGACCACACAGACTCTAAGATCACTTTACTACCTGTCGAGGTTCTGAAGCTTGACTTACCTTCATTAGTGATTGAACTATTATAAAGTTATCGCCTTACTTCCCAGCAGCAGTCTGACTTTTTTTTTACTGAACAGTTTTTTGGCAGGACATCTATTCTCTAAAAGATTGAGACATGAACTAATGCTTTTAAATGATAGAGGGATTTGAAATGGCTGATGTGGAGAACGTTTCATTTTTAAGAAGGTCTAAATGTAGGGGGCCATAAATATAGGAAAATACATTAAATCTGCTAGAGAAATCAAAGGGATTTTTTCAGTATAAGATTAGAGCGCAGGCATCACTGCCTCATATAGTTGTTGAGGTGACTAGCTTAAGTTAAGGAGATAAGGAAAATAGAAAGATTTGCTGATTGACGTACTTGAAAGGGTAGTTTTGGGTGAATCATAAACTCTAAAATTGACCAGTTGAATCCACCGGCTTTATCTTTGCTGTAAATACTATGAAATTTTTAACACAGCTATTTAATTTGTTATTATTTTCCAGCAGCTTTATCGCCTTTCAACAAAAAAATTCAGCTTGAAAATACTTCCAAAAATTCAAACAAAGTTTACCTTCTGGGTATTCTGATCTTCAATTTGACTCAGCCTTCAAAGAGGTCCGGTCAGTTCATGATTTGTTGCTTAATGGTGACAATGTTTAGGTGAACAATGTGGATTCTGATAAAATGGTGTAGAATATTTTCCTCAAGGCCAAATATTAAGTTACACAGCCTGTAATTCAGAGTTGACATGTTAAGAAAGAGCAACAACCTTCAGTTCTCAGCCACAACCTACCAAGGAGAAAAAAACAAAGAACTGCGGACACTTAGAGATGAGAAACAAAATTAGAAAGCTTTGTAGAATTTCACAGAAGAGTTAGCTATCCTTCACATACTAGATACAAAGGTTTTCATGGTAATCTTAATGTCAATATGCAGTCTCGCTCATTCCTTAACGATGCTTCAGTGTATCAGATCTGATTCTGCAGATGTTCTCTCCTTTCAGTTTCCTCATGGAATTTCGTTCTCCCTGTGGCTAGTTTTGGGACATAACATGACCAGATCTAAAAGTTGGAGAACATGCTGTACTGGAAAAGATCGTAGAGGTGGACAAGGTCAATGCTTTCAATTTCCTCATTCCTGAAGAAGGGCTTATGCCCGAAATGTTGATTCTCCTGTTCCTTGGATGCTGCCTGACCTGCGCTTTTCCAGCAACACATTTTCAGCTCTGATCTCCAGCATCTGCAGTCCTCACTTTCTCCTCAATGCTTTCAATGTAAGTTTAACCACAGGACTGAGAAGTCTAGGTTGAGGATGATGGAAGAGTTGAAATAAGGAAAGGTCAACCAAGACAGAGGCAATATATGAACTGATGGGATGTGGACAGCAATCTCAGAGGGGCTGAAACTTACAGAAGGGAAAACATTGTGTGGCAACAAGAGCATAATTGGGAGGTGATTTAATATGAGCCTATTTTACATAACCACCAGAAAACAATTTTGCCCAAATTAGAACATAGAACGAATAAAGTACAGCACAGAACAGGCCTTTCAGCTCACAATGTTGTGCCGAGGATTATTCCTAACCTAAAGTAAAATAACCGAACCTACGCACCCCTCAATTCACTGCTGTCCATGTGCATGTCCAGCAGTCACTTAAATGTCCCTAATGACTCTGCTTCCATCACCACCACTGGCAACTCATTCCATCCATTTACAACTCTCTGTATAAAGAACCTACCTTTGACATCTCCTCTAAACCTTCTTCCTAATATCTTAAAACAATGACCCGTCGTCCCAGTCAGTCCTGCCCTGGAAAATATCTCTGGCTATTGACTTTATCCATGCCTCTCATTACCTTGTATATCTCGATCAGGCCACCTCTCTTCCTTCTTCTCTCCAGAGAGAAATGTCCAAGCTTAGTCAACCTCTCTGCATAAGACAAGCCCTCCAGTCCAGGCAGCATACTGGTAAACCTTTTTTGCACCCTCTCCAAAGTCTCTGTATCTTTCCTATAGTAGACAACCAGAATTGGACACAATATTACAAGTGTGGTCTCACCAGGGACTTGTAGAGCTGTAGCAAAATCTCGCAACTCTTAAACCCGATCACCCTGTGAATGAATGCTAAAACACCATATGCTTTCTAAACAACCCTATCCACTTGGGTGGCAACTTTGAGGGATCTATGCACTTGAACCCCAAGATCCCACTGTTCCTCCACACTGCCAAGAATCCTGTCTTTAATCCTATATTCAGCATTCACATTCAACCTTCCAAAATGCATCACTTCGCATTTTGGAAGGTTGAACTTCATCTGCCATTTCTCAGCCCAGTTCTGCATCCTGTCTATGTCACCCATAACAACAACCCTGCTACATCATTTTTTTTAATCAAAATCTGCCTGCCTATGAGTTCTTCAATTTCCTTACTGCTATTAGGTGGTGTGTAGAAAACCCCTAATGAGGTGGCTGTTCCCTTGCTGTTCCTAACTTCCACTCATACTGACTCAGTAAACAAACCTTCCTCAACGACCTTTGTTTCTATAGCTGTGATGCACTCTCTGATTAGCAATGCTACACTTCCTCCTCTTTTCCCACCCTCCCTGTTCTTTTCAAACGTTCTAAACCTTAGAACATCAAGCAACCATTTGTGGCCCTATGAAACCCACATTTCCGTTATGGCCACAACATCATTCTCCTAAGTACTGATCTATCATCACTCTTATTTCTGACACTCTTTGCGTTAAAGCAGACACGCTTTAACCAATCCCTTTGTTTCATCATGCGAAATACCTTCCCGATAGATTCACTACATCCTGTCACTACCCCATCTGCAACTACACCCCCCTCTCAGATGTGTAGGTCTGATTCCTACCCCCTTGCCAAACTAGTTTAAATCCTCCAGAATCACACAAACAAATCTCCAGTTCAGGTGCAACCCGTCCTTCATGTACAGGTCCCACCTTCCCCAGAAGGTATCCCAATGGTCTAGGTATCTGAAGACTTCCCTCCTGCACCAGCCTCGCTGCCACGTGTTAAGCTGCATTCGCTGATTGTTCCTCACCTCACTATCTCGTGGCACCAGTAGCAAACCTGAGATCATTACTCTACTCATCCTGCTCTTCAGCTTCCAACCTAAATCTCCGTAGTCACTTTTCAGATCCTCAATCCCTTTTCTGGCTATATCAATGGTGCCAATATGTACCACGATTTCTGGCTGCTCACCCCCCGCCCCCCCCCCCCCCCCCCCGCCACTTCAGAATCCTGTGAACCCAATCGGTGACATCCTGGACCCTGGCACCAGGGAGGCAACATACCTTTCGGGAGTCCTGTTCCTGACCACAAACTCTCCTGTCAATCTGACTAACTATTGAGTACCCTACCACTAGCAGTTTTCTATTCTCCCCCCCTTCCCTTCTGAGCCACAGTGCCGGCCTCAGTTCCAGAGACCTGACAACTCTGGCTTTCCCTTGGTAGGCCGTTCCCACCAGCAGTATCCAAAATGGTAGACATATTGCAGAGGGAACGGCCTCTGGGGATCCCTGCTCTATCTTTTGGTTCCATTTCTTCCCCCTGACTGTAACCCAGCTGTCCTAATCCAGTGTCTGAGGAGTGACCACCTCCCTGTACATCCTCTCAATTTTTCCCTCAGCCTCCCGGATGATCAGTAGTACATCCAGCTCCAGCTCCAGTTCGCTAACTCAGTTTCGAGGAGCTGAAGTTGGTTCCTCATGATGTGGTTGGCAGAGGCATGTGTCGTATCTCTCATCTGCCACATTCTGCAGGAAGAGCATGCAACTGCCCTATCAGCCATACCTCTTACTCCCACTTGCTACCTTAAATGGAAAAGAAAATTGAGTGTAATGTAAGTGAACTGCTGATTTGTTATAAGCCCACAATAAGATACTGGCAAAGACTAATTTTGTCTCTATGTACCCTACTCAGTCCATTGCGACTGGAGGTGTAAAAAGCATGGATAAGAGATTGAGCAGCAGATGGACTGGGCAAGATGCCAATTACTGTTAAGATGTTTTGATTTTGACTAATATTTGTTTAATTTACATTAAATGTATGTTTCTGACACTTCTTCACAATAGTTTAAACCAGGTGGGAATTCCATCAACAAAAGTAATAGGAATAAATCGTGATTCCACATTTCACAACATTTTGCATTGTTAGAAAATTGTTTCCAGTAGTTGTTACTATAATCATTGTTATAATGGCCTTTGTCCTCTTTGGTACTCTGTTGATATCACTCTATAATATAATTCAGTTCAACACTACTGAATACTGTTCAGACGCAATCTTATACAACCATCAGGTCCCACTTCAGTCTAAATTTGCAACAATCTAAGTTGGCACAGGAGAGTGATTTCTATTTCAAGCTGTATTAACCATTCAACCGAGATAAATAAAATTGATAGCATCATGTCGATAAAGTAAAGTGCATCAACTGAATCACAGCAACGGCACAAAGCAAGTTTGTTTATCAGAGGGAATTCATTAAATGTTATGATAGAAGTCATCTTTCCTTGTACATTTTTCTCAACCTCCTGAGAGTTGTTTCAGGGTCTCAATATCATTTTGAATTCTTTAAGCTATTATTTAGAAGTAAAACTATTTCAAACATGTCCCCATTTTATACACACATACGTATGACAGAGTTGGGGGGGGGGGGGGAGACAGAGAGAGAGAGAGAGAGAGAGAGAGAGAGAGAAAGACAAGAAGGGCAAGCAAAAGAGAGAGAGGTTGAAGGAGACAACACAGCAATCAACAGAATACTGGCACCAACTTTAAGTACCTAGTAGAAACAGATTGGTCAAACAAATAAAATTAGGGCCCAACTTATTCCCAGTCTCATCCCTGCCTTCCCAACTGATTCAAAAATTAAACTGCTCCATTGACCAGGGAAGTGTGATGTGTAGAGACAGCTAGGGTTGGGAATGGGGAATCTGGTTATGGAGATTAGCTACCTCCAAGGTCCTGTTATGCTTTTACCAAGCTGTAGCCAATAATAATTTTTAAATAATTGCCAATTCATCAAAGGCATCTTAAGCTTAAGGACCCCCACACTCTCAAGCCTGCCTTAGCAACACCCAGTGCTTCTCATGGGACAACTGGCAGCACAAGCCTGCAGGCATCTGTTGTGCCTGCTAGCTTTAAATAGATGCTGCTACTGAAAGTGGACATTTCATTGGTCACCTCTGGTTAGATCACTCAGTCACATGGCCTCCAGAAATGTCCCAATCTATGAAAACCTTTAATAGTGGTAAAATTCTTCCTATCCAACACAGAGTGGAAAAATGCAGGTGTTTCCTTACAATACAGTGATGCTGAGGATGGATTGGCCTCAGGATTGTCCCCACACATAATCATCTTCCATGTAGGCAGGTGGTTGTCTGGTGATTGTATCACTGGACTGTTAATCCTGAGACCCAACTAATGTTCTGGGGACCCAGGTTCAATTCCCACCTTGGCAAATGGTGGAATTTGAATTCAATAAAAATCTGGAATTAGGAATCTAATGATGACCATGAAACGATTGTTGGAAAAACCCATCTGTTTCACTAAAGTCCTTTAGGGAAGGAAACGGCCATCCTGACCTTGTCTGGTCTACATGTGACCCCAGATCCCCAACAATGGGGTTTACTGTTAACTGCTATTAGGGATGGACAAGGAATCAGGGTGAAGGGCTTTTGCCCAAAACATCAATTTTCCTGCTCCTCGGATGCTGCCTGACCTGCTGTGCTTTTCTAGCACTATTCTGATCTAAACTCTGGTTTCCAGCATCTGCAGTCCTCATTTTTGCCTAAGGAATGCTGGCCTATCCAGTGATGCCCTTATCTTGTGAATGCATTTTTTTTTTTATGTGTTTTTACTGACCAGAGTTAGGAAAAAATAAGGACTGCAGATGCTGGATATCAGAGTCAAGAGTGTGGTGCTGGAAAAGCACAGTAGGTCAGACAGCATCCGAGGAGCAGGAGAATCAACATTTAGGGCATAAGCCCTTCATCAGGAACCCAGAGTTAGACTCAGTATCCCAGGTGCACGTCACAACTTTCTCTGACTTCTACGCTATTGGTTTGATCAAATGGTTTAAGCCTTTGTTTAATCCAGTGATCATCCAAATTGTGTATAAATCTCAAAGAACCTCTAGTTAGCTTTGAATATTATCCTAAATGATTGGACCACCATTACAGGGCAACCGCGATTATCCAAACGACACGGGCAGTGAGTGTTTTGTTCAGATAATCGAGTATTCGGATAATCAAATGCTCGGAAAATACAGTTTACCCAAGCCTTGGGACTTTGAGATCCCGATCGGATAATCCAAAATTCAGATAATCGAGGTTCGGATAATCGAGGTTCCTCTGTACATGTTACATACACTGACAGGTACAACAATCTACATTATTCCATCATCCTCAACAGTCAGTTCCCCAACAGTTGAAAAGCAATTGCAATTAATTTGCTTTCGGACTGGAGATCTGTGATCAGTGGTGTGGCAAAAGGATTTATGCTGGGTCCATTGTTTTTTTTGTCATTTACATCAATGCTTCAGATCTGAATATAGGAGTATGGTTAGTAAATTTGCAGATGACACCAAAATTGGAGGTGTTATGTGCAGCCAAGAAAAGTGCCTCAGAGTATAACACGACCTTGATCAGATGGGCCAATGGTCCGAGGAGTGGCAGATGGAGTTTGATTTAGATAAATGTGTGCCATTTAGGAAAGGCAAATCAGGGCAGGACTTGTAAGTTAATGGTAAGGTCTTGGGTATGTTGTTGAACAAAGAGACCTTGAAGTGCAGGTTCATAGTTCCTTGAAAGTGGAGTCACAAGTAGACAGGATAGTGAAGAAGGAATTTGGTATGCTTGCCTTAATTTGTCAGAGCATTGAGTATCAAGTTTGGGAAGTCATGCTGCAGCTGTACAGGACATTGGGTAGGCCACTTTTGGAAAACTGTGTTCAATTTTAGCCTCCCTGCTATGAGAAGGTTGTTGGGAAACTTGAAAGGATGTAGAAGAGATTTACAAGAATATTGCCAGGGTTGGAGGATTTGAGCTGTAGGGAGAAGCTCAAAAGGATGGGGCTGTTTTCCCTAGAGCATCGGAGGCTGAGGGGTGACCTTATTCAGATTTATAAAATCATGAGGGGCATGGATAGGGCAAATAGCCAAGGTCTTTCTCTCAGCTTGGGTGGAGTCCAAAACAAGAGGCATAGGTTTAAGGTGAGGAGGAAAAGATCAAAAAAGGGACCTAAGTGGCAAATCTTCCACACTGATGATGTTAGAAAGGGCTGCCAGTAGTGAAGGCTAGTACAATTGCAACATTTAAAAGGCATGGGTATATGAATAGGAAGGGTTTGGAGGGATATGGGCCAAATGCTGACACATGGAACTAGATTAGTTTAGGATATCTGGTTGGCATTGACAAGTTGGACCAGAAGCTCTGTTACTATACTATCCATCTCTACGACTCTATAATTGCTATCTTAAATATGTGAACCCAGTTTAATATTGAGAACAGAAATTGTGTTCATTTATGCTCATTCTTCAGGTGCCTTGAATGTTCCTGGAGCTCCAAAATAGCATCCAGGATGTATGAGCATAGTTTTAGAGAAAGTTGCATGGGATAGAATATTTGTGAAGGGGAGAATGAACATATTGTAAATGGATGGCAAAGTCAAATGATTGTTGAGATCAGAGAAATTCAACAGCTATCTGCGGTGAAGGATTCCACAAATTCATAACCCCCTTGAGAAGAAATTCCCTAACACCTCTAAGCAACCCCTGAGTCTGAAAGATGTCCTCTGGTGCCACACACTCCACTTTTCTGCATCTACATGTCAAGTCCTTGAAGAATTTTATATGCATCAATAGCATTCATCTCTCATTCTTCTATATTCCAACATGTACAGGCCAAATCTACTCAACATCTTCTCATAAGACTGTTCCTCAATATTTGGTACCAACTTATTGAACCATCTCCAGATTGCACCCATTGCCAGTGTATTTTCCCTTGGAGAAGTGGCTCAAAACTATTCACAGTGTTCCAGCTGTGGTCTGATGAATGCCTTGTACAATTTTAATGAAACCTCATCACTTACATTCCTTTTGTCTTCCCTGTTACTCTCAGAAATTGGGATGTTCGTGTTCAATGACTCATGTACTAGGACACCCAAATCCCTCTGCTCTGTAGCTTTCTTCACTTGAATAATATTTATTTCCTCTGTTCTTCCTGCCAAAATGCAGAAATCACATTTCTTTGTTGAGAAATAGGTTACTTTAGTGTAAGGAGTTTTGTTTGTAAGTTCTAGAACTTGGAAGTTGGGAAAGTTTAAGTTCACGTCTATGATGATTCAAGGAAGAGGCTATCTGACCTTCAAGACTGGAATTGACCCAACAGTTAAATTAAACCGCAAAAACGTAGTAGGAAAGGGAATCATCTCTCGTGAAAAGGAATGGTGCTGGGATTAATAGGATCGTATTCTACCACGTGTTTCAAAATTTTTAAACCTGTGTTAAATAAAAATAACTTGAATGAATGAAGGAATAATAATTTATTTATTCGTTGCCACTTGTATTTTACAGTAAAATACAGTGAAAAGTTTCAACTGTCACCACAATCTGGAACCATTATGAAACATTTAAAACTAAAAAGAATATAAGATATAGCTGAAAGAGAGTCCATCATCGTTCCACCAGCTCAGCCATGAGCCCTGAGCCAGCTCACACATGACACCTGTCCACCTCCTGTGCCAGACCAATCAACATTGGAGTACATGCACTTCAGTCTCATCTCTTCATCACTGGGCCCACCTCACCGCTGATGCAGATCCCATGATTGCTCCACATTCACTCCGCAACCAGGAACCCTGGACTCTGCTGCCACTACACTGTCACTGATAACCAGGAGCCCCAAACTCCACTGCCACCACCCACCTCACCGATAATCAGGAGCCCCACACTCCACTGCCACCACCCACCTCACCGATAATCAGGAGCCCCCAGGCTCTGCTGCCACCGCCCACCTCAATGGTAACCAGGAACCCCCAGGCTCCACTGCCACCACACTCCTCACTGGTAACTAGGAACCCCAAACTGCATTACCAGGCTAGACGTCTGCCCCCTCACTAAAAGTCCTGGTCTGGCCACCCTTCTCACTGCCACCATGAATAGGAATAAGATGAAGAGAAAGAAAAGGGAGGAAGTGGCCAGTCTGGAGCAGACAGCCTCAGGAGCCTGAATGCTGCCTCCCTTTCTGGCGTCACCATCTTGACTTGGGCAATTTTTTTTTCTAGGCAGCAGCAGTGGAATCACGGACAATTCTATTTTTTTTCAAAGGGCAATGCTAATCTGATTATATTTTTTTTCTTTTCTTTCTTTTCTTTTTTTTAAAACCCCCACACTACCGCCTAATTGCGGTAGTGCTTATTTTTTTCCCCAGCACCCATGTTGTGTGTGTGTGAGACACAGTGAGACACAAAGTGTAAAAATCTTTATTCAATACCCACCACCAGGAAAAATAGGAAAACACCCGAGTGGCCAGTGACAAGCAGTGCCCTTTCACGGACAATTCTATTGTGCCTTTATTTCTTTTGCGTAATAAGTGACTGTTTTATCATTAAAATTAAATATGCAGCATTGTGTTTCAGTACTGGACCAACTTGTTAAAGCAAAACAAAAACAAATTATCATCTATCAAGCCAGAGTTCAGTCTGGGATCTGACTTGCCCTGCAATAGCATCAGCTGGGATTGTAACAATGAGCCACGTTTGATACACATATTTTACTCAATGAGTCTAGTACTGGTAGGACCGAACTTTCTAAGATACACTTATTGGCTGTGACCACTCATAAAGACATTGAATATTTCTGTGGCATTGTATCCAGATCCTTGGGATTGACTCCTGTACAAAGTTCATGTCTATTAGTTCCCACTGTCTTCTAATTGCCTGTCTAAAGGTGCACTTGGCCAGCTCTAGATACAAGCAACCCCTCATCCTTCACTAAGGCTTCTTGTACAGAGTTTGAAGGGAAGTCATGTTAGTTGATATTGATATATTCATCAATGATACTGGATCAATTTACTCAAAATGTGCCTGCCAGCACTGTTCCACCCATAATGTATATCCCTAAGGATATTTTGGTTCTATCTACAGCATATGGACTGCAGCTGGTCAAGAAGGCAGCTCACCGCCACTTTCTCAAGGGCAACTAAGGAAGGACAATAAATTCTGGCACAGCCAACAATGCCCAAGTTCTGCAAAGGAATAAACAAATCATATTAAGTGATGTTAACCATCACATTATTGAAATTCTGCTGAAATGATCTGCCAGCCTGCATATGGTTAGTGTTGGCTATGTTTTGAAATCAGCATGCAGCCTGCAGTTTGCATGCTATCAGCATTGTAATGAGCAGAAGCAGGATAATTGTTCATCATGATTCCTTTACCCAATTTTCCATGGTAAAAACCCATTATATATTCAGCTTCATTTATATATTTGATTAATATCTCTTCAGTGGAACCCCAGGAAATAGACCCAATATTAATGACAAAGATATAATTCATTTTTTTGCTTTTTTTAATTATTCAAGTAAGAAGCACATGCATAATGTATTTAACAAATTATATAATCCATAATTACATGCAGAATAACTACAGTACATCAAATATTAAAGACTTGCATGCAAGACACATTCCACTTCATTATGGAGGTTTAAAACATTAATTACAGGAGATTAAAAGGCATAAAGATATACATCTTTTCATAATTGCAGAGAGAAGAGAAAACTTGCACTGAATATTGTCATGTGGGGAAGACTATTCTGTGCGTTATAAATCATTTGAAAACTCAGTTCTCCTGAAGGCTTGTGAGCAGTTGAATTCTGCAGATTGGGAAGGTCTTCAGTTTGATCTCCAGTTTGTTTGTTTATTGTATCTTAACTTGAGTAGTTCAAATACTTTGTATGAACTCAATTCCTCAATTCAAGGAGAGGACTATTAACCAAAGTAAATGCACCCCATCCAGCAAACCTTCAGCTTCATGTGGAATCAGAGGAACACAGCTGTAATCACCTTTATTTTCACATCAAGTCTTCATCATCAAGATTAACACATAAGCAATAGGTAGGCAGTGGGGTTTGGCCATCCGCAATATCCTTAACCTCTCAAGTGGTGGTTATGTCCTTACACCTCTATGCACTTCTTTAAGACAGTTTGTGTAAGCTTTCCCATTGACCACATATTTGCTAATCTCTCAGAGTGTCTCTTTCCTTAACTCAGTGCTAATGTTTACTGCTCTGCAGTGCTTGGGATGTTTCACTATTAGAACAGGCTCTATATAAAAATGCATTATTGTAATCAATTAAGCAAAAGGTGATCGTTGCCTTGAAACTCTGACTCTGCAAGGAATTGACACCTGGAAGAGGGCTTTGTCAAGAGAACAGTGATAACTTTTCCAAAAGAAGTGCAAGTTTAATATATCATTTTATTTATTTGCCATCTGCTAGCTGCACGTTGGAATTTCTATCTTTTCAAACTCTTCAGCCCTGAAATCAGAATACCAACATTGAATCTTTGATTAGAAATTCCCCTCTGTTATGCTATTGGTAAATTTAATCAATTCACTTCTGGCAGATTAAGCTCTCTGTTAAAGCTGGGGAGAAACATATTTCAAATAAATGGATTAAACATTCACACATCCATACCATGCCACACCAAACACACATTTTGTTGTGTTATGATCAGAAAACTGCCCTCCTTATCTGGCCTACGTGGTGACTCCATACCCACACAAATATGGCTGACTCTTAACTTAAGGACAGCAATAAAACTAGCCTGACTAATGAAAAAAATTTGAAATTTGCAAGATGGGTAGAAAGAGAAAGAAGCAAGAGGAACTGCAGCTAAGACCATAAGACCAAGGAGTGGAAGCAAGATCATTTGGCCCATCGAGTCCACTCCACCATTCAATCAGGGCTGATGGCATTTTTTTTTCTCTAGATTCCCTACAGTGTGGGAAACAGGCCCTTCAGCCCAACCAGTCCACACTGACCCTCTGAAGACCCTCCTGATGAAGGGCTTATGCCCGAAACGTCGAATTTCCTGTTCCTTGGATGCCGCCTGACCTGCTGCGCTTTTCCAGCAACACATTTTCAGCTCTGAAGAGTAACCCACCCAGACCCATTTCCCTCTGACTAATGCACCTAACACTATGGGCAATTTAGCATGGCCAATTCACTTGGCCTGCACATCTTTGGACTGTGGGAGGAAACCAGAGCAAACCCACGCAGATACAGGGAGAATGTGCAAACTCCACACAGACAATTGCCCGAGGCTGAAATCGAACCTGTGACCCTGGTGCTGTGAGGCAGCAGTGCTAACCACTGAGCCACTGTACCACACCACTTACCTCTACTCTCCCTGTATCCCTTAATTCCTTGTGAGATTAAGACTTTTAATGTCCCAGCCTCCACTGCGCTCTGTGGCAGTGAATTCCGCAGGCCCACTACTCTCTGGCTGAAGAATTGTCTCCTCATTTCCGTTTCAAATTGACCCCCTCTAATTCGTGGGTTGTGCCCACGAGCCCTAGTATCCCTGCCTGACAGAAACAATTCCCTAGCATCCACCCTTTCTAAGCCATGCATTATCTTGTAAGTTTCTATTAGATTTCTCCTCAACCTTCTGAACTCTAATGAATACAATCCCAGGATCCTCAACTGTTCATCTTTTGTTAGGTCTACCATTCCAGGGATCATCTGTGTGAATCTCTGCTGGACATGCTTCAGTGCCAGTATGCCCTTCCTGAAGTGAGCAGCCCACAACTGGACACAGTATTCTAACTGGGGCCTAACCAGAGCTTTATAACATCTCAGTAGCACATCACTGCTTTTACATTCCAACCTTTTTGAAATAAATGACAACATTACATTTGTTTTCTTAACCACAGACTCAACCTGCAAGTCAACCTTTAAAGAACCCTGTACTTGCACCCCCAGATCCCTTTGTACTTTGGCTTTATGAATTTTCTCACCGTTTATAAAATAGTCCGTGCCTGTGTTCTTTATTCCTCACATTTGCTTACATTGAATTTCATCAGCCATTTCCTGGACCATTCCCTTAAACTGTCTAAATCTTTCTGTAGCCTCCCCACCTCTTCAGAACTACCTGCCTGTCTACCTAACATTTTATCATCGGCGAACTTCACAAGAATGCCCCAGTCCCTTCATCCAGATCATTAATATATAAAATGAACAGCTGCGGCCCCAACACTGAACCCTGCAGGACACCACTTGTCACCAGCTGTCATTCTGAAAAAGAATCTTTTATCCCAACTCTCTGCCTTCTGTCTGACAGCCAATCCTCATTCCATGCCAGTAGCTCACCTCGAACACAATGGTCCTTCACCTTAATCAGCAGCCTCCCATGAGGCACCTTATCAAAGGTCTTTTGGAAGTCTAGGTAAACAACATCCACTGGGTTTCTTTGGTCTAACCTACTTGTTACCTCTTCAAAGAATTCTAACAGATTTGTCAGGCATGACCTCCCCTTACTAAGTCCATGCTGACTTGTTCTAATCCGACCCTGCATGTCTAAGAATTTAGAAATCTCATCCTTAACAATGGAATTTTACCTACAACCGAGGATGGGCTAATCGGCCTATAATTTTCTATCTTTTGTCTTGATCCTTTCTTAAACAAGGGGGTTACAACAGTGATTTTCCAATCATCTGGGGCTTTTTCTGACTCCAGTGACTTTTGAAAGATTACAACCAACGCCTCCATTATTTCTTCAGCCACTTCCCTCAGAACTCTAGGATGTAGCCCATCGGAACCAGGAGATTTATCAGTTTTTAGACATTTTAGCTTATCAAGTACTTTCTCCTTTGTTCTGGCCACCATACTTGAGTCTGCCCCTTGACTCTCCTTAATTGTCGGGAAATTACTCATGTCTTCCACTGTGAAGACTGGCACAAAATATTTATTAAGTTCTTCAACTATTTCCTTATCTCCCAACACTAGCCTTCCTGTATCACTTGGATAGGCCCAATCTCTACTTTTGCCTCTCATTTGTTTCTTGTGTATTGAAGGAAATTTTGCTATTATTTTTAATATTACTGGCTTGTGTACCTTCATATTTGATCCTCTCCTTCCTTATTTCTCTCTTTGTTATCCCCTGTTTGTTTTTGTAGTCTTCTTAATCTTCTGATTTCCCAGTGCTGTTGGCCACTTTATAGGCTCTCTCTTTTTCTGTGATACATTTCCTGAGTTCCTTCAACAGCCATGGTTATCTAATTCCTTCCCCCGACCAACCCCCCACCCCCCCCCCCCACCCCCCCGCTCACGAATAATCTTTCTTTTCTTTGGGATGTACCTCTATACTGTGTCCTCAATTATACCCAGAAACTCCTGCCATTGTTTCTCTACTGTTTTCCCCACTAGGTCTGTTTCCAGTCAATTTTCATCGGTTCCTCTCTCATGCCCCTGTAAATATCTTTATTTAACTGTAACAGCATCACATCCGATTTTGCCTTCTCTCTTTCGAACTGCAGACAGAAATCTACCATATTATGATCACTGCCTTCTAAGTATTCCCTGATTTTAAGATCTTTTTATAAAGAGTGGCTCGTTACGCAGCACTAAGTCCAGAATAGTTTGCTCCCTTGTGGGCTCCATCACAAGCTGTTCCAAACAACCATCCTGTAAGCATTCCATGAATTGCCTTTCTTTGGATCCACCGGCAATATAATTCACCCAGTCCATTTGCATATTGAAGTCCCCCACGGTCACCGTGACCTTACCTTTCTGACATGCCCTATCAATTTCCTGGTACATCTTGCTCCCTTGTTCCTGACCACTGCTGGGAGATCTCTACATAACTCACATTATGTTTTTTTTGTGGTTCCTCAACTTCATCCACACAGACTCTACATCATCTGACCCCATATCATTTAATGCCATAGATTTAATTTCATTCTAAACTAACAGGGTAATCCCACCTCTTCTGCCCACCTCCCTGTCTTTTCGATAAGTTGTAAATCCTTGGATGTTTAATTACCAATCCTGAACACCCGCACAACCATGTCTCTGTGATGCCTACCACATCATAATCACTTACAATAATTTGTGCTGTTAATTTATATACTTTTTTTGCGAATGCTAATTAAGGTGTATCTTCTCTCTGCGCATCTGCAACTTGTCTTCAGTACTGCAAAGGAAACTGCTGCTTAAACAATTCAACGGATTGGCTTGTCATGTGAACTTCTCTTGAACTACCTGGGGAATACAAATAAGATCATTGCCAGTGTTTCCAAAGATAATTTGATTAGATTTGATTGCCTGTCATTTCAGTAAACCACCTTGCGCCCAAACTAACACTTCCATACTTTGTCTATTGCAGTGTTTCAATGAACCTCAATGTAAGCTTGAGGAACAGCGCCTCATTTTCCATTTAGGCATTTTACTGTCTCTAGGACTCAACATTGAGTTAAACAACTTCAGAGCATCATGGCTATCATTAATTTATCTTATATCCCCCACCTTCCTTAGACATGTCTTTTTTGTGTCTTGTTTTGCTTTCAGCACAGCAGGCTTGCCTTTCCTTTTCACATTTAATTAACATTTACCTATTTTACATATCCTTCACCACCATTATCACTGCCTTGTCTTCTGCTATGTGAGACCTCACAACCTGTTCCACCTGCTCGTCCTCTTGCTCTGTCAGCACTGTTTTCCAGCTCATATCAGTCCTGAAGAAATCATACCAAAGTCAAGACGTTAACTGCATTTCCATCGTCACAGATGCTGAAGATTGGCAGCGTTTCTCCTGGCACCTTCTGTTTTTAACTTCGAATTTCCAGTACCTGCAGTAATTTACTTTTATTTGATGACTTGGGAAATTCTTTTAACCAGACACAAATACAGAAATTGCTGGAAAAACTCAGCAGTTCTGGCAACATCAGTGGAGAGAAATCAGTTAGCGTTTCGGATTCAGCGACGCTTTTAGCTGGGGTCCACTTGTCCAAGTGATTATGCTTAATGATTTATCCCCAACAGTTGAAAATGTTGGGTGATTGTCTTCATGCCTTACTAACAGGAGAGAAGTTGTTGATTTTCAGATTCACTTGAGTTCATTGTATTTGATGGGATTTGCAGACATGCTGTCTTCACTCCAAAGATTGGAATGTTGTGTTTGCAATAAAGGGTTATCTTCAAACTCAAGTTCAATGCATATTCCAGCCAATAGATTAAAATCCTTATTTGATATTCAAGACATTCTGCTTTACAGGGATATGCAAATATGGATTTTTTTTGGATCCTTACAGTGCCTTTTAACACTCTCAGGTTGTCCCAGAGCACGTTACAGCTGATGAGTTTGTCAATTGTGATTATATAAGCAAATGAAATGGACAGATTGTGGTAAGTGTGTTTTGAAGGTGCTAGATAGAGATTGAATGTTTAGTTCTGTGTTTATTTGCCCACATCTGGATTTGGTTTTAAAACAAATTGGTTGAAGAGAAGGAAAGGTTAAGAACTGTTTTCAGGTGGGAGCTTCTTTATGACACAGTTTATGGCAGATTAAGACTAAGTGCTCAAAGACAAGGTAATCAGAGATATACCAGGCTCTAATCTCATAGTTACATTATTGAAAGACTATTCCAGAAATTCTACCGCCTAATTCTAGTCAGCCTACTCCACATGTTTCTCTGCATCTGTTTTCTCTCTTTGTCTTTTAACAATGTGCTATCTAAGCCCAAGGATGGGCAGCTCCACATCGTCGCTAGGCTGCTTCAACATCCTAAGGTCTTTACATAACAAGACAAGGCACCAAGTGCTTCTACACGGGTATCATCGCTTGGGACAATTAAATCAGCAGATCCAGATAATGTTCTGGAGATCTGCTCTTGAATCCCACCACAGCAGACAATGTACATGACCAATCCACCTAAGCTGCACATCTTTGGATGATGGGAGGAGACCAGAGAGTCCACCAGAAACCCATGCAGACACAGGGTGGCTGTGCAGACTCCACACAGACAAACACCCAAGACGAGAATCGAATCTGGGTCCCTGATGCTGTGAGGCAGCAGTGCTAGCCACTGAGTCACCGTGCCTGTTGAATCTCACTAAGAAGGCAGATATGTGAAGCTACTTCAGACTGACACCAGCAGGCCATTGATACTCAAGAACCATGAATATTATGGATCAAGTGCTCTATCAAGAAGAAACATTTAGCTCAGCAAGTCTCACAAAGACCATCGAACTGTTTTCCTATTTTTTTCTCATCAAATGTTCTTTTTCTCCTGTTGATGTTTGTCTGTCTGTGCATAAACAAGTGTTTATAACGGGTAAGTTTGTAGAGTTTACTTAATTTAGTTGAATCGATTACCTGTAGCTAGGATCTAATGACCTGTAATAGATAGTAATTTCTTGTTAAGTACAGAATTCTGGTCCTTGTCTTTGAACAATCTGGGTGAGAAAATAAGGTAGCTTGTGGATTTTGCGAATTTCTTTTTAAAAGCTTTCACTTTTGTGACAACTCCAGGAATAGCAGGCCTTGAGTTGCAGTGCATCAGCCCAGTTTGCCATAACAATAGAACAGAGCTCTTGGCGAGATGGTATAAAATAGATTGCTTTGATAAAAGTAACATTTTAGCATATAATATGTGAGTAATTTGAGATTCCAAACTTTCCATGACCAGAATATTTCCTTGCATCCTCTGTCTTTATTGTAGATTAATTGAGAAGAGATTGATTGCTATAATTTACGTTAAAGCTCCATTATCGATGTATTATATGACTATCAGGTTGGTAGACTATAAGCCAATGGACATTGATATTTTTTCACTGAGAAAGCCAAACTTCTTGTGAACTATGCTCCAGGGTAAGGTGTAACTTCAGTGGCATTGTGACAAAAATGTTATTCTTTACAGGTTATCTTTTCTTAGAAACTTGTGCCCACATTTGGAATGACTAATCATTACAACAAAAGAAATCTGTTTTCATTGAACCTCATAGACAGAATAAGTGCTAAGCTCTATTCAATCGCTGCAATAAACTAAATCTCATTGACTGGTCCTGTTAACCTTTGGTTATGATTAATGATAGGTTTGATACTAATTGCATCTACAAGAAATTCACAACATGTATCATTTGCTTCAACATAACATCTTGAGTAGGGACTCATACATTTACTTTATCTTTAGCCATGGATTGTTTTTTCTTTGAATTGTCAGGTACAGCTAGATATTAAATTGTCATAAAAGATGCAGAAATATATTGGTCTTATTCAGAAGGTCATGATATTTGAACGAATAAATGTGGTGCATACTTACTCATGAAGTATGTGACTGAAAATGAATTTGCAGCTTTACAAACGTGAAGTGCCTGCCTGCAAAATTTGCTTCAACAGCACAAGGAATTTTGATTCACGTGGTAGTTCAGTTTCAAAATGGTGTAAGTGTGAATTCTGCCCAGTTCTGGAATGGCCTCACGCTGAAAATTACCTTGATAAGGTTGCAAATTGTGTGCATTAGACGCACGCAGAACATGCCCTAACCGTCACTTAGCACCAGGTCACACTGGTCAACAACTTCTCTTAACCAGGTAAAGTGAAGTATTTTTAAAGGGCTTGTCAGTAACTGGTAGGTTAGCTGTTGATACTTTCCAATGGCTCTTTTTGAGCTTGTGGAAATGTTGGGTGCTTGGAGGAATTGCTAATGGTTGGGGAAATTTGCAGACAGTGGTACTGTATGTGAAGAAGGTGTGTGCCATTCTAAGGAAACTCCATGTTCTTCCCTATCATGGAGTTAGAGAGTCATACAGTGTGGAAACAGACCCTTCACTCCATCTCAGCCATGCCAACTGGGTTTCCCAAACTAAACTAATTCCATTTGTCTGCATTTGGCCCATATCCTTTTAAGCTTATCCTATCCATGTACCTGTCCAAATATCTTCTCGATGTTGCAATTGTACCCATCTCTACTACTTCATCTGCAACCTTGTTCCATATACACACCACGCTCCTTTTGAAAAAAAAACCCTCAGTTCCATTTAAATCTTTCTTCTCTTACCTTCAATCTATGCCATCTAGATTTGGACTCCTGTACATTGGGGAAAAAACCTTGACTATTCACCTTATCTATGCCCCTCATGATTTTATAAACCTTTATATGGTCATTCCTCAGCTTGCTATGCTTCAGAAGAAAGTCCCAATCTATCCAGCCCCTCCTTACAACTCAAAACATGCAGTCTCAATTATATTCTGGTAAATCGTTTTTGCATTCTTTCCAGTATAATAACATCCTTCTCATAGCTGGGGGCAGAATTGTGTGGAGTGCATCAAATGTGACTTTGCCAATGTCTTGCACAGCCATAACATGACGTCCCAACTCTTCTACTCAATGCTCTGACTGATGAAGACAAGTGTGCCAAATGCTTCCTTCACCACCCTGTCTATCTGTGATGTCACTGTCAGGGAACTATGTGCCTGCACCCCTAGGTCTCTCTGTTTGACAACACTCGCCAGAGTCTTACCATTATTATGGAGAGCTATAGGGCCCTTGAGCATGAGCCCTATAGGGATATAGTTAGTTGGAGCCAGTCTGCTGGAAAATGAGCAAATGCAGTCATGCCTATCCTGTGATAGTAGGCTGCTGCAGTCAATATTGAGCCATCTTGTCCTGCAAAATGGTGGAATGTGTCTGTGGATGTGGAGCAATGTGTTGGGTAGTCTGCCTGTAGAAAAGTCAGAAGTGTGTACAAATGATGAGATATGATCATGTTACTTGCATAGGTTTCAGTGTGTGAGGGTAAGGTGATGCTATAGGTTAACAGATTCTTGCCAGGCAAGTGAAGAGAGCATGGTGATTGGCTTACAGTGAATGAGGCTAGTCATACAGTTGATAGGGGATGGCTTAGGAAGATGAATTCACAAACCTTAACCACTTGTTTAAAACAAACCTTTGTCCTGCATCCAAGTCCTCATGGCTAAATTTCTGCCATTAACCAGAACATTTCCTGCATCCCCTGCCATCCCACTATGTCTTTGAAGTGCCTCCTGATCCACTGAAAACAAAACTCCCTGTTATTCCTGCCTTGCTCTTCCCTACCTCTTGCATTATGGCCTTTCAGCATTGTATCTAAGAATCTTGTTTTGCTCCATGTGGCCTCTGGAATTATTTCTGAGGTTTCCATCAAATATTCCGGTTTTTGTGAGCTAGTTTCAACCTCTGCTCCAGCCAGACTGCACCAGGCCTTCAGGAGTTGTGCAGCCTAGCTCTAAACGATGCACAAGTTGTGCGTTCCATTTAAGGCTTGCAGGTGTTGAGAAGCAGGACATTCAGCACTGAGCTACACACGACAAACATTATGATTTATGCACAAGGACAAAGTTTGCATGCTATCTGCACCACTTGGTCTGTCTTTTTATTTTCCTGTGATTCTGTTCACAGACTTAAATGGGAAAAGAATAGTTTTAAAAAATCCAAGGATGTTTGCGGAATTACAGCATGGTGTGAAAGCAAGTTTCTGAAGGCTCATTGTACGTGCTTTTTATCCTGCAGCTCTTTCCAGCAGGAGAAGGTGTTCATTGACTGGCTGCTTGGTTTATAAATATAGAAAACAGCTGCAGGATTCACCTTTGGTCCTTTGAGTCTGCTCACCTTTCAGTATAATCATGTGATCATGGCCAATCATCTGTTTTTGTTTTCTCCTTTTGATTCCAAAAGCCCTAGGAACTGTATCTAACTCTTTGTTGAAAACATTCAATGTTTTGGCCTCAACTGCTTTCTGAGGCAGACTATTCCACAGGCTCACCACTCTCTGTGTGAAGAAATGTTTCCCCTTCTCAGTCCTAAATGGCCTACCCTCTATCCTTAAACATTAACTCCTGGCTTTGGACTCCCTGGTCATTGGGAACATCCTCCCCGCATTTAACCTGTCTAACCCTTTTAAAAATATTATAAGCCTCTATGAGATCGACACTTTTTTCCTAAACTTCAGTGAATATAGTCCTAACTGACTAGTCTCTGCCATCCCAGTCTTTATACACTCCCACAAGTGGCAGAAAATCTTACATCAGATAAGGAGATTAAAGCTGCACACAGTGTTTGGGATGAGTGGACAACATCTGTGCACTGGTTATTGATCACAAAGGTGTTCTCCTTGGTATCAATTACTAAATACATTAAACCCCTTTAGAAGTGTGAACTAGTCACTCTGTGCCCCAAGCAAACAATTGAAGGAAGATCGTAATTACCAGCACAAGAGTCATCACAGCAAATTCCATGAACAAAGATAAACTGAACTGCTTTCTCTCTGTGTTTCTTTTTCCCCAACTGTGCATTCCTTTCGGTGTGTGTAAGAGGAAGTTTATAAATTAGTTTGAATTTTAATTAGTAGAGTTATATATTGTGAGTTCATAATTGTAGCTGAAGTCCATTTATTTGCACTAAATAGTAATATTTGTAAAGTGCAGAAATTTGGTCCATGCTTTCTGTCAACCTGGAATTGAAAGTCAGGTAAGTTAGGAAATACTTTTACAATGCTTAACTTTTGTAATGACTTCAGTAATATCAGTGCTTGATTTCCAGCATGTGATCTGGATTCAGAATTGGCTGGCTGACAGAAGGCAGAGAGTGGTTGTAGATGGAAAGTATTCTGTGTGGAGGTCAGTGTTGAGTGGGGTCCCGCAGGGCTCTGTTCATGGGCCTCTGCTCTTTGGATGAGGAGGTTGAGGGGTGGGTTAGTAAATTTGCAGATGACACAAAGGTTGGAGATGCTGTCGATAGTATCGAGGGCTGTTGCAGGCTGCAGCTTGACATAGACAGGATGCAGAGCTGGGCTGAGAAATGGCAGATGAAGTCCAACCTTCCAAAATGCGAAGTGATGCATTTTGGAAGGTCAAACTCGAATGCTGAATATAGGATTAAAGACAGGTTTCTTGTCCGTGTGGAGGTACAGAGGGATCTGGGTGTGCAAGTACATAGATCCCTCAAAGTTGCCACCCAAATGGATAAGATTGTTAAGAATACACGTGGTGTTTTGGCTTTCATTAACAGGGGGATCGAGCTTAAGAGCTGTGAGGTTTTGCTACGCTTTACAAGCCCCTGGTGAGACCACACTTGGAATATTGTGTCAAGTTCTGGTCGCCCTACTACGGGAAAGATACAGAGGCTTTGGAGAGGGTGCAAAGAAGGTTTACCAGGATGCTGCCTGGACTAGAGGGCTTGCCTTATGAAGAAAGGTTGAATAAGCTCAGACTTATCTCTCTGGAGAGAAGGAGAAAGAGAGGTGACCTGATCGAGATATACAAGGTAATGAGAGGCATGGATAGAGTCAATAGCCATAGAGACTTTCCCCAGGCAGGATTGACTGGGATGAGGGGTCATTGTTTTAAGATATTAGGAGGAAGGTTTAGAGGAGACGTCAGAGGTAGATTCTTTACTCAGAGTTGTGAATGCATAGAATGAGTTGCCAGCGGCGGTGGTGGAAGCAGAGTCATTAGGGACCTTTAAGCGACTGCTGGATATGCACATGGACAGCAGTGAATTGAGGGGTGTTTAGGTTATTTTATTTTAGATTAGGAATAATCCTCGGCACAATCCTCATTAGCTGAAAGGCTGTTCTATGCTGTACTTTTCTATGTTCTGTGTTCTATTACGGCACATCAAAACAGGCTCAGGGCAATCGCTCTGTCAATTTCAAGGGCTTTCCAATTTTTTTTCCCTCTGTCTCATTAAGGAAAAACTATAAATCTAGAAAGTAGGGACAGATTAGCACTTGTGACTAGAACTTATACTGGTAATATATTTCATCATCTGTTTTAATTTTACTCTTGAAATAACTGTGGCATGAGGTAACTGTAGCAGTAGGGGTAGGTATTGACTTTGTGCAATGGCAATAAAATGGGACAAGATTAAAACAAGTTGTTGAATCATTTTCAACTGTTTAACCATATGATGGACAGCCCAAATAGAATCATAGAGTCACTGAATCTTACAGGGCAGAAAGAGGCCCTTCAACCCATTATGTCTGCACCTATCAACAGGCCGCTATCCACTTCAGTCCCATTTTCCACTTGACTCGTGGTCTTACATGCTAAGATATTTCTAGTGCTGATCTAAGTTATTCCTAAATGTTATGATAGTTCCCTTTCAGGCAGTGAGTTTCAAGTACCCACCTGTTAACCTTCTGCCCCTTACCTTTTACCAAGGCAAAAATTTCTTACCAACTACCCTATCAATCACCCTCATAATACTGTAGACCTCAATTAGAACACCCTCCGATTTCTCTGCTCTAAAAAACTCAACCCCAGTCCTGTTTCTCTTCACAGCTGAACTAATCCAGTCCAGTAAACATCCTGGTGAATCTCCTCTGCAACATTTCTACTGCAGTCAAATCCTTCCTACAATGTGACAACCAGAACTACACACAGTAGTCCGGCTGTGGTCTATCTAATGTTTTATACAGAGCCATCATAACCTCACTACCCTTGTATTCAGTGCCTCAACTAACAAAGGCAAGTATCCCATATGTCCTCTTAACCCTCTTATACACCTATCCTGTTGCTTTCAAAGTTCTATGGACATGCATACCAATGTCCCCTTGATTTTCTATAATTGCTCTGATCCTATCATTAACCGGGTACTCTCTTGTCTTGTTAGTTCTCGTAAAATGCATCATCCCACACTTCTCCAGATTAAGTTTCATTTGCCATTGTTCTGCCCATCTGACTAAACTTGATTATTGTGTGCTGGTGTCTAAACATTTCCTGTTCAGTATTTACAACACCATCAATCTGAGATCTTACTGAGCAAAGCTCCTACATTCCTGTCTAGATTATTAATATACACCAGAAACATTAAGGGACCCCCTTCATTGAACACACCCCCCCCTCCCCCGTACACCCTTCAATCACCCTTCATTTTTCGCAGTCTGCCCCCTGCCACTAAGGCAATTTTGTATTTGATTTGCCAAATTGCCCTGGATTCCCCAAAGTCTATGCAGGTTATATCCACTGCATTATCATTATCCACTTGTCTAACCACCTCATTGCAAATCAAACCTGCCAGATATGATCTCCCCCTGAAAAAGCAATGCTAACTATCTTTGATTAATCCTTGTCCCTACCAGTGAGATTTATTTTGCCCTTAGCATTTTTTCCGATTGTTTTACTACACTGAGGTTAGGTACACTGACCGATAGTTGCCTGGTTTATTCCAACCACGTTGCCTGAATAATGTTGCAACTATCCTCCAACACGTGAGTCCAGAAAGGATTGGAAAATTAAAGTCAGAGTCCTTGCAATCTCTTCCCTTGCCTCCAACATCAGCCCAAGGTGGTATTACTGTGTGTGTGAGAAACAAGTGGATAATTTACTGACTATAATAGGTCTTACAGAATACATGTCTTCTAATCAGCCTTTGTTCTTCAAAACACCACAGGCATCAGTTTTTACAACACATCTTCCAAGACAAGGCCATAAATCATATATCATCTTTCAATTAATAGTTATCATATAAAGGACTTCAGTCCCTTTCTCCCTCACACAATCTCTAAATCTCAGGCCTAATCTAACTCGACATTCTTTTCAAAATTTCTTTTCTCAAGACATATAAGTCTCAATTTGCAATATCCTTATTACATCTTTGTTAATTTTGTTCTTGTGATCATCAATGTAAAAGATAGCAGAAAGAGGAAATGAAAATATGTCCTCGCTTTGCTCCAAATGAGAATATCAGTCATTCTAATTTGATTATGGAGTTGGTGACAGTAATGTTTCCCTTAGGATCCAGTTGCAAAACATATTCTGGGGCATCAGAAATGTTTTCTACTTGCCATTCAACAACATCTTCCATTTATAGATATTTTCCAACCGATCTGTTCAGAGCCAGGCCTCTACACTACCATGGTCCTACAAGACCTTCTCAGCTTCCCTTCATTGAAGTAAACCATCACAAGGAGCATGACTTAACAAATAGTGACCATGAAAATGAAAGAAAGAGGTTGTGTTACCCTAAGCTTTCACAAGTTCTGGATGTCTTGAAGCACTTTGCAGTTGATGAACAATCCTTCTCAACATGTAGTCACTCTTTTCTAAAGTAGGAAAGTAGATTGAGGTTGCAATGTGGTGGCTAATTCAATACAATTGACAAGGAGCTTTTATCGCAGATTCGCACTGACTGGAAGCTGGATTGAGAACTGAATAAGTTTATCCATCAGATTGAATTGAATTCTACATCTCTAGATTTTCTAAACCTGCAATGTGTTTCAGATATAAAACTTTTAGACCACCTATGTTTTCCAAATATTTATGTCATTCTTATCATTAGATTAGTTGATCCCTCAAATTCAGAGAGGGCCAGTGTTAAGGAGAAAGAATAATGAAGCTGTTTTCTCCTCAGCGTGGAAGTGTAAGTTGCTACTGGTGGACATTTTCAAAATTTGACTCACTCAGGTGAGCACATTTGCGAAAGCTCTTTAATTATTGCTGTCAATATTCATCACCTAGCCACCTCTAAAAAAGTCTGTCAATTTGAAAGAGGCCACAATAATATTTGATTTCAAAAAAGCAAGAGTAAGCATTAGATTACTTACAGTGTGGAAACAGGCCCTTCGGCCCAACAAGTCCACACCGACCCGCCGAAGCGCAACCCACCCATACCCCTACATCTACCCCTTACCTAACACTATGGGCAATTTAGCATAGCCAATACACCTGACCCGCACATCTCTGGACTGTGGGAGGAAACCGGAGCACCCGGAGGAAACCCACGCAGACACGGGGAGAACGTGCAAACTCCACACAGTCAGTCGCCTGAGTCGGGAATTGAACGCAGGTCCCTGGCGCTGTGAGGCAGCAGTGCTAACCACTGTGCCACCGTGCCGCCCATTGTGCTTTCTGCATCATTGGATATAAACTTTGGCCACAATTTCCCATGCTCTCTCCATTACCCTGATTTCCTAAAGACCAAAAAGCAGTCCTTCCCATCCTTAAATATACCCAATGAAGAAATATTTACAACCTCCTGTGTCAAAAATTCCAAGGATTCATAACTCTTTGAGAAAAGGCATTACTCTGTGTCTCAAGCCTGAGTGATTGACAACTAACCCTGGGATTGTGTCCCTGTGTTCTAGATTCCCAAGCCAAAGGAAGCATCAAATCCCTTAGAATCTTTCAAGATTCAATGCAATCGCATCACATTCTTCTAAAATTTAAAAGTTTCTGTCCAAGTAACTCTGACTCTCACAGCAGTCAGTTTTCTAATCCTAGCTGTTGCAAGACTGTTCCAGTACAAGTATATCTTTCCCTAACAGGCATCATCATACCAAAGTCCTCTGCATAGTAGCAAGACTTCGTTATTCTTATTGCTCAATCCTGTTTCAATGAAGACCAATACACCATTTATTAACTAATTGTTTATGGTACTTGCATTTAGCTTTCTGTGTTCTTTGTATGATTGCAATCAAATGTCTCTGAACATCAACAATTAAAAGTTTCATATCTTTTCTACTGTTGCTGATCTCATGCCTCTCCACATTAAATTCTGTTCACCATCATATGGCTCATTTATTTACAAATTGTGTATAGTATGCAGAAACAGCAAATGGAATCATAAGCAGGGAATGTTGGGAAGAGCGCTCCATTGATTAGAGTCACACCTGGCACAAAGGAGAGTGATTGTGTTTGTTGGAGGTTAGTCACGTCAGCGCTAGGTCACCTCTGCAGAACTCTCTCAGGTTGGTATCCTTTGCTTCATCAATTACATTCTTCCATCATAAGGCCAGAAGTGGGAATGTTCACCAACGATTGCAAAATGATCAGTACCATTCATAACTCCCCAGCTACTAAAACCACCTAAATGAAAATGTAGCAAGTCCTGGACAAATATCCAAGTGAGGGTCGAGAATTGGGAAGTAACAATTGTACCACACAAGTTCCGGACAATGGCCATCATCAACAAGACAGAATATAACCATCACTCCTTATCATTCAATGGCATCACTACCACTAAATCTCCCACTATCAACATCCTGGGAGTTGCTATTGATCAGAAACTGAATTGGACTAGTCAGAGAAGCACTGTGACTACAAGAGCAGATTAGAGGAAGTCTGTGGCAAGTAACTCACCTCCTGACTCTGCTCAGCTGGTTCACAATCTACAAGAGCTCAAGTCAGGACTAAGTGAAATACTCCACATTTGCCTGAAAGCACAAAATTCCAACAATGCTCAAGGTGCTTAACAACATGAGGGGAAAATAGCCCACTTGATTGCCACCAAAATTGAGATATATCTACTCCCCCCCCATGCACAGTAGCAATGGTGTGTACCATTTACAAGATACACGGCAGAAATTCGCCAAGCCTCATAGGCAGCACCTTCCAAACCCACAAATACGAGAAGAACAAGGGCAGCAAATCCACCAGAACACCAAATTCCCCTCCAAGTTACTCACCACTGACTTGGAAATAAATCATATTTCCTTCAGTGTCACTGGGTCAATATCCTGGAACTTCACTTCCCAATGGCACTGATGATCCATTTACACCAAATAAAGAACAGATAAAGAAAGGAACTCACCACCACCTTCTGAAAGGTAACTGGAATGAGCAATAAATGCTGACCCAGCCCCAACATGCCTTGAGTGAATAAATAAGCTTCCCCTCCTCTGTGACTGTACTCACACCAGCACCAAAAGTCCACATAACATCCAGCCCCACGCTTGCTCTCCATGTTTCTCGTTCTCTTTTTTTCGGATGATCATTCCTGCCTGTGGCTGAGTCCTTTGTCATTTGAGAATATGGAGAGCTTAGCTGGAGCCTCAGTGGCTGGGAACTCTCTGTAAATCTTCAGAAGCATCCAACATTGACTGAGAATGATCAGCCCAGACCATGAACCAGCACCATGGCTCCAATACTGACCTTAACCCCAGCAGACAATGAAACAGTTTGAAGTGTGGTTACTGTTGTAAAATGGGAAATATACTCACAGCACATATTCAACAAATCACAGCAGAGCTCCTCTCCTGTTTCTAACCCTCAGCCAACAACTTTCAAATGGACTGTCTAGCCATTATTACAACATTTTCCACACACAAATTGGTTGTTCCACTTCTTGTATTGAACAGCAACTATAATTTAGAAGAACTTTGTTAGGCAGAAAGCACTTTTTAACATCCTGAGATAGTGAAAGATGATGTAAAATTAGTGTAAGACCCACTTTAGATCAGGTATCTGACTGGCAACAGTTTAAGTGAATATAGCCTTGTCCCAGTATGTTCAAGGTAAATGGAAAATCTACACCGACTGTTATTCTGAGCTTGGAATTAAGGAACATTGATGGGGCAGAGCAAAAATGAGTTTTACTCTGCATTTAATGTGTGCTTTTTTGACCTTTAAGTCACACTACAGTTAACAATTGCAAAAGTATTGCCTTTCCCAGCAATGAAAATTCCTCCCCTAGTAAGTACTTAAATTGCTTGAGAGATTTGCCTGACAGAAAAATCCATTTGGGCCACAAAATACAATAGACGTGTATTATGATGAATATGTAACAAAATTCACTCTCACTGCAAATCCTTCCAGTTGAAATCCTTTCACCATTGAAAATGCATCGGTGACAAAGAGAAGTCAGTGAGAGCAACTGGTGATAACAGAAGTGTCTGGTTTTTAACATGATGTGCATTTTGGAAAACAGCAGATTTTATTTTTCTCTGCCACTGTTGCTTTTAGGAGTTGCTGAAAACTAAAAGTATAGATTTTGAAACTTCTCATCGACATTACAAATGCTACATCACTATTGTTGACGTAATTCATTCCCTATTCCTGAGATGCTGCCTGACCTGCTGTGCTTTAACCAGCAACACACTTTCAGCTGTGATCTCCAGCATCTGCAGACCTCATTTTTTACTCGTAATTCATAATTGACTCACCTCTTGAATTATTGAATCCTTACAGGAGAGAATCCCTACAGTGTGGAAACAGGCCCTTCAGCCCAACAAGTCCACACTGACCCTCTGAAAAGTAACCCATGCAGGCCCATTCCGCTACCCTATATTTACCCCACACTAATGTACCTAACCTACACATCCCTGAACACCATGGGCAATTTAGCATGGCCCAATTCACCTAACCTGCACATCTTTGGATTGTGGAAGGAAACTGGAGCAGCCAGAGGAAACCCATGCCATCACCAGAGAGAATGTGCAAACTCCACACAGTCACCTGAGTTTGATATCAAACCTGGATCCCTAGTGCTGTGAGGCAGCAGTGCTAACCACTGAGCAATTATCTTGTAAAATCACTCACACAGTCAGAAAACTTTTGGAGATTCAAAAGAAATAAAGTCTAATATCCTGAAATCTAACTGAGATTCCTTGCTTCCCTTCTTAGCTATCTAGTAGTGGCTAGAACATTTTAATAAGTGCCCTTTCTTCCAGTTGCTTTGCAGTTCTTCAAGGATCTGATCCTCATTTCCTTTTTCCTTTATCTACAATGAGGACCTTTTGTGGCATCATCCATCGTCAAGAGGTCATTTTCCACATGTACTAATGATGTACTTCTCCGTTTTTATTCCAGTTATCTCAAGGTCTTCACTGCCTGTTTCAGACTGTTTGTCTGATGTCTTATCACAAATGAACCTCAATTCCTTCCAGTTAAACATGGCTGTTATAAAATTCATGACTTTCCTACTTGCCAAAAAGACCCACACACTGACTGCTGATCCCACATAGTTTGTCCTTTTTTTCTGACCCAAATTGTTGAATTCCATGTAAGCTCCTAAACAGTTGGAAAGCTAGGTTTCAATAGTTGATTCTTATGGGTCAACATGTGGCTTACTTATTTGGAAGGGACCAAAACTGGGGAATATCAACTTACCCAGTCTGAAAGCTGAGTCAGTACAGACATGCAGATGAAATCAAGAGACCAAAAATGGGTGACAAAAGTCTCAAGGAGCCTCAAATGTAGGTGATACTCCAAAGCACCATTGGCTGACCTCATAATACTATGGTTGACCCTCAATAGTTTCTATTGTTGCTTCTGATTCCAATATCTTCCTATTCCCAAGGACATGATATCTATTCCAATCTAATGTCTGGCTCCAGCACTACCTCAGCTTACCTGGTGATGAAATTGTTATTTGTTGATTTATCACCTCTCGGCTCATATATTCCACAGTTTCTTTTGACTATCCTCCTATTCTCTATATACCATAGACTTCAGCTCATCCAATATCTTGCCATTCTGCACCAAGTTCAACCTTTCCATCACTAACACCAACATGTTGACCAACATTTGGATTCCAATTCTCCAGCATCTTCAATTTAAAACTCTCATTGTTAGACTGAAAGCCGACCTTGGCCTCTTTCTCCCTGTCTCTATAATCTCCTGCAAACCTGTCATCCGAAAAGAATATTCATTCATCTGTTTTTGTATGCCTTCACCATTTCAGTAGACGCTAAGCCTTCTGCTGTCTATGATCTAAATTCTCTTATTCTCTTCATAATCACCTTTGCTTTGTCTCCTCCTTACATACGTACATCACTGTAAAACATTGAGAAGTTTCTCTACATTGCAGATGCTCTATAAATGCAATTTGTTGTTTTCCGAAATAAGTAAGTATAATCACCACAAAAACACAGGCAGAATCTCTCTCAGTGGTTTTGAATATAAATAGATCTGACAATCTGTGTTTCAAATCTCAATCAAATTCACTTCAATATGAAGACATACAGAACTGTAAGAAACATCATTGCTCTTTATTATGACTTTCTCCCCTTTCATTAAGTTCAATTAGAAAGTATATCCATTCATTTATTTGAATCTTATTTGAAACTTCAAAAGAAATTTGCAGGGATAGACATTTTTTCCATTTTGTGCACTAATTTAATAAGAGGATTCAGTGCTGGAGAATATTACAGAGATAATGGGCAAGGGCACGGAGAGATTTGAACACGTGCCATTATCAGAAAGATTTGCACACTTTTCTTAATCATTGGATGTCCCAAAGCATTTCAGAGCCAATGAAATAGATTTAAAATGGATTCATAGTTGAAATGGAGAAAACATAGTAGCTAATTTTATGACAGCAAACTTTGGTGACTAGATAGTCTGCTTTCTTGTAATGTTGACTAATGTATGAATAGTCGTGTAAAAAATGAGGTCTGCAGATGCTGGAGATCACAGTTGAAAATGTGTTGCTGGTTAAAGCACAGCAGGTTAGGCAGCATCCAAGGAATAGGAAATTCAACGTTTCGGGCATAAGCCCTTCATCAGAAATGAGAAGAGTGTGCCAAGCAGGCTAAGATAAAAGGTAGGGAGGAGGGACTTGGGGGAGGGGCGATGGAGATGTGATAGGTGGAAGGAGGTCAAGGTGAGGGTGATAGGCTGGAGTGGGGTGGGGGCGGAGAGGTTAGGAAGAAGATTGCAGTTTAGGAGGGCGGTGCTGAGTTGAGGGAACCGACTGAGACAAGGTGGGGGGAGGGGCAATGAGGAAACTGGAGAAATCTGAGTTCATCCCTTGTGGTTGGAGCGTTCCCAGGCGGAAGATGAGGCACTCCTCCTCCAGCCGTTCCGCCGTCATTTCCGCCACCTCCAAACGTCATCCGCCGTCATTTCCGCCACCTCCAAACGTTCATCCGCCGTCATTTCTGCCAGCTCCAAACGGATCATCCGCCGTCATTTCCGCCACCTCCAAACGGCTCATCCGCCGTCATTTCCGCCACCTCCAAACGGATCATCCGCCATCATTTCCGCCACCTCCAAACGGACCCCACCACCAGGGATATATTTCCCTCCCCTCCCCTATCAGCGTTCTGCAAAGACCACTCCCTTCGTGACTCCCTCGTCAGGTCCACACCCCCCACCAACCCAACCTCCACTCCCGGCACCTTCTCCTGCAACCGCAGGAAATGTAAAACTTGCACCCACACCTCCTCCCTCATTTCCCTCCAAGGCCCCAAGGGATCCTTCCATATCCACCACAAGTTCACCTGTACCTCCACACACATCATCTATTGCATCCGCTGCACCCGATGTGGCCTCCTCTACATTGGGGAGATGGGCCGCTTACTTGCGGAACGCTTCAGAGAACACCTCAGGGACGCCCGGACCAACCAACCCAACCACCCCGTGGCTCAACACTTTAACTCTCCCTCCCACTCCACCGAGGACATGCAGGTCCTTGGACTCCTCCACCGGCAGAACATAACAACACGACGGCTGGAGGAGGAGCGCCTCATCTTCCGCCTGGGAACCCTCCAACCACAAGGGAAGAACTCAGATTTCTCCAGTTTCCTCATTTCCCCTCCCCCCACCTTGTCTCAGTCGGTTCCCTCAACTCAGCACCGCCCTCCTAACCTGCAATCTTCTTCCTGACCTCTCCGCCCCTACCCCACTCCGGCCTATCACCCTCACCTTGACCTCCTTCCACCTATCACATCTCCATCTCCCCTTCCCCAAGTCCCTCCTCCCTACCTTTTATCTTAACCTGCTTGGCACACTCTTCTCATTCCTGATGAAGGGCTTATGCCCGAAACGTCGAATTTCCTATTCCTTGGATGCTGCCTAACCTGCTGTGCTTTAACCAGCAACACATTTTCAACTAATGGATGAATAGTTCCCAGGGTACTGGAGGAACACATTTGGCCTTCAAAATAGAACCACATGATCTTTTGCATCCACTCAAGCAAGCAGATCTCAGATTTAATAACTTGTCCAAATGATGGCATTTCATTAACAATGCTGCACCTCGGTCAGTGTCAGCATCAATTTTAATTTTCAGGTTTTGAATGGAGAATCAAACTTGGAACCTTGAGGCAAAGAGACCATGTAGAATAGCTGTGTACTGACAGCACTTGACTTAGTTCACAACTGAGTTTTAAACATGGTTTAAATATGACGCCACAATCCTTGGAGGTCCCAGCAGTGGCAAGAACTTCCATTTGTGGTGAAAGGGAAAATAGGAGGAGTGGGTCACCTTACAAGCAGCACAGTGGCTCAGTGGTTAGTATCGGACCCTGGGTTCAACTCTACCCTCAGGCAACTGTGGAGCTTGCAAATTTTCTAACTGTGTCTGTGTGGTTTTCCTCCCAGTGCTCCAGTTTCCTCCCACTGTCTAAAGAAGTGCAAGTTAGGTACATTGGCTATGCTAGATTGCTCCATAGTGTCCAGTGATGTGTAGGCTAGGGGGAGTAGAAATGGGAAATGCAGGCCTAGGTTAGGGAGTGTGTCTTAGTGAGATGCTCTTTGAAGGGCCAGTGTGAATTTGATGGACCAAACAGTCTAGTTCCATGCTGTATGGATTCTATGAAGCATGGCAAAGAGGTAATGAGACATGTTTCTGAGAGTAGTATGAGAAATATCACAAGATCTCACACTTTCCAACATTGCCGAATCCTGATCCTGGTTAAATTCTGCCCATTGTTACTAAGGGTGCGAGGAGATCTAGATAGTAAGTCAATTTCCTTCATGATCTAGGACTTTTCCCTTTCCCTACCCCTACTCCAACAAGGGGGTGGCCCCTAATAGCCAGATAATCCCTGACCTTGTCTGCAACACCATAAACCAGAATCTGCCTAGAGAAGACAAAAACCTTGCCTTTTTGCAATTAGATTTCCCCCAAGGTGTAGGCCTCACTGGATGGATTTTAGGACCCAATAGGCACTACCTTTTGATTGGCTGACAACCTTAACAACTAATATTGAGGCCTGTAGTAGGCCTACAGGAGAGGGTGTGTCTCTCCTCTATCATCTCTCAATGAGCCGATTGGCGGGCAACCAAATGAGTTTTCTCACCAATAGGGAGGTCACCCCCTAAAACCCTTGACCCTACACTTCCAAACTAATAGAAAATTCTGGTAAAGACACTTACACGTGAAAAAAGAAAACAAAAAAGATAGATAATGTTGTGGCGTGGGGAGGACATTATTTAAAGAATTTGGAGAGGAAAAGAAGAGTGAAAATGGGACAATAGTTGTAAGGACAATAGAGTTAAATTTATGTTTTTGAGACATGTAATGATAATAGCAGAATTAATGCAAGGATCTCCAATGAGTGACGAGAGAAAACTTAAAAATACTATCTAACATGGAAAGTGGGATCGGAACTTGATTGTCACTCTTTCCAGGAAGCAGGAAGGTGAATCCCATGGAGAAGATGAGCCAGAAAAGGATATGAAGGATGATAAATGACAAAATAAAGCAAGATGGAAGTTCAGGGTGAGGACAAGGGTGATCTCTCCTGTTAATTTTGTTCAGTGTAGGAAAGTGAGAGAACATGATAGAAGGAACTAATCAAATGGTGTCAATTTAAATTTAAGGCCTATTTTAAAGAGGAGAGAGAGAGATATTTCAAGGAGGAATGGCAGGGCTTAGGGCTTAAGTAGTAGATAGTATGGCCACTAATGATGGAGATGGAGGTCAATAGTGGAAGAGCACATAGACTTACCTTTACTGATTGATTCTGCAAGGGTTCTCCAAATATCCCTTGTGTGAATTCAGTAGAATATTGACTAGAACGACCACATAAAGACAGGTCGGCAAACAGAAATTTGTCTAACTTTGGCCAAACATTATTAACTTTCAAATCAAACTCTTGAGTGCACTCAACCTAGCACTGGTTGCCAAGCGACAACATTGCCTGTGTTAAGGTTCTGAAGGTTATAGTATTTAATCTAAGGCTACGTGATTAAGAGTCAGTATTGGAGTACAAAAAATACCCGACAGACCATGAAATCTTACTCAATTCAAAACAAATCGTGGATTTGTATTCCACAAACTTTGTTAGAAATTAGCAATAGGTAGTGCAAGATAATGATTTTTCTATTTTCTTTTATGTTTTCAGTGTTCTCCCCCTATCTCCTGTATCTCATACTCTGTTAGCTTCACTCAACTAATAGTTTCTGTGCACTGGTCTCTTCAGCAAATACTGGAAGAACTTTTCAGAAGTCATAGCCAAAGTTGATCTCGAGATCATGTAAATGTACAAATTTTGAAAAGGATCAACAGGCAGTGACTGGGAGATGCAACTCTGTTTGTTCCATGTTAACCCTTTGATACTGAGGAACATTGTCAGCTGTTGTCTAAACTGAGTTGAGCTGCTCGAGCTTTGCTTCAGCAGTATACTGTATATTGAAGTAGTGTTAGTCGTCTTAAACAATAGCAAAACAGGTGCCCATTATATATCTCAAATAATTTTCTTTTCAACGTGTTATTCAAACAGTTATTGCTGATTGTTAATTAAACTTTTATAAAATTCGAACTACTTCATGCTGTTTCTGCTATTCAGTTGCTGCTATTTGATGGCTTATGAGAATTCCATTAAGAAGAAGATCATTGTCTGGTATAACAGCCTGTACAGAATATAAGCTGTTTGAACCTTAAAATTAGCATCACCCATTGAGTGCTTTGATTGACCCTATCTTTCACTCTTACCTCTGGGACTTTTTCTCACAAAGCAAGTAACTTTAGAGGTGCTGAATTGGATAACCAAGAACTAAAAGAAAGGTACACTATAAAAGGAATAAAATCAAAGAATAAAAGGAAGTTACAGGTGAATTGACCAGAAACAGGAATACAGACCTTGGAAAACAATTTCCTTAGGTAACAATATGCAGGAACGTTCTACGTAGTGTTTATCAACAATGAGGGTTTCCATAAAAGCAAATTTCTGCAGACACTAGATTAGATTCGTTACAGTGTGGAAACAAGCCCTTCAGCCCAACCGACCCTCTGAAGAGTAACCCACCCAGAACCATTTCCCTCCAATCACTTGTGGGCAATTTAACATGACCAATTCACCTGACCTGCACATCTTTGGATTCTGGGAGGAAACCCACACAGACAGTCACCCAAGGCTGGAATCAAACCTGGGACCCTGGTGCTGTGAGGCAACAATGCTAACCACTGGGCCACCATGCCACCCTTAAATCTTAGCTAAATACAAAACAGGTTGAAGGTTTTCAACAGATCTCAGCATCCGTGGAGAGAGAAATAAAAAGTAACATATTGAGTCCAGTATGACCCTGAAGTTGTGAAGTTGTGAAGTAGTGTCAAAAGGTTATCTGTTTCTCTCTCCACAGATGCTGCTGGACCAGCTAAATTTCTCTCGCAGTTTTTGTTTTTAATTTGAAATATCCCAATGTGCTTTGGAAGGTGAATTTGACAGATGTTTGTTTCCAGGAAGAGGAACAAAATGGGTGGAAGCAGATTCATTGGTCATTCAACACCTCTTCGATAATTCCTTGCCACTGAAGTTGATTAAAGAGAGGACCAGCTGGATATCTGAACAGGCCACTGATGTAACACAGGCCCAGTTTCTGCTCCTGTTGAAAGTGAAAGACCCCGATATGTAACGTGTTTCTGAAACATACAGATTTGGTTCAATAGTTAACCTCTATGAAGTTTGTTGACTTCAGTTGGCAGTACTTTAGGGAACTCCAATTGGTCTCAGTAGTTTGATGGTAAAGTTATATTCTATGACTGGAGACCAGAATTTATAAACATTCACTTAAGCACAATTAATGACATGGGAGAAGTAGATACTTAGCTGCATGATCTATGGTTTTCAAGTGTTAATAAAGTTCAACAGATAGTGAGGAGTTGTGGTTCTGTTTGCTGGGCTGGAAATTTGTGTTGCAGACGTTTCGTCCCCTTTCTAGGTGACATCATCAGTGCTTGGGAGCCCCCTGTGAAGCGCTTCTGTGATGTTTCCTCTGGCATTTATAGTGATTTGTACCTGCCGCTTACGGTTGTCAGTTCCAGCTGTCTGTTGCTGTGGTCGGTATATTGGATCCAGGTCGATGTGCTTATTGATTGAATCTGTGGATGAGTGCCATGCCTCTAGGAATTCCCTGGCTGTTCTCTGTTTGGCTTGTCCTGTAATAGTAGTGTTGTCTCAGTCGACCAGCTACCCTTAGTAGCCACACACTCAGATGACAAGCAACATGAGTTCGACTGAGACTAAATGCGGAGGAAACATCACAGAAGCACTTCACAGGAGGCTCCCAAGCACTGATGATGTCACCTAGAAAGGGGACGAAACGTCTGCAACACAAATTCCCAGCTCGGCGAACAGAACCACAACAACGAGCACCCGAGCTACAAATCTTCTCCCAAACTTTGAAGATAGAGAGGAGATTAGAAACTGGGATAAGCAAGATTTTCTTACTGATTTAAATTATTGGGTTCATTTTAAGAGAGTGGAACTCCCCAATTGATTTTCCACTCAGTTCCACCTATGTTGGCACATCTTGCCCAATTTGTACAAAGTAAAAATTTTCCTGACTGTGTCATAGCAATTTTTTATTTTTTTGGATTACTCCTTTATCGTCATTATGTCAAAATCCTGAAGTTTGATAGCACTGCGTGGTTTAAGATAGTGGTTCAGCAAATACCTTCTCAAGGGAAACCTGAAATGGGCATTACATGTTGTCCTTGATGAACATCCTGAGATGGAATTTAACAAAATGTAAACTTTATCCATATTGTCTAATTGTTTTTTGGAGAGTGGATCATTTTACTGTCAATGAAGGATCATCGAAACTTCTTCAGAAATCAATGAGACACTGATTGTTTCTAGCCAATAGTTGGCGTTGGAGCACCAGTAACAATGCAATGTCCCTTAAATAAATTAGAACATCTCTCTGTCAATGATGGTCTCCAGGGATTCATTCACTTGAGTGAAAGAATCTCATAAGTCATTTTGTGCTGATGACAACAATGAATTATAGATCTCTCGCAGGCGTGGAAGAGCTGTCATAAATCAGTCTCCAGTCAGATATCCTCTAACTGGACAGGTCACCTGGCACAATGGGAGAAAACAATTTATTTTAAATCCACGGCTAAGAAAAAGAATGCACTGTTCCTATTTTACTTTTAGTATGTGTAAAACAAAGCAAGATTGAAGATTACTTCAAAAGCTTTGGTTTTATTACTTTGCCAGAAGCTCCATTAATGTTTTAGAAGTATTGGTTTTAGGCTGATTTCCAACATGACTGTTGCAGAAAGGTTTGTCCGTTGCTGTGACTGAATCAGAAACATGTTTACACTTAAGGGATCCATCTGAGTGAAGCACGGATCCAAAGTGTGTTGGATTTAAAATCTTTTGTCCAAGGTGAATCATAAAGAGAATTCGATTGCCATCTAACTTCTGCCATTCTCCATTCTTTCCACTCCGGAGACTGGGCTATAATTCTGCACTTCAATCAATGCAAAGTAAATAATTTTAATGAGTTCATATAATAATAAAAGCCATTGAGAGCGAGAGACAAACACACCGGCTGAAGTGCGGTCTCTGGAGTGGAGAAAATTTCCACCGTTGTAATTTACACTGACAGGGTATCGAAGTGTGAGTCTTCAAAGTAATAAACATGTCTTTGCTGAATTTAGGACCTAGGGGAAACTCCTCTTAATGAAATCAATTTAAAATGCTAAACTGTTCCTTACATTTTTCAACCATGCGACTCAATTAATGCACTTTCCATAGCAGGTGTGTAAATGCAAAAAATGTTACTGTGTTTGTCATAATGACATATCCCCTGTGCAAATCAAACACGGGGTATTGGGTATTCGTTCCTGTGTTGTTTCTCATTGCTTCTTTGTTCTTGTTTTGCTTCAATGACAGAAAGGTCAGCTTTCAGTGCAAGTGTATACGAGGGGGGAAAGGAGATGTGGTGTTCCAGGCGAGTGAATCAGCAGTGCAGAGGTTATGCAGGCTTGGTAGTGAATGCAGGAAGGTGATGCATACAACAGTGAGGGCAGTAGAACATGAAGCTTTCTGTGTGCCTGACAGAGACAGAATGAGTCGAAGAGCGTGCTGCTGGAAAAGCACAGCAGGTCAGGCAGCATCCGAGGAACAGGCGAGTTGACGTTTCTGGCATATGTCCTGCATTAGGAATTTGGAGGAAGAAGGGGGGGCCTCCCTTCCCCCCCCTCCACATTCCTGATGAAAGGCTTATGCACAAAACATTGACTCTCCTGTTCCTCTGATACAGCCTGTGCTTTTCCAGCGCCACACTCTTCGACTCTGACTCTCCAGCATCTGCAGTGCTCACTTTCTCCTAGGGACAGAATGAGTGCAAGGTGACAGAGAGAAAATGGTGACGCTTACACTGGAGAAGTGGAGAGGTTCGTCGAGCTGCTCCCAGTGTTGCTGCACGTTCCTCCAGGCAGTTGAGATTACACAGATAAAAGTGGCAACCTCAAGGCAGCCTGGCAGGTTCAGGTGTTGTGCTTTGCTGTGTTGGCCCTGTCAGAAGAGGATGATGCACCTTGCTGACACCCCTACCCTAGCAGGATCTCCAGGTCCTTGCACAGAAAACAGGGCATGTTTCTCCCCTGATTTGTTGTCCAAGGCAAATGTTGTACATCGTGCAAGGCAGAGATCCCAGGACATCCCAGCAGTGATTAAATATTTCTAGCGACAGCGACCGGGAGAATCAGGCTAGTATTGGATGAGTGGAGCAACGTGGAGGCATGGTAGGTAGTTAACCTGCTGAGTTTGGGATGCTCACACAAGAACTCAGCCTCACAGAGAGAAACTGTCTGCAAAATTCAACAAAAGGTGACATTTCTCCAAAATATGATGCAATTCAGCCTTATGTATTCTCAGCACAGAGGAGCAGTGGGGGATAACTTTCACTGGTTCCCCCAACTTGAATGTTTCCCTTTGACTCTCTTTAAGTTTCAATAATCTAACTTAAGTCATATTTAAAAAAGCCTCATCTATTTGAAATATTGATAAAACTTGAGTTTACACAGGCTGCATGCGCAGGCACTTGAATGAGCTAACATACTACTGGGAGGCTTCCAGGTAACCATGCTTTACTAAGAACATAAATTTCCAATTATCTCACATCCATAAACCTGTCAGCTTGAATTTCTCAACTGGGGTTTCCAGCATTTCAGAGTGGCCCGGTGTGAACTCTTCTGTCGAAAATTATAGGAGTTTTCAAAGAAAATTTCTCATTCTAAGCAGGCACTTCAAAGTCAGGACTCAGGGTCTTTCTTAGGTGGCATCTTTCAGACAGGAAATTGATAACACAGTTTATGTGTCCCTCAGAGACCCCATGGCAATATATCAAAGGAGAGCTGTAGAGTTGTCAGCAATGTCCTCAGCAAAAGTCATCCCTTAGATCATAGAATAGAATCCCTAAAGCGTGGAAACAGGCTATTTGGCCCAACAAGTCCACATCAACCCTTCAAAGATCAACCCACTCAGACCCATTCCCCTATCCTATTACTCTACATTTACCACTGACTAGTGCATCTAACCTACACCTCCTGAACACTATGGGCAATTTAGCAACACATTTTAAGCTTTTATTGTAGTATGGCAATAATCAGCACCTATAAAGTGCCCCAGACACCATTTGATACCTGGCTCACTCCATGCACTGCAGCAGACCTAGCTAGCATTATAAAGAAACCTAACACTCCAGACAACTTTCCGTTTGTAAAACTTCAACTAGAAGGGAAGATTCAGAAGTGCACTGCAAGCTGTTAGATATTAACTACTGGGATGGATGGACGAGGGTGAAGGGATTGTATAATTCTATAAGGCAACACCAGGTCAAAATCTGCCTTCTGATTGACTTTTGAGATTATAAGAATGTAAGAAGACTTTGACGGTATCCAATGGTTATTTTTGTTTTTTTAACTCATACTCTGTACCCATTGTGTAGTTTTGGAAGGCCTCTACCTACTTGTATATCAAACATCTCACTCACTCTCCACTGACTTTGAAGAAGAATGCCCTGTTTCTCAGAATGCTTAGATGATTGATTGCTGGGCAAAGTCATTCCAATCATAAGTTCTGTTGTGGTTGGTAATCCCTCTTCCATCACTGTTGAAAGAAATGCAGCAATAACAAGAGCAATTGCTTTGTTTCTTGACAGTTAGTGATTATTGATTTGATCATACGTACCACACCTCCTGCTCGATCACCTGAGTTTGGATAGTGGGGTAATGATGTGACATATATTATTTCTCACTGAGTAAACAGGTCTAGAAACAGTGTGCCAGTGAGCTGTGGTCTATTATCAGATATCATCTGAACAGGAGCACCAAATAAAACAAAAGTGTTCATCATTGGCAATTGCACTTGTGTTGCTCAGCTGTCAAAAATCTGAAATATGGAAAAGTAATCTTTTGCAAGAATGCAATCTTCCCCACATGCTGAAAATATCTCTGATGCTAATTGTGTCCAAGAAGTGGATGGAATATTTTGTGGATGTGGAGGCTCCCTCTGCTGCTGGAGTTGATACCTAGGGCTTGTTATGTGTTGTATATATGCAAAAGTGGTTAAATATCCTGATTTATTCCTGGTTAGTGCACATCTATCTGGATGTATCACTATCTGGTATGGAAATTGTACCATTCAAGTTCAGAGACAGTTACAGAGGGTGGTAAATCAGCCCAGACAATCACAAAGGCCAACATCCCATCTATAGAATCCATCTACCAGGCTCGCTGTCAAGGAAAGGCCACCAGAATTCTTAAAGATCAATCCCACACTGGCAATGTTTTTCTAAAACCTATATGATCGGGAAGAAGGTACAGAAGCCTGAACACATGCACCAGCCAGTTTTGAAACAGTTTCTACCCTTCTGTTGTTAGAATACTGAATGGACTCACAAACTCTTAACATTCGCCTGCACCCATGTTTTTGTTTTTGTCACTTTATTCATTATTTACTTATCCATGCTACTTAACTTAGTGAGCTGCCCGTATTGCTCACAAGACAAAGCTTTTCACTGAGCCTTGGTACATGTGACAATAACTTCAATTCAATTTAATTAATGTGCTATCCTTCTTGTGCCTTCAACACATGTCCCTGGTTCGACATGCACATGCTATTTGTAATAGAAAATCTTTGGCCTGGAAAATGACTGGTATGATATACTCAGTTTGTCTCTGTATGGACAAAATGAATGAATTCTCTTAGGGCCTTCTTTGAGAATATCAGTACATCCTTGGACAATTATCTTTGCCAACTGTTATACCTGATCTTCTTGGCTGGTTTTGCTGCTGCTGGATCATTGGCATTTACCGGGTAGGACATTTTGGGATGACAGTATGACCTTCCAGATTGGCACTGCACAGAATTGTTACACACTGTGACACAGTCAATCATATGATATATCATGGAGCACATCTTGCTGAAGTACATCTCTTTCAATATGCATTTAGATAATAATTTTAGATTTTAAGGTGGATCATTCTGCCTTTTCAGGTCAAAAGATATTAATGGTTGGAAAATCTTCTAACTGCCCTCTACTGTCAAGATGGTGTGTGAAGTTAACAACATGACAAAAACTGTTCATCTGAAATTTGTCTTCGCTTTGTTGATCTGAACCTCATTACTGGCAGTGGTGCATTTTCCTTACACTTTCTATGCTGCCAATGTTGTGGTGCTATATGGTTTTCTTGGTCACCTATTGTCTGACTTGGTCTTTGGAATCTGATTCCTTGTATATGTGTTCCCAATGTTCTTTAGTGCCACACACATTACAGATATCAAGAGAAGCTGGACAGCTTTTGGGTAGATGGAACAAATTGCAGATTTTATTTGCTTGGTGCTATTAGCTTTTGGGAGTTTATGATCACGTAATTTTGTGGCAGGAAACTATTTTAGGCAATTTCCATATAGTTTCTTGAGTTTGTTAAGAAACAGCAGTTTGGATCGATACATTCTTTAATTAGGCAAAGGAAGTGTAGAACTGTGACAATCCTTTCTTCCAGGTGATGGAATATGAATAAAAATTTCTAGCATCAGGGAAAAAGAACAAAAAAAAACTGTGATAATCAAAGATGTTTCACTGATACCAGTGGACAACAGGCCGGTGACACAGAATGCATTAGTCTGGTTGAAGGTGTGAAGGCAGCATCTAGTTGAAGTGATCGAGAGATCTACCCTGAGTTTTCCACCTCCTGTTCTAGTCTCTCTTCCATCTGGAGAAGAAAGCTCACTGTCAAAGACTACAAGGGCTATCCTATAAGGACTCCCAAGCACTTGTCAATATATCCCTCTTTCTAGGATCTGGAAGCTTATACCCTATCAATCAGTTATCTAAATTCTTTTGAATAATGACATTGGGACAGCTACACATGACATCAGATGAGCATTGTTCAATGTCTACCTCCATTTGAAGGATAGATGTTATTCTTTCTCAGAGCAAAAACTTCTTTTTTTTCCAAATAATCCATTGATAGCATTGTATGTATGGTGCCAGCTAAGTCATTGACTCTAGTTCAATGGGGCACCATGACATCAGTGATTCTTAAGATTTTTCCTTTCTAAGAGATCTGTTTATATTAGTTGCACAGGAAATACTAAACCTGATGTATAAAAGCACTCTGTTTCCAAGAGGACTTGAATTTCTAACAGAATATTATGCTGACCTTAGCAACAGTGTTGGCTATACCTAAAGGATGGAGCTGTGTTGATCTGTCACTGTCACTTTACACTTATATCCACTGTCAAGTAATGTGTCAATGCTATGGTACTTTCCCATGCTGAATGATCCTTCCTAATGGTTTTATCTGGTGTAGAAGGAATGAAACTTTCTAACCAGTTCTTCTTCAGAAACATTTTACTCATGTCCTTTGCTGAAGTATCTTCCAACAATCTGAAACAGACTCTTGGGTTGTGGTTGTAAGGCATGAGGAGAAAGTGAGGACTGCAGATGCTGGAGATCAGAGTCAAGAGTGTGGTGCTGGAAAAGGAACCCATCCTGGTGAAGAGCTGTTGCCCAAAATGTCAATTCTCCTGCTCTTTGGATGCCGCCCTGACCAGCTGTGCTTTTCCAGCACCACACTCATGAGTCACAGTCTGTTGATCCTAAGTTTTTGCCTTGAGGTAGTCCTTGAGAGCCTTCTAGTTCTTTCTTCCATGGATGTTTTAATTCTGCAAAACCCCTCTTTCCCAACGGCAAGCAAGACTTTTAGAACTTTTTTCTCATGATCATCAATCATGTAGTCTATAAAATAAAATGGTACGTGTTGTTATTAATTCAGTAAGAATGTCCCTGAATCTCCAATCCATAATGAGGTTTCTGCTACCCATTCCACTTTAAAAAGAATTGAACTGTAATAGCAGACAAGAGTATACAAAAATAGGCAGAAAGGGAATCCACAAAGGGAGATGTAGTCCTGTCATTTTGTATATTTTTGACAAGTAGAGTTGTGAGTAAAAGTTTTATGCTGTTGATCTTTTTGAGTAGTGTTAGCAAACATGGCTATATGACAGGGATCCTGAATAGGGTATACTGTTATAGACAGAGTGACTGCATTCTGGTTTCTTCATTGTCCTATGTACATTGTAAGAACAAACTCCATCCACAGTAGTAGACACAATCTACCCATTCACCCGTCACAATTGTCTCCTTTCAAGTCCTCTAAGATAATCTGAGTAAGATTTATTTTTCAGAACAGTGAAAATCAGAGCCATTAACTTTGACAATCAGAAACATTCGTTGGAAATTAACAATTTCAACTAAGATCTCAAAAAAAAGTATAAAACTTTAAGGATGTAAAATATCCCCAACCTGCCCCCACAAGAAGAAATAACTCATTGTGAACCCATAGGCTGCTGCAAGACCAATTGAAGAAATTGAGAGCTCCTTTCAAAAATTTAACTCACTCCAAAATACATCTAGGGAAAGGCCAAGTCATTGTCAAGACTACATAGGAACATTCCACATATTTCTCTCTGGAGATCCTCAGTTGGTATTCTTTGTAAGTGTGAGCAGAGCAAGGGTCACATCAATACACATTGCTTTGACAGTTTTAGCTGGTTGTGTGAAATTATATTGTCCATAGTGCATGTACTTCAAGTGGAACAACTATAAATTCTTCTGACACCAAAAAGGATTTCAAACTAGTGGCAATTACACCTTGTGATTACATCATTTTTCAAAAAGACAATCACTTTTTCGAACTAGCACTGCACGATTCGATTATGTACGTTTGTACTAAAGCTGGCGTCGTAGTAAAGAGGCACATATAAATATATATGTCACTCAACACTGTGAATAGCAGTTTCTGGATTGATAGAGCAGCAAGTATCTTAAGCTTTCTTGAAAAGGAAACCTAAAAACCATAGCTGCCAAATATTTTTTGGGAGTTAATTTTGTTTCCCCAATAATTAGATTGAAAATGATTGCCCTATTTTATTTCATTTGTAAAAGAACTGACTAGCTCAGACAGCTCAACAAGTGAATGATTCTCATTCAAAGATTGGTCTTTAACATATAATATTTCTTTCAGAAAAATGGATACTAATGCTTCTGAAGAAGAATTGGAACAGACATAATGAGTTGGTGTTTGGATAGTCAGTTCAGCCGCAATGGATCAATTGGCCTCTATCTGCACTATAGGGGGCTATGATGTTGTGGCCACAATGGAGACGTGGGTTTCACAGGGGCAGGAATGGCTGCTAGATATTCCCAGGTTTAGAACATTTAAAAAGAACAAGGAAGGTGGAAAAAGAGGAGGGGGTGTACCATTGCTAATTAGAGAGTGCATCACAGCTACAGAAATGAAGGTTGTTGAGGAAGGTTTGCCTACTGAGTCAGTATGGATGGAAGTTAGGAACAGCAAGGAAGCATTCTGGATCAGTGGTGCTGGAAGAGCACAGCAGTTCAGGCAGCATCCAACGAGCACAGCAAGGAAGCAGCCACCATAGCAGTAGAGAGATTGAAGAACTGATAAGCTGGCAGATTTTGGAAAAATGCGGATGTAGTAGGGTTGTTGTTATGGGTGACTTCAACTTTCCCAGTATCGACTGGAACCTCCTCAGTGCAGATGGTTTGGATGGAGCTGTTTTTGTTAGTGTGTTCAGGAGGGTTTCCTTACTCAGTGTGTAGACAGGCCGATGAAAGGATCGGTCATTTTGGATTTAGTACTCAGCAATGAGCCAGGACAGGTGTCAGATCTTGTAGTGCCTCACGTTTACCATAGCCTTGGAGAGGGAAAGGAGCAGTCACCAAGGGAAGATATTTATTTGGGGAAAAGGAAATTATGACATTATCAGATAGGAGTTGAGAAGTAGAGACTGGGAGCAATTGTTCCACAGAAAGGGCACAGCAGACATGTAGAGACTGTTTAAGGAACAGTTGTTGCGTGTGATGCAAGAATTTGTTCCTCTGAGACATGTAAGAAGGGGTAAGATTAAGGAGCCTTAGATGACGAGAACAGAGAAGCTTCTCATCAAAAGGAAGAAGGCAACTTACGTAATGTGGAGGAAACAAAGATTCAGCACAGCTTTAGACGATTACAGGCTTGCTAGAAAGGAGCTCAGAAATGGACTGAGGAGAGCCAGGAGGGGGCAGGAGAAAGGCTTGGCAGGATGGATTAGGGAGAACCCAAAGGCATTTTACTCATATGTGAAGAATAAAAGGATGATCAGGAAGAAGGTAGGGCTGATCAAGGAGGGAACTTGTGTGTGGAGTCTGTGCAGATTTGGGGAAGCCCTAAATGAGTTTTTTGCCTCAGTTTTCACTAAGGAAAGAGACCTTGTTGTGAATAAAAACTTTGAGGAGCTGGGATATGGGTTTAGTCATAGAGTCATAGAGATGTACAGCATGGAAACAGATCCTTCGGTCCAACTCGTCCATGCCAACCAGATATCCCAATCCAATCTAGTCCCACCTGCCAACACCCAGGGAAAAGACTTTGTCTATTTACCCTATCCATGTCCCTCATAATTTTGTAAACCTCTATAAGGTCACCCCTCAGCATCTGATGCTTCAGGGAAAACAGCCCCAGCCTAACTTACTGACTGTACCTCTTATGCTCGCATCCAAATCATTTATGTAAATGACAAAAAGTAGAGGGCCCAGCACAAATCCTTGTGATACTCCACTGGCCACTGGCCTGAAAAACAACCCGCCACCACCACCCTCTGTCTTCTTCCTTTGAGCCAGTTCTGTATCCAAATGCCTAATTCTCCCTGTATTCCGTGAGATCTAACCTTGCTAATCTGTCTCCCACGGGGAACCTTGTCGAACGCCTTACTGAAGTCCATATAGATCCCATCTACGGCTCTGCCCTCATCAATCATCTTTGTTACTTTTTCAAAAAAACTCAATCAAGTTTGTGAGACATGATTTCCCACGCACAAAGCCATGTTGACTATACCCAATCAGTCTTTGCCTTTCCAAATACATGTACATCCTGTCCCTTAGGATTGTCTCCAACAACTTGCCCACTACTGAGGTCAGGCTCACCGGTCTATTGTTCCCTGGCTTGTCTTTACTGACCTTCTTAAACAGTGGCACCATGTTTGCCAACCTCCAGTCTTCCAGCACCTCACCTGTGACTATTGATGATACAAATATCTCAGCAAGAGGCCCAGCAATCACTTCTCTAGCTTCCCACAGAGTTCTCGGGTACATCTGATCAGGTCCTGGGAATTTATCCACCTTTAACCGTTTCAAGACATCCAGCACTTCCTCCTCTGTAATATGGACATTTTGCAAGATGTCACCATCTATTTCCCTACAGTCTATATCTTCCATATCCTTTTCCACAGTAAATAGTGATGTAAAATATTAATTTAGTATCTCCCCCATTTTCTGTGGCTCCACACAAAGGCTGTCTTGCTGATCTTTGAGGGGCCCTATTCTCTCCCTACTTGCCCTTTTGTCCTTAATATATTTGTAAAAACCCTTTGGATTCTCCTTAATTCTATTTGCCAAAGCTATCTCATGTCCCCTCTTTGCCCTCCTGATTTCCCTCTTAAGTATACTCCTACTTCCTTTATACTCTTCTAAGGATTCACTCGCTCTATCCTGTCTATACCTGATATATGCTTCCTTCTTTTTCTTAACCAAACCCTCAATTTGATTCCTGAAGAAGGGCTCATGCCCAAAACGTCGATTCTCCTGCTCCTTGGATGTTGCCTGACCTGCTGCGCCTTTCCAGCAACACATTTTCACCTCAATTTCTTTAGTCATCCAGCATTCCCTATACCTACCAGCCTTCCCTTTCACCCTGACAGGAATATACTTTTTCTGGATTCTTGCTTTCTCATTTCTGAAGGCTTCCCATTTTTCAGCCGTCCCTTTACCTGCGAATATCTGCTTCCAATCAGCTTTAGAAAGTTCTTGCCTAATACCATCAAAATTAGCCATTTTCCAATTTAGAACTTCAACTTTTAGATCTGGTCTATCCTTTTCCATCACTATTTTAAAACGAATAGAATTATGATCACTGGCCCCAAAGTGCTCCCCCACTGACACCTTGAACAAATCAAGATTGATGAAGTTATGTGCTGGAAATTTTGGCAAACATTAAGATTGCAAAGTCCCCAGCACCAGACCAGATTTATCCTATGCTGCTCTGGGAACTGAGAAAGGAGGTTGCTAAGCCGCTGGTGAAGATCTTTGCTTCTTCACTCTCCACAGGAGTCATACCTGAGGATTGAAAGGTGGCGAAAGTTGTTCCTCTTTTCAAGAGGGGAATAGGGAAATCCCTGGCCACTACAGACCAGTCAGTCTTACATCTGTGGTCGGTAAAGAATTCTGGGATAGGATTTATGACTATTTGGAAAAGCATAATGTGATTAAAGGCAGTCAGCATGGCTTTGTGAGGGGCCTCTCTTTGTAGTTTTTATAAATGACTTGGACAAGGAGGTTGAAGGATGGGTTAGTAAATCTGCCAATGACACAAAGGTTGGAGGTGTAGTTGATAGTACTGAGGGCATTGCAGGCTGCAGCGTGACATAGACAGGATGCAGAGCTGGGCTGAGAAATGGCAGATGGCATTCAACCTGGATAAATGCGAAGTGATACATTTTGGAAGGTTGAACTTGAATGTTGAATATAGGATTAAAGACAGGATTCTTGGCAATGTGGAGGAACAAAGGGATCTTGGTGTTCAAGTACATAGATCCCTCAAAGTTGCCGCCCAAGTGGATAGGGCTGTTAAGAAAGCATGTGGAGTTTTAGCTTTCATTTACAGGGGGATCGCGTTTAAGAGACGTGAGGTTTTGCTACAGCTCTACAAGTCCCTGGCGAGACCACACTTGGAATATTGTGTCCAGTTCTGGTCGACCTATTATAGGAAGATACAGAGGCTTTGGAGAGGGTGCAAAGAATGTTTACCAGGATGCTGCCTGGACTGGAGGGTTTGTCTTATGAAGAGACCTTAACTAAGCTTGGATTATCTCTCTGAAGAGAAGGAGGAAAAGAGGTGGCCTGATCGAGGTATACAAGGTAATGAGAGGCATGGAGAGAGTCAATAGCCAGAAACTTCTCCCCAGGGCAGGACTGACTGGGACGAGGAGTTATAGTTTGAAGATATTTGGAGGAAGATATTGAGGAGACGTCAGAGGTAGGTTCTTTACGCAGAGAGTTGTGAATGCATGGAATGCATTGCTAGCGGTGGTGGTGGAAGCAGATTCATTAAGGACATCTAAGCGTCTGCTGGACAAGCACATGGACAGCAGTGAATTGAGGGGTGTTTAGGTAAGGTTATTTTATTTTACATTAGGATTAATCCTTGGCACAACATCGTAGGCCAAAGGACCTGTTCTTTGCTGCACTTTTCCATTTTCTATGTTATATGTTCTGTAGGGATTCTGTAAGGCACCACCAGGCCAAAATCTGCCTTCTGACTGACGTCTGAGATTATAAGAACAAAAGAAAAAAAAAATAGGCCATCTGGCTTCACAATCCCGCTCTGCCATTCAATAAGATTATGGCCGATCCTTTTGTGGATCCAGCTCCACTTAGCTGCCCGCTCACCATAACTCTTAATTATTTCACTGTTCAAAAATATCATTATCTTTGCCTTAAAAGCATTCAATGAGGTAGCCTCAACTTCTTCATTGGGCAGGGAATTCCACGGATAAGCGCCAGCTTTTAAAAGGCAAAGGTTGTCAAGATCCATCCACAAAGGCAAAAGTAATTTCTTAAAGGAATACAGAAGTACGGTGACTCTGTGGTTAACACTGCTGACTCACAATGCCAGGGACTTTGGTTTGATTTCAGTCTCAGATGATTTCCTGTGTGAAGTTTCTCCCCACGTCGGTGTGGATTTCCTCTGAGTACTCCGGATTCCTCCCACAGTCCAAAGATGTGCAGGTTAAGTGGATTGGCCATACTATATTGCCCATAGTGTCCAGGGACATGCAGGCTAGGTGGATTAGCGATGAGAAATGCTGGGTTACAGGAACGGGGTGGGACACTCTTCAGAGTGTCAATATGGACTCATTGGCATGAATGATCTGCTTCCACTTTGTCGGGATTCTATGATTTCTTATCGTGGATCATACAGTACTGAAAAATGTCTTCATGGCCAGACTGGCTCTTTAAAAGACCAGTCCCTCTTTCCTTCACTTTCCCCACAACAATAAACCAAGATCTTATCTTTGCTGTCAGCAGGGAAGCAAAAGCCTTTCCCCTTTCACCTGCTTTTTGTTATCAATATCAGTGATTTCAAGAAGACTTTTGATAGCCTCCATCGGCAGTCATTCTGGCACATCATACAATGTTACTGAATCCCACAGCAACAGAAACATATGAAGCAACATCTTCAAAGCCTCACGCTGTGACTCTAGCTGCTGTGTCAAGAACGATGTGGACACATAGACTGCTTCAACATCAGGATAATGGCAAGGCTACATCTCCCTGTTCCTTTTCGTCTTGCTTATTGATTTCAACCATGATGGAGGGTGCAGACATTGGCAACCAAGCCTGTCGGCTGATGGACCTGAATTCCATGGATGACATTACCCTGCTGCTCCCAGAAGTTCACAAGCACTCGAAGACATGACAACTGACTCAGAGAGAAGTAGTGTCAAGCATGGTGTATACACCAGCTGTGAGAAGGTGAAAACAGTGATGAATGGTGAACAACAAGATCACCCCATTATTATGATGCAATAGAACATCAAGAGTCACCAAATACTTAACATGACCAGAAGGCAACATTTCCAGACAGGAAAGTTTTGAGATCCACATCCATGCAAGAATTGGCAAAGCAGGAGCGAATGTCTAGGGTCTCCACATTTTCCAGGGCAATTTAGTGGTGAGCAATATCTGCTGGGCTAGCTAGCCTTGTGCACATAACTTGTGATTTTCACCAGAAATACCAAGATGTGGCCCTATGCAGTTAGATCGCTGATCCTAATAGTATGCTTAACGGCCAGTCTCTTTTGCAACTGAGTAAGTGAAGCCAGATATTTTGCCTTTGAATATGCTAACAAATGTCAGAATATATTGCTTCCAGTACTCTGCTGGAGATATATCCAGGATCTTCACATCAATGAGGTACAAATCCATATAACAGGTGACGGATAGCTTGCATGCCTGGGCTGGCAGTAATGTCAAATTTGCCTGTAATGATGCCAGTTAGAACAAGTGGATGATCAAATTTATTTCGTAACGGAGCAGGGCAACACTGAATATATAATAACTAAGTCATCAATATACCAAGTAGGATGGTTCATAAACTTAAAGAACTTCCACTGCTTCAAGGTGCAAGCAAAAAAAAGATCCTTATGCGAAAGTACATGGAGTAGCTGGGCAGTTGTTCTGATGCTTTTGTTGAGCTGCACTTCAGCCTCCCAAACATGCTTGCACCAGAAAGCAAGGCTATTAGCTGGCTCCTCACAGAGCAGGGATATATCTCGAAGTGTTTCTCACAGCACCTCTCACAATCCAATGGAAGGAGACCCAGGACTAATTGCTTTTAACTATATAGCAGAGAAAAGGATTGTGTGGTAGGAGATGTGGCAAATGAAAAGGAACAAGTAATATAATAGATCAAAGTGGTGACTTGGGTATTGATAACTAGAGTGTGACAGGAAGGGACAAAGCATTCAAATTTATAATTGCACCTGACAATACATTCAGGTAGTGCAAAAATGTTAAAAGGGCAGAGGTAAAGGTCCTGCATCTGAATATAATATGCAGACCATTCATAATAAAATAGATGAATTGTTCATTCGGATAGAACTTATTCTGGATTACCTGATAGCCATTTCAAAAACATAGTTGCAGCACAATCAAGGTTGCGACCTAAATATTGAAGGGCAATTGAGATTACAAAAAAGTAAGAAGGTAAGATGGTTTGGTGGGCCTGATGAGTCAGGTCGTCATTTGTAAGTTGAACTCAATTCCAAAGAGGAAGATGCCAAAACGGTTTGGGTAGAGATTAGAAATAGGGAAAGTAAGAGGGATAGTTTTTCAATCAGTAATAGTTGTTATGCCGTAGTAAAAAGTATACAGAAAGAAATAAATGGGATATTTAGAGAAGATATCATAATAATCATGTCTGAAATTAGTTTGTATCTACATTAAGTAAATTAGATTGGCAAAGTAGTCTGGAAAATGAGTTTAGAGAGTATATTCAGACCAATTTCTCAATGAGTACATTTTACAGAGAGCTATTTTAAACCGTATAAGATCAATAATGTCATGATAAAGGAACTACTCAATGATAGTATCGTAGCATGTTAAAATTACACATCCATTTGAAGGGGAAAACTGCAGATCTAAGACAAGTGCACTCAAGGTGAAAAATAATCATTATAATGATACCAAGATAGAGAATGTAGAAGTGAGGTTAAAGATAGAAGTAGAAAATGAGTTGCTGGTTAAAGCACAGCAGGTCAGGCAGCATCCAAGGAATAGGAAATTCGACAGGAAGGGCTTATGCCCGAAACGTCGATTTCCTATTCTTTGGATGCTGCCTGACCTGCTGTGCTTTAACCAGCAACGCATTTTCAACTGTGATCTCCAGCATCTGCAGACCTCATTTTTTACCTAAAGATAGAAGTAGTAGACAATATAGGAGATATTTAAATAATTCTCAGCAAAGATTTATCCCAGTGAAAAAGAAAGACTTTTTGAGAAGTTTGAATTATCCTCGGCTAAATTAGTAAGTTTGATATAATATATAATTGAAAGAATCACTGTACAAATCTGCAAATACCAGTGGCAGGTCAGAAGTTTGGTCAGAAGAAAGGAGTGACTAACAATAAAGGGAGACAGTTCAGCATGAGAGAAAACTATACACTAACATAAAAACAGTAAGACTTTCTACAAGTGTTTAAAATAAAAGGAATGAGTAAAAATCCCCTACAGAATGAGCCTAGGGAATTAATAATAGAAAACAAGGATTTGTTTTCTATTACAGGCATGTATTTTGTATCTGTCTTCATCTTAGAAGATTGAAAAAACTTCCCAAAGATACTTGACAATGAAGAGAAAATTAGAATTATCACTATCAGCATGGTAAAAGTGCTTCAAAAACAATCCATCTATCACCAGATGAATGGAGAGCATTTGCTAATGATGCTACCTCAAAGCAAGCCTTCATTACTTCCCAACTGGCCTTTTCCTGTTGTTGCTAATTGAAAGCATTTCCCTCTGTTTATCACAGGCCCTAACACACCTCTAGCTAGGCATCAATGAAACACATGCAGGCTTTGACCATTCACCTTTTGTGGTGATACATCCTTTCTCCTTCCGACCTCCAACTATTTCAACTTCCACGTTTGGAATATTTCTTTAAATATGAAGATGACATTGCATTTTGTTGCTGTCATTGTGCCCCCTAAAGCTGATTGGATAGGAAAACTAAACATAAGTGTTGACGAAGTGACTGTATTTAAAAGCCGTAACAGACTACTTCATGCGTTTCTATGTTTCTCACATGCTAGTTGGCTGATTTGTTCCCCATTGCATCTGTCTACTAAAACCCAACACAATGTTCTCTTTTTCTTTCTGCTCAGTATATCTCAATCCATTTTTCTCAATGTCATATTGTATAAAACATTATAGAGAGAACAGATCTGCATGATTCACACACATGTGACCAGCTAAATAGATGCCTATTCAATTTATATTCTTATAAGCAACCCTACCAAGGGCAATAAGTTAATGAACCTTTTGAAGTGAATAGAGAACAAGCACACTTGATCAAATAGAAGAAAGTAGAATTTATTTGTGCTGAATTCATTTTCCTTGGCACGCTAGAGGCAATGCCAATGAGGAATATCATCATCATGTTTAATTATTGCATTTAATATCCTTCAGTTTGATGGCAAAACACTAAACTTCTGAATGAGATAGATTTTCTGACCAGTCTTTTGCTCAAAACTATTTATTCTTCTCTGTTCTGAATAGAAGTACCACATCTTCCAAGGTATTGTAATGGACATCCAATGTGCTATGAAAGTGAGGAAATTCAAATAACCGTGTACTAAGTGATGTTGTCTGAAGTTATGTCGACCATGCTGTTTTGAGATTTGAATTACTGAATTAGACAATTAAAGCTATATTTGACATGTGTATCTCTGAATAGGGGAAAAGTAGGTTAGGCTCATATACCTAACAGTCTTTGAATGACTCGAGGTGGCCCCATGCATTTCTTGGGGAGATGTGGCGTGGCTGCCCTATCCCCGTTATGTAGTTGGGTTTTTTTCTAATCTCCTTTTTCTCGATAATTTCCATTTTTGAAGCTTGTTTACCCTGATGGGATAGATCAACTCCCACTGCTTTTGAGAGTAGCTTATTCTTGCCATGAGACCACAACACACCTTAAGACATACAAAGCACCCTCCTGCCGATTAATATTAGTTGCTGAACCTATTCTCTAACTCCATAGATCTCATCACAATTTTTGAAAGGACTACATCACCACATAAGACCTCAATTTGCATTCCACATATACAACTGTTCTAACAAAAGGTGAAGAAATTCCTAAGTACCACTGATGTAATTTAGTTGGCAGTGGACAAATGTTCATAAAAGACCATGGGTGGAATCTTACAGGTCCTGAATGATGTACATTATGGCACGAAGTGTGGGTGGATCACAGGAGAAGTTGAGCGAGTCCTTTTTCAAGGTCGGGAGCAACAAGATATATTCACCAACAGACGCCTGGACATTGAGACAAGACTTCCAGATAGGAGCTTCAAGATATCTATTGGGGATCATCCTCATTATCACCCTCATCATCTCTGAACCTTGTTTCATTAAAATGCAGTTTGCCATTCTACTATGCATCAGATAGAAAATGAACACTAAGAATTCCTGACATGAAAGTCAAAACTGTACACTTGGGCTTGCTGCTTGCTCCGCCAGATCACCAACTCAGACACCACCCCACCCCCTCCCCCCCCCGGCACCTACTAAAGACCAGATATTTCTGATGGTTGTAAAACTGGAGTAAGTTACAAAGATAAAGAGAGAGACAACACCTTGGAGGGTTTTGACAACAAAAGACAAAATTGTGGCATTGCTGGTCCATTAGCCAATTTAGGATATAATCATGTGACTGGTGTGTAAACAGATTTCTGTGCGAGTATGAGATAGACAGGGAGAAAGTTAGGACAGCAGATGCTAGAGATCAGAGTCGAGAGTGTGAGTTTTGGATAACCTTGGGTACCTGAAGGATGGAATGTCAGAGAACAACAAGGACAGCACTGGAACTTTCCAATCTAGAAGTAACAAAATAATAGATGAGATTTTTAGCAGCGAATGTGCTGAGTAGGGTGGAATTAGGCAATGTTAATAAAGTGAAAATAGGTATCCTGGGTAATGGAATAAACATGGGATTGTAAACCCAGGTTCAGGTCAAATGGGATGTTATGATTGCAAATTATACGATTCAATCCCAGATAGTGACTGTGGACACAATGGCTAGTGAATGGGGTTTATAGTATGATCTGTCTGGCTTTGGTCTTTACCACGTTTAGTTGAATGAAATATGCCCATTCAGTAAGCATCATCAGACAAATAGTGTAACAAATCAGAGACAAATCAGAGCAAAGTAGGACTGTGTGCCACAAGGGAACGTATGGAAATCTGTCTTTCCACATTCATCCTTAGCAAGAGACACCATATTGATGAAAAATAGAAGGGGAAAAGATTAGACTCTTAGAAGAATCCAGAGAAGAAAATGCAGAAATTATCAGGAGACAATGCTGGATGCGTCTGCATAGTTAAGAATAAAAGCAGGTGAGGGAATCCTTAGTTTCTTGACTGATGGAGGACAGATGTTCAAATAGACACATCAAGAAAGTTTAAAAGGGCTAGTTTACCATGGACAAACTCACAAGGATGTGAAATGTGCCTCTAACATTCTTAGTAACAACTTTGGCGCTAATTTTTGACATATCTCCTTTCATTAAGATATAATAAATTCATGTGTTTAAGGTACCTCTATTTGTATTCACTGTTAGTGATATTAGCTGAACAAAAAAACAGTATGTTCCTTTGTAACTATATTAAACAAAATGCTGCAATTAATATCACAAGCTAAATATTAAATGGACTGTGGTGGTCCATCCTTTAATATAATTGAATGTTCTAGCTTCTTGACTTACTACTGTGGACGGCACGGTGGCTCAGAGGTTAGTACTGTTGCCTCACAGTGCCAGGTACCTGGGTTTGATTTCTGCCTCAGGTGACTGTCTGTGTGGAATTTGCACATTCTCCCCATATCTGTGTGGGTTTTCCCCCCAGTGCTTGAGTTTCCTCCCACAATCCAAAGATATGCAGTTCAGGTGAGTTGGCCATGATAAATTGCCCATAGTGTTAGCTTAGATTAGATTAGATTACTTACAGTGTGGAAACAGGGCCTTCAGCCCAACAAGTCCACACCAACCCTCCGAAGAGCAACTCACCCAGACACATTCCCCGACATTTACTCCTAACACTATGGGCAATTTAGCATGGCCAATTCACCTAACTTGCACATCTTTGGACTGGGGGAGGAAACCGGAACACACGGAGGAAACCCACGCAGACACGGGGAAAACGTGCAAACTCCATACAGACAGTTGCCTGAGGCAGGAATTGAACCTGGGTCCCTGGCACTGTGTGGCAGCAGTGCTAACCACTGAGCCACATGCTGCCATTAGTCAGGGGTATATATAGGGTAGGGGAATTGGTCTGCATGGGTTACTTTTCGGAGGGTCGGTGTGGACTTGCTGGGCTGAAGAGCCTGTTTCTATACTGTAGGGAATCTAATCTACTGTGACACTGTACTCCATTCTGCCAGAACAGTATGGTGGTTCAGTGGTTAGCACTGCTGCCTCATAGCACTGGAGACTTGGGTTCAATGTCACCCTTAGGCATTTGTCTGTGTGGATTTTGCATATTGTGTCTGTGCCTGTGTGGGTTTCCTTCCACAGTCCAAAACTGTGCAGATTACGTGGATTAAATTGCCAAAAAAAGGCTCAGGGATTTGTAAGGCAGCTAGATTAACTGTGGGGATAGGTCTGGGTGGGATGCTCTTTGAAGGGCTGCATGATCTGCTTCCACACTGTAAGGATTCTATGAGAAGGTATTTTATTATCGTCATTAATTGGGAGAGCGCGGTTGGTGTGTTGGAAATATTCAAGGATGTAGTTTCTCTCGTTTACCACCTGGAAAGCTGAGCCTGATGTGTTTACATTTGTAAACAAAAACAGGAAATGGAGTGGAAGAAACTACCCATTATTTTGGACTTTCCACTCTCATTCCATAGAGACAAACACCATGAATATTATGGCAGCTTTACGTAAGCAAGTAATCAGATATTTTGCATGAAGTAACATGCCATTCGAAGAGCAAGTCATCCCATACACTGTCTTTCCCGAATGTAACATTTTATTTCTAAATGCTGCTGAACACTTTTCAGAATTATGCTAGTAATGTCGGTGGCATCAGTCAATTCACTGTCTAATTATTAAAGTCGGGCGATTAGTGAATTGATCAGTACAGAAGGTCAGTGCCTGATGAAGCAGAAAAAGACAAACACAAATGAATTATCTTGCACTTTATTTGACTTTCTGAAGGACCTGGAATCATTGACTGGGTACACGGATGAACACACACCATTACATTGTGAAGAATGCAGTAGAATAAACACTTACATTACCTTTCACAACATCAGAGTCATACAAAGAGCTTTGTAAGCAGTAAAGTAATTCTGAATGGTGACACTCTTATAATGTAAGAAACAAAGAAACCAGTTTTCTTACAGAAGCTCCTGCAAACAACAATTTGATTTTGATTGGATAATCTGTTTTTGGTGATATTAACTAGAAGATGTTAACCAGGACACCATTGATAACTCCCATGCTATTTGCAATAGTGTCAAAGTACCTTTTACATCGGTTATGCTGCTATGTTTGCTTAATCTAAATTTATCAATCTCACATCAGGACTTAATTAGACATGGGTATCGTTTATTTGAAGATACATTACAAGATTTCTCATCAAATGGATTGAATATAATTGTTCGATTTTTATTGTTACAGAAAAGCATAGCTGCGATTCTCTCAAACTACACAGCTAAGCTGTGCAATGGCTGCTGATCACACTATACATCCTGGTGACTTGCTCATTAGCATGATCCCTCTTAAAAAGTGGTATCATAACATCCACCTGTAAGAGTAGATAGGTCCTCAGTTTCATGTTGTCATTGAAAGTTATCAAGTGGCACTTACTTGCAAGCAACTTGCTTACCAATCTCAGTTTGAGTTTTGCTAAGTCTATTCAGCTCCAGTCGTTATTGAAACATTGGTGCACATATGGAGAAAAGTACTAAATTCTGGTGGCAGAGCTTATATTGAAATTATGTAGACCCCAGAAACTGTGACATCCTCTGGTTGAATGAATGAGTCTAACCTCTACCCCACAATGGGTTACTACTGATGGAAATCACAGCAGTTCAAAAAACAAATAACTAACGTACCCACCTAATGTTTGGTGAGAAGAACTGTACACAATCTTTGTAAACAATCCAAACAGTTCTGACATTAGCAATAGTTAACAAGATAATGAGACTGATACAATAAATGGAGGTTCACAGTTGCTTAAAATACTACGCTTATTAACCTGAGTCACCCTTAAAGTTTCTCTTTGGAATGCATTAATTTGTACGACAACACTAGGGAGTGCATTTCCTGCATATATGCAGATGCAGTGCCAGTGTCAATCTGTTTGAACTGTAAGATCCAATTTAAGTATGGCTCTGCTTTCTGGCACTGAATTACATAACTTTTCTCAAACTGGTGATGATAAAGAAATTTAGAATATGAAAGCAAACTAGCCAAGAATATAAAAAACAGATAGGAAGAGCTTTTACCGTAAATGAATAGGAAGAGAGTTGCTAAAGTAAATTTTGGGCCCTTAGAATCAAAGACAGTAGAAACTATCATGGTCAAGCTATAGAATAAATATTTTTGTGTCAGTGTTCACGGTAAATAATAACCTGGAAGGTAATACAAGAAAAGAAATTAAGGTTTGTAACAACATCAAAGAAAAAGCAATAGAGAAACTCAGGGGAACAAAATCCAATGAATCCCTAAGGGCTGATAGCCTACAGACTAGGCTGTTAATACACAGCAATTATAGGTGTACTGACAATGTTTTTCCGAAATTTGGTGTTTCTGGAATGGCATCACCATATTGGATGTTAACAAATGTAGTATCACTGTACACCTCTGCCTAGCTCTACCATCATCTCCAACTCCAAGCCACCTGAGCTCTATGCTGGTTTCTTTAGCACTCCCCATTTTAATTGTTCTTTCATTAGAGATCATGCTTTCAATTGCCAAGTATTTGAGCTCTAGAACTTGTCAACATACTTTCCCAATTTTTTTTTAATGTACTTCCATGAAACACTGAGTGCTGTTATATCTGACCTCTGACACACGGAAAATATACCAAGCAATCTCCTTCCAAGTTATATGATTCTGTGATTCCTGATATAAACGAAAAAAGAATAATGAAAAACCTCGCCGTTATGTTGCTTTTCACAACTCACAAAGCTTTCAATAGTTTGGAGCCAATAGAAAACTTTTGAAGAATATTCTTGGTTTTAATGTTGGAAATGTAGCAGCCAACTTTCACAAAGCAAGGTCCTCCATAGAGCAGTGAGATAAATGATGAGATGATGTGTTTCAGGAATCGGTAAGGAATAAATATTATGCAAGAAATTGGCATTGAATCCCTCTACTCTTCTTCAAAATATTGCCAAGAGATATTTTTATACATCTTAGAAATCAAAAACAAGACATTTTTGTCTTTCATATTTTCAGCCAAAATAGTGTGAGGTCGTGTAGAGACTTTCTCTTAGCCTCTTAGCTTCTTAAAATGGTACACATGTTAGCTTTATCAACAATACTTTGATATCTATTCCCACTGTACAGCTAAATGCCAGAATATTTGCATTAAGGGAACAGTTGAAGCTATAACCAACCTCACAGTTTCAAAGGTTTTCTGATTTGACTGACCTTGGTGGTCTTCAATTCCTCCTGGTAGACAACTGTGGAAGGACCAGTAACCAATTACAAGATCCTTTCCTTCTAAAAGTGACTCTCTTGAATCACTCATCTTGAGTTGACCTTTTCCAAACCGTTACAAGTCTTCACAAAAAGTTAAAAACATATTCTGACACAAGAAGGCTAAAGGTTTCCTTATAAAAGAGAATCTTAAGTAGGTTTGTTTTTTTTTCAAGACATTGCATGATTTGAAAAAGGAAAAACTATACATTCTCAGAATCCCTCAAGCTATGACTTCCAATTCTTCAGCCATGACCAACAGACTTCCCATTTAAAATATATTAATACCATTCTTTCACCAAAATTGCACCACTCCTCCACCCACCAAGGAAAGTACATTCCTAAAATGTAACAATAAATTTGAAATACTTTAAGCAATTTGTGCAATATCCAGCCATTATTATTTTGATTGAAAACAAAAAACTGCTGGAAAGCACAGTGGGTCAGGCGACATTCATGGAGAGAGAGCAACTTAACATTTCGAGTCTAGATGATGTCCATCAGAACTCTGATGATGAGCCTTCTAGACCTGAACCATGAGCTTGCTCTCTCTCCACAGCCTGACTCACTGTGATTTCCAGAATTTATTATTTTCAGTACAGGTTCCAGTACCTGCAGTAATTTCCTGCGGCAATATTATTTTGATCCCCATATCTTTAAGTTAAGATAACTTAAAGAGAAAGGTAATTTTTCAAATAACCTAACTGAAGAAACCAAACAGACAAGATTTTATTCATTCAAATCATAGCATAATTCAAACAATGAGGATGTTTCAAACAGAAGAGCTACTTCATGTTACACCAATACTATAAACATGACTGGCACATACACAGCATCAAAAGCAGTCACAAAGTTTTATCCAGCCTTCAGTCAGGGTTTCACTGCTCCCTCCTATAGAACATAGAACAGTACAGTACAAGAACAGGGCCTCCAGCCCACAATGCTGTGCAAAACATGATGCCAAATTAAACTAATCCCTCTGCCTACCCTTGGTCCATATCTTGGTTAGAGACAAAAAAAACTGCAGATGCTGGAATCCAAAATAGACAGGCAGAAGACTGGAAGAACACAGCAGGTCCAGGCAGCTTCAGGACTGAGTCCTGAAGAAGGGTTACACCTGAAATGTCAACTTCTCCATCTCCTGATGCTGCCTAATCTGCTATGCTCTTCCAGCCTCCTGCCTGTCTATCTTGGTCTTTATATCTCCATTCCTTGCATATTCATGTGCCTATCTAAAAGTCTCTTCAAAGTTCTGCCTCCACTCCAAACTTTGGTAGCCTGTTTCAGACGCCTACTATGTTCTAAGTAAAAACCTTGCCCCCTACATCTCCTTTCCCCTTCTCTCCTTAAATGCATGCTTCTAGAATTAGAAATTTCAACTCTGGGAAAAAGATTCTGACAGTCAACCCTTCTCTACATGTCAAAATTTTACAGATTCCTACCAAGTCTCCCCTCAACCTCTGCCACTCCAGAGATAACAACCTGAGTTTTTCTAGTCTCTCCTTTTAGCTCAGACCCTCTAAATCAGGCAGCATCCTGGTAAACCTCTTCTGCACCCTCTCCAAAGCCTCCACATCCTTCCTGGGTTGAATCTTCCAATGGCCTTTGACAACTGCTCTTTGCAGTCTGCTTTTCCACTGAATATTGATTTGTTTTGGGAGGGTTTTAATTAAGCTTTCACCTTAAGATGTTTCTATGATAAACCACAACTCAATATCAATATCTGTTTGCTTTTGCTTTAGCTAATTCTCATTCTCATGGAAGCTTGAATCACATGTGAACTCCTAAGAAATCTAATGAAAATTGCCAAAACTACATTAACTTATTCTCCTGGAATCAATTCAGACCCATCTTAGATTTTAAAGGATATTATTGTTTTGCCATGTATGAGGTTCACCATATTATTATAAAACATGTCAAAATAAATTTACAGACTTAGACTTTCACAAAATCAGTTACTGGTCAACTAGAGATGACTCTATTTACCATTTTGAAGTGTATATTTAATTTTCAGCCTTAGCTGAGATTGACAGCTCTAAAGGTTAGGTTATTGAAGTCTGAGGAGGCAGATGAAGCCATGAGTAGATGCTATGACTCTATCTTCATTCAGAGACCACTTGATATTTCCTGAAATTTATGGAGATGTCAGTGAGTCAATGAGTAAGTGGACTGCTTGCCACTTACCTCAAGATCAGCATTTACACATTGCGAATGGATGAAAGATAGCCACACTTTAGAGATTGAGAGGACAGGAAGAAATAGCCAGGACGGATGCAAGATCATCTAATTACGGCCAATTTACCAAGATTCATCTTTTATCTTCCAGAGTTTTGCATGTACAGAGGCCTAGGTGTGGTTATCAGAATGACAGATGTTTCAAACGCAGTTTGACAGCTCACTGTGAAGAGAGTGAAACCAAATTCACAAAATATTTTAAGAAAGCATAAGTAAGAAGCTTGGTCTGCATTTTGAGACTGGATACCATCATTGAAATAAACTGCATGATTTTTCACAGCTGACTATAATACAGGCTCTCTGTAATTAGCAACAAAAGATACTAGACTCTTAGCATAATACCGTCCATGGAAATTGTGCAAAGAGCACTCAAAATTACTGCTTTACTGATGAAGAAGCAAAAAGGTATATAAGAAAAACATTTTTATATTCTACTAATGGGGTGGGAAGTGCTAGGAAATGGAAAAAAAAATGAGCACTACAACATAACATATCGCAAAAGTAAATACAGAGTGAAACTGCATCTTTTCTGCCCACTGATGCACTGTGACTCATGTTTCACAAAAACCTTTTTGCTTCAAAAATGGTACATCTGGACTTCCCACACGAACAACCCTGTGGCGTGTCTGAGTAACCATAGATGCCACTTGTGGCTCAGCTGTAGCATTCTAACCTCTAAGTCAGAAATCGATAGGTTTAAGAATAAAATATAGGCTGACATTCCAGTCCTGTGCTGACGTAGTATGCTATTGTTAAAGGTACATAAGATGTTAAACCAAGACCTTGTCTATCCTCTGATGTGGACACGAGCAATGACGTTGTAGGATTTTAAAATAGAAGTGGATATGTTCTACCTGGGTCATGGCCAATCTGCATCCATCCGACCAATTACATTGCAGTAGACAATCTGGTCTATGGCCACGTGACCATGGCCCCAAAGTTGGCCATTCAAAATTGATCCACTGTTATAGAAATCAGAATTAACAGAAAATTGGTGAAATTAATTTCAAGAACAGCCAGTAGCTATCAGCTGCAGAGAACAGTGGAAACCAAGATCACAGAGGGGATTGAGTTACAATCAGCCTAAGGTTTGTGTAATGGGGGAGTGTTGATCAGGCACTCCAGCATCTTGACTGCCTTGAGCATGTAAAGGGGGTAGGCGTGATGCCATTGAATGATTTGAATCCAGCTCAAAACCCATAGGCCAAAGGCCACAGAATGCTCTGAAAGGTCACGGGTGAGGTGGGATAAGAATACACACGTGGATTCCACCCCCCGGTGAAGATGCAGTGAAGATTCAGCAAAAACTGGACCTGACCCAGCAGCGGAACTCCAATCATGTGGAGCGAGTGACAGAGAGAAAGAAGATCTGCCCTGACCCCTGTGAGACCCACCTTTGTGTCAGGTGGGTTATACGTCAGACAGGAAGGAGATTCCAACAGTCCACCTCAAACATGTGGATCATATCCTTTCGCAGATGGTTAAAGCTAGAGGAGAGCAAATATTGTGGGAAATATTGTATTTTACTAAGAAATATTTCGTACTAAACTCAAGTAGAAACACAAACTGAATTCTGTGTTCCTTCATTGACAAGAGCACTTTGGTAAAGTAATTTTAAAACACAAACTTGTTGAAGTGTCTAAAACATGGACAACATTGGCATCACTGGGTGGACTTCAATCAGGATTGTTTGTCTAATCTCCAAAATCAAATACTACCAGCTTCGAACTCTTGGACATCCAGCCTGAGATTGATGAAGAGGGCATCTCCCCCACATGATGCCCAGTACTCAAGTGGGTGAAAGAAGGTGAAGGTTTCTGACCAGTGCTTGTAACATGAAGAGGGCAAAGAGCCAGAGTGGATATAGGGTTGGGGACCCACAGAAAAGGAAATCTAGTGTAGGTGAGTACAAGGTCAGGAACCACAGGGAACAAAGGCAAGGACTCATGAGGTAGTGAGAAACCAGATATTGGCACTGGGGACCCTCAAGGATACAATGATCTAGAATAGGGTTGGGGATCAATGAGATAAGAATAGTGGAAAAGGTTGAAGGCCAGAGTTACAGAGAAGCGAGAGAAACGGCTAATATGGGACCAGAGACCCATGAGAGAGAGATTAAGAAGTTAAAAAGAAACAAGTAGGAAAAATGTTGAGTTTTGAGAATGGGAGGAGGTACTGAGGAAGTACCTTAATAAGAAGTGTCCCAGGTGGGTCGATCATTGTAATGAGCAAATATCAGGTACAACACCCACAGGGCAGAAATACTGAGAGGCGGCATGGAAAGCTGAAGGGAAGTGTGCTTTAAAACACCACAAGTCTAGAGTGATAGCCAGCTGCATGGATCAGCTGAGAGGCAGAGGATGGGAGAAGGCGAAGAGAAGTAAGGAGATGAATGAAGTAAAGCAGGAATTGGAACAAGTAGAAGGCAAAGCAACAGAGCAGGATCAGAGGTACCCGGGGAATGTGGTACGCTTGGGATAATGCGATAGATCACACCAGAATGGTGATTAGAGGAGGTAAAGCTAATGTTAATGTGACAGAGCTCCATGATCCAATCTCTCTTACCCAATCCTCAGAATGTGGGGGGAAGGAGCTGCAGGCTCTGAAAACAGCAGTCCTAGCTGCTGTAAGAGACAACAGGGGAGACGCCATGGAGAGATTAAATCAGTGTCAGCAGTAAAACCCAACTGCATTTGCCAGGGACTTGTGGCTACACCTCTTAGGAGTCTTCAGTAACTGCATTCACAACACAAAGCAAGGCAAAATGGACCTAAACCCTTGTCTCACATGCCACTGAGGCAGCGAGGAATGCCTGTTAAAACTCTGATTCCACAGATAACACCCACACAGAGCAATGGGTGATAAAGAGGATGCCCCAGGCTTGGAAAAAAGAGCTTCATGAATCAGAGCACCCCAAATCATGCAAAGAAAAAATGGATCCAGTGAAAGCCAAACTCCAGTCCCATGTGGGAGATTGATGGGGATGACCGAAAGAAGGGGAGTTATTATTGGAGTCATCCATCTCCATGTGCCTATCCTGCAGTGAGAGACTGGGATCAGCAGCAGGGTGGTCTGATGCCACACAGGAAATGCTACATTTGTGGACACACTGGTCACTTTGTTAGAGATTGTACAGAACTCTGTCAGCAAGCACCATCATAGGAACAAGAACGGAGACCCTGTCCCTTGCCACCAAAGAGAACAGCAAGTAAGATTAGTGAGGGAGATGACACACTTGAACCCTGTGTCTCTTCAACTGGATTCACACCCCAGAACGTGAAAGTGTCAGGCATCTCCACAGTGGGTGTGCAGTGCCGAGTGCAATAATGTAGGGTGACCCATGGTTGAAGGAGGGGTAGGGGGCTGCCCCATAGAAAGCTTATCCTTAGTAATTTAACAGGGCATCTACAGGAGGGGGCAGACACAGAGCCTTTAGAAATTAAATTGGAAAATGTGATTAGTCAGCAGTGTGAGTGGGTCTCCAACCAGTACACATCCTGGGCTCTACCATATGCAGAGGTAAAATTTATCATTGAATCCAGCAAACTGCTGCATTTGACGGATCCTGCTTACTGATAAGGCCCCAGCAGAAGTTGCCCCAGTGTCCCCTTGAACTTGCATGGTGCCAGCAAATCCATTCCTCTGCTCGTTCTGTTGCCTCACCGGCTCAAGCTACAAGTGCAAGTCTGTTGCTGGAAGTAGATTTTTAGCAAAACTTTACAGGTTGGTGCGTTTGACTCTTAACACCTGGTACCATGAAGAAGGAAGGGTAATGATGTGGCAGTCCACCTCTAGAATCAAATTCATCTTCTCCTTTACCTTCATCTCCTTCTTTACATCTTTCTTCTTATCCTGTACTAACCACATCTTCACTGTCTCTTTCTCAGTTCTCCATTTCTGTTCCTTGTAGATCTATTGACACATGGGGACACCCTTTTTGAGGCAAAGCATGTTTCCAGAACAATGGATCTTTGAATTAGGTAATTAGCCCTACTCATAACCCTGAACTAAGAGAACCAGTTAGATACAATAGCTACTTCCATCAGACCTGAATATTCTGACAAATGTGAAACACTCTGTGCATTCCTTTTCACTGGAATGAAAACTACCCTCTGATTCATCCTGTTCTTCCTTATCTATGTAATAATCTGATTTTGGTGATAATGGATTAATAACAGCCAAGCCCATCAGGGAAAATCCTTCCGGTATCTTGTGAAATAACAATACTGCAAATATTTATGCCCACCTGAAAGAGCAGACTGCTTATATACTGCATCCAAAGAATAGCACTTCTGATAATGCAGTAGTTCATCAGCAGTGAACCAAACTGGTCAAATAAGATAATCTCAGTCATTGAGACACATTGGAAATCTAAAAACTATTCATTGAGCTGCAGCACTGTCCAAATTACACACAGCAGGTGTGACAGTGACTGGACACATTAAAGTTATTCTTAATTTTCAGAATGGACTGAGTGTGAGAAATGGCCTTTGCTTCTGTGTTAAGTGGGTGGTGATTTGATATACTAATGTCATTCAGCTCAACCCTTACAGACTCACTCAAAATGGATGACAATAAGACAGAATTGGTGATAATGGGACAATAAAAAGATCAGAAGGAAGCAAAACAGTCTCATCTTCAATGAATTGTGAATAAATGGAAAACAGATAGTCTTTTTTGTTCGCATCAATCCCTACTTTGTTTTTTTTGGGTTTTTTTAGGCCCTACAGTTTGGCATTCCTTAAACATCTGACAATCTTGTCATCTCTCTCCTTTAATGATGCTCCATAAAACCAACTACTAGGATTTTGTTTTCAGTCACTTTTGTGTTGGTGTCTGGTATCATATTTTGTTTGGTAACACTCCAGTGAATTACCTTACTGTGGGGTGGCACAGTGGCTCAGCAGTTAGCACTGCTACCTCAAAGCACCAGGGTCCCAGGTTCGATTCCAGCCTTGGATGACTGTCTGTATGGAGTTTGCACATTCTCCCTCTGAGTGCTCCGGTTTCCTCCCACAGTCACTAGGATGTACGGGCCAGGTGAATTGGCCATGTTAAATTGCCCATAGTGTTAAGTGCATTAGTCAGAGGGGAAATGGGTCTGGGTGGGTTACTCTTCAGAGGGTCAGTGTGGACATGTTGGACCGAGGGGCCTGTTTCCACACTGTAGCGAATCTAATCTAAACTGTTCCATTGTGCTAAAGACAATTGGCAAGATCTTTGAGTCTCAAGATGGTCAGAGACCTGAGGTACCCTGAAGATTATGTATGGACATCCTAAAAATGGGTAGCTTAAACTTCTGACTGAACCTTCCAAAGAAAGGACACAACTATAACTTAGAGTTGGAGACTTTGTAGCATACTGACTTTTTTACTTGAAATTTAGCCAGGAGAGTTAACAGGGATCAGAACTGGTTAACTACAAAGTTGTCTTAAGCACTGGTTGCTCAATCACTCATCCTGACACTTCTCCCAAATACCTGGCACAAACCCTGCTGTCCACCCAAATACACAATCTTCAACTCTTCCTGGATACCACATTGCTATTGAATCCCTGTCTGGATGCCTAACCCAACCAACCTGCATCTTTCAGACATCCAATCATTGGCCCTCAGACAGCACCCCTCCCCACCCTTGGATACTTGACACAGCCTACCATACAACTCACTGACCTTCCACCTGCAACATCTCGTGCACGCTACCCATCTGGCAGACTAATCCCTCCACCCATCTGTTACGCTATACCTTTACCAACCCAATTCTCATTCTGCACCTCTTACCCATCCACCTGGCATTCACCCCTTTACCCAGCTGACACCTACACCCTTACCTACCCAACTGCACTCCAATCCTAAATCCACCAATTTGTAACTTCCCCTTCACCCACCTGTACACTCCCAGCTCACCCAGTTTGCACTCTTTACCTTTGCCCACTTGACACCGTGTCCGTTGAGCCACCCTATCAACACTCATTTCCACCTGACACATTTATCTTTTTCTCAGAAACCATCAGGCGTTTTGGTGCCTCAAACTGTTTTTACTGACTGCAATGATGGTCCATTCCCAGGCTGCCTGTGTGGTTTGCTACACCACTTCAGTTGTGATGGACCCTGAGTCAGAAACCCAGTTGGAAAAGATCTGAAAAGTTAAGTGGGCAGCTGGTCAGAAATAAGCTCTCTAAATGTATGGGAAGAATTGAGACAATATAAATGCAAGTGTTGCTGTTTTTTTCCCTTCGCTTTTAGTTTAGAGAAAGGCGCAGTATTAAACATTTATTGTTATACAGGGAAATCTATGTCTCTAACAAATTGTACAAGAAACCACTTCAGCTCTCAGAAACCTTTGCAGGTTTCAGCAAAAAGCATTTCAATTACTTTGCACAGTTTGCCAGGAGTCAGAACCCTTCATATGACCCAACTCATTCACATTTAAACATTACACAGTTCACTGCACAATGCAAAACTAAGCTTGCTGATGCAGACACAGAATGATACTGAACATTTCCCAGGAGATGTTAGGATTTAGCTTCGCAAAGAGTAAACAAAGGCAGAAAATTTTTCAGCCAATGTTTTGGCTGATTTTCAGTAAAGCTGATTTTCAATTTTGATTGATTGATGGTCACATGTGTGGAGATCCAGTGAAAACTGTTGTTTTGCATGCTTTACGGGCAGATCATACTATATAAGTGTATCAGGGTAGCAGAATACAGTACAGTATGCAGTGTTACAGCCACAGAGAAGGTGCAGAAAGAGAGATCAGAATTAACATAAGAGAGGTCCATTCAAAAGACTGATAACAACAGGGAAGAAGCGATCCTTGAATTTATTTGTATGTGTATTCAAACTTTTTTATCTTCTGCCCAAAGGAAGAGGATGGAAATGTGTATAACTGGGATGGGAGGGCTCTTTAATAATGTTGTTTTTCTTCCTGAGGTAGTAGGAAGTATAGATGGAGTCAACCAATGGAAGGCTGGTTTGTGTGATGACTGGGCTGCGTTCACGACTTTCTGTAACTTCTAGCTGTCTTGGGAAGAGCAGTTCCCATAACAAACTGTGATGCACCCAGATAGGATGCTTTCTATGGTGCATCCATGAAAATTGGTAAAGGACATGCCAAATTTCCTTAGTGTTCTGAGACAGTAGAGACATTGTTGTGCTTTCTTGACCATTGCATTGAGGTGAGGTGGCCCAGGACAGATTGTTGGTGATCATCACTCCCAGGAGCTTGATGGTCTTGAACATCCCCACCTCAGCACCATTGATGCAGACAGATGCCCTCCACTCCATGTCCTGAACTTAGCGACTAGCTCCTTCATTTTGCTAACATTGATGTCTTTGTTGTCTTTACACCATGGTGGTAGGCACCAAATTTCTTTCCTATATTCTGTCTCATCATTGTTTATGATCCAATCTACAATGGTGGTGTCATCAGCAAACTTGTAAACAGAGTTGGAGCTGAATTTGGCCTTGAGTGCATAAAGTGTATTGTAGGGGGTTGGATATGCGGGGCACTGGTATTGAGGATTATGGTAGAAAAGGTGTTGTCGCCTCTTATTGATTGCGGTCTCTGGGTCCGGTAGTTGAGGATCCATTTACAGAGGGGGGGAGCCAAGACCTCGGTCTCAGAGTTTCGAGATGAGTTTGTTTGGAATTATGGTATTCAAGCGGGAATTATAATCAATAAGTAGGAGCCTAACATAGCTTTCCTTGTTAACCAGATTTTCCAGGGATGAGTATGGTCCAGGGAAATGGCATCTGCTATGGACCTGTGGCACAAGTAGGCAAATTGCAAATTTGAGAGGCTGAAGTTAGTGTGAGCCATGACTAACCTCTCAAAGTATTTCATAATTATGGAGGTCAAAGCCACTTGGCGGCACACTGCATAAGGTTTTTTTGTGACACTGGAATGATTGTCATCTACTTGAAGCAGGTGGTCACTTCAGGTCCGAGTATGGAGAAGTTAAAGTTACCTGTGAATACTCCCCGCCGGCTGGTCTGCACAGGATCAGAGAACATGACCCAGGGGTTTACTTGCAAGAAGGCCAACCTAACGTCTGTGTGGTGACTGTTGGTACAGGTGCATCCGAGGCTGCTGGGATAGGTGACATCATTTCACTGCCCTTCTGTTTGACTCGTTGGGTAGGGATGTACTGTTGCCCTCGATTCTATTCCAATTCACGTTTTAGCCCATTATCTCGTGTAAGCCTTGCCACAAATGATGGGTGTCCATGTGGTTGGTCTGTGTCTCAGATCTAGTTTGGTTCCAGATGGAGACCAGTCAGATTCACTTCATTACCACGCAGTCTTTCTACACATTTATTAATGAAGTCTCTGACAGTAGTAACATACTCCTTTGGGTTGGCTGCTAAGTTTTTGAATAGTCCATCAATTCTAAGCAGTCCCATAGAAGCACTTCCGTTGCCTCAGGCCAACACTGCACTACTTTCTGTACTGGGTCCTGACACTTTAGTTGCTGCTTTTAAGCCAGTGTCGTGATCTGATTTTCCAAAATGCTGAGGGGTGAATGGAGCAGTAGGCACCTTTGATAGTTGTATAACAATAGTCAAGGATGTTGGAACTTTTGACGGGACAGGAGACATGTTGAACGTATTTAGGTAGCATGCTCTTGAGGTTGGCCTGGTTGAAGTCACCAGCAAAGATGACCAAGGCCTCGGGATGTCCTGTCTCAAGGTTATGTTTGTATCGTTGTATAGTTCATCAAGTGCACTCCTTACATCCACCTAGGGTGGAATGTAGACTGCTGTCAAGTTAGCAGAGGTGAACTCGTGTGGCAGGTAATTGGGACAGCACTTCACTGGAGGACATTCTAGGTCTGGGGAGAAGTAAGTTGCCAGGGTCACCACATCTGAGCACCAGGCGGTATTGATTAGCAGACCCCTTGCCTTACCCAAGGATGCATTTGGTGATCTGGGAAACCCTCAGGTTATAAGGCAGAGTCAGGTATAGCAGGAGTGAGCCAGGTCTCTGTGAAATAGAGCACTCAGCAGTCTCTTAATTCCTTCGAGAAGGTGAGTCCAGCTTTAAGTTAATCCATTGCGTTCTCAATGGCTTGGACATTTGCCAAGAGAATGCTGGTTTAGGGCAACTTGAAACCCTAAAGTTTCAATCTTACCTGAAGTCCAATGCTTCTCCCACATTTCCTGGGAAGGTGGCTACTCCAAGTCGATCCCGAGGATCAGTGAGGGAAGTCTGCTGCTCTGAGAGGTAAGTGTGTACTCTCGAAGGGGTCTGGGAGCCAGTTCACATTCTTGAACACTCCGGGGTTGGGGGAGGGAGTCTTGTGGTTGGTTCAGTTGGGATTACTCGATGTCGGCTCACCATGGGGTCAGGTCTTGTTCCTACACTGGTCAGACCCCAGTTCCAAGTTTCCACAAGATCCGAAATGTCAAACCGGAAGATCTCTTGGTTTGCAATTCCAGCATTGGCCAGTTGATAGATGCATCTGATGGGGTCCTGGGCACCAGACCCATTTATGAGTGCTCCTGGGGCTGCTCTTGCAGTCAGTCCAGTTGAATCTCCCCACTGTCAGGTCACTGTGGGCTCAGGTGTTGTTTCTGCACTGGTTAGACCTTGATCCTGTGTTTCCTTGAGGCAGTCAGGTTTGTTGGAAGCCAGTAAGCCCTTAGAGCCCCTGAGCTTGCAATTCCAATGTTCAAAATTGAACCTCATCGGTCATAGAATCTTTAAACCTAGAAGTAGTTTTAAGAGAACATTATTAGTAATTCTGATAGATTTAGAATTGATGTTTAGAAGACCAGAACGATTATAAGATATGCAAGAATAAGATCTGCTGTAGACAGCTTGCAAAATGCCGCCATGCTCCAGCGCCATCTTGATATATTTGCTCTTGTAGTAAGTAGATTTATTTTGTAGTTCTTGAAATATTTTATACGATCAGCAGTAAAGATGCCCAAATACGAAAGAAATATATGAAAATCGATAAAATCCTACATAAGGTAGAGTGACAGATTGCACCAAGAAGATTCAGATATTATTCATAACCGACATGCTGACATAATATCTGAATCTATGGAATTTGCAATGTTATTCAGATTTTGTTTTTCAGAATATTTGGTATCATTATTGTTTTTGACTTCGAGCACGGGAGAGGTTATTTTGTTGATCATATTTACTCCAGCTCCTTGTAGCAACCATCTAGTTATTCCCAATGTCCCCACACACCCTAAAAACCTTTTTTTTCACAAGTTCTGTAGGAACTGGCTTAAACAGAGGGAAACTACCATTAAACCACAAGTCCCACCCACATCAAAATAGGTTGACTAAAAAAAACTGTCCCACTAGCTTTTGCAAGTTATTATTAGATCTACTTCTCTCACTCTTTGAAGTTGCACATTGCAAATTATTACAATTCACTGGAAGAAAGATTTCAGTAGCTCTTTTTTAATTATGTTAACGTAGGTTTCCCTGATACCCTGCTTGCCACATCAATGTTAATAGATTTCCCTCACTATCTCTCAAGGCACCTCATGACTTTGAAAACCATCATTAAGTCTCTGCTGTAAGGGGGAACAAAATCAGCTTCTCCTGTCTCTACTTGGAACTAAATTGCTCATCCCTGGTACAACTCTGGTAAATCTCTTCTTAATTACTAATGATAAATATTTGCGGCTAATTTAAATTCAGATTGAACATTCAACTTTGCATTACCAGCACAGAAAGATATAATAATAGCATATAAGCCCTTTCATTGCAGCAAACACATAGCTACTCTAAAACAAGGTAGGGCAAATAAAATTGGATTTGTTTTTGACCAACGTTGTTTTGCTTCTGATGTAGGAAGAAGCTTTCACTATATCAGAAACACCGAAAACCTTCTGACAAAACTTTGATCGAGCACAAGCAGTAGTTAAATGGTAAATATATCCTCTTAGAACATTAAAGCAAGCACTCCAACCAATGACAAAGTATGTCAGCCAGATGTGTTTGCAATATCGCTAACCCACAGTAACGAGAATGAACCTGAGCTCTCCCAGGGATCATGTGCACCTTAAGCAATTTGCCTGACTCATTATTCATTTGCAATATCACATGGCACATATTTGGCATTTTAAAGTCAGAGTTGTTGGCAAAGCAGGTTTTGTGCAAGAAGATGCTAAGCACTCAACTGAAATGGCAGTGGGACTTTGCCCAGCAGGGGTGAAAGTGTGCCCAGTGGGGGGGTGAAAGTGTGCCCAGTAGGGGGTGAAAGTGTGCCTAGTGGGGGATGCAAGTGCGCCTGGTGGGGGATGAAAGTGTACCCAGTGGGGTGGTGAAAGTGTGCCCGGTGGCGGGGGGTAAAGTGTGCCCAGTTTTGGGGGTGGGAGGGTGGGGGGTGGTGGTAACAGCATGCCTGGGGGCAAGCTGGAAGTGTCCCTTATACCTTATTCTGTAGTGATAAACCTTATTTCTTTATTTCTCTGTTATTGTACCTGACATTAAGTACTGAGGTACCTTTGCAGCTAAAATGATTAGAATGGAGATCGGGGAAACCTCTTCAGTCAGAGAGTGAATTCACTGACACAGAAGTCTATGAAAGCCAGGTGACTGAGTACATTTAAGACTGAGATAGATAGGTTCTTCAGTTTCAAGGGGATCAAGGGTTATGGGGAGAAAGCAGGAGAATGGGGTTGAGAAACTTATCAGCCATGATTGAATGGCAGAGCAGAATCGATGGGCTGAAATGGCACCTATGCCTTATGGTCTTATGGTCTTACACAGAGAAGGCTTAACATATGAGGAACATTTGAGGACTCTGGGTCTATACTTGATGGAGTTTAGAAAGATGGAGGGGTTTCCAATTGAAACATTCAGAATACTGAAAGTTCTTGATAGAGTGGATGTTGGGAAGATGTTCCCACTAGCAAGAGAGACTAGGATCAGAGGGCACAGCCTTGCAGTAAAGGGAAGGCACTTTAGAACAGAGATGAAGAAAAAACTCTTCAGCCAGAGAGCAGTGAATCTATGGAATTCATTCCACAGAAGGCTGTGGAGGTCAGGTCATTGAACATATTTTAGACTGAGATAGATAGGTTCTTGATTATTTAGAGAATCGAAGGTTATGGGAAGAAAGTGTGAGAATGGGGTTGAGAAATTTATCAGCCATAATTGAATGTTGGAGCAGACTGGATGGGCCAAATGGCCTAATGTCTGCGCATATATCTTATGGTCTTATGGAATGGCAACATTGCACAATATTTCTGTACTCCTGTACTGTAATATTTAATTACAGTACACAAGACAACTAAACCTAAATCTAAATCTAATACATCATCTGAAATTAAAAAAAATTTGCAAAACCACATATGGTGAAATTCAGGGTATGAAATTCTTCTTGTCAATTACTTTACCAAAACAGAAACATTAGTGTGCGTAGGTTCCCTGCTTTCTATTCCAACCAGATGTTGCTGTAAAATAATTGATATGTACACAGCTCTTTGAAACAGACATTCCTCCTCCCTATTTATTCTTTGGCATTACATCTTGTAGTTGGCACAAGGGTCAAAACCATGAATGCGCTGGGATTTAGTGAGTCTCTCTTTCACCAACATTGCTGTGTGAGCCACACTCGAGAATGAGTTATCAACCCTCCAGAATTGACTGAAAGTCAACAGGAATCGATGGTTAATTTCCAGAATAGTGCTGTGAAGATCAGTGATTAAAACCATCCAGGCATTAAATAGAGTGTTTTTCTTTCATTTTCTTTGAATACTATTCATTAGGATTTCTAAAAATATTAGACATGTGTGAAGTAGTTGCTTGACTGACAATCAAGAATCATTAAATCAGGTGACAAAGGTTTGTCTCTCTCTTTTCCAATTGACATAGGAAGGCACAGCATTAAGTGAGGAAGGAAATGTAGAGTGACAATGACAGGGGTTTGGAGGTAAAGAGGGCAATTGGACATAAGCTGATGAAGTTGTCAAGAATGCATCTAACCAGAGTTGACAACCCTACAGCTGGGAAAGATGTGGTTTAAAACACCTTCAGTTTATTTCAATATCAAAGCATTTGATTTCTTGAATGTCCCAGGACACAATGCAATTCTGCCAGTGTTATTTACACTTCATCATTCTATGGCCTTGACATAATGCATTGAGACACAATAATAAACAAATTCCAACAGCTCTTTAATATATTGTAATTTAATTCACCATTTTAACATGCTGAATGTGAACTTCTGGTTTGACATTTCAATGCATTCACTTCTTTAGTCTCGTTTCTCATCCACTGATGATCAGTGAACAAGAATTTTGTGATTTGGAGGTGCTGTTGTTGGACTGGGGTGGACAAAGTTAAAGATCACACACCACCAGTTAATAGTCCAACAGGTTATTTAGAAGCACTAACTTTCAGAGCGCTGCTCCTTCATCACGTGGTTGTCACCTTTTGTGAATTCACTTGAATACAGACCTAATGTACTGCTGTTTATTTGCACTTACATTTCCCTATAGAGTAAACTAATGCACAGTCAGTGAGACAGCATGCTGGTAAAGATGTTTGTGAGTGACTCCAGTGACCAAATACTCTCAGGTAGAATGTAATTCTTTATACAGCTTGAATATTTCTGGCTGTATAATTGACATTGCACTTTCTGTAAAGTTTGGTCAAGCAATCATGGGCTCAAAATTGGATATTTTAAATTGACCCATAGGCAGAGAGATTGGACCTCACACAATATTGACTAAACTATATTGAACAGCACCATCAAGTATCAACTACAGAGAACAGGATATACCAAGATCAAAGGGGTCACAAAGGTTCGAGGGAACAAGTTACAACCAGTGCGAAGATTGTGTATTGGAGAAGTATCGATGTGACTTTGTGGCACTTGACCTCCAGCCAATGCCTGAGGTCGTGCATTTTACACCTCCCCAGCACAGTAACAGTGAAGGCTATTGGAAAGACCCCATTGACTGCTTTGAACCCTGCACCTCTCCCCATTGGCCAAATGCCACAGAAGAATCAGAAAGTTCCAGGGCAAGGGGGATAAAAACACACACACACACACACACACACACACACACACACACACACACACACACACACACACACACACACACACACGCCTGGAAGCCACCCTCTCCAGCGAAGACTTGCAGTGAAAACTGTGCGGAAACTGAAGAAGACTCCGGAGAAGCTCTGCCCTGACCTGCTAGACCCACTTTTGTGGAAGAGGGCCAGCCCTACTTCAGAAAACAAGAAGATTCCAATGGCTCAACTCAAGCTCATGAATACCCTTTCTCAAGCAGATTGATCTAGATAGAGAGTAAATATTATGGGAATGTGGGAAATGCTGACAAGGTGTTTTTAATAAGGAATATTTTGTTAATTAAATCAAGTTGAACCACAAACCAAATTCCTTGTCCATTTGTCTGCCCCACCAATATGGGCATTTGAGTAAAGTGTGTTTAATACATAAACTGTTCAAAGCACAAACAACAAAGGGATTACAATGCTGCAGCAAATGTTAATTCCTAATCAGGACAGAACTGTAAATACAGACTTAAACAGGAATTACTTCATGAATCTCCTTAATATTATAACAATAGATTTAAGCCATTATTATCGGTAGAATATAAAGTGTGAAAGACATTTTTAAATTGCATGCCTCAATTAATTACTTTGGAATCAATTTGATCTTCAGGATCTCATCTTCATAAGCCATTTTCGTAAACCAGGTGAAACTAGCAGGAAATGTCGTTTTTTGGTGGCCAATGTAGCACTCCAAAATGGAGAACCTGTGGAATGGACCACTTATAAGCAACTATCATTTGGTTAGAGGAAACAGGAAACTGTAGCAGGAGAGGAGCAGACTAAATTTTCCTTTTCGAGACTATACAAAAAAACCAAAAGAACTAGGGATGCTGGAAATCAGAACCAGAGACAGAAATTGCTGGAAAAACTCAGCAGGTCTGGCAGCATCTCTGGAGAGAAAGCTGATTTATTTTACGGGTCCAGTGACCCTTCTTCAGAACTGATGGTATCCAGGAAAAGGTGGGTACTTATGCAGAAGATGGGGTTGGGGAGAGGGGAATATGTGGAATTAGAATGCAGAGAGATAGAGAGAAACAGTTGGAGGACTGAATAAAAGTCAGCCTGGGAGAATAAATAGCTACTTGTGGGACTATTGGTAGCTGGCACTGGGCTATGTATGAATCTACCCAGTTAGCAGGTAGAATTAAAATTGCCACCTTCAGTGAGGAATGAGTCATTTTGAATTAATATAAATGACAGTTATGCAAAAGTGCATAAGCAGTCTATCAATGCTAAAGGTAGCATTACTCTAAATGTTAGCAGTTATTGTATGTTGGGAAATTATAATTTGAAAGTGTCAATTTTTTTAGGAATAAAAGCTCAAATTTCAATCCTCCCCATCCAAAAGAGAGTTCCAACTGCTGTCAGTCACTAGGTTACCTCGCAAAAATGGATGAGGCATTGAAGCACTGGATTGGCCATCCAAAGGTTTTAGGCTTGAGGTAAAAGTGGAGACATTCAATTAATTAAATTTGGTGGTTTGTGACCATGAAGCTGTTGGATAACTGTAAAATCTCTACTAGTTCATCAATTCCGTTCAGGAATTACCACCCTTTCTGATGATTCCAACTCCACACCTTTATGGTTAACACATACTGGGCTCAGAACAACTAGGGATGGCAATAACTAAGCCTTTGGCACCATCAATAACATATGAAGAACAAGTAGCAATAAAATAAAAATGGCCATAAATCATGTACAAATCCAGTTGGACACCATCATATTTTATGTGCCCCCTTTTCCCCCCTACTGAAAACAAGCTACACATTTTTCCTTTTCAGATAGCAATCCAGCTTCTCATGCAGTTGGATGGCTCAATTAAACTCACCCTTATACAGTCAGGTAATCTACTCCAGATCTTAAGCACTCACTGCATAAAAGGATTCATTTTTTCTCCAAGGACACCATTGTTATGTTTGACAGCTACCTGGAATTTGTGCCCCCTTCCCTTCGCAATCTACCTCCCTCCCCACCATCACGAATATATCAACCACCTGGAAATATTCCTCTATCTCCCCTGTCCAGACCTCTCATGATTTTCAATACCTCCGTCAATTCCCTTCAACTCTCTTCAAGAAAAATAGTTCAACTTTCTCCAATCTACTTGTGTAACTGATTTGCTCATCCCCCAGACCATTCTTGTGAATATCATCTACATTATATTTAATGTCTCACATCCTTGCTGAATTGTAATGCTGCTATTATCATGTGAAATGGAGTGGTCAACTTTCTTTTTTAATGCACCCTCTTAGTCAGTCACAACAAATACCTTTTCTTTATCATTTAGCTATCACTCTTGGATTACACTTGACCAGATCAATTATGAAGGAGAATCAATCAAAGGTCTTCTTGAATGAGAGGGTGAAGTTTTGTCACCTGCTGCCCCCTTAGAGGTAAAAAGGCCCTGTCAAAAACACACATGTGCACACACACTGACACACAGACACACACGTGCACACACACAGACATGCACACACACACTGACACGCACACACAGACACACATCACAACAGTTTAATTGTTTCCTCAGAAGTGGTGAAGCTTGAAGATAAATCTACAAACATACAATTAGGAGCAGGATCTGGCTTCTGAAGCTTCCTTTCCATTCTAAAAGGTCATGTCTGCTCCATTTGCATTTTGAATTCCGAAGTACCATCTACCTGTAACAACCTTTGACTGCCTTGCTTAAAATGAATTTCTCTACCTCCATCTTAAAACTTTTCTACAGTCACCTCTACTGAGACAGAGTTCCAACATCATATGACCCTCTGAGAGAAAACCAAATTCTCCTAATTTCTGTCCTGAAAGGGCGGCCCTTGATTTTTAAACAGTGTCCCCAAGTCTGGACTCACCACTCTCTTTCCATGTGCACCTTGTCAAGAATATTCAGAATCTAATACACTTCAATCAAGTATCCCCTCATTATTTGAAACTCCAGTGGAAATAAGCCCAGTAAGTTCAAAGTAGAACTGGTGGCATTGTTGTTATGATATTGAACTATCCATCCAGAACCATGAATAATACACTGAAGATGGGGTAGATGGTGATATTTAAATTGAATATAAATCTAGAATAAAGAACTGGACTAATGGTGACCGTGTGTTAATTGTTGTAGAAACCTAAAATGGTTCACTAACGGCCTTTAGGGAAGGAAATCTGCCATCTTTACCTGGTTTCACCTACACATAACAGAAATGTATTTGACTATTAATCAACCTCTAGGCAATAAGAGATGGGCAATAAACTAGCCAGAAACACCCACATCACGCGAACTAATTTTTTTTTAAAGAACTTTCCTCTTAAGACAATCTGTTCATTCAAAATATCACGATTTCTCAGTGGATAGAGGTTTTTCTTTCAACTTGCTTTTTCACCGAGCAATGACATTTGAGGTTCAGAAAGATGGATTCCCAGTTCTTGCTTACAAATCAGCTTTTCTTTATCTCTGCTCACTGCCCAGAAGCTGATGTTGATAAAGGTCCATTTGTACATTCCTGAGTCTACCCAAGTATTTTTTCCAGCTAATTCCTCCCCAGACAGCCTTCATCTTGTGTGATATTAGATTAGATTACTTACAGTGTGGAACAGGCCCTTCGGCCCAACAAGTCCACACCGACCCGCCAAAGCGCAACCCACCCATACCCCTACATATACACCTTCACCTAACACTACGGACAATTTAGCATGGCCAATTCACCTGACCCGCACATCTTTGGACTGTGGGAGGAAACCGGAGCACCCGGAGGAAACCCAAGCAGACACGGGGAGAACGTGCAAACTCCGCACAGTCAGTCGCCTGAGGCGGGAATTGAACCCAGGTCCCTGGCGCTGTGAGGCAGCAGTGCTAACCACTGTGCCACCGTGCAACTTCCAAAAAGACTTGAATCCATTATGAAGGTACAGATCTGAATACAGTGCCCTTTTAGAATGAGGTTTATTCTTGCTTACTGATGGTTTCATGAGCTTAATTCAACTTGGTCATGTGATCACAACAGCCATTTTTGGTTAGTATTTGTCCTTTATAATACCATTTTAGTCTATAAAGATCTCAGGTATTAGAAATAAATGAGTATTGGTACCCTGTTTTACTATGATTATAATAGAACCATGAACTGGGCACAGTACTTCACTTGATGGTAAGACCAGCATCCCATACTGGTTTAATGGAACTTCCTTGCTTTTACAGCTTATGCCACCAATTATAAGATTGAGGATGTTGTATGATTTATTAACTGCTCTGATAACTTGCCATGCCATCATAAACTCAAATCTTTTCATTCCTGCATTCACTCCCTTTTATATTATCCATTACATTTCCAACGTGAATCATTTCATACATGCCTGCATTAACTTTTATTTGACACATCTCCACCATCAATGTCTAGGTCAATCTGGAAAGCAAAGAACTATTGTAGATAAGCTATAGTTCATTTGTGGGGATGGCACAAGTGTGCCATACCATGACAGTGATCTCTTGGTAGGAGTAGCTAAACACATCACACCAACCTGTCTGTATCCTTTTGCAGTTTTGCACTATTATCCTCAGAGTTCCCAATGTTCCCAAGCTTGTGACTGGATGGATGTAAAAGCTTTCGCCATGGACTTGTGGCTTCCCCAAACCCATTCTTAATGTCAGCAGATTCCACTCGTGGATGGCATCAGCGTTTTGGTGTCAACATCACAATGAATCAACAGCTTGCAAAAGGAGTCAGAGAAAGAGAACACACTCAGAATTGTTCAGAATTTGTTGACAATCACAAAGGATTCTATTTTAGAATCATATATATTTACAACTCTTTCTGTCAAGTGTAGTATAAGAAATGATCAAATGTCATTTGTGGCAACATTTGAAACTGATGTGGAACCTAAAATGGCATTCATTTTACATGGAGCCTGCTCTATGAGTTTCAGCATTTGATTTCTGCCAGGTTACTGTTCATAATAAATTGTGTAAAATATTATTCCCCTTTAAACATTTGCGAACTGAGGCATTTACTATGTTTTCTAGATAATGTGCTCAAAAATAATAAATTTAAAACATTTTCAGAATAAGGACGCAGCTAAACATAAACTTGGTTGATCACAATGGTTTTGCTCCCAGCTGTAAAATACCATAACTACTTGCAGAAATGACAACTGCTATGATGGGTGTTTTGCAAATTAAAAAAAGCAAAATGGTGTTAGCTTATTCTCAGAATTTCCAATTCCCAAAATTAGCACCAATTAATAGACCTCAAAACGGACAGTGAAAATGCCTACCTTACAATTTGCTGTATTTTATTTTCCTTTTGGGACATTGCAACAGAGTAGGCCATTCTGACTTCCAATCATATCATGGTTGATTCATGTTTCAATTCCATTTATTCATCTTGCTTCCAAATCCCTTAGCACACGTCCTGAAAAATCTATGAATCTAACTTCTGGAATTGAAACAATCCTCAATGTCCTTTCTGTGTAGGAATGCTTTCCAATATCATACCTGTAATATTGCGTGCAATTCTGGTCTCCCTCCTACCAGAAGGATGTTGTGAAACTTGAAAGGGTTCAGAAAAGATTTACAAGGATGTTGCCAGAGTTGGAGGATTTGAGCTATCGGGAGAGGTTGAATAGACTGGGGCTACTTTGCCTGGAATATCAGAGGCTGAGGGGTGACCTTATAGAGGTTTATGAAATAATGAGGGGCATAGATACGCTAAACAGACAAGGTTTTTTTCCCTGGGTTGAGAGAGTCCAGAACTAGAGGGCATAGGTTCAGGGTGAGAGGAGAAAGATATAAAAGGGTCCTAAAGGGCAACTTTTTCATGCAGTGGGTGGTGTGTGTATGGAATGAGCTGCCAGAGGAAGTGGTGGAGTCTGGTACAATTACAGCACTTAAAAGGCATCTGTATGGGTACATGAATAGGAAGTGTTTAGAGGGATATGGGCCGAGTGCTGGCAAATGGAACTAGATTAGGTTGGGATAACTGTCAGCATGGACGAGTTGGACCAAAGGGTCTGTTTCCATGCTGTACATCTCTATGATTCTATAGAAGATCTAACTCCTTCCCTTGGCATTTCTTACTTGAGCAAATCATATTATCTAAACATAGTTCTCCTGTAATGCCATAATTTTTTGCCAGTGAAACCTTGCTTAATAGAAATAATGGGGCCTATGGAAAAAGTGGGGTTGGGGCAGGCCAGTAAAATAAATCAACCACAATCCCTCAAAAATCAACCAAAAGTCTAACGCAAAGTACAGCACAGTCTGAATGAAGGTTGAAATCATATTTATTAATGAAGCAAATGAAAATGTAACACAGTATATTTTTAAAAATGTTAAGAAGGCAGGTCTCTGTACAGTACCTCTTACAGAAAGCTGCTTTGTCGGGAGCTGATATCGGCATGTGCACAGAACGGCATAAAGACTGGCATTGACGCCGCGCATGCGCAGAATGAAGTGAGCAAATCAATCCCTGCTAGAATCCCACTTTTGTCAACAGTGGTAAGTGTTCTCAAAAATACCATTCCCTAATTCTTCAGCAATGTTATAGTCAAATCACGCTGCCAAAATGCACATTATTCCAGAACTAGTAGAACTCTAAAAAATTAAATGATTATTTCAATCATCCTAAATAGGTCATGCCTTAATACATAATATTCAAGGAATACAAACCTGAGACTTATAACTTAACTATTTTAGAGTATTCTGGTATATCTATGCTGCATCCCTCTAGCACTAATATTTTGAATAGGCAGTCACATTTTCCCATTCTCCGTTGTCACCCAAGATGAGTTTCCAACCTATTCAATTCAGGTAAGCATATTGCAGTGTTCAAGTGTATGATCCAATGTGACTGCCACAAAGTGTCAATAGGTGATTTAACTACTAGGACTCCCACATCATTTTTACCCAATACTTGTGAAAATCCAAAATAATCTCTTCTTATTTCAAATGTGAGCTTTGAAAATCTCATGAAACTCTGCAGTTTTCAAATGCATTCCTCCAGGAACTTCACTTGGACCCTCTGATTTTGAAGTTGACCACATATGACAAGTTGAAACCAGTTAATTTTGCGACTGCAGTACCAGATTTACAGATACCTCATTGAAAGCTTTTGCAGCTCGTAAATAAATACACTTAATGTCTTGAAATATGTAGTCATAAAAGGAAAAAATAAGCTATTTCCAAAACTTGGAGATTCTAAAGATCAAATGCAGTGCAATGTGAAATAAGGAACTCTTTCACGAGACACTTTCCTGAATGAAGTTATTAGCAGGTTGAATGTAATAAAAGACAAGAGCCTTCTTAAGAGCAAATGTGAAGCAGCCCAGAGCCTGAATAATTTATCTGAGACAAGTTACCAGCTAACCAGTTATCTACTGGTAGCTTCTCTACATCCAATTTCCCACAGAATCTCTTCACATAACACCCATCATTAAAAAACTGGAATTGTAATTGTATAAAATGAATCATTTCTGAAAGTAATCAGTGTTAACAATAATGTGTATCACTATCTTTCCTGAGAGCTACTGAATGCTTCCAATGAATACTCGACACTAATATAGGTGTAGGATTTCTTTGTAAACAGCATGGTTGAAGGTGTAGGACACGTTTGAGACATGTTATCAAGAAATAACACGTTGCATAATGAAGACTGTAAACTGACAGCTGCTCATGGCAATGTCAAGGGAAATATTTTATTTTGATGAGTTGCATTGAGATATACTATAAGGCTCAGGCTCAATTAGGGAAAATTACATCTTGATAGTTGGATATTTCAAAAAATGGTAAATGCAAGAGATATCTTGTTATAAGTAAAAAATGAGGGCTGTAGATGCTGGAGAGTCAGAATAGAAAAGTGTGGTGCTGGGAAAGCACAGCAGGTCAGACAGCATTCGAGGAGCGGGAGAGTTGACATTTCAGCTATAAGCCCTTCATCAGGAATGTGAAGGAATAAGAGGGATGAGAGATAATTGGGGGGGGGGGGCAGTGGGGGTGGAGTGGGGCAGTGGGCAAGGCAGGTGGGTTGGTGATAGTTGGATACATGTGGGGGGGCGGGTAATTGAGATAGGTTAGTGGGGAAGGTGGAGTTTTTAGGTGGAAAGGCAGATGGACAGGTAAGACAAGTCAAGAGGGCGGTGCCAAGTTGGATGGTTGGATCTGGAATGAAGTGGGGGAAGGGGAGATTTGGAAACTAGTGAAGTTGATGTTGATGCAGTGTGGTTGTAGACTCCCAAGGCGGAAGATGAGGCATTCTTCCTCCAGTTGGCGGGTGGCTTGGATTTGGCAGTGGAGGAGGCCGAGGACTAGCATGTCCTTGGGGGAGTGGGAGGGGGAATTAAAATGGTCAGCCACAGGGTGGTGAGGTTATTTGATGCATGTTTCCCAGAGATGTTCCCTGAAATGTTCCGCGAGCTGGCATCCTGTCTCGTCAATGTAGAGGAGACCACATCAAGAACAACAGATACAGTAGATGAGGTGAGTGGAATGTACAGGAAAATTTCTGCCGGATGTAAAAAGATCCTTTGGGGCCTTGGACAGAGGTGAGGGGAAAGGTATGGGCACAGGTTTTACACCTCCTGTGATGACAAGGCAAAGTGTCGGATGTGGAGGGTGTGTTGGTGAGGGAGGGGGCATGGACCTAACGGGGAGTTGCAGAGGGAATGGTCTCTATGCAATGCAGATAAGGGTGGGAGGGAAATATGTCTTTGGTGATGAGGTCTGACTAGGGGGTGGCAGAAATGGTAGAAAATAAAACGCTGTATCCGGAGATTAGTGTGATGGAAGGTGAGGACTAGGGGGTTCTATCCTTGTTGTGGTTGGAGGGGTGAGGTTTGAGGGCAGAGGCGCTATAAGACCATCTTCATCCAAAAGAAAACCATTATCACCTTCACTTTTCAACTTCCTTCACATAGAGTTTTAGGTTAGGATGGTTGAGTTTCAGAAAAAAAGTGCCTGTTTCAACCCTGATACTTGAGCATAGTACCAGCTCAGTTAGATCGGGAACTGCCCTCTTTCGAAGTTCTGCGAATGAGTCCAAAAGTAGACACAAAACAAATCCTCACTCCTACTTAGCACTTAATTTGCAGTAACTGTCCAACTTGTTGAGAGAATGCCTTTGAATGTGAAATGGAGTAATTATACAAGGACAATACAACAAATTGCTAATGCAAGGCCCCAGAGTGTCCACCAGCAGTTTAATGTGTTAGCACTTCCTCACTTAAATGTAATAACAACTATAAATAAGAAATCTACACTATTTCTTTCACTTCTTTCTCATAAAAATAATTTATATGTTCTGTAAATACATGACTGATACTCTTAATTTTATCTTTGCAGTTCTCTTTGTTGCAACATGAATAAGATGTATGTCAGGGTCAGGTCAGCTGCTCACATTTTGGATGAGTTTGCCACACTCATTAATTGACTGCACATTCAACATTTTTCTTCCCTGTTACTTTATTAAAAGGTGCAATAGTGTCTCAACAGGGAGCTGTATGCCCTCTGAGAAATAAGGCTTCAACATTTCAGTGTCAACACTCCAATATGTGCTTCCCATGAGAACTCGGCTGAAGAATGGAAGGGAGCTGAGTTTATTTGAGTATTTCCCCAACAACCATTACTGTTAAACTAGGTCATTACTAACACCTCTGAAGAACAGCAGAATAGCTGTGGTCATTAATAACGATTGTGTTTTTTGCAGTGAAAAACAATTAGGAGGTTCCAGTGTTGGATTGGGGCCTTGGATTACTTGTTACTTTAGTTAGACTTTCGATATATGAATCTTATACCTATTATGTTATTTCAGCCATCTTTTTTCTCAGAACCATGTTTATTTTTTGTTATTATCTCTTTGCCTCAATTAATTGAATTCTAGGTCATCCCTTATTCAGCTGTTGACACTTCACTCACACTATTTGACAATTTTGATCACCTGCAGAGACTTATTATTCAACCTGCTGACACTCCACTCACACCAATCACATGATCTTTTGATCTCTATGCTGCAAATTCTGACCTATGTGCCTCTCTACACTTCATCTGACGAAGGGCCACTACACAGAAAGCTTGTCATTTCAAATAAACCCATTAGACTATCGTGTTTTGTCATGTGTAGTGAAAATTGACCACACACTAGCCTGTGTGATTCAAGCAAACAAAGATTTTACTGCAACTTATGCAAGGGTGAAGCTCATCTTTGTAACCCAAAGACCTTCTTAAAAATATGGAGATTTCAGCACTCATTCATAATGCAGAACTTCAAGCAGGATCTTGCTATCTCAACTTTCAGTCTTGGGTCTCTTAGTTTCAGTGCTAGTTTCAACTCAACCATCTTGTCTGGACTTTAGTTTACTTATCTCCTTGCACTGTGTGCCAATGAACAACATGCTGTGCAGACTATGACAATTGCAATCTGGAAGAAATTAAGCATAACTAAGCACTTATTTCAAGAACTTTAATTTTAACCTGCTTATGGTAACCCTCTCATTCCTATTTCATTGCTTTGCCTGGCTAACGTTAACAGTTTAGAGAAAGCGAACAAAGAAACTTGCATTTAGTTTGTGTCATTTTTCAGATGTCCTCCAAACCCTGTGACAAAGCAACTGAGACCAGCAACTCCCAAACATTTTGAACAGGACATGAGCAATATCGATAAATGCTAGAAGATATCAGTGAATCAGTCAGAGCATAAATGAGTCATTTTGGTTCAGGTGCAACTCCTAAAGAAAGGCAAATCCTATGCCCAACCTATTTGAAAAGACAGATATTTGTAAACCTGCTTCACTAGAATGTGAAACCCACTGCCGTTTCATAGAAACACACACTCCATTAAATGTCATGACAAGCAAAATTAAAAATTCTATTACATGACACATACATCTAAAATAAGTAACATGTTCCATCCAGGCATAATTTAACAGTGCTAGTCCAAGCTTTAGAAATGTGCCAAATCAATGGCCTGAATAACTGAACATGCAGTTTATTTTGAACCACAGACAAGAGGGATAATTCTACTTGATATAATAGAAACAAGCTCTTGTCTCTTCTGTTAGAAATGTTATATATATGCATGTAACTCCCCTTTCCAACTTTAAATCCAAACTCACTACATATCTTCCCATTATGAATGCAAAGCTACGCAATCCAAACTGTCAGAGCTTCTCTAGCAATTTTAAGTGGTTCATCCAAGCACTTGTGAAATACATCTAATACTATCATTACACATAGCTCCCTAAGCAGGTTAGTATCTGATTTATATGATCTTCAGCATCTTTATTCTTTGCATCACCTATCCTATATCTTTTCACCTTAAAAATTTATGCAGTCTTCTCAAACTCCATTATACTTTGAGTATTATATATTGATCTATCACTATGATGTTGAGTTTAAGGTGAATCTATCTTTCCCAGGAGAGTAATTCTCATTAAACTAAGCTTAATCTTCAGTAGTAATGCTTTGTCCTGAAAAATCTTTGTAAGTGAACCACTGACAATTAAAGTGATCGTTGAACAATGGCTCCATAAGATTTAATCTCAATGGTCTCAGTACATATATTATTCCAAGAAATTTAAAACATTCCAGTTTTTCTCTTGGGATCTTTTGTTAGAAATGGTAGAATAGTAAAAAAATCAGGAGCTTCATCTGTTCAGAGGAATGAATTACAATTAAAAAATAATATTTAAACAACTGAAAATACTCAGCAGGTCAGATTGCAACTGTGAAGAAAGAAACATTACATTCCAAATGACCAATCTATCATCAAGACAATGGAAGACTTTTCTCTATTGATTTTCGTTTGCATTTTGAGTAGAAAAGGTCATCAACTGATGAAATATCACACACATTTTTTCCAAGATATCAGTACAGCTGGATTTTATTGTTTTGGGGAGCTGGGATAGAAAGTGAATGGTGTGTTCATTCCTGCCCCCACTGTGTCAAATGGTATATCAAGCCCTGGATAGCCAATTAGTGGTGACCCAGTGGGAAAGCAGCTAACAAGGGGAGCTAACGGTGTAGTGGTCATGTTACTGGGCAAGTAATCCAGAAGGTTCTGAGGGTTTGTGTTTGATTCCCAACATAACAAATGGTGAAATTTAAAGTAAACCTGGAATAAAAATAATAAATAACTAATGTAGCCAAAAACCATCTGGTTTGCTAACATCCTTTTGGGAAGGAATTCTGCAATCCCTGTCTGGCCGACATGCGACTGCAGACCCACAGATTTTTTTTTCGATTTGTTCAAGGGATGTGGGCATCACTGGCTAAGCAACAAAATCTGGCCTAGCCAGTGATGACCACATCTCATCAATGAAGAAAGAAATGTTAGCAGAGATGTCCCAGCTCAATATAGTTTCTTGGGTCAAATATCATTCTATGATCAGAATGTTGCCCAATATGTTAACCCGTGTAAGAAGCAACATAGAGATTTGAATCTAGATGAGACACATATCTTAAAGCTTCTTAATAGTTTGTTAATAATTTACATGACTACAATATTACAGATCTCTACATTGTCTGGATTCTGTGCTTAACCAGGTTACTGTCCATTACATCCAAGATGGAGGACGGGAAAAATTTCTGGCTGTAAAAGGCTACTCCTTTTTTGAGGTATTTTAGGTGTTGGAGGTGATTTCATTGAATTCCAGGAGCAGCAATTACTGCTTTATATGTTGTTGCATTGTTTTGGAACTTTGGAGGAAAAAATAAAACAGCAGCACTTTTAAAATGGAGAGGAACAGACAAAGGCAGCACATGGTGAGATCACTACAGGAGAGAGAGAGAGAGAGAGAGAGAAAGAAACCCACACTGCTAACTGACACAGCAGTGAACCTGCACAGTTACTGTCTTTGCTGTTTGAGTTCATGTATCGCTGAACATTGGAGTGCATCTGGGAAAATGAACAAACAGTGAAATTCACAACTCATCTTGGAGAAACATATTTGGGAGAGATCAAAGCACAGAGATAAACAGGTGAATAGTTTTAAGTATGGCATTGGGACCTTGCTGTAAATCTGTAGTAGTGAAGAGAGTGGGTTCTTTCTTGATTGTCTGTTTTATTGAGATATATCTCTTGATTAAACTTAAAAATGTAAGCCATAAATATTAAGTTAGCCTGGAGCAGTGTTTTGTAGAGGAATAAGGCAGTGATATGCTCTTCTTGTTGAATGTGGGAGTTTAGGGAGAGTTTATATGTTACAGAAGATTATATCTGCAATTGGCAATTGGCTACGAATCCTATCAGATCGAATGGAACGGTTGGAGTGACAATTAGAGGCAATAAGGAATTTACAAGAGCAAGGGGGTGTAATGGATGGCAATGTTAAGGGTTTAGAGGAAAGGAATTTGTTATGTGTGTACAAGAAAATTTTCTGATTCAGTATGTGGATGTACCTACTAGAGAAGGTACAAAACTTGACCTACTCTTGGGAAATAAGGCAGGGCAGGTGACTGAGGTGTCAGTGGGGGAGCACTTTGGGGCCAGTGACCATAATTCTATTAGTTTTAAAATAATGATGGAAAAGGACAGACCAGATCTAAAAGTTGAAGTTTGAAATTGGAGAAAGGCCAATTTTGACAGTATTAGACAGGAACATTCAAAAGCTGATTGGGGGCAGATGTTCAAGAGAGGGCTGGAAAATGGGAAGCCTTCAGAAATGAGATAACGAGAGTCTAGAGGCAGTATATTCCTGCTCGGGTGAAAGGAAAGGCTGGTAGGTATAGGGAATGCTGGATGACTGAAGAAATTAAGGGTTTGATGAAGAAAAAGAAGGAAGCATATGTCAGGTATAGACAGGATAGATCAAGTGAATCCTTAGAAGAGTATAAAGGCAGTAGGAGTATACTTAAGAAAGAACTCAGGAGGGCAAAGAGGGGACCTGAGATAGCTTTGGCAAATAGAATTAAGGAGAATCCAAAGGGTTTTTGCAAATATATTAAGGACAAAACAGTAACTAGGGAAAGTATAGATCAGCAAGGCAGCATATGTGTGGAGCCGCAGGAGATGGGGGAGATACTAAACGAGTGTTTTGCATCAGTATTTACTGTGGAAAAGGACATGGAAGATATAGACTGTAGAAACATAGATGGTAAGATCTTGCAAAATGTCCATATTACAGGGGAGGAAGTGCTGGATGTCTTGAAACGCATAAAAATGGATAAATCCCCAGGACCAGATCAGGTGTGCCCAAGAACTCTGTGGGAAGCTAGGGAAGTGATTGCTGGGCCTCTTGCTGAGATATTTGTATCATCTATAGTCATAGGTGAGGTGCCGGAAGACTGGAGGTTGGCTAATGTGGTGCCACTATTTCAGAAAAATGGTAAAGACAAGACAGGGAACTATAGACCGGTGAGCCTGATGTCAGTGGTGGGCAAGTTGTTGGAGGGAATCCTAAGGGATAGGATGTACAGGTATTTAGAAAGGCAAGGACTGATTAGGGATAGTCAACATGGCCTCATGCATGGGAAATCATGTCTCACAAACATGATAGAGTTTTTTGATGAAGTAACAAAGAGGATTGATGAGGGCAGAGCAGTAGATGTGATCTATATGGATTTCAGTAAGGCATTCAACAAGGTTCCCCATGGGAGACTAGTCAACAAGGTTAGATCTCATGGAATACATGGAGAACTAGCCATTTGGATACAGAATTGGCTCAAAGGTAGAAGACAGAGGGTGGTGGTGGAGGGTTGTTTTTCAGACTGGAGACCTGTGACCAGTGGAATGCCACAAAGTTTGGCGCTGGGTCCACTACTTTTCATCATTTATGGAAATGATTTGGATGTGAGCTGAAGAGGTACAGTTAGTAAGTTTGCAGATGACACCAAAATTAGAGGTGTACTGGACAGTGAAGAAGGTTAACTTGGATTACAACTGAATCTTGACCAGATGGGCCAATGGGCTGAGAAGTGGCAGATGGAGATTATTTTGGATAAATGCAAAATGCTGTATTTTGGGAAAGCAAATCTTAGCAGGACTTATAACTTGATGATAAGGGCCAGGGTTGGAGGGTTTGAGCTATAGGGAGAAGTTGAAAAGGCTGGAGCTGTTTTCCCTGGAACATCGGAGGCTGTGGGGTGACCTTATAGAAGTTTTTGAAATCATGAGGGCATGGATAGGGTAAATAGACAAAGTCTTTTCCCTGTGTAAAGGAGTTTAGAAGTAGAGGGCATAGGTTTAGGGTATGAGGCGAAAGATATAAAAGAGACCTAAGGGGTAACTTTTTTATGCATTTGTGGAATGTGCTGCCAGAGGAACTGGTGGAGGCTGGTACAATTGCAACATTTAAAAGGCATTTGGATCAATATATGAATAGGAAGGATTTGGAGGGAGATGGGGTGGGTGCTGGCAGGTGGGACTAGATTGGGTTGGGATATCTGGTCGGCATGGACGGGTTGGTCTGAAGAGTCTGTTTCCGTGCTGTACATCTCTATGATTCTATGACTCTATGGCATATGGATAACTAACTGACTGAAATAACTCCATCACATGAAGACAGTGACTGAAAATTAGACAAGTTCCTTTTGCATCAGAATGTCACATGTCATGATGTAATATCACTGCCCTGAGGTATACTCGCTCTCTGCTCTGGAATCATTGCAATACAAAGCAAGTAATGTAGGTGGGCATTCTGCATCCTAACAGGAAACTAGGCTGGCAGGTTGGCTTTCAATTTCCACATTCATTCCGGCTGTCAAGTTTGAGGCCAGCATAATGATGTCAAATTGCTGATATCATCTGATTTGTAGCTACAAAGTCCAGCCCATGCCCATGAATTGGATTTTATTTGTCAACATGTTAGTCAAAAATACTTGAGAAAAGTAATTCACCCCAAGTAATATCGAATATCGGGACAGTAAGACTCTATTTCTCCTGATTGCCATGTGCTATTACGGACGTGAGAGTGTGAAGGCAGGTGGCAAACTTGATTTGTTTACTCTTAATTGGGCCTTGCCTGGGTGAGATTGACTGACTACGTATTACTGTCAGGGAAAAAAATAGATATAGTTTCTTTTGAGCCTTGGATGAAGTTAAACCAAAATGCAACCAGGTTGCTGCTGCCCTTTTTAAAAACAAAATTTAGAATTTTTAAAATGTAGAATGGATTTTGAATATACAGGTATTATAAACCTTTACAATCCTGAAATCATCATGCATACATGGGTCACAGGACTTTAGGTAGTATGTTCTAATTATAAACCATTACTTCATGCATTGCTAGGTTGTTATACTCATCTGGATTATACATCACATAAATCTGCAGGAACGATGCTGAAAAAAAACTCCTGTTTGCAAGTCTCATGTTCAAAAGTATTATGTTGCTTCCAACAGGACATAGGCCTCAAGAGTTCAAAATTTCTCAGAAAAATCACTGCAAAGTGATAAAATCACCTTATCTATATTCACGCATGTTGAACTGTTAATGCATTTTTCTGTGTGCCATTTTTTTTTAAAATTATGCTGTGGTAATTTTACTGATTACCTTTCCTGTGTCACTCCATCTTTTTACATTATGGTTCCAAGGTCTCTTGGTAATTATGTTAAAGTGATGTGATCTGCCAGTTCTCAATATGCTGCACTCGAGCTTCGCTACAAGTGTAATAACTAGCCAATTAGTCAACTACACTTGAAATCATTAACATTTTTCTTTATGGACGGTTAATAAAAAATTGATTAGAAATGAATTCTCTTCCACAACACAGTGTCATCCCTGCAGGTTCTGTTGAAGGAAATCAAAGGGAATGAAGTACAAATTTAATTTGTCATTGACAGCAGTAATTACAGCAATTCCATTCCTTTCCAAGACTGTTCATTGATGTCTCTCTGCATTATTAGGATGCCATCTTTCAGGTCTTTCCATTCCAGTTTTTCCTGCATTATTAACCTCCAAGGCAACACCTTACTTCCTGCCTTGTGCCTTAACATGTCCCTTCTCAAAGAAATGCCATCGACACAAGGTGTATTCCAACAATAATTATAAGGCAAATTGCAAGTGTGTTTGCTCACCAGTTACAATTCAATTGACAAAAAAAAACCAAAGAACTGCAGAATTTGGAAATTTGACACAAAAACAAAAATTGCTGGAGAAACTCAGCAGGCCTGGCAGCATCTGTAGAGAGAAAGCAAAGTCAACACTTTTGGATCCAGTGACCTTTGTTCATAACTAATAATACCTTGGAAAAGACGGCATAGTAGCTCAGTGGTTAGCGCTGCTGCCTCACAGTGCCCAGGACCTGGTTCTATTCCAGCGTCGACTGTCTGTGTAGAGTTTGCATGGTCTCCCCATGTCTGTGTGGATTTCCACCAAGTGCTCCGGTTTCCTCCCATTGTCCAAAGATGTGCAGGTTGGGTGAATTGGCCATGCTAAATTGCCCATAGTGTTCAGGGATGTGTAAGTTAGGTGCATCTTTTAGGGGAAATGTAAAGTAATAGAGTAGGGAAATGGGTCTGGGTGGGATGTTCTTCAGAGAGTCGATATGGATTTGTTGGGCCAAATGGCCTGTTTACACACTATAGGGATTCAATGATTCTTGTATAATATATACTGAAGGCCGCTGTTGGGGGAAGTGAATAGTAAAGGAGTAAATGACAGGTGAAGATAAAACCCAGTGAGAGAGAACAGCAGACAAACTGATGGATAATGGTGATACAGGGAGAAAGAAAAGCTGATGATAGGGACCATTAGTAAGTAAAAATGTGATGTCAGTCATGAAAGCAGCCTATTTGATGATAGAGCCATCAGTGAGGGAGTGAGTAAAGAAAGAAGGTGTTAAAACCCTAAAATTACTGAACTCAATATGAAGTCCAGAAAGCTGCAGAATCCCCAAGGAGAAAATGGGATGCTGTTATTCCAGCTTGTGCCGGGTTCACTGAAGCACTGCAGCAAGTCCGAGACAGAAATGTCGGCCAGGGAACATAGTGGTGAGTTGAAGTAGCAGGCACCTAGAAGCTGAGAGCCATTCTTGTGGACAGAATGTAGGTGACCTGCAAAAACGGTTACCAAGTCTACGTTTTGTTTCCCCAGTGTAGAAGACTCCATGCTGTGAGCGCAAATACAATAGGCTAGATTGAGTGAAGTGCAAGTAAATCACTGCTTCACTTGGAAGATGAGTCTTCAGCCTTGGATAGTGAGGAGGGAGGAAGTCATCAGGCAGGTTCAGGGTGCAAGTTTGCTCACTGAGCTGGCAGATTTATTTTCAGACATTTCACCACCATGCTGGGTAACATCATCAATGAGCCTCTGGTGAAGTGCTGGTGTTCTATCTCACTTTCTATTTATGTGGCTTGATCTAGTAAATTGAGTGATGTCATTTCCGGTTCTTTTTCTCAGAGGTTGTTAAATGGGGTCCAAATTGATGTATTTATTGATGGAGTTCCAGTTTGAATGCCAGGCCTCTAGGTAACATCATTCCCATGCATGTCTCTGTTTAGCCTGTCCTAGGATGGATATGTTGTCCCAGTTGAAGTGGTGTCCTTCTTTGTCTGTATGTAAGGATACTAGTGATACTTGGTCTTGACTTTTGGTGGCTAGTTGAAGTTCGTGTATCCAGGTGACAAGTTTTCTGCCTGTCTGTCCAATGTAGTGTTTGTTAGAGACCTTGCATGGTAATTTGTATGTGACATTTGTTTTGTTGGTTGTTGGTATTGGGTCCTTTAAGTTCATCAGTAGCTGTTTCAGAGTGTTGGTGGGTTTGTGGGCTACCATGATGCCAAGGGGTCGGAATAGTCGGGTAGTCATCTCCAAGATGTCTTTGATGCAAAGTAGTGTGGCTAGAGTTTCTAGACGTGATGTGTCTACTTGTTTCGATTTGTTGTTTAAGAATCGGTGGACTGTGTTTATCAGTTCGCGTTCTTCATGAATAGAAGAAAAATACCTATACAGTGTATTCAAGAAGACTGGGTACCAACAAACACAGTCCACGGATTCCTAAGGGTCCCTGTGGAATGCTGACAAGCAAAGTGAGGAAAATATGTGTCTGATTGTAGCACCCCACCAGAGCTAGAGGAAATGGTGTATAAGATCTTTTGGATGTTGATACTGCTGAGGTAGAAATGGAATATCAGGGGAACTATTTAATTGACCCACAGACAAGAAATTGCGTGCCAAAAATCATTAACTTTAAAAACTACCAATCAGGAATGGACCTGGATAATAGAACAGGCCATCACCATAGGACAGAACAGGACCACACACCGCAAAAAAACGGCACTAAAAGAAAAAATGGCCAAACTAACACACAACGAAAAGGACACCACAACACACACCTGGGTTAAAAACCTCTCCCACAGACAGCTCACAGACACGGAAAGAACAATACTGGCCAAGGGACTTAACTACAACCACAGGGACGCCAAGACAGCAGACTTCCTAGCAGCACTAGAATGCACACTCAGGAACAATGGATTGACAGAAGAGACACAACAAACAGTGAGACAAAGTATCGTACCTATGATAACAAGGAAAAGACAAACACACAACCTCAACACCAAGGAGAAAGAAGCACTAAAATCACTAAGAAACGATAAGACCATAATCATACTACCAGCAGACAAAGGCAGAATAACGGTGATACTGGACAAATCAGATTACATTCAAAAAGCTGAAGAACTACTTGCAGACACCAACACCTACCAAAAGAGCGAGTTTGACTCCACCCCACAGCTCACCAATAGGATAAACAACACACTGAGAAAGCTCCAAAAAAACGGACAGATAACCAGGACTGACCTACAAAGAATGAAACCGGAAAGCAACAATACCCCCAGATTCTATGGACTACCTAAAGTACACAAACCAGACATCCCACTCAGACCCATAGTATCACTACCAGGAACACCATCACACAAACTGGCTAAAGAGCTACAACAGAAACTGAAACACCTGACCAGCGGATCCAGACACTCTATACAGTCAACACAAGAATTCTTGGACATCATCAGAAATATACACATAGACAAGGAAGAAACCATGGTCTCATTCGATGTAACGGCACTGTTCACTTCTATTGACAAAACCCTAGCCAGAGAAACAATATCCAACCTGCTGGACATACACAACAGACAACAGGACGCTGAACCTATTAACAAAGACAGCATACTTAAACTACTGGACCTGTGCCTCACAACACACTTCACATTCAACAACCAGATATATGAACAAATCAACGGAACACCCATGGGCTCACCGATCTCCGGACTCATAGCAGAAGCAGTAATGCAAAAGGTTAGAAAAAACAGTTTTAACGCAATTACAACCCAAACTCTGGGTCAGATACGTGGACGGCACCTTTGTAATCATTAAAAACACAGAAATAGAGAACACACACCGGATCATCAACGCCACACTCACAGGAATCTGATTCACGAGAGAGGAAGAAAAGGACAACCAGCTCCCATTCCTAGACGTGATGGTACAAAGAACACCGAACAGAGAATTCACCACGAAGGTATACAGGAAAGCCACACACACAGACCAAGTCCTGAACTATGAAAGCAACCACCTCAACAAACACAAAGTTGCATCAGGACATTATTCAAAAGGACCACAACACACTGCAGCACACCAGAACTACAAAAAGAGGAAGAAGAACACCTATACAAGGTATTCACCAAAAACGGATACCCGTGCAATTTCATCAACAGATGCCTTAGGGAAAGACAACGCAATGAGGACATGCCACAACCCAAAGGACTGGCCACACTCCCATACATCAGGAGCATTTCTGAACTGACAGCCAGACTGCTGCGACCACTAGGACTCATAACAGCACACAAACCAACAGCCACCCTCAGACAACAACTCACCAGGACAAAGGACCCGATACTCAGCATGAGCAAAACCAACATAGCGTACAAAATCCCATGCAAGGACTGCACAAAACACTACATATGTCAAACAGGAAGACAGCTAACAACCCACATCCATGAAGACCAACTAGCCACGAAACGACACGACCAACTATCCCTAGTAGCCATACACTCAGATGACAAACAACACGAATTCGATTGGGACAACACCACTATTATAGGGCAGGCCAAACAGAGAACAGCCAGGGAATACCTAGAGGCATGGCACTCATCCACAAATTCGATCAACAGACACATCTACCTAGACCCTATATACCGGCCACTGCAGCGGACAGCAACTGACAACCGGAAGCGGCAGATTCAAACCAGTATAAATGCCAGAGGAATCAGCACAGAAGCACTTCACAGGAGGCTCCCAAGCACTGAATATGTCACCTAGAAAGGGGACGAAACGTTTGCAAGAAAAACTCCCAGCTCGGCGAACAGAACCACAATGACCCACAGTTTAGTGTATTGCAACGGTATACAAATAATTGGGAAGAAGCTGGTGCAATGGTAATGTCACCCCGCTAATAATCCAGATGTCTAGGTTAATCCTCTGAGGGGAGGGATTTAAATTCCTCTAGAGCAGCTGGAGGAATTTAAAGTCAGTGAATGAAATCTGGAAAATAAAGCCAGACTTTGTAATGGTGAACAGGAAACCATTGTCAATTATTACAAAAGCCCATCTGTGTCACTAATATCCTTCAGAGAAGTAATCTGCCATTCTTATTGGATTTGGCTTACATGTGATTCCAATTGAAATGGCTCAGCTAGCCATTTGGCTCAAGATCAGTTAGAGATGGAGAACAATTCTGGTCTTTGCCTGTGACACAAATTCCATGAAAGATTATTAAAAAACATTGTTCTTTTCTTTTCACATTTATTGATATTATTAGAAGAGAAAGTCCAAGCTTGCAAACACTGTAAAAGCAGAACTGCTATAAAACTGAACTGTAAAGCTTTTCAGTGTTTTCCCTAATGTGAGTTCAAGAAAACCAGACCGGGAATTATCTAGAACGATGTGATGTTACCAAAAAGAAAATCCGATGTGTCTTTTCATGGATCTTTAAAAGACCAATCCAAGCATCTCAACACTTCTGCAAAGACAAGTCCACAAACATTAGCAAGCATCTTCATAACTGCAACATCTTCATAACATATATTGGATGAGGGAAGTGAATGTACTGTGGTGAAGTTTGCATGTGACACAAATATAGGTGGGAAGGCCTGCAGAGTCTACAGAGGGTTACAGATGGGTTAAGACAGGGGCGATATGGTGGCTCACTGAGTAGCACTCCTGTCTCATTGTGCCAGGAGCAAGGTTTGATTCCACCTTCATGTGGTTGTCTGTATGGAGTTTACACATTCTCCCTTGTCTGCATGAATTTCCTCTAGGTGCTCTGGTTTCCTCCCACAGTAAAAAGTGAGGTCTGCAGATGCTGGAGATCAGAGCTGAAAATGTGTTGCTGGTTAAAGCGCAGCAGGTCAGGCAGCATCCAAGGAACAGGAAATTCGACGTTTCGGGCCAGAGCCCTTCATCAGGCTCTGTTTCCTCCCACAGTCCAAAGAAGTGCAGGTTAGGTAGATTGGCTATAATAAAGTGCACCCACAAAATATATTGAGACTTACACTCTTTTTTTGTTTGACATTATGGACTTACAGTAAATTCATTTACAGCAGACCCTTGTCCTAAATGAAGCACTCTATTCATGTGAGACATGTTACTGAAAGTCATTTTGTGAACTTTGCTTTAGCAGGCCACACATCTCCTTACGTCAGTCCTCTTATTTGGAGCATGAATAATTTCCATGTTGTGACAGAATACTCATCTTCATTCTCCATGTGATGCCATTGCTCATCTACCAAATGATGTTCATTTTAATTATAATGTGACATGAAAAGGAGAGAAACATTTTGCATTTAATTTTCCCTTACAAAGCCTTTTCTTTTAGTTCATTGTATGAAGACATAGGCACTCAACAATTGAGTATGTATACTTCAGATGGGTGGCACAATGGCAAGCACTGCTGCTTCATAGCACCAAGGACCTAGGTTCGACTCCACCATCAGGTGACTGTCTGTGCAAAGTTTGTATGTTCACCTTGGGTTTCCTCCCACAGTCCAAAGACGTGCAGGTTAGGTGGGTTGGTCATACTAAATTGCCCGTAGCATCCAGTAATGTGCAGGTTAGGTGGTTTAGACCTGGGAAATGTGAGGTTACACGTCTGGGTAGGATGCCTTTTGGAGTGCTGATGTGGACTCAATAGGCCAAATGGCCAGCTTTTATACTGTCAGGATTCGATGATGACTATTAAATCACCAACAGAAAACAAAAAGCTTGTGAAGAGTAAAAGGAATTATACCTTTACTTTAAGTATAGCCACTGAACATGTTCAAAAGTGTGCATCATATATGTTAGATCGCATCTGGAACTGGAGGCTGGGTCTACAAGATTCCTGGTCAGAGGCCTACTCTTACTGTCTTCAGTAAATAGACACATTCAATGAATATATGCTGTTTTCATTCACAAAATCTCATTTCACACTCTAATATGTCATGGCAAAGGAGCACAGGTTCAGCAAAATAGAGGCAGCTGGTAAGAGCCTGAAATAAAGTCCTGTGATGGTAAACCATGTGGCCAGCCCAGGGATCCAAATGCAGAGGTGAGGAAAATACTCAAAGTGAAGTTCAGAGGTAGGGGCCAGTTAGGGAGGGGCTTCAAGGTTTAACCAGCTACTGAATCACAGAATGGGAAATCTCACACAGGAGAAAAGAGCAGAAGGCCACCCACTGCAGGCTATGTGGTGAGCAACAGGAAGAATTCAGTCAGCCACAATAAGCAGTACGCATCAGAAATGAAAATACTTGCACAGATAGGGGACGAATTAGCAATCAAAAAATGCATCATCCCCCAAGGTTACTAAACAATGACAGAATTCACAAGTGGAGACATAGCCAGTGTTGTAGAGAGAGTCCACGGTCGGCTGCAGGAGTAGCACAGAACTTTAAATATGAGCCACTGCCATCTGTGAAGATCCCACCAGTGAAGAACATGGAATGGCAGGATGAGCTAACTCTGCGTGGGGAATGTGAGAGGCCCCCAGCATTCTGATGGTACAGAGCTGCATCACAAATTTTGCTAGGTAGAATTTAAAGTAAATGGAAGAGAAACTGCAATAAACTGTTTACTGGAGCAGACCTAACCATCCTGTCAGATGCAATGCCATGGTTGAGTCCAGAAATCCTCAGACCATTCTTTACTAAATAATGAAGCTTGGAAAGTATAAGAAGTCATGATGCACGTTACACTTCATGACAATGGAAAAAAGATTATGGACAATATGTTCATAATTCCCAATCATTACAATTCTTTATTAAACAGAGCTGCCTGTATGTCTTTAGATATTATTCAACTATATTTCTTGAGGTTAGCCTTCAATGAGCCTTTGAAATGTGTTCTTGATCTTCCTCTCATTTGAGTGCCTTACTTGAGCTGCGTTAAGAAGATATGCTTTGGCAGTTGGGATTCAAGTATTCTGAGCACATGGCCAACCCAAGGGAGCTGGTTTTGGATAATCCTTGCATTGAAACTGATGCTATTGGTTCCTTGAAGGATGATGATGTTCGAACCCACTTCCTTCCAGCTAACAGAGATTCCATCTCAAACAGCATTGATGGTATTTCTGCAGGGCCTTAAGATATATGTAGTGCAGGTTCCAAAATCATATAGAAGAGATGAAAAGATGACTGTGTTCTACACAAGGATCTTACTATCAGTATGAAAGTTACAGCCATCAAAGGTGCTCATCTTAGGTGTCCAAAAGTGGCGCTTACCGATTGGATGCAAATTGAAGGCTTTTGCCAAGAAATTTAACATAGATGTCAACACAATTATAACATTTAAAAGACACCTAGATAGGTCTATTAACAGGAAAGGTTTAGAGGAATATGGTGAATGGGACTAGTTCAGTTAGGAAACCTGATTGGCATGGACAAGTTGCACTGAAAAGTCTGTTTCTGTGATGTATTATTCAATGATTTCATGACTTAGGAGACCCATGCTCAGAAGAAACTTACTTGGAGGAACCTCCTGGATGAAAGGACACAACCTTTCAAGAACAGCCCTAAGCAAAAGAAAGTATGGAATAGGAGCCTAAGAAAAGAATGTCTGCAAACTGTAGGCCTCTTGTGATGCCTGGGTACACACATGGAACAGATCTAGAAAAAGAATTGCTTCAATTATGTCAACTCAACACAATAGTTTGATCAAAACTGCACTGTAATAATAGCTCTGTATGGTTCCGTGAGTAACGTCACAAAATATTTGATACTTAAACCCTAATTACTCAGGAAATCACAGGTACAATTCTTGATCTCTTCTGAAGATATCTTATGGTGGTATATCTATTGCAATAATCACTTGATACCGCCAAGACAAAGCAAAAGCAAAGGACGGTTGGTGGCAACAAACCACCTCAGAGAATCTTTACTCATGCTGGTGGAGGTGGCAAACCTCACATTGTACTATAAGTTGTAATCTTGGAAAATGTGACTTAATGGGATATCAAAAAATGACTAAAGGCTATGGATACTGCAAGGACTGTGGATCCTGACATTAGTACTGACGATGGGCGTTCCAAGACTAGCTACATCCTTAACCAAGTGTCCCAGTAAAGTTACAATCCTGATATCTACCCAATGTTTGGAAAATTGTCCTGGTGTGTTCTGTCAGTGAAGAATAGAGCATATCCAACCTAACCAGTTATCATTCCTTCATTCTGCTTTCAATTATCAGCAATGTGATATAATCGACACTGCTATCAAGTGACACTTAGTCAAGAACAATGTACTCAATGGAATGCAGCTTGGGTTCTTCCTGATCCACTCAGCACCAGACCCCATTATAGATTGAGTTCTAACATCGACTGAAGAGCTGAATTCAAGTGTGGCAGTGACATGATATCAAGGCATCATTTTATAGAGTACAGGATCAAGAAGCTTTAGCAAAACTGGAGTCAATGGGAATAAAAAAGAAAACTCTCCCTTCATTAGAGCTATACCTCGCACAATAGAGAGGAGCTGTGGTTTGGATTTTAATCATCTCAGCTCCAGCTCATCTCTGCAGGGGTTCCTCAGAAAAGTGCCTTTGGCCCGACCATCTTCAGCTGCTTCATCAATAACCTTCCCTCCATCAAAAGATCAAAAGCAGAATGATGATCATAGTGACAGTTCTACAATGTTCAGCACCATTCATGACTCCCCAGGTGTCATGAATGGTGCTGAATGCAACAAGCCCTGGTGAAATTTAATTTAGCTAATAATTAATAAATAAGATTCAGGCCACATAAGTGATCATATCCAACAAGAGAGAATCCAAACCATTGATGTTAAACAGTCAATGTGATTATCATTGCTGTCACTATCAATATTGTTGGAGTTACCAGTGACCAGACACAGAACTGGACCAGTCATATAAGTTCTGTGGCAAGGATAGCAGGTCAGATATTGGGAATCCTGTAACTCACCCGTTGGCTCATCTAAACTTGCCTACTGCCTACAAATCTCAGGTCACGTTGATGATGCGATATTCTCTATTTGTCAGGCTGATTGCTGTCCCAACAAACTCAAGACGTTTGATGCAATCTATAACAAAATAGCCCACTTGATTAGCTCACCATCTAACACATTCAACATTCATCCACCATTGTTTCACAGTAGCAGCAGTGTGTGTACCATCTGCAGGATGCACTACAAAGGCTGACCATGATTCTTTAGAAGCTCCTTCTAAATCTGAAAGCTTTACCAGCTAGAAGGACAAAGATAGCAGATATATGGGAACATCATCACCTACAACTTCTCCTCGAAGCCACACACCATTCTAACATAGAAATATGAATTAGAATTAGAATCCCTACAGTATGTAAACAGACCTTTCAGCCCAACAAGTCCACACCAACCCTCCAAAGAGTATCCCACCCAAACCCATTCCTTATATTTACGCCTGACTAAGGCACCTAACTACATATCCCTGAACACTATGGGCAACTTAGCATGGCCAATTCACCTAACCTGCACATCTTTGGATTGTGGGCAGAAACCGGAGTACCAGGAGGAAACTTACACAGACATGAGGAGAATGTGCCAACTCCACACAGACAGTCGCCCGAGGCTGGAATGGGAGCCAGGTTCCTGGTGCTGTGAGGCAATCGTGCTAAGCATTGTGCCAATATGCTGCCAAATATGCCATTGCTCCTTCAGTGTTGCAGTGTCAAAGTCCTGGAACTGCCTCCCTAACTGCACTGTGAGTGAACATGCACCAAATGGACTGGCGTTGTTCAAGAATGTAGCTCACCAACCACTTCTTACGGGAAATTTGGATGGGACATAAATGCTGACCTAGCCAGTGATGTCCACATCTTGTGAATGAGCCAAAAAAGAAGTTTTCCCAAGTGTCCTGACTAATTTTATCCCTCAATAAACATAATTAAAATAGATTTTCTGGTCATTTACAAATGAAGGACTTTCATTGTTTTTGTCATTTGCAATATACAGACAATGAACAAATATTTTTAATACAAAAGCTAAGTTAACTAGTAGAGGTCTTTTGAAGCACAAAATGAAAGATTGCTTCATTCACTAAAGCTGAAATACTCCAGAGACATTCCTGCGCTCCTCCTTAATATCAATTTGTAATCCTACTCCACCACAGACCACAATTAATTTGTTGGGTCATCAAAATGACAGATGTGATGGCAATAGAAATGGCCAAATGAATTGAGTAGATGTCAGCCTGAAAAATAATCAATAGGGAGAAATTAAATAGCTTCTCCCAAGGATTGGTGGCGTGACAGCATTCTAAGGTCCTTCAATACTTCATCTAAATAAACTGAGACTTTTAACAGTAAGTGAAGTTGATATATGAGGGGCATGTCCTTCTTGGCGTAAAAATACATAACTTGAGGTAAACAAAACTGTTGCTAGAATATATTATAATAGCAACTTGTAATTCTCACACATTGAATTCCATTTGAAAACTGTCTTAAGGACCAAGAATTATTATTTTGTTTCATTTCAGGCAAAGTCAAATATATAGATACCTGAATTGTGCCAATTGGGTTAATTCACCAAATACATTCATTTGATTCAATTTGAAAATCTATGGAATGTAAAAGAAGTGCAATTATTTTCCCTGACCCTTTAATCCACTGCTAGAAACTACCAGCCCTGCTCTGCACAACTTCTGTAAACTCAGTTGAGTTCAAAGTGACTCATAACTTCAAAACACTGGCCTCATCAAACACATGGCTCAGATCCAAGTCACGTTGTAAAGTAGGTGTGAGGCTGATGGGGAACTGAGAGGCTGACTGTGTGTTGAAAGGTAGAGGGGATATCCAGATGTACACTTATTAAGAGTTCATGTACTGAGGCTATGATATGGGGCAGCATACTTTCCTTGTCAGAAACGAGGGAGGGAACTTCAGTAAAGTTTCTATGCTTGAGAGGCAGACAGGAAAATGGTGTTCAGATCACAATCAGATCAATCGTGATCTTATTGAATAGTGGAAATGGATCATGAGTTTCACTGACCCCATGCTGCTCCTAACTTCTGTGTTCTTGAAGGTTTACCGCAGGAATGGCTTTCATTTTCTGCTTAAATGGTCATGGATGTTTAACTGAGCACTTCTGACTTGCCCTTGCATCTGTGTGAGGAAGAGAAATTATCGTACCATCTTGCTGTTCTGTGGTGTGAGAGATGAAGAGAAATCATTCCAATTTCATAATTTTCAAAATAGCAACTTTGATGAAAGATAATCAATCACGTTATGGTTTATCATGCCTTTGGTCAAATGAATTCATCACCACCATCACCGAACTCACACCATTGTTAGATATCAAAAAGATAACCAACATCACTTGCGCACAATGTTGCTAGCATGTAAATTAGCAGACAGATAGCAATATGTCATTCATCAGTATGAAAACAAGCCATTTAAGTCCACATCAACTCTCCAAAGAGCATCTCAATCAACCTACCCTTGTAATTCACCTTAACCTGTACAGATTTGGACTGTGGGAGGAAACCTGCACAGACACAGACAGAATGTGCAAACTTAACACAGTTGCCCAAGGGTAGAATTGAACTCATGACTCTGGTGTTGTGCAGTAGTAGTTGATAACCATTAAGCCATCATGTCATGTAGCTTGAATTCCATTCCTTCACTGCCCAGGTTTCACAGTTTTCCAGCGTAACCTCACAGAAAATTCAGTTCCTTTATTTTTGAAAAACACCTTTAGTAATTCAAATGTTGTATCACTTCTTCTACCTGGCAGGAATTAAGTTAATCCAAAACTATTTAGGTTTGGCATGCATGACTAGAAGCAGGAATAAAATTCAGCCCTTTAGGTATTTCAGCACAATGCATTGGAAACTATATTATCTGCATCAGCCTCATTTTTGTCAGCAGTGACTCAAGGTGCTGATATATTGAGAGTAGCTGGATTGTCCTCCAGTAACTCCTTTTGGCAGCTTCAGTGCAATGGACCTGGGTGTGCTGCTGTTATTTAACAAATTGTGATGCGCAACTGGTAGGATTTAATAAACACCAATTCTTGAACTTGATCCAGCTGTAATTTTGATTAATCAGTTGACTGAACACTACATTGGTGATAATATTTATGTGGCAACTTAAGTAGAACAACTCTGGCCAAACTATATTCCGACACATCAAGGGAATATGGTTAGAAATGTCCTTCAACTCCTCTTAACAGAAATACTCTTGATGGACTGATTTTGTCCTTAACTGCACAGTTTGTTCACTAGTTTTATTAAAATACTAGATTTTGGTCCACACGTAGAATCTTATCACCCACACTTGCTTTGTTAGATTTTTTTCAAAATTGTTTAAATATTCATGGAATTGTCTGATTTATTTCACACACTTTGCCCTCACTACTTCGCCTAGTCACATTAGATTAGATTCCCTACAGTGTGGAAACAGGCCCTTCAGCCCAACTAGTCCACACTGACACTCCAAAGAGTACCCCACCTAGACCCGTTCCCCATAGTCACCCTTGACTAATGCACCTAACTTGCACATTTTTCGCTGGTGGGAGGAAACCCATGCAGACATGGGGAGAATGTGCAAAATCCACACAGACAGTTGCCCAAGGCTGGAATCAAACCCAGGTCCCTGGTGCTGTGAGGCAGCAATGCTAACCACTGAGCCACCATTACTGACCTATATGGAAGCATACATGTTAGGAGCAGGAATAGGCTCTTAGTGCATAGAACACAGAATAATACAGCGCAGAACAGGTCCTTCGGCCCTCAATGTTGCGCTGACCAGTGAACTATTCTCAGCTCGTCCCCTTACACTATCCCAAAATCATCCATGTGCTTATCTAAGGATTGTTTAAATCTCCCTAATGTGGCTGACTTGACTACATTAGCAGGTAGGGCATCCCATGCCCTTACCACTCTCTGCATAAAGAACCTGCCTTTGGCATCTGTCTATCACCCCTCAATTTGTAGCTATGCCCCCACGTACACACTGACATCATCATCCTAGGAAAAAGACTTTCACTGACTACTCTATCTAATCCTCTGATCATCTTGTATGTCTCTATCAAATCCCCTCTTAGCCTTCTTCTTGCCAATGAGAACAGGTTCAAGTCTCAGCCTTTCCTCATATGACCTTCCGTCTAGATCAGGCAACATCCTGGTAAATCTCCTCTACACCTTTTTCAATGCTTCCACATCCTTCCTGAAATATGGGGACCAGAACTGTACACAATATTCCAAGTGTGGCCACACCAGTGTTTTGTATGGTTGCAGCATGATATTGCGGCTCTGGAATTCAATCCCTCTATGAATGAAACCTAACACATCGTATGCCATCTTAACAGCACTATCAACCAGGATGGCAACTTTCAGGGATCTATGAACATGGACTCCAAGATCCCTCTGCACATCCACACTACCAAGAATCTTTCTGTTGACCCAGTATTCTGCTTTCCTGTTATTCTTCCCAAAGTGTATCACCTCACATTTAGCTGCATTGAACTCCATTTGCCACCTCTCAGCCCAATTCTGCAGTTTATCCAAGTCCCCCTGCAACCTGTAACATTCTTCCAACTATCCACTACTCCACCAACTTTAGTGTCATCTGCAAATTTACGAGTCCATCCACTATGCCTGTGTATCTAAGTCATTTATAAAAATGACAAACAGCAGTGGTCCCAAAACAGATCCTTGTAGTGCACCACTAGTAACCAGACTCCAGGCTGAATATTTTCCACCACTCGCTGCCTTCTTTCAGAAAGCCAGTTTCTAAGCCAAACTGCTAAATCACCCTCAATTCCATGACTCTGCATTTTCTCCAACAGCCTACCACGTGGAACCTCATCAAAGGCTTTACTGAAGTTCATGTATATCACGACATCTGCCCTACCTTCATCTACATGCTTGGTCACCTTCTCAAAAAGCTCAATAAGGTTTGTGAGACACAACCTGCCCTTGACGGAACCATGTTGACTATCTAAAATCAAATTGTTGCTTGCTAGATGATGATAAATCTTATCTCTTATAATCTTTTCCAAAACCTTTCCTACAACAGAAGTAAGGCTCACTGGTCTATAATTACCTGGGTCATCTCTACTGCCCTTTTTGAACAAGGGCACAACATTTGCAATCCTCCAGTCCTCTGGTACCAAACCTGTAGACAATGACAACTCAAAGGCTCTCGAAGCTATCTCCTCCCTAACTTCCCAGAGAATCCTTGGATAAATCCCATCCGGCCCAGTGGACTTGTTTATCTTCACTCCTTCTAGAATTGATAACACCTGTCCTTAACTAACCTTGATCCTTTCTAGTCTAATATCTCGTACCTCATTCTTCTCCTCTACAATATTCTCCTTTTCCTGAGTGAAAACCAATGAAAAATGTTTGTTTAGCTCCTCTCCAATCTCCACAGGGTCCACACTCAACTTCCCACTTCTGTCTTTAATTGACCCTATTCCTATTCTAATCATCTTTTTATTCCTCACATACCTATAGAAAGCTTTAGGGTTCTCCTTTATTCTATTTGCTAAAGGCTGCTTATGTCCTCTCTTTGCTCTTCTTAACTCTCTCATCAAATCCTTCCTAGCTGATCTGTAGCTCTCAATTGCCTCATCTGAACCATCTTGCCTCATCAACACATAGGCCTCCTTCTTCTTCGTAACAAGAGATGTAATTTTTTTGTTGGAAACCATGGGTCCCTTACCAGAACACTTTCTCCCTGCCTGACAGGGGCATACCTATCAAGGACACGCAATATCTGTTCCTTAAACCAGCTCCACATTTCGATTGTCCCCATCCCCTGCATTTGGCTACCCCATTCTGTGCATCCTAATTCTTGCCTAATCACATTATAATTGCCCTTGCCCCACCCGCCCCCCACTCTTGACCTATGGCATGTACCTATCCCTTTCCATCGCTAAACTAAACATAACTGAATATGGTCACTCTCTCCAAAGTGCTCACCTACAACTAAATCAAACACCTGGCCTGGTCCACTTCCAAGCACCAGATCCAGTGTGGCCTCCCCTCTTGTTGGCCCTTCGACATACTGCATCAGGAAATCCCCCTGTACACATTGGACAAAAAATGATCCATCTGTCAAACTAGAATTATAGCATTTCCAGTCAATGTTGGGGAAGTTAAAATCCCCCATAATGACCACCCTGTTCCTTTCACTCCTACCCTCTCTTCCACCACCCTGGAACTCTTTGGAGACCTATAAAAAAACTCCAAGCAGTGTGACCTCTCCTCTCCCGTTTCTAACCTCAGCCCACACTACCTCAGTAGACGAGTCCTCATCAAAAGTTCTCTCAGCCACCGTTATACTGTCCTTGATTAACAAGGCCACACCTCCCCCCTCTTTTACTGCCTTGCCTGTTTTTAATGAAAGATCTAAACTCTGCAACCTGCAATACCCATTCCTCACCCTGCTCTATCCATGTCTCCGAAATAGCCACAACATCGAAGTCCCAGATACCTATCCATGCTGCAAGCTCACCTACCTTATTTCGGATACTTCTTGCGTTGAAGTAGACACACTTCAAACCAGTTTGCTGTCTGCCAGTACATTCCTGTGACCCTGAAATCCTGTCCCTATCCTTCCTACTCTCATCCTCCTGTGCACTGCAACTACACCTCAGGTTCCCAACCCCCTGCTGAGCTAGTTTAAACCCATCTGAATAGCACCAGCAAATTTCCCACCCAGGATGTTAGTATCCCTCTGGTTCAGTGAAGACCATCCTGTGTATACAAGTCCCACCTTCCTCAGAATGAGCCCCAATTATACAAGAACCTGAAATCCTCCCTCCTGCACCATCCTTGCAGCCACGTGTTCAGCTGATATCGCTCCCTATTCCTTGCCTCACTATCACATGGCATGGGTAACAAACCAGAGATAACAACTCTGTTTATTCTAGCTCTCAGCTTCCACCCTAGCTCCCTGAAATCCTGCCTTACATCCCTATCCCTCTTTCTACCTATGTCGTTGGTTCCTACGCTGGCCACATCAGCATATATTGTCCCATCCTTAATTACCTAGAGGGCAGTTAGGAGTCAACCACATTGCTGTGGGTCAAGAGTAACATATAGTCTAGACCAAGTAAGGAGCAGTTAACTTCCCCGAAGAGAAATTAGTGAACTAGAGGGATTTTTCCAACAATCAACATTGGTCATCATTTGACTCTGAATGCCAGACTTTATTTAAAACATGCAAATTCCACCATCTGCCATGGTGAGATTCAAACCCAGGTTCCCAGAACATTACCTGAGTCTCTGGATTGATAGTCCAGCGATATGACTAAGCCATCATCTCCCCACAACACAGAAGTTAAACTATTTATTGAACTGTCTAACTGTTCCTGAGTAATTATTCTCTTTAATTACATCTTTGAAGTCTCCAATTTAAATGGTGATATTTGGAGAGTTCAAGGTGTAAGGGAATTATCCAGCAGAGAATTTAATTCCTGGGCCATTATTTTGAAGTGTGCTATGACATGGGATTACGTCTCATCAATACTGACATAATGAGTGGTCAGCAAAAAGACCATGATTTCAAACAACATAACACTGTGTTACTGCGTTGATTTCAATATGGCTGACAGTTACTAATGGTAATGATGCTTCCAAAGCAGAAAAGTTTATCATTGTATTGATTGCTTTAGTTAAGCAGTGCTTGTGTTTGCAAATGCAAATGCTAATGACTTGTCAGATGGGCCAGTGGATTTGAAAAGTCAGCTTCACACAACAACAATTGTCTATCCAAGCGACTGCAGTTGCCTTTTGATACAGAACCAAAACAATGTAGACTCCGAGCAGAGCAATTGTCGGAGACCAAATTTTTCATGAGACCCTGAAGCATTTTGTAAGCCACAGCTGCTTCTATTCTCCTTGAGGACACCTCATTCTATCAGTTTCTTAATATCCCTGCAACAGCAAAGAGGGAACACCATCTTTTTACTGTGACTTCTCCAACACCTTCGCAATCTATCAGCAGTACGTGTGTGGGAAAGTACTTGCTCACTGCAATAGGAATAGCTTTCACCTATTAATGAGCAAGTGACATTAACTACTCATAATATCATGACAGATGTACAGGAAATTATCCTGGGATTCCATGCTTTTTCTTACCCTTGAAAATTATTGCACCAAACAGGTCATTCAAGCAAGGAGAATTGGGTGATGTCTGGTTTCTCTGGCCCTTAGAGTTCCTTTTAATTAAAACCCTTCCTATCTGACAAATGAAGATCTTACCTAAAGTTGTGGGTTTGTGCAAATGAATCCCAAAATAATGCACAAGACAATGGAGGACACTGACATCTAATTAGTATGGGAGGCCTTATTTGGAATTTTGATGCTTTGGAGCGACCTGATTATACCTATAGTCTCGGGCTTGTAGTTAGTTGCATGATCTGTGTCATTGCATAGTCCACACTGGTGATCTATCAGACACTATACTAGCAGGAACTAGAAAAACACATTTTTAGGAACTTTATTTTTATTTTGAGAGATTTTATTTGAGACATTTGGTATGCTTTGGAATATGGTTGAAAGAGTATTCCAAAGGCTGGACAAATTTGGTTGTTCTCTTCCAATGTTGCCAATAAATAAATTTGAAATAAATGTTATTTGATGGTTGTGGGAGGAGGGATCATTAAACAGTCTTACTGTGGAGTCAGAATGCATTGGATTCAAGTTCCACTTCGTAAACTTAAGTACATATTCTAGGCTAATATTCCAGAGCAACACTAAGGGAGCACTAAAATTTGAAATGTCAAATTTTAGGTAGATTATTAAATGAAGACCTTGTTCTGTCCTCTTCAGCAAACCCGAAACATTCAAATTCACTATTGGAATAAGGTCGGAGGAATATTCCTTTCTGTACTGGCCAACATTTATATGTCAACAGGCATCCCTGAAAACATAATCTGTTAATTATTAATTAGACACATGACAGAAGGTGTGCAACTTGTATATACTTTAATATCATGGTGGAGCTGCAGAAAATGGGGGAGATACTAAATGAGTATTTTGCATCAGTATTTACTGTGGAAAAGGATATGGAAGATACAGACTGTAGGGAAATAGATGGTGACATCTTGCAAACTGTCCAGATTACAGAGGAGGAAGTGTTGATGACTTGAAATGGATAAAGGTGGATAAATCCCAGGAACAGATCAGGTGCACCTGAGAACTCTGCGGGAAGCTAGAGAGGTGATTGCTGGGCCTCTTGCTGAAATATTTGTACCATTGATAGTCACAGGTGAGGTGCTGGAAGACTGGAGGTTGGCGCACCTGGTGCCACTGTTCAAGAAGGGTGGTAAGGACAAGCTAGGGAACTATAGACTGCTGAGCCTGACCTCAGTGGTGGGCAAGTTGTTGGAGGAAATCCTGAGGGACAGGATGTACATGTATTTGGAAAGGCAAGGACTGATTAGGGATAGTCAGCATGGCTTTGTGTGTGGGAACTCATGTCTCACAAACTTGATTGAGTTTTTTTTAGATTAGATTAGATTTCTTACAGTGTGGAAACAGGCCCTTCAGCCCAACAAGTCCACACCGACCCGCTGAAGCGCAACCCACCCATACCCCTACATTTATCCCTTACCTAACACTACAGGCAATTTAGCATTGCCAATTCACGTGACCCGCACATCTTTGGACTGTGGGAGGAAACCGGAGCACCCGGAGGAAACCCACGCAGACACGGAGAGAATGTGCAAACTCCACACAGTAAGTCGCCTGAGTTGGGAATTAAACCCGGGTCTCAGGCGCTGTGAGACAGCAGTGCTAACCACTGTGCCACCGTGCCTCCCAGAGTAGTAGTTTTTGAAGAAGTAACAAAGAGGATTGATGAGGGCAGAGATGTAGATGTGATCTATATGGACTTTAATAAGGTGTTCGACAAGGTTCCCCATGGGAGACTGATTAGCAAGGTTAGATCTCATGGAAAACAGGGAGAACTAGCCATTTGGATACAGAATTGGCTCAAAGGTAGAAGACAGAGGGTGGTGGTGGAGGGGGGCCTGTGACCAGTGGAGTCCCACAAGGATCGGTGCTGGGTCAACTACTTTTCATCATTTACATAAGTTATTTGGATGTGAGCATAAGAGGTACAGTTAGTAAGTTTGCAGATGAGACCAAAATTGAAGGTGGAGTGGACAGCGAAGAGGGTTACCTCAGATTACAACAGCATGTGGACCAGATGGACCAATGGGCTGAGAAGTGGCAGATGGAGTTTAATTCAGATAAATGTGAGGTGCTGCATTTTGGGAAAGCAAACCTTAGCAGGACTTATACACTTAATGGTAAGGTCCTAGGGAGTGTTGCTGAACAAAGAGACCTTGGAGTGCAGGTTCATAGCTCCTTGAAAGTGGAGTCGCAGGTAGATAGGATAGTGAAGAAGGTGTTTGGTATGCTTTCTTTTATTGGTCAGAGTATTGAGTATAGCAGTTGAGAGGTCATGGTGTGGGGCTGTACAGGACATTGGTTAGACCACTGCTGAAATATTGCATGCAATTCTGATCTCCTTCCTATTGGAAAGATTTTGTGAAACTTGAAAGGGTTCAGAAAAGATTTACAAGGATGTTGCCAGGTTTGGAGGATTTGAGTTATAGGAAGAGGCTGAACAGGCTGGGGCTGTTTTCCCTGGAGCGTCAGAGGCTGAGGGGTGACCTTATCGAGGTTTACAAAATTAAAAGGGGCGTGGATAGGGTAAATAGACAAAGTTTTTTCCCTTGGGTCGGGGAGTCCGGAACTAGAAGGCAAAGGTTTAGGGTGAGAGGGGAAGGATATAAAAGAGACCTAAGGGGCAACTTTTTCACACAGAAGGTGGTACGGGTATGGAATGAGCTGCCAGAGGAAGTGGTGGAGGATGGTACAATTGCACCATTTAAGAGGCATTTGGATGGGTATATGAATAGGAAGGGTTTGGATGGATATGGGCCAGGTGCTGGCATGTGGGACTAGATTGGGCTGGGATATCTGGTCGGCATAGACGGGTTGGACCAAAGGGTGTGTTTCCATGCTGTACATCTCTATGACTCTATGATTCTATTTACTATAGAGTTTGGATTTTGAATGAGCGGTATGTGAGTTTGGCCTGTGTCCGAAGGGGTTAATGGTTAACTTGGAAATTTTCCTGTAGCCCAATTCAATTTTGAGAGAGCATGAAGCATTGACTAGACAGCAGTACATACTCTGATGGAACGTAACAGATCATTCATGGTCTTGTGACACTGGAGCCAGGTTCTCTTGAGCTACCCAAGGGTGTTAACCACCATAGCCACCTCTGACTAGGCTACCTCTGTCAGTCAGGGTGGCTTGCTGTTGCAATCCCTCAGTAAAATAACTTACATTCTCTCCATGAGAATGTCTAGGGAGGAATCTCTAAATCATGGTCTCAACTTTTGCCTGATATCTGAAATGCCCAGGAGAAGGTGATGGTGATGAGCAAAGATTGATGCTGTTCCCGGGTTACAAAAGTGCTATGCCATTTAAACATGGTGAGTGGAAGTTGGAGAGCACAAGAACCCACAAGCCTCTACATAAATTTTAGCATTTTATATATTCATTAATACGGAAATGAGCTGAGAAGAATGTAAGTGTACAAGAAAACTCAACTGTAGCTCTGATTGGAAGTACCTCCAAGATGCCACTTCTGGGTTGGGATTCAAATTCAGAGATTGTGTGTCAGAAAGACAAATTTGACCCATTACCTCACAAGGCCTCTTTCTCCTGGATGCAATTTTAAGAAGTCAAAAGAAAACTCTTTGTAAAACAAATTTGTTCTCAAGTTAGTTGAGACTTGGGTGGAATTTCTCTGCAGAATTACAGTGTTAGAGCAGCTTTGCACCATTCATCCTAAGGACTTTCACCTGTAATGTGCACTCACTGTCACCCCTAATGGTAGCACTATATTTGCATCCTTTCTATTCCTTTTCTTACAACATGTCTGAGCCCGAATAGCTGCAAAGGAAGTGTTAGCAAAAATACCTCTCAATAAGATCAGTATATAAATTTTGGCAGGTTATCTGCAGAGGTACAATTCAGAAAATTCCTGGCCATTAATTTTTTTTTAGATTACTTACAGTGTGGAAACAGGCCCTTCGGCCCAACAAGTCCACACCGACCCGCCGAAGCGCAACCCACCCATACATATACCCCTTACCTAACACTACAGGCAATTTAGCATGGCCAATTCACCTAACCCGCACATCTTTGGACTGTGGGAGGAAACCGGAGCACCCGGAGGAAACCCACGCAGACACGGGGAGAACGTGCAAACTCCACACAGTCAGCCGCCTGAGGCGGGAATTGAACCCAGGTCCCTGGCGCTGTGAGGCAGCAGTGCTAACCACTGTGCCACCGTGCCGCCCTCAATAATGTGAGCTCCATATCTTGTAAATGTTTGCTTGAAGCAGCAAGATAAAGGCGAATTGTTTAAACACATATTGATTGGCAATCATTACAGTAAGCATATACAAACAGGCATAAGGGACAATCAAATTTGTTTCTGCAGAAAATTAGAATTTAGTGATAGAACAGGGAGCTAGGGATTCATCTATCTCATGAAGATTTCATTCATTGATTTGATAGCTTTTCTGTTACTAATAAAGAATCTTTACTTTTTTGAATTTTCTGATTATCCACCATTGATTATCAATTAGTCAATAATCCTTCAGAATGGAACATCACTAGATATCAATAACATGGAATGCAAAGATCATCAATTCCAAACTTCTGACATCCATTGCCATTCAGAAGAAAGCTTACTCAATAAAATGGCACAGAGACTCCTCAAACCATCCGTACGTTTTCTTTTGTACAGCTGAAAGTCTGGCATGAGCATCAATGTGGCTTTACACATTTAAGGGGACACTTAAATTGTGCAACACCTCAGATGGCTACACATCAGTGGAGCCGAATTAGGCATTAGCTATAATGAGAAATCTAATTGTTGAGTTATCCAACTGGCTCAGTATAACTGAGTAAAGGAATTTGGTTCGATCAGTAGCTATTGATAAGGACCAAGGTACAAGGTGGAGAGAACTGAGCAATTAAATTGATTAGGTTTTAAATGAGCCATTCATAAGTCATAAGTCTTGCAAAATAAATTTGTGTAAAATGTTTTTCTAGTTGGTTGTGATGTCAGCATTTTGCTCATTCGGGCCTCTTAAGCATCCTTGATATTAATTGTTCCACCTTTAGTGGCTGTGTATTCAGCTATCAAGGCTGAGCACTGAAATTTCATCCAGAAACTCCTCCACCTCTAAATTTCTGTTTCTTTTTCATGATTTCTCTTGGAAACTGAATTTTTTGATCAATCTTTTGGTCAGTGTAATATGATTTTTTATGACATTATGTCAAATTTTGAGTGATAACATTCCTGTAAAGTGCTTTGGAAGATTTCATTGCAATGAAGGCACGATATAATTAAACGCGTTGTTGCAAATGTGTACACAGAAATACTTGATAATAAATCAGAAACTAGCGGAGAAACTCAGCAGGTTTTTAGTCAAGTGACCCTTCTGTTTTTGATTCAGTTCTTCAGCATCTACAGTTCTTTGCTTTATTTTGCTGAAAATTCATTCAGTCAAGTAATCAATTTTAACTAATTCTTGGGATCTCTACAGTCTTCTGGACTCCATATCGAGTTCAACAATTTTAGAGTTTGAGGCACTTTCTCCCTTGTCCTTACCCCAATCCCCAAAGACCAGGCCTTGTTATCACATGTCTAGATAAGAATGGTGCTGGAAAAGCACAGCAGGTCAGGCAGCATCCGAGGAGCAGGAATGAGGCAGGGAGCCTCTGGGGGGAGAGATAAATGGGAGGGGTGTGGGGCTGGGCAGAAGATAGCCAAGAGTACAATAGATGGATGGAGGTGAGGATGAAGGTGATAGCTCAGAGAGGAGGGTGGAGCGGAGAGGTGGGAAGGAAGATTGGCAGGTAGGACAGGTCGTGAGGATAGTGTTGAGCTGGAAATTTGGAACTGTGTTAAGATGGGGGAATGGGAAATAAGGAAACTGGTGAAGTCCAAATTGATGCCCTGGGGTTGAAGTGTTCCGAGGCGGAAGATGAGGCGTTCTTCCTCCAGGTGTCGGGCAGTGAGGGAGTGGTGGTGGAGGAGACCCAGGGCCTGCATGTCCTCAGCAGAGTGGGAGGGGGAGTTGAAATCTTGGGCCACAGGGCGGTGGGGTTGATTGGTGCAGGTGCCCTGGAGATGTTCCCTAAAGTGCTCTGTGAGAAGGTTTCCAGTCTCCCCAATGTAAAGGAGACCGCATTGGGAGCAACGGATACAATAAATGACATTGGTGGATGTGCAGGTGAAACTTTGATGGATGTGGAAGGCTCCTTTGGGGTCTTGGATAGAGGTGAGGGAGGAGGTATGAGCACAGGTTTTGCAATTCCTGCGGCGGCAGGGGAATATGCCAGGAGGGGAGGGTGGGTTGTTTGGAAGGGGGGTATGAGGGATCCATCTTTGTGGAAAGTGGAAAGGGGTGGGGAGATAAATAAATCCCTGGTGGTGGGGTCCATTTGTAGGTGGCAGAAATATCAGTGGATGATGCGGTTTATGCAGATGCTGGTGTGGAAGGTGAAGACCAGGCATGTTCTGTCCTTGTTGTCATTTGAGGGGTGGGGTTTGAGGGCAGAGGTGCGGGACGTGGATGAGATGCATTGGAGGGCATCTTCAACCACATGAGAAGCGAAATTGCAATCTCTTACGAAGGAGGCCATCTGGTGTGTTCTGTGGTGGAACTGGTCCTCCTGGGAGCAGATACGGTGGAGGAATTGGGAATACGGGATGGCATTTTTGCAGGAGGTAGGGTAGGAAGAGGTGTAATCCAGGTAGCTGTGAGAGTCAGTTGGTTTGTAAAAGATGTCAGTGTTAAGTTGATCATCATTGATGGAGATGGAGAGATCCAGGAAGGGGAGGGAGGTGTCAGAGATGTTCCAGGTGCATTTAAGGTTGGGTGAAATGTGTTGGTGAAGTTGATGAACTGCTCAACCTCCTCACGGGAGCATGAGGTGGCGCCGATGAAGTCATCAATGTAGCGGAGGAAGAGGTGGGGAGCGGTGCCGGTGTAACTATGGAAGATGGGCTGTTCTACATAGCCAACAAAGAGACATGCATAGCTGGGGCCCATGCAGGTGCCCATGGCTACCCCTTTCATCTGGAGGAATTGGGAGGATTTGAGGGAGAAATTGTTAAGGGTGAGGACAAGTTCAGCCAAACGAATGAGACTTTTGGTGGAAGGGTACTAGTGGGGACGTCGGGAGAGGAGGAAATGGAGGACTTTGAGGTCCTGGTCATGACAGATGGAGGTGTAGAGGGGTTGGATATCCATGGTGAAGATGAGGCATTGGGGGACAGGGAAATGGAAGTCTTGGAGGAGGTGGAGGGCATGAATGGTGTCTTGAACATATGTGGGGAGATCCTGGACTAGGGAGAATAGGAAAGTATCGAGGTAGGTGGAGATGAGTTCGGTAGGGCAGGAGCAGACTGAGACAATGGGTTGGCAGGATAGTTAGGCTTGTTGGAAGCTGTGGGTGGGAGATCTCCTAAGGTGATGAGGTTGTGTATGGTCTGGGAGTTGATGATTCGGTGATGGGGGGTGGGTTCATGGTCGAGGGGGCGGTAGGAGGAGATGTCTTTGAGTTGGCGTCTGGCTTCAGCGGTGTAGAGGTCAGTGCGTCAGACTACCACTGCACACCCTTTATCTGCTGGTTTGATTGTGAGGTTTGGATTGGAGCAGAGGGAGAGGAGGGCTGTGCATTGTGAGGGCGAGAATTTGGAGTGGGGGAGCAGGGTAGACAGGTTGAGGCAGTTAATGTCTCGGCAGCAGTTGGAAATGAAGAGATTGAGGGTGAGTAATAGGACAGCATGGGATGTCCAGATGGATGGAGGTGGGTGAAGGGGTCCTCGGAAGGTGGGTGGGAGTCCTAATTTAAACAAGTAAGCTTGGAGACAGAGGTGAAGAAATGTTTGACATCACGACAAATTCATTGATGTGTGGACAGAGGAGGATAAAGGTAAGGCCTTTGCTGAGACTGATCATTCATTTTCAGTGAGGGGGAGGTCTGGAGGGATGGTGAAAACTCAGCAGGGCTGGGAGCTAGGACCTGGTGAGGTGTAGAACTGGGAGTGGGGGTGGAGCCTGTAACTGGAGTGGAGGTAGTGGTGGGGGGAATAAGGGTGGAGTCATGAGCAGGGGTGATGTTCCCCTCAGGGTTCTGGGGAGCGGGGATGGTGATACTGGGATCCATGGGGGTGGGGGCTTTTGGCAGTATGCAGTTTTACCTGTACATCCACCAATGTAATTTATTGTATCTGTTGCTCCTGATGCGATCTCCTTTACATTGGGGAGACTGGACACCTTCTCACAGAGCACATTAGCGAACATCTCCGGGACACCTGCATCAATTAACCCCACTGCCCCATGGCCGAACATTTCAACTCCCCCTCCCACTCTGCCGAGGACATGCAGGTCCTGGGCCACCTCCACCGCCAGTCCCTCACCACCTGACACCTGGAGGAAGAACGCCTTGGAACACTTCAACCCCAGGCATCAATGTGGACTTCACCAGATTCCTCATTTCCCCTCCCCCACCATACCCCAGTTCCAACCTGCCAGCTCAGCACCGTCCTCATGACCTGTCCTACCTGCCAATCTTCCTTCCCACCTCTCCGCTCCACTCTCCTCTCTGACCTATCGCTTTCATCCCCACCTACATCCACCTATTGTACTCTTAGCTACCTTCTCTCCAGCCCCACTCCTCCTCCCATTTATCTCTCCACCCCGGAGGCTCACTGCCTCATTACTGATGAAAGGCTTTTGCCCGAAACGTTGATTTTCCTGCTCCTTGGATGCTGCCTGACCTTCTGTGCTTTTCCAGCATCACTCTAATCTAGACTCTGATCTCCAGCATCTGCAGTCTTCATTTTCACCTTGTTATCACATGGTCTGCTATGACATTCAATCTATTGTTAGCCACCAGTTGTCCTCATTAGTAGCAATTCATTCTCCTAGGCTGATCATTATCCACCGTTGAAAATGTGTTGCTGGTTAAAGCACAGCAGGTTAGGCAGCATCCAAGGAATAGGAAATTCGACGTTTCGGGCATAAGCCCTTCATCAGGAAAGGCTTATGACCTGTCCTCATGACCTGTCCTGCCTGCCAATCTCCCTTCCCACCTCTCCGCTCCACCCTCCTCTCTGACCTATCGCTTTCATCCCCACCTCCATCCACCTATTGTACTCTTAGCTACCTTCTCCCCAGCCCCACTCCTCCTCCCATTTATCTCTCCACCCTGGAGGCTCACTGCATCATTACTGATGAAGGGCTTATGCCCGAAACATCGAATTTCCTATTCCTTGGATGCTGCCTAACCTGCTGTGCTTTAACCAGCAACACATTTTCAACTGTGATCTCCAGCATCTGCAGACCTCATTTTTTACCCCCTGATCATTATCCACTCCTTTGTCTGTCCAACTGTTCTTCTCTCTCTTTGGGCTCTACCTCCACCTATCATTTACTCCTTAACCCCTCCCTTACCCTATCTTCTGCATAGAAATCAATCTTATCCTAGCTACCATGAGTTCTGAAGATGGGTCACTGGACCATCTGATGCCAACTCTAATTCCTCTGCCTGACCTGCTGACCTTTTCCAGCATCTTCTGTTTTTGTTTCTGATTTCCAGCATCCGCAGTTCTTTCAGTTTTGAAATTCAACTAATTCATGTTTAAAAATGAATACAGGGGCCTTTCCTCAAGCAGGGATACCGTTCCTCAAACAGGAATACATTCTGTCCATAATATTTGTGCCAGCCATAATTAAACTACCCATCCTAATTTCACTTTCCAACTCTTAGTAAATTGTGGCACTTTAAGTGCATATTCAGGCACTTCCTAAGTGTCTTGAGGTGCCTCGACTAACCACCTCGACTAGTGATTTTCAGACACCCATTACCACCCTGGCAGTGACAAGATTGCTCTTCAAATTGCTCCTAATCCTACTGTTTGGAAATTCAAAATTGGCACTTCAATCTGGATTGGGTGCCAGAACACTGTATGGTGTGATGAGGATACACAGGTAAATGTGTACTCAAGTCAGAGTATGGACTAAGTGGAGTTTTCTTATTAGTAAAAGGGGTACATGATGGGTAACATTTTTATTCTGTTACCTCAATATAACAAAATCTTTCAAACTGCACAACAACTGCAGGATTCCAGCTGCTGTTTGTGCATGATACTAGGAGAGAGAGAAAGAGAGAGAGAAAAAAAAAGGGACAGATAGAATAAAAGAGATGAAAAGAAATATCTTTTATAAAAATCTTGCAGCTCAATTTGCAAGCTGCCTTCTTCAGGAACCAATACTGCTCTCTGTCCTGAAGAAGAATATCTTCCTCAATGTCTAATCAATGTCAGCAATATTGACATTTTCTTTACTGATAATAACACCTTCTTCGAAAAGTCAGGCAACATTTCAAATCAGCAAAGACAGATGCAGGCAGGAATTGGACAGTGGGTGGACAATAACTGCATTATCACCAGTATTGAGAAGGCCCAGTCAATAGGACCATCAAATAAGATTAATTGTAATGTTTTCTATGTGCCCTACTAAATGCAGGTAGCAAATGCTCTTTGGCTTCTTGGTAACCATATCTAATTGAAACTGAAGTAACTGATGGAAATAAATGGAAAACCTGAAAGAGGATTGGGTCACTTCATCTTACACTGTGAATTCACAACAACATGAAAAGTTGATGAAGATAGCCTATCTGATTCCAACAATAATCTTCTACAACTTTTAAAAAATTATCCAGTTGCAATCTCACTGGGTTGTTAGTGGTAGGTTGATTATATTGTTCCATATGCACAATTGAGGGGTATTGTTTAATCAAGGACTCAGCGCACACAGAGAGAGTCTTTTTGCACCCTGGTGTCAGTAGAGAGGGAGCTAATGGCAATTACTGGCATGTACTTGAGGTCTGGTGGAGACCACAAGGGCTGGAGTACATCATCTTTCCCAAATAATGTTTTAATTTAAATTCTGTCAATTTCATTTGAGCTTTTGATATTAGTTATGAAGCTCTTTAATTTAATTGATTTAGATTATTTTTATTTGCATTTTCAAAAGAGTATAAAGAGAGCCTGCTCACACATTGATGGCAGAGATATGTAATGCCACAATTAGTGAAGAAGCCTACAAATAAGAAAAGGTCTGTGTCGATTTCCAAATATACCACTTGACGTGAATCTTCTTAAAAATGGGATTGTGCAATGTACCAGAGCTTGAAAAAAAATTTTAATCCTCAATTCTAACCTAACTCAGAAAATAGGGTACATTCAGATCGGGTGCCTGTTTTATGCTCCTTTATTTTATTCTCAATTGACTTCAAAATTAGAAGGGATATAAAAGAGATACCTGTCCTGAAGCGAATCTGTTTCTGCCACATGGGTGGGGTGAAATGAACTTCGAGAAGTCCCTAAAATGCCCAGTGAAAACGTTTCACAGGCCACTGCCCCAGATTATCTCACCAACTAGCATTCTGTCATTTTGGCAAAAATCATATATTACATAGCCTGAATAAATAGCGAAGAAACCCACTTTTACTGATAACACCATTCTTTGAAGCTCCAAAAGCCAGTAAGGAGAATCCATTGGAACTTCAGACACAAAACCAGCATTAATGGGCTTTCAGAACTAGATTTGATCCAATTTGCAAGGTTATGACCTGAATCTTTTATGTTGTTATATCTCTCTGGACTATGTCAAAACCTCTACCTCCATATGCACTTTGAGACAATCATCTTCACTTACTTCTAATGCATGTTTTTAGCTCAGTATTTATCAAGCCAACAGGCAATGCGAACTTTTTTTTAAACTCAGAATGAATTGCATTTGTATGCCCTGGTTTAACTTGCTCCTATATCCTAAGCCACTTCACTTCACATTGTGTTTGAAGAAATACACTTCCCACACGTCTCCATAGCAATCCCAATCAAGCTGCTACCTGAAGATTCACATTCACATGATGCTCTATTTCTATAGTTACCATTCTAATGCTCACAAACCTTTATAACCTTTAGAGCTGTCCCACCAACTATTTGGACGGTGTAAAGTTATTTGTCAAATTTGTTAGCTGATATTTTTCCAGAAACCATCTTCATAGTTTTGTTTTGCTTCTTTCAAGTTTAACTGTTGTGTATAAAGTGATTTCAGCTTCAAGCAGTTACAGTATTGTGTTTCCCCAAGCTGAACATGCTTCCTTTTCTATTGCATGGTGTCCTCTGCAATATTAACATCTGCCTTCTGGCCTTGATCATTCTGCTAGCTTCTGCGTAAACATTTCTACCTACTTCCCAAACTGTTGTCTTATTCAGCCCTGAAATGTCTCTCAGAATAATGCAAAGCCTTGTCTGTTCTCCTGCTTTAGGAGATCTTTCGTGGCCTGTGAGGTCTGTAAATGTAACAGCTGCCTTGAGAGGCACTTTTGCCTCCCTGCAAACTCTCAGCTGTGAGCTTTGCAGACTTATGTAGAGGGGGTCATGACTTTGCCCCTAAAATGAAGCCCTTAAAAATGCAGCTGAAGGTATGTGATGGAATGATTCTCCTGTCGAGAGAATAAATTAAACTGAGAGCACAATGTTAGGAAAAATGAAGATCTGGAGTTTTAGATCATAAGTGTTATGTAAATTCCACTCATCTCAGCTGAACTAAGTCAAAAGCTGATTTAGTAACACAAAACATGTCAAGATAAATGCGAGGTATTGCATTTCGGTATGCTAAATAAGGATAGGGCTTATATAGTTAATGGTAGGGACTTGGGTAGTGTTGTACGTCAGAGGGACCTGGAGGTTCAGGTACATAATTCTTTGAAGTTTGCGTCACATATGGACAGGGTGGTTAAAAAGGCATTTGGCAACCTTGCCTTTATTGCTCTGTCCTTTGAAGTTGGAAATTCATGTTGAGGTTGTATAGGTCATTGGTGAGACCTCTTCTGGAATACCATGTCCAGTTCTGGTCACCCAGTTGTGGGAAGGATATTATTAAGTTGGCAAGGGTTCAGAAGAGATTCACCAGGATGTCGCCAGGTATGGAAAGTTTGAGTCATGAGAAAAGGCTGGATAGGCTGGGACTTTTTTCACTGGAGCATTGGAGGTTGAGAGGTGACCCGATACAAGTTTATAAAATAATGAGAGGTATAGATGTGGTAAAGAGATTTCAAGACTAGGGGCCACATTTTGGTGAGAGGAGAGAGATTTTAAAAAAATTGAGGGGCAATATTTTTTACACAGAGGGTGGTTCGCTTGTGGAATGAACTTCCTGAGGAAGTGGGAAGTGGTGGATGCGAGTACATTTACAATGTTTAAAATACATTTGGTTAAGTACATGCATAGGTAAGGTTTGGAGGTATACAGGCCAGGTGGGACGCATCTAGTTTAGGATTATATTCAGTATGGACTGGTTGGACCAAAGCTACTGTTTCTGTCCTGTGTGATTCTCTGGTTATAAGAGATTTGTAGAGTATTTGCGAGTCACTTACTCATTGACCACTGAACACATTTAGCTGATTATAAAGATCTTTTTATAGATATCTTCCTGCTGAATATTATCTCAAAGTGGCTGAGAATGTGATACTAATGCATCATCTGCTGAGGAGAGTTTCAGCTGCCCCGGGGTCTAGCAAGAAATGTAAAGTAGAAGAGTTGGTAAAGAAAGGAAATATCAGAAAAGTGACAACTCCTGGATTAGCAGTTTGGTAACAGGGAAGAAAACTGAAAAAAACTGAGAGTATAGATTTCACGAAAGACTTGATGAGATCTCACTACCTCATGCCAATAATCGAAGAAATGCTGCCACAACCTACTAAATATATTTATTATAATTGATGCAAAGGATTGTAAGAGAAACTGAATGAAAGTATCAGTCTGGATGCCATTCAGCAGATGAAGATGTTTGCACCTACTGTTTTCCATTTCCTGTACTCCAGAAGGTTATCAATGCAGACAGCATGAGATAGTCAGTGATCTTTCTGGAGTGAAATATATTCAGATAATTTGCTACTCTGTACTCTGTAGGAAACATATTGGAGGAAGCCAGTCTAATTAAAAAGTAGTTCGATATGCACTTGTCGGCTACAGACTGAGTTATAAAGTGACATCAGAGTGGATAGTTTATTTATGGCAGCACAAACATTGAACAGAATCCTCTAAGGAAAATCCATTCTATTCATTTTTAGCATCATAAGCCGTGACCAGAATCTAATGCAACAACTAAAGGGAGCTCAACAGATCAGCCTGACGTTGAATGGGTAAAAGATGCAACTGAATATGTTTGAAGTCAAGTACGTTGGTCATGTATTGACAGTGGAAGGATTTTGCCTGGAACCTAACATAGTAGGAACTGCAGCTGGGTTGTGGAGACCAACAGTTGTGAAAGCACCACAATGATTGTTGGATTAGAGAGCTCCTTAACTAAGTTCTTGTCTAATTTGTTATCAGAGTGTGAATCTCTATCCAAGCTCACTACTCAGGACATGCAGTGGTATTGGGGTACAGGAAAAAAAGAAGATTCCTCAGAATCAAATGATGACAGTGCTGGCTCTGAGTGAATACAATATCAAAAGTTAAGGCATGTTACCATGTGAAGGCAATTGTGGACTTGTCCAATTCTGCTTTGCTTCCTTTGTTGGGATACACTGGGTCTGCAAGAGAAAGGGCTGGAAGCCAGTGTGTTTGGGAGATGTTCCTGCCATTGCTGAACAGAAGGAGGGATGTGGACGCTGCAGGAGGCAGGTTTGAGGCTGTCAACATCAGCACATGCTGAAAAGGGAGGTGGAGTGTATGCATATTTGGGATGAGTGCTGATTGCTGGTAATGAGTGATGGGACTGTGTTGTATGGAGCAGTGCAGGGTTTTGGTGGTATAGTGGGCAGGAAGTGTCACAGGAAATGTGTTCACTGACCTTAACCACCTGAGTAAGGTCACAGAAATTTGCCCATCCCTACTATTGGGTGCTTGGGACTCTGAGAATTTAAGGTAGTGCTCCCATTTCCCCTACAGGGGTGTGCTTTGAGGGCTCTTGGGTCTCTTTCTACCTTCATGACTCAGATCTCCTGCACCAAATACTGAGAGTCCTCTCTCTTCCCTGGTTCTCTGTTTGATGTGTTCTCCCTTCCCGTCAAACATTCCAACGGCATTTTCTTAGTTCCATGATTGGGGCCCTGTATCAAGAGGGATTGGCTGCCTTAAAGTGATCCAAGTTAGCTGTGCACCATGTTCACCAGGTATACTCTGGTCCCCTACTGAATGCAATAAGACAGCAGGGCATTTCTTCTGGGCATGGTGCAATCATTGAGATGAGGAGACCTGCTTCAAGTATGCAGCAATTGCGCTTCAGAATGCCTGATTCCAAAAAGGTACCTTACCAATATCTTCCTCGTGATGTTTTGATTAACAGCTTGGTATTAGAAAGGTTTTTTAAATGAGGTGACCGATTTTGAAATGTTGAAGTGGTTAGGGAGAAAATTCAAAATGAATGATACATGTGGAAAAAGTACATTTTAAACATTTTGATGTATCTGAAATTGAATTGGATTATACTATTAATCGTCTTTGTGCCAAGACCACATTGATTAATAAATTAATCATTGGGAGAAACTAATGGCTAATTGTTCAAAATGGCGTACTACTTGGCCATCAAATGACACCGAGTCATAATGATGAGACAGAGTGACAGCAGAAACTGAGGCAGATCTTGCACTCTGGATCCTACTGCGCAAAGATCTGTGAGTTGTAAAATAGTCTCGAGAGTGTGATGCTGGAAAAGCACAACTGATCAGGCAACATCCGAGGAGCAGGAAAATTGACGTTTTGGGCAAAAGCCCTCCAATCACGTGCAGACCCACAGACGAAACTCACAAACCTGAATGGACATCATCTTTGAATCAAGGGACAGCAGCTGATGATGATGATAAATCTCTTTTTTGTCATGTCTACATTTCATACTGATTAACTTTTCTTTAAAGATATACTGTCTCTTTAATGCACCAGCACTTTAACACTGCTGATGACACTTCCTTTATTCTGAACACAGAGACTGGAATGTCAATTAAATGGTAAGCCTGAGGAAACAGGTTGCTGTGCCACGGGGGCCAATGGAATGGAAAGCTGATGAAAAAAATGCCAGGAAACTTAACAAAAAGTTAATGAGAAAGCTTTGACCTTTTCCTCCCAGCAATAGATTCGACTGGTGTGGGCTTACCTTGATTGATAGATCTGAATGAAGAATTGACCTCTGTTCTGCCTATTCTGCAGTGTGAGTAAAACACAGCTCCAGAAAACCATTTAAGTGCATGACAGACAGTATAATACAGTTAGTGCTGTGCATCATTAAAGAAGCTTGTTAGAGAGAAAGCAAAATCAAGTGCATATGTGGGAATTAAGGAAGTACCAGCCTGGATAAAATCTCCTCTAATACTCCAACCTCGACATTATCAAACTGCAAACTAATGGGATAATACCATTATTATACGATGTGATGGTCTCAGCAGGAATACATTAAGGCTCCAAGTTTGCATTTGCCAGCACTCTGTATAATTAACTTAGCCCAAATTTGGACATTAGAGTCGTAGTCACAGTCATCCAGCACAGAAACAGGCTATTCGGTCCAACCAGTGCATGCCAAACAGAATCACAAACTAAATTAGTCCCACCTGCCTGCTCCACTCCTTTAATATTCATGTACTTATCCAAATGTCTTTTGTACATTGTAGAAGTTTAGAAGAATGAGATGCAATCTAGTTGAAACATGTCAGGTCCTTGCAGGGCTTAACACAGTAAATGCTGAAAAGTTGTTTCCCTTTTGGGGAGAGTATAGAAGGAAAGAGCATATTCTCAGAGTAAGAGGTCACCCATTTAGACAGAAATGAGAAGGAATATCTTCTGTCAGAGGTTAGTGAAACTGCGGAATTCTTTGGGTTAATTAATGGCTGAGATGGACAGATTTTAACTAAGTGAGGGAAGGTTTAGGATGAGAAGGGAAAGATATAAAAGAGACCAACGGGGCAACTTTTTCACGCAGAGGGTGGTACGTGTATGGAATGAGCTGTCAGAGGAAGTGGTGGAGGCTAATACAATTGCAACATTGGCATCTGGATGGGTATATGAATAGGAAGGGTTTGGAGGGATATGGGCTGGGTGCTGGCAAGTGGAACTAGATTGGGTTGGGATATCTGGTCAGCATGGATGAGTTGAAATGAAGGGTCTGTTTCTGTGCTGTACATCTCTATGACTCTACTTAAAGGGTAATGGACAAGTCAGCAAAGTAGAGTTGAGGATTTGAAACAGAGTTGTTCTGTTAAGTCTCCAGTAGGACTGCATTTGGAATATTGAGTGCAATTTTGGGCCCCCTATCTAGGAAAGGATGTGCACGGCTTGGAGGGAGTCCAGAGGAGGTTCACAAGAATAATATTGGGAATGAAGGGCTTATCGTATGAGGAGCAGTTGAGGACTCTGGGTCTGCACTCAATGGAGTTTAGAAGGATGAAGGTAGAGCTCACTGAAACTTTCAGAATAGTGAGAGGCCTAGATACAGTGGATGTGAAGGAGATGTTTCCATTAATAAGAGAGACTGGGACCTGAGGGCACAGCCTCAGAGTGAATGGACAACCCTTTAGAATTACTATGGGGAGGAATGTCTTCAGCCAGAGTGTAGTGAATCTCTGTAAGCCATTGTTGAAAAAGGCCGTTGACGCCAAGTCATTGAGTCTAGTTAAAACAGAGATATATAGATTCTTGATTAGTAAGGGGATCAAGAGTTATGGGGAGAAGGCAGGAGAATGGGGCTGAGAAACATATCAGCCATGATTGAATGGTGGCGCAGACTCGATGGGCAGAATGGCTTAATTCTGTTCCTTATGGTCTTATAATTTCATGAATGGCTTCCTTCTACTATTTTTTTTCTTGTGCTCTTATGTCTGTCCAAATTCTGCCAAAGTTATCTCAGCTAAAGAGGAAAATCTTAAAGGAAATTCAGCATAATTGTAACATCAAGTTCCCTTTCACTACAGGAAATAAACTGGACAATTCTCCAAAAATCATTAAATTCCCTTTTAAAGTAAAAATGACCTATTATTAAATGATTTATTGATATTATGCAGATTTTTAAATCATAGGTGCAGAAAAACAGAGTTACATTTATGTTTCTTCTTTCACAGTAAATACCAAAACCGACCAAATAATTTGGAAGTGTAATGATGGCAAATCAGTAGCCAATTAGTGCATGGAAAACTCCCACAGCAGTGAGATAATGGCCAAGTAATCTTTTTGAGTGAAGTTGGTTGAGGGCTACAAGGTAAAAGGAAAAGTCATCCTAATTCGTCTGGACAATTAGAGACGGACAACTGTTGGTGGTTTAATCTGAGGATCACCAGACCCCAGAGGAGAAATTGAGATGGAGAGTCCTCATGATAACCTCTACTTGTGTATGAATTAAATCCACGAAGGCCAACCTCCCATCTATAGAATCCATCTACCAGGCCCGCTGTCAAGGAAAGGCCATCAGCATTCACGAAGATGCATCCCACCCTAGCAATGTTTTTCTACAACCTCTACCATCAGGGAGAAGTAGAGAGGCCTGAACACATACACCAGCTGGTTTCATAACAGTTTGTACCCTGCTGTTAGTATACTGAATGGACTTACAAACTCTTAACATTTGCCTGTAACTGTGTTTTTGTTTTTGCCGCTGTGTACCTACTATTTACTATCTATGCTACTTAACTATATGATCTGCCTGTATTGCTTACAAGACAATGTTTTTCACTCTGCCTCGGTACACGTGACAATAAATTCAATTCAATTCAATTCACTGTTGGAATCATTTTGTTTTGCAAAGCGGTTAGCCAGAAAACTAAGCTAATCATACATTGAGGGGTAACTGTTGGTCAGGATACTAAGGACAACCTCTCTATTCTTCGAAGTAGTGCCATGCATTCCTATCTGAAGGCAGCATACTAGACAGCAGTTTAAGTTCTTATTGAAAAGATCGCACATCTAACTACGAAATCAGCACCATACTGAAGAGAAAGTGAGGACTACAGATGTCAATTCTCCTACTCCTCGGTGTGCCTGCCCTGCTGTGCATTTCCAGCACCACACTCTCGACTATACTGAAGAGTCAACATTGGTCATGTGGTTGACTTTGTGGCTTAAACCTGCAGAGTGTAAATTCATCTCAAGTAATGGTAGAAACTGGCTCGGGTATCTGCTGACAGACAATGGAGCTAAGTTTGCGGTCCTGTTATGTAGGGTCTCCTTCCACAAATTTCTATCCCATCAACTTCTGACTCAGAGCTAAGAGTGCTACCACTGAGCTGCAGCTGATGCCTTATAAAAAACAAAGGAAGTACAGGAGAACAAAATTACATAGTAACAGCATAATGAGTGACAAGGTGGTGGGAAAACCATGACGGCAGCAAACCACAAACCAATGAAAAAGGATATCTATTCTAAATGCTCACCATTTCATTTATTCAAAGCACAGATGCACAGAGAGAAGCTAGATTTCTCTCTCCTCTCTCTCACTGCCTTCAACACAAAGGTATTTTTAAACTGCCAAGATACTGCATTACCTTTGAAATTAGATTCCTCAGAGCCCTACAAATGGCAATTGCCCACTTGTTCAAAGCACAGTTCAAATGATGAGATAGCCTGCAGGTTTTTTGCAGTTAATGTCATCCCTGCCCTTTGGCATTTGAATCAAACAGAGATTCATCATCAAGCTGTCACTGAGAGATAACCTGGTAGAAGACATCAAAAGCAGAGACTGTTCTGCATCAGAAATAAGAACATCTTCTCGTTATACAACATTGAGTGGCCAATATTGCTATCGTTGGGCAGAAATGTAAATGTAGATGAAAGAAATTATAGAAAATCATGCAAGGTGCAGCATTCATTTCTGTTGTTGATTGACAGTAATAATTTTATTGCTGCAAGTTTCCAAGAAGTGATTCTACATTTAGTTGTTTGTTTTACTTTCAAATTTGTTCTCTAACGTAACTTGGCAACTTGCAATTCCCATTAGATTTTAGGACATGCAAATGTTTGATTCTGAATATTTATATTCTCAAATATATCTATTTTTCAATAACTATATCACCATTCTCGTTAATTATTCAGCAATTTTGAGATTTTTGCAGCTATTGAAATACTTCTGAGAGGCCAGTCTACAAACAATTAGAGCTGGATTCCTCAATGCAAAGGTCTTTCAAATATATTTTAAACCCACTGCAGATATATAGTATATACAGCAAAAAGATAAATAAAAGCTTGCATTCAATAGTACCATCTGCAACTCTCAAGGATATGAGGTAGGCCATTTAGGAATGAGATGAGGAAGAATTTCTTCACCCGGGTAATGGTGAGCCCATGGAATGCCAAGTCACAGATAATGATTAAGGCTAAAATATTGAATTCTTTCAAGAAGGAGACAGATATTTCTTTGGACTAAAGGAATCAGTAGGTATTGGGTAAAAGCAGGAACAGAGTACTGAGTAGATGATCAAATATGATTATATTGAATAGCAGAACAAGCTCAAAAGCTCCTATTTTCTATGCTTCTATGTTTGAAGATATCCCAAAGCATTTTACAGATACTGAGTGACATCTAATTTTGAAATGTAGTTACCATTGTACAGTAAGAAATGCATTCATCAATTTGCTGGCAGCAAGGTCACAGAAATAGTAATGTGACAGATGACCATATGCATTTTTGTGATATTAGCTAGGGGACCAGGGACAATTCCCCTGTGTTTCTTTCAATGGCACCAAGGAATGTCTTACATTTCCTCTGTAAGTGTACATGTGACCTCAATTTAATAGCTCATCTGAAGGCTTGTCTGTCTAATGATGCAGCACTCTTCCAGACTGGCCTTGGACTATCAGCCTGGTGAAAGTACTCTGGTCTCTGCAAGTAGGATTTGAACCAGCAAGCAACTGAATCGGCCAGCCAAGCCACATATGTTGGCAAGGAAGATGATACTTACTGTTATTCTAATTATGCACACAGATCATATTTTTCAAGTCCTGGAGTAAAATAATGTATAGTTTCTATAGACAGTGATAGCAGCCTGCCATTTCAAAGCCCCTTTAAAGTGAGGACAGATAGGAAGAGATGACCACAGCAGGTTTCCTCAATTTGGAACGATATGCTAATGTTTTATTTATGAATGTTTCTTTCCAAACTGGATGTCTTTTATGCGCTCTGTATGAAATATCAGCCTGTATTTTGCCTTTCCTGACACTGATTGATTTGCTTATCGATTCCCAAGGGTTCCTGTGTTAATTTCAAGGGTCCAGCAGTTACATTTTACAGAAACAATCGTCTGGTAATCTGTTTGAAACTTACGACTGTGCCTGAAAACTCTAATATTTATTCAAGAAAACTGCAGAGATAATGAATACGGAAGGAGGTTGATTATAAGCCAATTTCAACATCAATCAAAAATAAAATGATTACCACAATTGTAACAGGCTTGTGTTTCCAGCTCCATTTTCATAAATGAGACAAAAAAATTGAAGCCTGTTGCTGCTGTTTGTTACCAATTGCAACTGTACCTTGTATGATTTACATTATATTGGTATACAGAAAGATAAGGGGGTCAGTTTAGCTCAGTTGGCTGGAAGGTTGGTTTGCAAAGCAATGTGATGCCAAAAGCGTGGGTTGAATTCTCATCAACTGGCTGAGGAAAGATTCTACCTCTCCCCTTGCTCAAGGAATGGTGGCCCTCAGGATAAATCACCACTAGTTGTTTCTTCCTCTCTAATAGGAGAGCAGCCCTCTGGTCTGATAAGACTACGGTGACTTGACCTTGAGACAGTAATATAACTGCTCGCATAGGCTAGCAGTCAAGATAACATGAATTGATATTCCACCATGGTAGATGGAGAGTTTGAATTCAGTTTAATTTAAATTAAATTTTTGAAATTGAAAACTCGAATCAATAGAAATGATCATGAGCTGCAAGACTGATGCAAACATCGATCTGGTTCATTAATAATCTTTAGAAAAAGAAACCCAATCTCTTTATTGTCACACCCACACAGTGGTAACTTAATTTGAATGAGAAAGGAGCACATATTAGTTAAGCAAAATGGACAAACTGAATTAGATCAAGGGGGAGTTAAGTTGAGCAGGTGACCTTTGTCTTTGTCTGCCAAACATAAATGGAACTGTTCAAGGCTAGAAATAGCATATTTGTCTGTTCAGGACATTAAAAAGTAAGTGGCATCTGGAGCATTCTCTTGATAAGGTTTTCAAAATGTGACAGTCCTATCTTATTAATTTCACGGTTACTTTCATCTCATTTCCATCAAAAACTGATAAAAATAGTGACTGTAGAGCAAAATTCCACAGACTGGGAGTGAGGAAATAAATGTCTATCTCTGTAAGTTGTCAAAATTCAAACCCCATTGTACGTCAATGCTAATGTCATCAGGGAGTACATGTGCGTTTAGTGGAACACTAATACTACTATGGTCATATGATTGAACTCAGCTTGTGATAAGAAGGAACTTGAGAGCAATCTCATGTCTGTCAGTCTGAAGGAAGAGATTCAAACCGACAAAAGGAACAGGCCTGCTTAAAAACAGCCATAAGCCAAAGAAATTTTCTTTTACATGAAGATTTGCAGAAACAAGGCAGACGTTCACTGCAGAGGCTTGACTATATATTTGGCTGGAACAAAGACAAAAGCCTACTGTTGCACAGTGTAAATCCACGTGAAATCATCACCAACACATTCCAACCTGCATCTTCTACAGTCAAACGAAAATAAATCACCAGTCCCATAATATTTCCAGCTGCCAGATCAAAAGACAAGAGTAATAGTAGCTTTAAAACCTGAGTGAATGCTACCTCTTTTGAAATCACTTTTTCTTTCATGCTTGAATCTTGTATACAATATATGAGTGGGAACTGTTGGAATTGATTGATTGACTGATTGACTGATTGATTGTTGTCACATGTACAAAGATACAGTGAAAAGTTTTGTTTTGTGTACTATACAGGCAGATCAAACCATACAATTCACATCAGAGTAGTGGAAGAGAGTCCGGGATATTGTATTTAGATATTGAGAAATAAATATTTATTCTTATGGGTCTTGAAAGTTTGTCCTGTGCCAGTTCTTCAATATCAACAACACTCTTTAAAACATGCCTTATAATGGCAGTCAAGAGGTGAGAAAAGAATAAGGGACACTTTCTCTGATTGTAACATTTGACACCCATGTATGGGATTAGAAACATGAGCTAACAAATAAATTAAAACAAGAAGTTTTGATTTTTTTTTACAATGACAGTTACTAATTTCAATCAGCAAGTTTGTTTTTCAGTTACACCATGTTAAATGTTTAATATGGCCACATTCAATGAAACAGCTATTGTAGAGGAGGGAAGGCAACTTGTGATGCAATAGAAGTATTAAGTATTAAGGAGATGATATCTCGAGTTAAACAGGTCGAAGCAAAATTAAGACCGAAAGTACAAACCTTGAGATGATCCAAATCTTAGTTACAGGAGCAAGACACAGGAGTAGAAATTAGGCCATTTGGCCCATTGAGTCTGCGCTGCCATTCAATCATGGCTGATAGGTTTTTCACCCACATTTTCCTGCTTTTTCTCCTGTAAACTTTGTCTCTGTTTTAAATATACTTACTATACTTTGGGGCAGCAGGGTAGCTCAGTAGTTAGCACTGCTGCCTCACAACACTAGGGACCTGAGTTTGATTCCTGCCTCAGGTGACTGTCTGTGTGGAATTTGCACATTCTCCCTGTGTCTGCATGGGTTTCCCCCCACAGTCCAATGATGAGCAGGTGAATTGCCCATAATGTTAGGTGCATTAGTCAGGGGTGTGGGTCTGGGCTGATTGCTCTTCGGAGGGTTGGTGTGGACTTGATGGGCCAAATGGCCTGTTTCCATACTGTATAGATTCTAATCTAATTGCCTGACCTCCACAACTTTCTGTGATAATAAATTCCATTGATTCCCCACTCTCTGGCTGAAGAAGTTTCTTCTTATCTCCAATCTAAAGTGTCTTCCCTTTACTCTAAGCTTATTTTAACATAGAATAAGAATCAGAGAAAAGCATTGAATCAGAACTGACAGCATTGTTGAACAGGATTCACACAAGCAATAGAATTACCATTCAAAACAGGGTTTCAGGGTTTCAATTGCAAAAGGAAAAAAATGGCTAGAAAGTGGAGAAGAAGGGTAAGAGAAACAATAAAAGAGAGAGACATCAGAAAAAAATTAGAAATTGCTGGAAAAGCTCAGCACGTCTGACCTCCCTCAGAACTGAGGAAGAGTCACTGGACCGGAAATGTTAACTCTTCTGATTTCTCACCACAGATGCTATAAATCAGAGACAAAAATAGGAACTGCTGGAAAAGCTCAACCGGTCTGGCAGCATCTGTGATGAGAAATCAGAGTAAATGTTTCAGGTCCAGTGACTTTTCTTCAGTTCTGAGGGAGGAGGCCAGACCAGCTGAGCTTTTCCAGCAGTTTCTATTTTTGTCTCTGATTTATAGCATCCACAGTTCTTTTGGTTTTTCTTAGGCATCAGAAAGGTACAGCTGGAAAAGGTACTCAGACACTGATTAGATTTAGAGCAAAATCTTGATTTTCTGAAACAGTTATGGCTGATGCCAAAATTTAATGAATGCGAAATTGAATCTGATTTTGTTTCATTTCAGAATATCGGTGAGCATTTAATGGTTCAGAGGGTCTTGGAACTTCCATTGGCAATACCAGTTCACTGGGAGAACTTATGGAAATCACTCCATATTGCCAGAGCAAAGCATTGTAAATTATGAATGGACTAAAACTGCCATTTTAGAAGCATATGAGCTAGCACCTTAGGCACACAATCAGAAATTCTGAAAAAGACCGACCAGACTTACATTGTATTTGAGAGAGGGAAAAATACGGCTTTTGAAACCTCTAAAATTAATTTTTAAATTTACAAGAGACAATTTTGTTGAAGGAATTTAACAACAACATCCCAGTTTAATTCAGGCTGTACAATGAGAATCAAAAAGTGAACGACACAACTATAATAAGGAATGACTACTAACTTCCAACAATCCCATTAATCAAGGAAAGTATTTCCTACAAATGTCCAAAAGCCCAGAAGCACTGAAAATTAGAGAAGTGGATGGTGTAATGATGAAGGAGAGAATAAGAATGAAAACACAAGGAACTCTCCTCAGGTCAAGGAGAAAGGGACAGAGAGTAAGAGCAAATCCCCAAAGCTTGTATGCTTTCTTCATGACAAGACATGGTACATCAAAGTTGACTCCTGTAGGGTGAAGGGGTGGTTTTTATTGTGGTTCGCAAGACCAGTATAGAAAAGGATGCTAATAGCAATGACACAGCAATTAGTCTGTGCCCCTAACCTTGATAATTAACTCTGCAGGGGAATACGTGAATGGGTACATTAGAATCAGGTAAAATCTCTGAAGACAGTCACGACTTTGAATTTAAAGGATATGTGTGCCCATTCTCATTACAAATCAGATACGTTGGGGTGCTTTGTCCTTATTGCAACCACAATAGGCATGCCTGCAGGATGGTCTGTGTGCTGCAAATCTATGCAGTCTATTTAGATCCTTTTACATTTCCCTGACCTAATTAAAAACCGCCAGCAGTAAAAGGTTTAGTCCTAAACAAGATATGTTATTTTGCAATTATTGTTGGAAATTACTAAGTAAAAATATTTTAGTTATTTGTGATAATACATATTAAAAATGGAAGCAAGACATACATAAAAGATCATTACAGATATGAAAGTAAGGTTTTTTGAAGAAGTAACAAAGAGAATTGATATGGGCTGAGCAGTAGATGTGATCTATATGGACTTCAGTAAGGCGTTCAACAAGGTTCCCCACAGGACACTGGTTAGCAAAGTTAGATCTCATGGAATACAGGGAGAACTAGCCATTTGGATACAGAACTGGCTCAAAGGTAGAAGACAGAGGGTGGTGGTGGTGGAGGGTTGTTTTTCAGACTGGAGGTCTGTGACCAGTGGAGTGCCACAAGGATCGGTGCTTGGTCAACTACTTTTCATTATTTATACAAATGATTTGGATATGAGCATAAGAGATATAGTTAGCAAGTTTGCAGATGACACCAAAATTGGAGGTGTAGTGGACAGCGAAGAACGTTACCTCAGATTACAACAGGATCTTGATCAGATGGACCAATGAAGGGCTTTCCTGATGAAGGGCTTATGCCCGAAACGTCGAATTTCCTATTCCTTGGATGCTGCCTAACCTGCTGTGCTTTAACCAGCAACACATTTTCAGCAGATGGACCAATGGGCTGACAAGTGGCAGATGGAGTTTAGTTCAGATAAATGTGAGGTGCTGCATTTTGGGAAAGCAAATCTTAGCAGGACTTATACACTTAATGGTAAGATCATAGAGAGTGTTGCTGAACAAAGAGACCATGGAGTGCAGGTTCATAACTCCTTGAAAGTGGAGTCACAGGTAGATAGGATAGTGAAGAAGGCGTTTAGTATGCTTTCCTTTATTGGTCAGAGTATTGAGTACAGTAGTTGGGAGGTCATTTTGCGGCTGTACAGGACATTGGTTAGGCCACTATTGGAATATTGCCTGCAATTGCCTGCAATATCGGAAAGATGCTGTGAAATGTGAAAGGGTTCAGAAAAGGTTTACAAGGATGTTGAGCTAGAGGGAGAGGCTGATAGGCTGGGGCTGTTTTCCCTGGAGCGTCAGAGGCTGAGGGGAGACCTTATAAAGGTTTACAAAATCATAAGGGCATTGGTATGATAAATAGACAAAGTATTTTCCCTATGGTGGTGGAGTGCAGAACTAGAGGGCATAGGTTTAGAATGAGAGGGGAAAGATATAAAAGAAACCCAAGGGGCAACTTTTCACACAGAGGGTAGTACGTGAATGGAATGAGCTGCCAGAGGAAGTGGTGGAAGCTGGTACAATTGCAATATTTAAAAAGCATCTGGATGGGTATACGAATAGAAAGGGTTTGTAGGGATATGGGTCGGGTGCTGGCAGGTGGGACTAGATTGGATTGGGATATCTGGTCGGCATGCACAAGTTGGACCAAAGGATCTGTTTCCATGCTGTACATCTCTGTGACAGTTTGTTACTGTTGCAGATCTGTAACTTGCCTGAAGAATCTCCTCCTGAAGTAAAGCAGGTTGAAAACTTGCAGTCATAATTAACAGTTGTAATGGCTTCTATGGTTGAATATTTGGAGGTTTCTCCACAGATGGACTTAGCAGGATACAGTCTGAGAGAAAGTCTAGGTTCTTTCATAAATTTATAGATTCATAGAGATGTACAGCTTTTATGGTGTTACACTTTGTGGCTATTAGTAGCCTAGTTCAATAGAGCAGTCCTTCAACTCCATTGCCTTTCTCCATCTCTCTTTTGTGAACCTTTTCCCATTTACTGGTGTGTCTCAGAGTTTGTCATAGAATTCTCCTTAAGATGATGCCTCAGACTCTGTCTGGTACAGATATAAAAACTTAAGGTGACTGTCGTGTTGAAATGAGGAATCACCGTTCCAAAATAGAAAGTCAATTTTGCTGCACTTTCCTGTGGTATCCTTGTAGTCTTCTGCTTAGACTCAGAAACTTTGAATGCACATGCCTTTAGAAGGATGCATTGTGTTGGTCAAGGGTTAATCAAATTCCAAGAACCTCCCTCTGTGTTTGATACTCAGCTGTCTCAACAGCATATTTACCTTTATGGTTGGAATGAATCAACAAGGACAGTCACCTGACTTCCAAGATTAGAGTGGTGCTGGAAAAGCACAGCAGGTCAGTCAGCTTCCAAGGAGCAGGAAAATCGACATTTCAGGCAAAAGCCGTTCCTGATGAAGGGGTTTTGCCTGAAGTCAATTTTCCTGCTCCTCAGATGCTGCCTGACCTGCTGTGCTTTTCCAGCACTATTCTAATCTTGACTCTGATCTCTATCATCTCTAGTACTCACTTTTGCCTACCTGACTTCCAAAAACCATCTTGCAGGAAGCTGTGTCCATTTTTGCAGACATGTTAACCTTTTCACGAAATATACAATACTATAATTACACATTCATCCTGCATAAAGACATGAGACGACACAATGACTAAGATACCTGACTATCCCTTACATGCCTATAGCCATTTATTGGGTTCTGTTGGAGTGTGGGCCACTTTGAGGACACTGTAAGGAAGTATCCAGTCCTGAAGACATGTGTTGGCGAGTGCTGGCATTGTCTGTTTGAAGGACTGTAATGCTGTACCTGTTATTTCTTTATTTTTCTCATTTATTCCTAAAATTTTGTACCTAGCAACCTTGTACAAAAGATGGTGTAAAGGACTGTAATGTTGAACATTTTAATTTCTTTATTATTCTAATTTATTCCTCTGGTTTTGTACCTAGGTGATACCGTAAGTGGCGACTTGGGTAGACTTATTCCTGAGCAAAGATCTATTCCAGGAGATGCTGAGCAAAAAGCTGCTCGGTGGTTTCAGATTGGATAATTGAGGTCAGGAAGATAAAGCAGTTGAAAGAAATTCCTGGCATCTGATTGTTTGGTAACTGGGTTAATGGTCAAGCAAAGTTCACCAGAATGAGCTGAACCAGCATTTCAGCTGCTTGGTCCAAAGATCTGGCTGTAAGAAACCTTTTGGAAATATAAATGAACAGCAGACCCTTTTTGATTTAAGCCCCAGCTTTTAATAAGAGTAGCAAAGGCTGCCAGTTCTGAAGTAGAAGCAGAGAGATCCTGAAGGTCTATGCAAAGGAACGTAATGAGGGCAAATGCAAACACAGATTAGAATCCCTATAGTATGGAAACAGGCCCACACCAACCATCCACAGAGTAACCCACCCAGACCCATTCCTCTACCATATATTTACCCCCAACTAATGCACTTAACACTATAGGCTATTTAGCAAGGCAAATTCACCTGACCTGCACATCTTTGAATTGTGAGAGGAAAGCAGAGCAAATCCATGCAGACATGGGGAAAATGTGCAAACTCCACACAGGCAGTTATCTAAGATGGGAATTGAACCCAGGTCCCTTGTACTGTGAGGCAGCACTGCTAATCACTGAGCCACCATGCGGAATGAGGCAGCTCACCAGATTGAATACTGTACTAGTGCTGGTTCACACAGAGGTATTAGGGAGTTTGGGCACTTTGTTATTTAAGTGTTGAACAGAGAAAAGACCTGACTGAACTGCTCAAGAGTATTTAATGGTGACTGTCAGGTCAAACCAGGTTGTACTTCCTTGGTTCTTTCATGATGTGGGCATGGCGACAGTCTACTAAAAAAAAACAGAATTTAATCTGGATCTGTCCCATAACATTGTCCCAAGTTTAAGAGGAGACTTGATGTGTGTTGGAAAGTGACACAATTGAACCGTGTCAGAGAAGCTGGAGCTCTACTGCATTAAGTCTCAAACTGGATCATTCCAAAAGACTCTGATAAGAAGTCAATGCATTGACATGAATTGATTTAGAGCTGAAAATGTGTTGCTGGAAAAGCGCAGCAGGTCAGGCAGCATCCAAGGAACAGGAGAGTCGACGTTTCGGGCATGAGCCCTTCTTCAGGAAACCTGAAGAAGGGCTCATGCCTGAAACGTCGACCCTCCTGCTCCTTGGGTGCTGCTTGACCTGCTGCGCTTTTCCAGCAACACATTTTCAGCTCTGATCTCCAGCATCTGCAGTCCTCACTTTCTTCTTGAATTGATTTAGAATGACCAAGTGAGAAAGTACAATTATATCAGTAAAAGCAAATTACTAAATGGGTACTGGCAAGCTAATATGAACTCAAGAAATCTCAGTTTTTGTGAACTCAAGTGGTTACTTTTAGTGCAAAATAATGTCAATCAATTTTCAGAAAGCCCCAGCCAGCTATTTATTAAAAGTTAATGTTCCAAGTAGTGACTGGCTTACATAACTATTGTGCATAGCAATGATTTGCAGTGATACATGGAAGGACCATCTAAACGATTTGACCGCATTATTTCAAAATTTACAAAACACTAACCTTGCAGCAAATTTATCAAGTTTGCTATGGCCAAGATCGATCACTTGTAGGTCAAAGTCAGTTGTGACCAAGAACAGCAAAAGTGCAAGTGCCTGATACATTTCCTCATTCCCAGGACCAAGAGAAATAAAGTTCATGGAATGTCCAGGTTTTATAAGCAATTTGTCCAGAACCTTATCTGCATCATTGAGTCGTTAAAGAAAGATGTCAAAATAGTGTGGTCAGAACTGTGTAATTGACTTTCGAAAAGTTGAAGGCAATCCTAACAAATAAAGTAGAATTGGTAGCCTCCCAATCTTAATTGACCATTTGAGGTAATATTGATACAAGTGACACAGGGTTAGGAGACACTTTACTCAGGAAAGATGATTCATGTATCAAAAGGCATGTTTTTCAAAATGAATAAAGCATATACATGAGTGAGGAGAAAAATGAAAATGATTGCTGGATAATCAATGTCAGGAATTTTCACTTACACCATTCAACCAGTTTCTGAACTCCCCTGGAATTCCAAGACTGGAGCACCTGTAAAGATACAGAACAACAAGAGAAGGCTGATGATGCTATTCACAAGCTGCTGGCAAGAAACATAAGAATCTTGCTCTATGGCTTCAAGCTTTTGGAAATGCATATTGTGGCATTTCAATTCCTTCACCTCTTGCCCAAGGCAATTTAATTTCCAATTCAGAAAGTCCAGAGGTTCTGCTCAAGGTCCTTTGCAGATTGCTATTTTTAAGCTGTGTGGGACATAGAATTCACCTTTGGACACCAGATCGATAAGTCAGCAGCTTGGAAAACAGACTGTGTAACAGGGGTCCCAACCCACATTCACAGCTGAAAGTGACACGTCTTCAAGTGGAATGAAGCAGTTTATCACAACTAGCTTTGTTGGTTAAAAAAATAAATTGGGCTTTGCACCAATGTAACTGACTCAGTGTAGTTCACAGTTGAAGCCAACCACAAGTGAAGGAACAAGATTGCCTCCAGGAGGTGGTATTCCTTTGCTCGAGCTGTGACCCATTACAGTATAGCTGGGAACCTCGCAAATCTCTTGCTGATATTAATTAGATAAGGGTCTGCTAATGTTAATATTAAATAGGATTTCATTTGGCTGAGCTCAGCATGAAACATGCATTCATTAGCTGAAGAACGCACCATAGCCTCACTCTTACCACTTTAGTATTGCCCAGACTCTTGCATAGCATCAGTAAATCTGGTTGGACATATTCCTGGTGGTTTAATGAGAAGGTCTCCTGCCTCCATACACTTGCCATATCAAACATTTCTTTATTCCCCATTGTCAATATTTCTGTAATCAATAACCAACAGTATTCAAAACCAGTTTTAAAAATATACATGAATTGTTTTAGCGGACAGAATTCTTGCTGACCGTAAACAACAGGCTATGGTGAAAATACGGCAAAATCAGAAAAATTAGATTTTTAAGTCAAGGAAAATGTTCAGATTTCCACCCAATGTTTGAACAGTAAGACAAGAATCAGCATGATGGCTCGGTGGTTAGCACTACTGCCTCAGAGCCCCCAGAATCCTGGTGATACCAACCTCGGGCGACCGTTTGTGTGGAGCTAGCATATTTTCCCTGTGATTACATTGGTTTCTCCTAGATGCTCTGGTTTCCTCCTATAGTCTAAAGATGTGTGGATTGGCCATGATAAGTGCAAGGTGATAGGGTAGGGGTGTGGGTCTGGATGGGATGCTTTTCAAAGAATCAGTGTGGACTCGATGGGCCGAATGGCCTACTTCCACACTGTAGGCATTTTATGAATTGTGATTGAGTGTGGCAAGGGCACTGTTTGCAAGCATTAATATCTAATTATTGCCTAACTGATGTGCAGTTTGCCATGTTCCCATGTGGTGGAGAGAAACTAGATGGTGAGAGGTCAGTGAGATTCCTGGTGAGTCTGGCTTGCTCCTCCAATCTGCATCACAGCCAGCAATCCCCAAATCTCAGAGCACACTTGGTAGTAACCAAGTGCATCCATCATTAATAGAAGTTGACGTTGTACAGGAACCAGCCTCACCATGTCATTGTGGCACACCCTAACTAACTTAGAATTATCCATTCCAACACTGAACTTTAGAGGGTGCAGACATCTGACATTGCAATGCTACTGCCACACCATTGTGCACGTGGACAGGGCACCCGCCTCAGGGGAGCAGGTTGAATCTTCTTTGCTTGGTCTCTTAGCATTCATTTTCTTTGCGCCTACGTGGTAGCTCACAGCATCTCTGGCCTGCCTTTTCCAGCTCTGCAGTTTCATTGAAAGCAGAAAGGCTCAAAGTTCTTCTGTCTTGTTTTCCCATTAAACAAAGACAATAAGGTAAGCAGCCTGTCATGATAACACCCCCATTCACCTATTGTACTCTATGCTACTTTCTCCCCACCCCCACCCTCCTCTCATTTATCTCTCCATCCTGCAGGCATTCTGCCTCTATTCCTGATGAAGGGCTTTTGCCCGAAATGTCGATTTTCCTGCTCCTCGGATGTTGCCTGAACTGCTGTGCTTTTCCAGCACCACTCTAATCTAGAATCTGGTTTCCATCATCTGCAGTCCTTGTTTTTACCTAGCCTGTTACGATTGCCAGGTGATCGGTCAAGGAGGTGAACACAGAGCTGTAATTACCTGGACCAAGAGCAACTAACAATAATTATGTAGCAAACACACTGAATGTTCCAACCAAATGGCCATGTCTTAAAGCCTAAGAGAATAATCCTTAGTCAAGTCATGGAGGGCTGGTGTCTGCCAGGTGAAACTAGAACAGTAAGTGAAGGCATTGTCAGACATTGGTCTAAGGGCTTGAACAACATCACTTCGGGTGTTTGGGCATTTCAGAGTCTGGAATCTGTACCACTACTGTCCAAGAGATTGGCCACATATAGTCCTGCAGATGCAGTGCCATTATTTGCAAATCAGCAGTCCATCAGTCAAGGAGCTGCACAGAGAACAGTCAAGGCTCTGGTCACTCATCAACTGGGCCTCCCTTTTCAAATCACTCATGGAGATAAGCCATAGTCCATCCAATGGTCTGTTCACTGCAAGTCAAGGCAGGTTGTCAGGGGTCACTGCTAAGGTGGAGGCACTGGGCAAGTCAGTTGAGAGAATTTGACACAGCATGTTGGGATACAAAGAAAATAATAATTGTAAAGGACTGGCAACTCTGTATATAAGGATGGGAGGTGACAGAGAATTAGAGAGTAAGAATACTGGGGGAAGGGTCACCGACAGTCACCACCATCCTAGGGGGACAGAGAAAAATAGCATTAGCAGAACTGAAGTGTATGCTTGAGACTCAGTGTGGGAGATATCAAAGCTGATGAGGTTGTAGCAGAAGACATAAGGCATACGAACAGAATTCGACCATTCAACCCAATGGGTCTTTTCTACTGTTCAATCATGGTTGATATATTTCTCCACCCCATTCTCCCGCCTTCTCCCCATAACCCTTCATACCTTTACCAATCAAGAATCTGTCTACCTCTGTCTTAGCGACACTCAATGATTTGGTTTCACAGCCCTCTGTACCAATGTGTCCCACAGTTTCACCACCCACTGGCTGAAGAAATTCCTCCTCATCTCAATTCTGAAAGGTCATCCTTTCACTCTGAGGCTGCGGCCTCAGGTTTTAGTCTCTCCCCATGGTGGAAACATCTTCTGTACCTGCACTCTATCCAGCCCTCTCAGTATTCTGTCAGTTTTGATGCAGGTATTGATGTCTTCAATAACATCCAATGCTCCCTAGTCAATCATGGCAAAGCTAATGACAGTTCTGCACATCAGAAAAAGGAAATATATAAGTTAGGCAGGATTAGAATATTGTGTAGTTTTAAGGATGGCTTTTCATTCTTGTACTTGCAAGTAAAATGACAGTTGCTGACGTAATGAAAAAGTGAAGAAATATTTATACATATGACAATGTATTTACAATGAACTATAATCCATGCTACATAACTATATTCCATGCTACCTTCGGACTTCTTCTATATTTCACTCCCACTCTGTCCAGGTGCAGTCACAATGTTCACAGTTGGGTGAACAAAGTTAAAAATCATACAGCACCAGCTTATAGTCCAACAGGTTTATGTGGAAGCACTAGCTTTCGGAGCGCCACTCCTTCATCAGGTGGTTATGAAGTATAAGACCCAGTACCTTTTCTGGCGTGGAAACAGACTGTTAGGTCCAACTCGTTCATGTCGATTGATAGCCTAAATTAATCTAGTCCCATTTGCCATCATTTGGCCCATATCTCTTTAAACCTTTCCTATTCATATACCCATCCAGATGCCTTTTAAATGTTGTAATTGTAGCAGTCCTCACCACTTCCTCTGGCAGCTTATTCCATACATACACCACCCTCTACATGAAAAGGTTGCCCCTTAGGTACCTTTTATATCTTTCCCCACTCACCCAAAACCTATGCCCTCAGTTCTGGACTTCCATACCCTGGGGAAAAGACCTTAGCTAGTCACTCTATCCATGCCCCACATAACTTTATCAACCTGTATAAGATCACAGCTCAGCTCTGAAGCTCCAGGGAAAATAACCTCAGCCTATTCATCCTCTCCCTATAGCTCAAAATGTCCAACGTCTTTGTAAATCTTTTCTACACCCTTCAAGTTTAACATCCTTCCGATAACAAGGAGATCGAACTTCCACGCAGTATTTAAGGAGTGGCCTAAACAAAGTCCTGTACAGCTGTGATATGATATCCCAACCCATATACTCAATGCTCTGATCAATAAAGGAGAGTGAACCAAACACCTTTTTCGCTACCCTGCATACCTTTGACTCCACCTTCAAGGAACTATGAACCTGCACCCTAATACCTCTTTCTTCAGCAACACTCCCCAGGACCTTAACTTTAAATGTATAAGTCCTGCCCTGATTTGCCTTTCTAAAATGCAACATCTCATGTTTATCTAAATTAAAGCCCATCTGCCAGTCCTTAGCCCATTGACTCATCTCATTAAGATCCCGTTATACTCTGAGATAACCTTCTTCATTGTCTACTAGACCATTAATTTTGGCGTCATCTGCAAACTTACCAACTATCCCTCATATATTCACATCCAAATTGTTTACAAATGACAAAAAACAGTGGACCTAGCACCAACCCTTATGGCACATCAGCGGTCATAGGCCTCCAGTCTGAAAAGCAATCCTCCAACACCCTCTGAGTGTCCTACTTTCAGTCAATTTTGCATTAAAACGGCTATATCTCCCTGGATTTCATGTGATCTAACCTTGCTAGCCAGTCTACCATGCAGAACTTTGTTGAATGCCTTACTGAAGTACATAGAGATATTACCCACCATTTTGCTTTCATCAATCTTCTTCGTCACTTCCTCAAAAGACTCAGTCAGGTTAGCAAAAAATTATTTTCCATGCACAAAGCCATATTGACTATCACTAATCATTCCTTGCCTTTCCAAATACCTGCAAAACCTGTCCCTTAGAATCCTCTCCAACAATTTACCCACCACTGTCAGGCTCACTGGTTTATAATTCCCTGGCTTTTCCTTATCATCTTCTTAAATAATAGCACCATATTTGTCATCTTTCAGTCTTCCAGCACCTCACCAGTGGCTATTGAGGATACAAAAATCTCAGCAAGGGGCCCAGCAATCACATCTCTATCTTTCCACAAAGTTGTCTAATACACCTGATCAAGCTGTCATCCAGGCAAGTGGAGGGTATTACATCACACTCCTGACTTCTGCTTTGTAGATAGTGGACAGGCCTTGAAGAGTCAGGAGGTGAGTTACTTTCCATAGACTTCCTAATGTCTGACCTCTTCTGTAGTCATTGTATTCATATGGCTGGCCCTTCTGCTTAAAGTCAATGGTTACTTCCAAGTAGTTGAGAATGAGGACTTCAACAATGGTCAATGCTATTATTGTGCTTGATGGCAGTGGAAGTACTTGCTGTTTCTGGGATTCCTGGCAGTGATGCCATATTGAAACTCTACAAGTCAGTCATTGCAAGTCAAGAACTGCTATTCACTGTTGCACTGCGACAAAAATGGCCATTGGACTCAATGACTGACATTATGTTGAGTACTTTATCTAGAACATTCCAGTGAACACATCGCTACGTCTTGATGGTTGGCAAAGGAAGAAATATCCCAATTTTCTGGTGCCCAGAGGACAGACAGAGCCAGCATTTGATCAGCCCCAGGCAGGTGAGTACCCCATAGTATCGGCTATTTGTCAGAGGCTCTCAGGAGAACTGAGTTGATGACTGTATAAGTCCTTCAACATTATCTGTACCATGTTGACTTTGATATGTGATTGTCTGGTTACCCACATGGATATGCTGGCGGCTGCCATGGAGACCCAGGGCGAGCACACTCATTGTCTGCTAGATGTATGCACAGACTTAAACTCTCTCATTCGAGCCAATGGTGTTGAGCAACATTGGAAGACAATAGGAGAATAAGAGACATTGAGCCCATTCCAGGCATCCCTTTCTCACAAGGCAGCAAGGTAATGCCTGTGGGTATCCCGTCAGAGGAGGAACCACATACAGATCCCCATGAAGTCTCCTCTCAAGACATTTCAGAGATGCCTGGCACCTCCATCTTCACCCTGGAATCCCCAACCTGTGGGAGTTGAAGATGATGAGGGTGTACTTGCATTGAAGTAAGATCCACTCAGCATATCTGGGTCCTTTGACCACAAACGTCCCAGTCATCCAACCAAACTCCAAGGTCAAAGAGTGTAGAAAAGCAGAGCAGATCAGACAGCATCCAAGGAACAGGAGAATCGATGTTTCAAATCTAAGCACTTCATCAGGAATGAGGCTAGTGGCTGAAGGGGGCTGAGAAATAAATGGGAAGATGGGGCTGTGGGGAAGGTAACTGGGAATGCGATACATAGATGAAGTTGGGGATGAAAGTGATAGGTTGGAGTGGAGGATGGAGCGGATAAGTGGAAAGGAAGATAGACAGGTAGAACAATTCAAGAGGGCGGTGCCAAGTTAGAAGGTTAGATCTGGGATAAGGTAGGGAAAAGGGAAATGAGGAAACTGATGAAATCCATATCAATCCCATGTGGTTGGAGAGTTCCAAGGTGGAGAATGAGACATTCCTCTCTAGGCATTGGGTGGTTAGGGTTTGGTGGTGAAGGGAGGCCCAGGACCTGCATGCCTTTGGTGGTGTAGGAGGTGGAGTTAAAGTGGTCAGTCACGGGGTGGTAGGATTGTTTGGTGTGGGTGTCCCAGAGATGTTCTCTGAAATCATCCTCAAGTTGGCGTCCTATCTCCCCAATGTAGAAGAGACCACATCGGGAACAATGGACACAGTAGATGGCGTGTGTGGAAGTACAAGTAAATTCCTGTCAGATGTGGAAGGAAACTTTGACTCTGATCTCAGCTGCATTCCTCACTAAACTCCAAGGTCCACAGGTTCCATTATAGGGCAGGTTTTCTTCACTCCAACTGTTGGTGGTGTCAATGGTAGTCATGACTTGGAGGTGCTGGTGTTGGACTGGATTGTACAAAATTAAAAATCACACAACACCAGTTATAGGAGAAAGTGAGGACTGCAGATTCTGGAGACCACTGGAGGCACTCTTTCTCCAGGCGTCGTGTTGCCATGGTCTGGCGATGGAGGACCTGCATGTCCTTGGCGGAGTGGGAGGGGGAGTTAAAGTGTTCAGCCACGGGACGGTTGGGTTGGTTGGTGCAGGTGTCCCAGAGATGTTCTCTGAAACATTCCACAAGTAGGCAGCCTGTCCCCCCAGTGTAGAGGAGGCCACATCGGGTGCAGCTTGCATCGAAGGTGTGAGGTGCCCTGTGTGTGCGCCAATATTCAGACTGATTCTAATCTGAAAAAGGATTTACAGAATCTTACATGGATTTATGCAGTTTTTAATCAAAATAAAATGTAATTCTGCAAGTACAAATTCACCCAACAAACTTATATGTATGTGTGTGCATGTGGGAGTGTGTGTTGGGGGAGGGGGGTGGCAGAATGTGAAGTGTCCATGAGAGAGTTTGTGTATGTGTATGCGTGTGTGTCAGTGTAAAGGTGTATAAGAGTGTGTGAGAGTGTGTGTGTGTGTGTGTGTGTGTGTGTAGTGTCTATTGCCAGAAAAGGAACTGGTAACAGGAATTCATGGTGAGACAAAAAGTGCTCAATTATGTAAAGTAAGGCTAAAGAGTCCAGAGAAGAGTGGAGAATTTGTGGTAGGTGTACTGGACAAACTCTCAGCTCAGGAATGCAATTTGTCCTTACAAATGATATAGCTGATTCACTGGTAGGTTGCTGCCTACTCTAGTTGAAAAGCCAGTGGAGATGCAGGCAACTGAAGAAATGAAGGATGCTTTTCCAGGAATTTTTCCCAGATTGTGTGATCACAAGATCACAGAGGAACAAGTTGACACAGAAGAGTTCAAAAGGCACAGAAAAGGAAGCTGACATAACTTTATCTGAGACTTTTTTTGTTCAGATAAGTGGGACAGAACAGGACTTGCAAAACATGCAAGTATCCTTAGCTCTGCTAGTCTTATTGAATTACAGCAGAAAGATGAGAACTGAAAACAGTTGTATCAAAAGGCATTGACAGAAAAGGAGAGTGAATGCATCCCTGTGTGTTATTACTTAACAAATGATGTCTTAATGTGGAAATGGGAACTATCACACATTCAAGCAGATGAGAAATGGGCAGAGATACATCAAATTGTCTTGCTAGTAGAGGATAGAAAGGACGTGCTGCAAGTGGGGCATGAGCTGGGGCATTTAGGGGTGAGGAAAACACAGGCTAAAATACAAAGACATTTTTACTGGCCTGGACTGCTCAAGGATGTAGTTGAATTTTGTCAGAGGTGTCATATGTATCAGCTAATCAGAAAACTGCAGGCAGTAATAAAACCTGCACCTTTAATACCTATTCCAGCATTTGAGGAATCTTTCACAAGTGTCTTAATTGATTGTGTAGATCCCCAACCTCAAACAAAAAGTCAACTAGATTTCCAGAGGCAATCCCATTATGCAACATCACAATTAAAAGGGTTGAAGAAGAATTACTTTAATTTTTTAGTAGATACGGACTATCAGTTGAGATCCAGTCAGATCAAGGATCAAACTTCACATCCAAACTACTCAAGGAGGTCATGGATAACTTGGGAATAAAGCCATTCAAATCTACTGCATAACATCCTGAATCGCAGGGAGTGCTAGGGAGATGGCATCAAACACTGAAGACCATGTTGAGGGCTTATGGTCAGGACTATCCAGATGATTAGGATAAGAGAGTTCTGTTTGTATTTTTTGCGATCCCAGGTGCACCAAGTGAATTGACCAAATTCAGTCCATTTGAATGAATGCTTGGGCATGAAGTAAAAGGATCATTAAAATTGATTTAGGAGAAATTAATAAGACAGAATTCAGAAACCACCCATTTAGGCTATGTGTTAAATTTTAGAGAACAATTAAATAGAGCTGGAGGATTAGCTCGACAGCATTTAAAAGTATCACAGCATATAATGAAACAAGAAGCAGATAAGAACTCAGAAATTCGCAATTTTGCAATTGGGGATCCGGTATTGATGTTACTTCCAGTAACAGGTGAGACTTTAAAAGCAAGGTTTAGTGGATCTTATCAAATTGAGAGGAAATTGAATGAGGTGAACTACTTGATAAGGATTCTGGATTAGAGGTGCTAGAAGAGCACAGCAGTTCAGGCAACATCCAAGGAGCAGCGAAATCGACGTTTCGGGCAAAAGCCCTTCATCAGGATAAGAACTCCAGTCAGGAAGAAATCTCATGGAGTGTGTCATGTGAATATGCTCAAAATGTATTTTGATGGGGAAGAAATTCAAGAGAAGGTGTTAATGATTACAGCACAGAAGGAAGAACCAAGTTCAGAGGATTCTGAATTGGACATTCCTCAAATCAAATTGGACAATAAGAAAGTTCTCAAAAATTGGGATAAATTATTGAGTTACCTTCCACAAGAAAATCAAAATGACCTGAAAGAGTTATTACTATCACAAGGAGAGATATGCAGAAATAAACTGGGATGTATTAACGTAATTGTGTGTGAAGTAGATATAGGAGATGCTATTCCCATTTAGCAACATCCTTATAGGCATAACCCTCTAAAGTTGGCACAGGTTCAAAGGAGATAGAACGCATGCTCCAAGCTGGTATAATCGAAGTGAGTTACAGTGACCGGAGCTCACTCATAGTAATGGTGCCAAAGCCGGATGGTACCTAACGGTTATATGTGGACTATTGCAAAATCAATGCCGTTACAAAGACTGATGCATATCCAGTTCCACGGTTGGAGGACTGTATTGAAAAAGTAAGGCAAGCAACTTACATTTCTGAGTTAGAGATTCTCAGAGGACACTGGGAAGTACATCTGTCAGAGAGAGCAAAGGTAATTTCAGCTTTCGTAATGCCAAATGGACAGTATCAGTTCAAAGTCATGCCATTTGGTATGAAAAACATTCCAGCCACATTTTAGAGACTGACTGACAAGGCATTGCCAGAATACACAACAGTGTGGTGTATATTGATGACCTGGTGATTTTTAGTCACTCATGGAAGGAACATTTACAGCATTTATCAGACTTGTTCAATCAACTTCAGAAGGCAGGCTTGGTGGTAAACCGAAGTAAAAGTGAATTTGCCAAAACCCAAGTCACCTTCGTAGGCCGTTATTGGACATGGACAAATGGCCCCATGTGATGCAAAAATGAAAATAATTGGGGAATTTCCCACACCGTCGATGTAAAAAGCAGTACCACATTTCCTGGGATTGAGTGGATTTTATCGAATGTTTGTGCCGAACTTTACCAGTGCAGTTGCTCCAAACACCGAATTGTTTAAAAAGGGCAAGAAGTTTCAGTGAACAGTGGACTGTCAAAAGACATTAGTGGGCGGCACGGTGGCACAGTGGTTAGCACTGCTGCCTCCCAGCGCCTGTAGACCCGGGTTCAATTCCCGACTCAGGCGACTGACTGTGTGGAGTTTGCATGTTCTCCCCGTGTCTGCGTGGGTTTCCTCTGGGTGCTCCGGTTTCCTCCTACAGTCACAAAGATGTGCGGGTCAGGTGAATTGGCCAAGCTAAATTGCCCGTAGTGTTAGGTAAGGGGTAAATGTGGGGGTGTGGGTGGGTTGCGCTTCGGCGGGTCGGTGTGGACTTGTTGGGCCGAAGGGCCTGTTTCCACACTGTAAGTCTAATCAAAAAATTTGACAGCCTAAAAATTGTGTTAATCACAGCCCCAGTATTAGTCACACCGGATAACACGAAGCCATTCAAGGTGACTATTGATGCCAGTGGTGTGAGTGGTGGTGTGTTGCTCCTGCAGAGAGTGACGAGGGAATAAAAAGACTTATCAGGTATTTTTCCAGGAAGTTGAATGTTCATCAACAGAAAAATTCAACGGTGATAAAGAGCCTTTAAGCTTGGTGTTAGCATTGCAACATTTGAGTATTTATATTACCAACAATGCATCTGAGACAATCGTATACACTGATCATAACCCATTGACATTTAAGGACAAAAATTCCACACTGTTTAGATGAAGCTTGTTGCTGCAGCCATTCAATTTGACAATTGTGCATGTGGCAGTTCGCAAAAACATGATTGCCGATGCATTATCGAGACTCGAATGAGATACGGAAGTGTTCTGTGGCAGGTATGCCATAGCCTGAATTCGCATGTGGTTGTGCATGTTTGCATATGTTTAGTTAGTATAGTGTATATATGTGTTTAGACTACTAACCAGTTTGCTATTGAAGGGTTTTATAAATGAAAGCATCTTTTGATATTGATGATTCATTTTTTTAAAGAGGGAGGTATCACAAAGCTGGTCTCTTTTTTCTAAAAGCTGTTCCTTTTCTCAAGGATACTGTGTCCTTTTTTTTCAGAGGGGTAATAAAACACTTCTGGATCTGATTAGTTTGATTTCGTACACAGATTAAGGGTATTGAGAGGCCTTTTTGTTTATATGTAAACAGATGAGCCTTCAAGCCAAAGTGGTCGTGTTTTGGAAGTGACCTGTATAATGAAAGGGAAGTGGTCAGCTCTCTAGCTGAGCAGTTTAGTCCAGAACTAGTTAGGACTTCAACAGTGAGCTGTGTGGAAACTTTCTTTCTCCTTCTGACCTTCTAAATTCAACCGGAAAGCATTTGTACCATTTTTTTACTGGTCTTTAAGGGGGTTTACTTATTGGGACTGTTGTGTGTATTCAGAAGAGCATAATTAAGTCTAGTTTGGATAGATTGAGTTCTATAGGGGTTGCTTATTCTGTTTTTTGTGTTTCATTGTGTCATTTTGTGAATAAATTTCTAACTATTTTAAAACCTAGTAGTCAACCTAGCTAACTTACTCTGGGTAATCCTCATTGTACACTTACCAATAACAAATTGCAAAGTTAGGGTCTGGGTTGCCTGCTTAAGAATGTTTTGACTGGTCTGGCCTAGTCCATAACAAATGACAACACAGAGTACCAAAATATACTGCAACAACTCACCAAGGTTCCTAAGCTAGAACCTTCCAAATTCATGACCTTCACAGTCCCAAAAGGCAAAGGCTGAAGATATATGGGAGCACCATCATTTGAAAGTTCCACTCCAAGCCACAAACAACACTGACTTGGATGTACATCATCATTGCTTCACTGTTGCTGGGTCAATGTCCTGATCTCTCTCCCTAATAGCACTGTGAGTGTGGGAGAAAGTGAGGACTGCAAATGTTAGATATTAGAGTCAAAAGTGTGGTGCTGGAAAAGCACAGCAGTCTCTGCAGCATCCGAGGAGCAGGAGAATCAACATTTTGGGCATAAGCCCTTCATCAGTACTGTGAGTGTACCTGCATGACATGGACTGCAGCTTTTCAAAAATACAGATCACCACAACCTTCTCAAGCACAATTAAATATGGGTAATAAATTCTGACTTTGCCAACAATTCCCACATCTCACGAATGAAATTAACAATGAATCAAAAGTCACACTGAACTGTAATGTCTGCTATTATGTTTGTTCCTTTCCTGCTTTCCAATAATATGCAGTTAATTTTCCATCTGGCCCTCTATGTCCTCACTGATCTCTTAGTCTATCTCCTCTGACTTTCAATAAAGGCAGCTTTGCCTAAGTCAATATTTAACATGTCAATATTGATTCAAGTTTCCCAAGTACAGTGGATGCTACATGGTATTCAGTAACAGAAAGGAATGGACCCAAGTTACATGTTTATACATCATGAAATGTATGCATACAAATTCCCTAGATTCTAGAAAAGTCTGAGTGGATTAGAATTTTGCAGGTGTAATACTACTACTGAAAAAGCAGGAAGAGAGAAAACAGGGAACAATCAACCAGTGATATAAACCTTTGAAAAAATGCTGAAATCTATTATTAGGAAGTGTTAACGAGACAGTTAGAAAATCATCCTATGATCAGGCTTGGTGAGATTGATTTTATGAAAGCAAAATCATGTTTGATCAATTTATTTGAGTCTTTTTAAAAACTATAACCACCAGATAATAGGGGACTGGTCGTATACTTGGATTCACAAAAGCATTCAGTAATGTGTCAAATAAGACAAGATGAGGCCACGTGGTGTCAAGAGTAATACATATTAGTGTATTTAATTCACAGGAAGCAGTGAGGTTCAAGATGGCAGACTTTAACTAGTGGAGTGCTGCAAATATTTATGTCGTCGTCCCAGCTATTTCCAATCTATATTAATGAATTAGATGAAGAGTTTGAACATACTGTTTCTAAGTTTTCAGCTAGGCTGGAATGTAAGTTGTGCGGAGGACACTGGAAAGAGATATAAACAGGGTAAATGATTGGCCAACAGTAAAAACAGACTGTTTTGCAGAATGTTTTGTTTAAATGTTGAAAACTTTGAAGTAGAGTGTTCAGACACACTTAGCAATATTCTTACAAAGTACGCAAAAAAAAAACATTCAGTAACAACATGCAGTTAGCAAGGCAAATAAGTTGACCTTTGATGTTAAAGGGATTGGTGTACAAGCACAATGGAAGTCTTGCTACAGTTGTATTGGAGTTTGTAGTCAGGTTTTGGTATTTCTTCTGGAATATATAGTGTGCAGTCTCCATATTAAAGGAACAATAAGTTACATTTGAAGCAGTATGGAGAACATGTACTAATCAAGGATGAATGAAATTAGTCCATACTCTCTGCAGCTGAGATAAGTGAAAGACACAGTCCTGAAACGTACAAGATTCTAAAAAGGACTTGACAGATAGATACTGAGAGATTGTTTTCCCTGGATGTAGAATGTGCAAACAGCGTCTTAGGATAAAAGGACAATTGTTTAGAACTGAGAGGAGGAGAAACAGCTCCAGGTAAGGAGTTCTTCTGCTTTGGATGTTGCTAAGCAATTCAGTTGTCCCAGATCAGATGGACGTGGACTTTCCAAGCTGTGTACTTTCCTGCTTACCAGCCCATGAGTTCTCTAACTCAGTTTCGGCCCAGTGGAACTGTTTTGTTACCTTGGGCTTGCATGCCAACAGCAGCTACAATGGCTTACTAGCCCGGACCCTGAACAAAATGTGAACTGTATAGCAGAGGGTTTTGCTGTGGGCTGACCTAGAGTCCCTTTGTTCAGGATATCTTCTGAGTGAGGCTGTGTAAATTGCCTGTACTCAAGTGGTATTCCCCAAGCTCAGTTGGACTGGTGACGGTGTCCACTTCCATTGGAATGCCCTGCAACCCAGTGCTCTACTTGCTGAATATTCTCATGATAAAGCAGGTTGTAATGCCTATTTGTGTTTCAGCGAGTAAGTACTTGTTCATGGTTACATCATTAAGTCCCCATACCAAACAGTCTCTCATTATCTCAATGATGGATCAAACAAAGTCACATGCCTTTGCCAGTCATCTTCACCTAGTCAAAAATCCTGATACGGATTCCCTGTGGTTCTCAAATTGCTGAGAATTAGAGGAGCCTTTGGGTTGTAATATTCCTTAAGCAAATCTATCAACTCTTGAAAGGTTTTAATATCTGGTACATTAAGCTAGTTAGGCTCCTTATAACCAATAAAGCTGTGGATCCACAAGCTATCGGAAGATTTACTTATTACTTTTCATCTGCCCCAATGCCATTTGCCCAGAAAAAATAATGCATTCTTTCCATATAATGAGCTCAGTCTTCAACAAGTCGAACTTCTTAAATAATTGCATGATGCCAGAAATGCTTACTCCAATTCAAAGATGACTGTTCTGAGCGAATTTCTTCAGGAGCATGCTTTTCTCTCGTTGCCACTAAAGCAACACCACAGAGGCTGGCATCCCATCACCAAGTCACTCTTTATTTATACATGGAGAGTCCTTGACACCTATGCAGCTCCTCTAGAACCAGTTCTCAGAGTGAACAGGATGTCTGACAGTCCTGCTTTTATCTGTCAGCCAGGACTCTCTGATTGAACCAGATTAACAGCTCCAATCTGGAAACTCATATTCTATGAGGTGCACCTGGCTAACATCATTATAATCAATGCACCACCGATGCCCAGTCCCAGAAAAGAGAAACACTGATGATCATCAATGAATGTACTGAACCACAGAACAGGGTTGAGGGCTTATCCAGTTTTTTTTTCCTGCTCATCTTTCTTATATTCTTAGGAGAAATTCATGCTCATTCAATACCATACATTACTTTTACATTTGCTGATCTTAAAACTTCATGACACCATACATATCAATGAGAACAATTAGAATTTGAATATGAAAGAGAGACTCATTGTCAAAAGCAAAAAGGAAGTTGTTCAAAGGAAAAATGTGAGGCTCGAACAATTTCCTTTTATTGCCAGAGCATGTCCTGCATATGAATGTATATCATTTCTAACATCTACTGAGTGTAAATAGGTAACATCATATGTTTGACTGATTATAACAAATCAGTTTTTAGTGAACCTAATAGTTCATTCAACATTGTTCAGCAAATGCTGCCCACTTGTGGAAACACAACTAACAGTAGACATTTTGTTTTAAGCTTTGCAAGCGTGGATAGTCAAATATGGCCTGTAATTTGTCTAAGATGCAAATTTAAAGGACAAACTAAAGGAATGGTAATTGCATGGTGGCATGGAACAGCAAAGAAAATGAAGATAGAGCATGTGAGGTCAGAAGTGAAGAAATACAGTGATATAAGCATGGAGAAGTTTACAAAATTAGGGAGAGAATGCAAAGCAATAAAAACATTTGAACGCTATGATGAAGCTCACATTGCTGCACTGGTGCAGGTATAGTTGGAGCTGTAACTAGTTATACAACTGAGCTGATCATTACAGTGCTGCTGGCAATCAGATCACTGGCATGTTTGATAGAACCTACATTGCCACTTGGAATTAACATTCAGTTGAATCACAAATTTTACTTTGTTATTCTCATTTTAATTTCAAATGTCTTTGGCCAGTTGTTTCACAATTTCAAAATCAACAGTATGTACTCTTATGATTGCAATCATTAAGATTATACACTTCAAAAATTCTTATTTTCAATGGTATGGCTTGCTATGCACATTAAGAGACTATGTATAAAAATTGTTAACTGGAAAGAGTTAACTTGTAAAACAGTTTTTCGAGATATTTATTCATGAGCAGAATTAATATTGAATCATCTTTAACAATGCACTTTCTCTCCAGGGTTTCACATGGCCTTCGTTTCTTTCATCAAAGGAAATAAAATAAATGTGTGCGCATGATGAACATCCAAATATTGCCTTGGGATTAACATTCAAAGATCTTCCTTCCAGAAGGTAAGGCTGAAGTGAAGTGAAAGGAATGTAATGCCTGGGTTTAAACAGAAATGGAGGAAGATTGGTTGCCAGAAGGCTGGAAATGTATTGTATTTTGCCAGTCATCGGCGAAGCTCATTTAAAATCATCTGCCGTTTTACCAAAGTAGTAAACCTTACCTGAATGCTGCTCTTCAATTTGTGCAGGGAACAGAATGCATCCAAATGAATCCAACTATTGCCAAGTGCCAAAGATTTTCAGAATTTGATGATCATTGTATTTCAGTGTAAAGGCAGGTTTTCTGAGTTGCTGTCTACTATCAGAGATGGTGCTTAAATGCCTTGATATTTATGTCTTAACTTCACTAATGCCAACATTCTGAGAAGCCAAAGGAGCATGAAATAAGAATAGCAAGCTCTGGAAATATTGAGCAAATCAGGTGCCGTTTTTTGGACAGAGAAAAATGCTTTTAAATTTTCAGGTCAATGACTTTACATCAGAACTGGAGCTGACTTTGAAGCTAATGTCAAGTGCAGCGGAAGGAGCAGAGGGAGGAAAAGAACAGAAGGAAGGTGACGCTAAATGGACACAAATGCAAAATAAAGCACAAGAGCACTCTTGGGTGAAAAGCATTTGGGTTAGACTCAAGGGAAGTAATTATTAGCTTCACTATTCAGGCTGCCAATTGCAGATGTTGCTTGATATTTTAGCAGCTGATCAATTTAAATGTTTACATCAATACTTACAAATGATTTACATCCAGGCAACAGATGTTCTGCTCTTACCGATTCTGCATTCACCACTCAACCCTTTGCTCACTGAGCCACATTTTCAATTTTGCAATTATTGTCCCTCTTTATCAAACCCTCTCTGGCTTCATCTCGCCCAATGGACAAGTTAATTCTCTCCCCTGTGGTGAGTTTGGTGGCAGGGCCATTTAATCAGGTGGGAAGGAGCTGCGTGGGAAGGTGGTGGGTGGGAAGGCAGTGGGTGAGAAGGAGCTGTCTGGGAAGGTGATGGATGGAAAGAAGCTGGTTGGGAAGGTGGTGGGTGAGAAAGAGCTGGATGGGAAGGTGATGGATGGGAAGGAGCTGGATGGGAAGATGGTGGGTGGGAAAGAGCTGGATGGGGAGGTGTTGGATGGGAAGATGGTGGGTGGGAAGGTGGTGGGTGAGAAAGAGATGGATGGGAAGGAGCTGGATGGGAAGATGGTGGGTGGGAAAGAGCTGGATGGGAAGGTGTTGGATGGGAAGGAGCTGGATGGGAAGGTGATGGATGGGAAGAAGCTGGATGGGAAGGTGGTGGGTGGGAAAGAGCTGGATGGGAAGGTGATGGATGGGAAGGAGCTGGATGGGAAGGTGATGGGTGGTAAGGAGCTGGATGGGAAAGTGGTGGGTGGGAAGGTGATGGATAGGAAGGAGCTTTTATCCTCTGGTCCTTAATAATGGTCATTCATCAGTGGCATGCTATCTCATTCATGGTACAACAGAATTTCATGCGTTGTGCCCACAAATGATGTACCGTGTTTCAATGGAATACTTCAGCTTGAGGACTGGCAATCCCTCGTCAGGTTTGGAGATTACAGTTGCGCACACACATGGCAGTTGTCTGGGAGGATTACATACTGAAGGCACAGATGCAATTCCAGAAATAATACCTGTTCTCAGGATTATTGGATTCACATGCAGTCTATACAGCAAGCATTAAAAGTATTAATTTTAAAAATATGCATACTTTAATGTGAAGCTGGGAGCAGAAGTACCCTTCAACTTAGGCCAACTTGGCCCAAAATTCACTCTCATTCATTTACTCTAAAACTAAACTTCAGACAAAAAAAGTGACAATTGCCAGCAGCTCACCTAATCAATACCTCAGGTTTGAGGTCCAATGTCAGACCCAACCTGGGCTTGACGTTAATATGCCCACTTCTAACCTGCACCTAGCCCCAAAACATTCTATCTACCTTATTTTCAATTGTCAAGGAGTCATAGATTCATAGAGATGTACAGTATAGAAACAGACACTTCAGTCCAACCCGTCCATGCTGACCAGTTATCACAACCCAATCTAGTCCCACCTGTCAGCACCCGGCCCATATTCCTCCAAACCCTTCCTATTCATACACCCATCCAAATGCCTTTTAAATGTTGCAACTGCACTAGCCTCCACCACTTCCTCTGACAGCTCATTCCATACACGTACCACCCTCTGCGTGAAAAAGTTGCCCCTTAGGTCTCATTTATATCTTTACCCTCTCACCCTAAACCTATGTCCTCTAGTTCTGGACTCCCCCACCCCAAGGAAAAGACCTTGTCTATTTACCCGATTCATGCCACTGATGATTTTATAAGCCTCTATAAGGTCACCCCTCAGCCTCTGGCTCTCCAGGGAATACAGCCTCAGCCCATTCAACCTCTTCCTATTGTTCAAATCCTCCAACCCTGGCAACATCCTTATAAATCTTTTCTGAACCCTTTCAAGTTTCACAACATCCTTCTGATAGGAAGGAGACCAGATTTACACACAATGTTCCAAAAGTGGCTGAACCAATATCCTGTACAGCCGCAACATGACCTCCCAACTCGTGTACTCAATACTCTGACCAATAAAGAAAAGCATACCAAACGGCACTTTCACTATCCTATCTACCTGCAACTCTACTTTAAAGGAGTTATGAACTTGCATTCCAAGGTCTCTTGGTTCAGCAACATTCCCTAGGACATTACCATTAAGTGTCTAAGTCCTTCTAAGATTTGCTTTCCCAAAATGCAGCACCTCGCATTTATCTAAATTAAACTCCATCTGCTACTCCTCAGGCCATTGGTTCAGCTGATCAAGATCCTGTTGTAATCTGAGGCAATATTCTTCGCTGTCCACTACACCACCAATTTTGGTGTCATCTGCAAACTTACTAACTATACCTCTTGTGCTCACATCCAAATCATTTATGTAAGTGACAAAAAGTAGTGGACCCAGCACCGATCCTTGTGGCACTCCACTGCTCGCAGGCCTCCAGTCTGAAAAACAACCTTCCACCACTACCCTCTGTCTTCTACCTTTGAGCCAATTCTGTATCCAAATGGCTAGTTCTCCCTGTATTCCATGGGATCTAACTTTGCTAACCAGTGTCCTGTGGGGAACCTTGTTGAACGCCTTACTGAAGTCCATATAGATCGTGTCCACCACTCTGCCCTCATCAATCTTCTTTGTTACTTCTTCAAAAAACTCAATTAAGTTTGTGGGATATGATTTCCCATGCTCAAAGCCATGTTGACTATCCCTAATCAGTCCTTGCCTTTCCAAATACATGTACATCCTGTCCCTCAGGATTCCCTCTAACAACTTGCCCACCACTGATGTCAGGCTCACCTTGTCCTTACCACCTTTCTTAAACAGTGGCACCAGATTTGCCATTCTGGCATCTCATCTGTGACAATCGATGATACAAATATCAAAACAGTATGCCTGACAAATCAAAGGATCGTTTTAAGTAAAAAATATGAAGAGATTTGATGCGTCTTCAAAAATGTCACATGTCTCGTGCCTTACTTCAAGCAGCGTATTCAATGGCACTAAACTAAGTGACAACTAATGACTTGGCTGCTGAGCTACCAGTATTTCTGGTGATTTGGCTACTTTTTATTTCCAGGCATCCTGCAGGGCTTGCCATTGTAAAGGGTGTACTAGATGTCAATTAGCGAGACAATTGTAGTCATTTATAAGGAATTGGCCTCCAAACATATATAACGTTTTTCAAAATGTTATGAAACATTCATACAAGCTGTAACATGTTGATAAGGAAGGCAAAGAACAAGTAAAAGGTAAAATAATGGTGACGGTAGTAGGGTATAAATAAACTATTGTAAACTGACAATGTAGGAGATTTAGAATTGTGACCATTTATTTTGAGATGCAATAGTTGCATAATAAAAATATCAGTCGTCCTCAGTCATAAATATATTTAAGCATGTACTAAATGTGCTCCATTAACACCTTATGCAAACAAGCACTTCTAGATGTAATAAAAATATTACTGGTAATGACAATTCCAATAACCTCAGATGAAGATTTTTATCATAATTCATGTGATGCTGTAACCCAGCTTCATGTTTTGTTATAATTTTTTTTGTATACCTGTTGACAATGCTGCCGGACAGAATGGAGGGAAATTAGCTTGGATTCGTAATTCCTAATGAGTGATAGTAAATCACCAGTTTGTGGTACATCTCTGTCAATATATTGTTGCATTGATTATTATTTGCCTATCTTCTACCACACTCCATGGGCATGGGAACTTTTTCTTAGTGATAGAGCTCATCCTTCCCTCCTCCAGCACTTGTCCACTTTGTTGAACTTTGTCTGAGATTTACTTAATTTTGCTTAATTTTGTAAACTTGTGTTTTTATCATGACTTCTGTCATTATAGGCGCCATGGTAGGGCAACTTAGAACACTTTTCATTGTATTTTTACTGCTAAAAGATATATGACAATAAATTCTAATTCTAATTCTGTAAGCATTTGTACTTTCTCTCACTGGACCGCTTGTGTCTTTACTTGGCCCATTAACACCTAAATTTTGCCTTAAGGAATCACCTCTTTGTAGTTAGTTTCTTGCATCCTCCATTCTATCATAAACTTTTCCTCATGATTTGGAGATGCCGGTGTTGGACTGGGGTGTACAAAGTTAAAAATCACGTGACTATCACCTGATGAAGGAGCGTCGCTCCGAAAGCTAGTGTGCTTCCAATTAAACCTATTGGACTATAACCTGGTGTTGTGTGATTTTAAACTTTTCCTCAGTTGCTTCTTCCTCACTTTCCTATTTTCCTTGGCTCTACACTTGCCTGCAAGCTGTTCATTTCAAACGCCTCCCCATTCTGGTAAAATATCATCAAGCTTCAAATTGTTTTGCCCTTCATAGCCCAGTGACCACAAACGGTATTTGACTAACTCATCGGGTTTGGCACTCTCTAAGAAGTGGATCTGATGCAACTGATTTATGTGCAAGCGTAAAATGATGGAGGGGTAGAAATTCATCTTCAGTAGTGGAGCAAAACCAGTAACATTGGATTAACTGCCTACTAAAAGGAGTATTTACTTTGACCTCAATGAACTTGAATATGAAAGCACTGTGTATAACAAGTAATCAACCTGGTACTGTTGACATTGACAAATATACTTCAGAGTTAATACTTCAAAATGTTTCAATATATGTTTAATCTGCCTGGTGTAGAGGGTGAAGACCAAACCAAAATAGAGCAAATGAGGGATTTGTGAAATGGGCAAGCCAGTACTTGAAAGAGAAGGGAGACTTGACTTCTTTATTAGAGATGGCATGGCAAGGCTGAAGGACAAGTTAGGACACACCCAATGAAAGGTTAAAGGCAGTGAAGCAATGAAAGAGTTGTGTATCAAGTGAAATAAATTGCTAGATCAAAACCTTGGGGAAATATATCAGAAAGAAGCCAATTGAGATTACTGCTGATGATATTATTTTAAACAGGCTACTACCTCCAATAATGCATCTGAACAAAAGAATGTCCTACAAAATAAAATTAGGGGTCACCGAGGTAAGATAGGTACTAATAAATCCACTGAAGAATTCAGAAAATGAAACATTTTTAACCAGTGAGTGGTTGGAACTTCAAATCTGCTATTGCAGTTAAAGTGCATGCTGTTAATGCATTGAAGGGTTAAATAGGTAATAGGGGGAGAAAGGAATAGAAGGTTAAATTGATTGGGTTAGATGAAGAGTAAGAGGAAGCCAGTATGGAACATTAATATTGACACAGGCCAGTTCAGAGTAATGTGCAATTAATTCCACAAAGACACTCCATCCAATGTTACCAGTAGCAGTACAGTTTGAACGATAGTTACACTAGTAAGTCCATATGGTACCAAGGTCATTTTATTTAAAAATCTAAATAATGCATGATCATCTAGGGGGAAGGGAAAAATAGAGGAAGAGTCAGCCAATCCTCAATTAATCAAAGAACTGCTGCACCATTGCTGTGCAAAACAAAAATTCATTCAATAGAAACAAATTAACTTCTTGAAATGAGTAACAGATGGTTCAATACCTAGTTTTTTTTTCAGTAGTCCAGAACCTAATAGATTTCTTGAGAAAATCCCAAATGCCATTAACGGTGGGTTTTTAGAATAGGAGCAAGCAGATGGCTGTTCTCTTCCCAGAGGGCTATGCAGGAACCCTGAACAGCTGTTTGTAGCCTGGAATAGCATTGCCATGAGTCCACTGTGGATTCTGTGTAAGGAGCTAAAGAGTAGGACAGGACAACTGTGCCCCAAGAGAGCCATTTTATTAAACATAACACGTTTGTTAGTATTCCACTAAATTTCATTACAATTAATCAATCAGAAGAAAACACTGGTAGGTAATTATTCCACAATAATATTAGTTGTATAGGGAAAATATGTTCAAAATCAGATAAAAAGTCATTACATGACACTTGAACAATCTGGCGGGTGTTTTATTTGCGTAACGAAAGAAGCCTACGCAGAACTGGCTGCTGATAGGATTTACTACACTGCCTATGATGATGGGAAGTGAGTGTTTCTATGCGTAAGATATTAACTCATTCAGAACCCATCTACTTGCATAGTGTATATACCTGTTCATTTTTCTCTGGTCCAGTTGTGCAGTGACAATGGCACCAAAATTGTCTGTGCTCTCCCTCATCACTGTTAATGAAACTAATGTCAACTCCTAAATCTGCACATGTTGACAATAACATGGAAATCCAAAAGTTGCTGTCAGTCATTCTGTGTTTCTGTGGAGGATGTCATTGTTGTGATCCATCAATTTGCAACCAAAGGAAAGTATTTAAACTGATGGGAACCTCAACTCTTATGATTCAACTTTGATGCTAAGTGCCTTGAAAAGGTTTTGCTTTGTTGAATGAGATAGAACTAGAGCTTTAATTGTGGCCTGAACAACCCCACTGACCCTGAAAGAATAGTTTGTTCCATATCATCAACTTCCTCTGTAATGGCAAGAATGATCACTATTTTTGACCTGATCACTTTTCTTGAAGAAAATGTTTTGTTGCATGGTGGATGTCACCGTAGTCACCTTGGTGAAAGATACATCAGGAGATGTGATGGTGTAGTGGTAAAGGTCCCTGGGCTAACCCCAGGCTAATGTTCTGGCAACTTGAGTTCAATGGTTCACCATGGCAGATGATGAAATTTGCATTCAACAAAAACTAGAATGAAAAATAAAGTTAGCCTAATCGTGATGGCATGTCAATTGTTGTAAAAACCCAACTGGTTCATAAATATCATTTCAGAAAAAAAAATCTCCTGTTCTGACCTCACACCCACAGTAATGTGGGTTTTATTTTTCTTGCCTTAAGCTGAACAATGTAGCAATGCTGTTTCCCAACACTGTTTATTATATGATTTTCCCATGTTTCTGTGGCCAAAAGACAGCTTTCCACTATTGACAACCAAAATGGAAATGACCTCTTCTGTGGTTAAAATGGACATTTTTGATTTCTCATGAGAGAAATGGACAGGTTCCTGCCTTTCATGGCCTAGTAACCAATTTGCATCCTTTTCCCCAACTTCACCAAATAAATCTTGCTGCCTGTTAGACTCTATTGGTTAAATATTGTACATTGCTGCTTATCACTTTAATTTGGCTTCATAACACACTTGTGCTACAACCTCAGTTTTAGATTATTCCTATGGTCCTTCATTTCCCTTACTATAGATGCTTTTGGTGCCTGCTAGCTGTGGAAAGATGCTCACTGTGAGATGTGAATATTTTGCTTACTTCGAGCTTTCTTAATCTTTTCAGTTTTCCCCTTGCACATAAAGGAATTTAACTTTATTTGCAAAGCCTTCTATATCAATTCACTTTCCAGCCAAATCTTGACTCAGGATTTCTCACAGAGACCACTGGAACTCAATGTAATGTGCAACTATCAAATGTGACTGGAGCTTTAAGTAACTCCTAGATAGTCTTTGTAAAACTATCTTTGATTGGTGAATTGTTCTGGAAGCAGTGTGTAGTAAGATGGGGCTGGGCTTGGATGTGAGGAATTCAATAGAACAATGTAGGTAGGTAATGAGGTAAGTTCGGTAAAGTCTTCAGGCAGAAATCTCTTCAAAAACAGACTTAGCCAAAACATAGCAAGATTCAGTCCATAATCATGGTTCTGTACTCACTAGCGTTAATGTACAATACATACGTACGTACACACATATAACCAACTGGCTGAAGACACTACACTGAATCTAAAACACTGAGAGAGTGACTAAAGGTAGGCAGTTTAATTGCAGAACATCACATTTTGTGATATAACTGTGCTAAAAGTATAGACTTTTTCTGATCTGGAGTAAATACCATCAAATTACAAGCTCTGCAAGTAAATGTACTGACCGCAAAGATGGTGCAGCACAGATTCACCAGAATGAGACAGGAGCTAAAATCATTGGAAAGGTTGCACAGGCTAGACTTACATGCCCTCAAGCATAGAAAATCAAAGGTGATCTAAATGTGGCCTTTTAAGATGATTACAAGATTTGATCAGATAGGTCGAGAGAATCTATTTCCTTTGGTGAGTGGTGCTGTCAAAAAGTATTAATTCACACTAATGATCATGGAAATCTGGAACTCTCTCCCATAGCTGGAATAGATTAAGATTTAAAACTGAAACTGGTAGATTCTTGTTGGACAAGGAAATTAAGAGGAATATGGCTTGCAGAACCAAGGCAGGTAAGTAAAGTTAAGCTACACTTCGGCAATGTTGTAACAAGTTCAAACAGACAACTGAGGCACTCCTTTTCTTATGTTTCTTTCATTGCTTAGTTTTCAGATTGTCGTGATGAATTTATTGTCACCAAGCTAACTTTTCCAGTTCACAAAACAATACAGTGGTCTCCCAATGACCCACGTACATTTGTATTTGATTCATTAACGATGCCAATGGACATATTTTTAAATAATTTATCAAATTTCTATACGCAATCCTTCCCAAGTGCCTGAAGCAGGCTCAGTGATGTCAATTTTCATCTCCAGAAATAAAATAGACTTACTTTGTAACACATGAAAAATCAAGCCTTTTACCGATCCCAGATTTCTTGTATTTGATAAGGAAAATTGTGATCCTTAATGAACCTTTAACTATAACGTGCTGGTGTGGAGCATGTCTATTTTTCAAATGCAAACTGATAGCATTAAATTCTACTCTTAGTCATTTGCTAGTACCTGAGCACCTCAGAAAAAAATACATTTTTTCAAAGTTTTTTGACTTGCACTCATTGGGGCAATTTGCAAGAAATATCAAAATAAAGGCAAAAGAATTCACCCTGTATGAGTAGAGAGTGTTGATTGGATGGCAAGAGGACCCTGTTTGGCAGAGACATTGCCATGAATAATGCATCAATTAATGAATTAACTGACAAGCTGATCCAGAAAATTGTTGTCACCTGTTTTGTTGAGTTAAAACAGACAGTATGTGTACTTTCCATATGCAAAGAATAGGGCCCTGTGTGTTAATGTATGTAGTTTCAGTAAACACAGTGTGCCATTCTGCCAGCCTGGCTAACTATCCTAAATTGGTTGTTCACACCCTATATCGAAAACACTGTCAAATTTCAGAAACACATCTAATGTTGGATGCCGTTGGGAGTTTTGCAAACCTGAGCAAGTCAGTACCCAGTTGGATGCGAATAACTGGAGGGATATGCTATTAGATATGATCCACCAGTCTTTGGGATGTACAGCCTACTTCAAGCTGGCACTGAAAGTCATATGCACATTACTCATTTGTGTGATCAATAGAATACCTTTTTGATTTCACTTGCAGCATCTGTTTGTGACAATTACACAGTTGGAGAGTAAAACAGTTAGCTTCATCTGTTGTCCAAACTTTGAAATACCTTAGTCTTCCGGGGCAATCTAAGGTAGATTGGGCACTTGGCAAGACAAAAAGTGAAAGCCTTGGGCTAATTTTCACAATATTTTGCAATAAGTGATTTGATCAGTTTAATGTTATTCTGCAGGATGGCTTTGATGAACCCTATTTCAGCATTAAACTTATACGGTGAATGAGTACCTCAGATCCTATTTAGGAAACGATGGATAGGCCAATTTATTAGCACATGTCATATTAAATCACAAATGCATGTCAAATCATGTACAACAGTAAGCAATGGTTTTAGTTCTATATTGAATCTGTTGTAGCATTTGAATACATCTATCAACTTTTGATATTTTTGCCAAGAGACAGAACTAAAAACATAATCGTGGCAACTTGTCTTATTACTAAGTTGCACTTGGCTGTCAGACAACCTTGGAATTTCATATTTTCTAGGCGCTTCTTGTTCTTTGAAGTTGGTGCAACAATGTATGGATTTAAGCTGCATTTTTAATTAAAGAGCAGGTGATCGCTTTTAATCCAGAGATTAAAGGGATGAGTTTTAATGACTAATTAATTGACTGAAAGACTCTTGTTAATTGCACAAGGATCCCTGAAGGAGCAGGTCTGTATTCTGCTTATGAGCCCAGTCCAGCTCCATGGTTACACAGTACGCTTGTATATGTATTCGCATGTAGCACAAACTAACTATTGTTTGATACTAAGTTTTATCTGATAATTTCTGCTTCAAAAGACTTAAAAGCTTAAAACCTGAGTTTCAAAGAGTCAGGAATTTCACTGTGTGATCAAAGGACTTAATTTGATGTTTTACTTTCAATGCAGTGTTCTACTATGAGATGTGACCACATACCAAAATGAAAGTGGTCTCTATAGATGATATATCTTACATTTAACCTTGCTTTGTTTAGTGAGCTTTTCGGTGTCATATTTATAAGTGGTACTTCATTTCAGTTTTTTTAGTTACGAAAACATTTATAAGTTGCTTGAGTTTGTAAAACCATGGGATCTCTAGCATAAAACAGTGCTGAATCCAATAAACAGACTGTCGGTCTTTCAATAGGGCAACTTGGCAATTTTTTCAAATCACTGGAAAAAGAACTAGGCATTCAGCCCATCAAAGCTGTTCCTTCATTCAGTGAGATCCTGGCTGATTGCTCTCTTAACTCGATTTACATATCTTGGGTCATGGTTAAATTTCTGAAACTGAAATTGGGTCTATAAAAGAAGTAGCTTATTATAAAAAAGAAAGACTAGGACTAAAGCAAGCACCATTCATGAAGTAATGTAAATTGAACCATTTTGCCTTAATTAAAAAATATCCAAATTACACTTAGCTCTGAACATCTAAGTCAAATTGGCTTATTCAGAGAAAATCTTAACTTATGCTTGTTCAATGCTGTTTCTCCAGGATCATGTCAATGTTGAGGAATTAAGTTCATTTTTGTAAAAGACGATAAAAACATAGCTATTTACTTTGGTATGAGCTGGTAATCTAATGAGAGGCAAAAAAAATGATGGTTGTCTTACTGCAACAACTGGTTCATAGAAATTTAACAACAAAGCATTTATCATTTTCTTCCCTCGAGTATTGTGAGACTGATCAGTCTTGATGTGGATTTTCACCACCTAAGGAGTGTATGTCCCTACTCCTGTGTTTTGACAGACAGATCACTTATAGAAAAATAAATTTGCATTTGCCTTCTAGTGATGCATGGATAATAAATTATTTATTTTTCTTTTGTACTGTAGCCAGTAATTGAATCAGGTCCTCTAGTGTTAGCACAAGCTTTTGTATTTTCCCTGGAGAGATCAGTTTGGATTTTCAGAGCTAATTCCCCACCCTAAAATTTCAATCTCAAAAATAGAATTGAAAGCCAAGTTCCAAAGAATGACAATTTGTTTTATTCCCAGCAACTGATCACTTCTGAAGAAACGTAGGATCCATTTCATATGAACCAACAGAATGGCCTTACAGTGGTTCTTCATCAAAATAATTACTTTAAAAAGAGGGTAAAAGCTAATTTTATTTAAGACTCAAGTTATATGGACCTAGATGGCTCGCTCTGCATTCGGTTACCTCAGATTGACAAGGCCATGGATTCAAGCATCTCTACATAGTATGTAATTTAGATTGAAACTCTAATCTGGTATTGAACAAGTCCTCATCTATTGAATGCAAATTTCCATCATGTCTTTTGTGGTGAGTGCATGAGCGTTGTAATGTTTGGGTATCAAGGATGTGGAGAAAAGGTGGGCATGCTGAAGTAAGATTCTAGATTAGAGTGGTGCTGGAAAAGCATAGTAGTTCAGGCAGCATCCGAGGAGCAGGAAAATCAACGTTTCGGGCAAAAGCCCTTCATCAGGAATAGATGATGCTCCTCAGATGCTGCCTGAAATGCTGTGCTTTTCCAGCACCACTCTAATCTGGAATCTGGTTTCCAGCATCTGCAGCCCTTGTTTTTACCTTGCTGAAGTAAGATGCAAATCAGTCATGAGCTAGTTAAATGCCAGAATACTCTCTCAATACTGATTCAGCTACTCCAGTTCTTAATGTTCCCTTCCTGCACTACAAGTGATAAAAGACAGTGGCCCAAATTTTCCCACACAGCCATTTAACTCTTTTCCAAAGGTGCTGACCCATTCCAATGTATTTTCTAATTCATTCTTGGGATTAAACTTCATTGGCAAGGCTGACATTCAATGTCCATGTCTAAAAACAGAGCCCTATGACTTGTTAGGTCACCCCAGGAGCATTTAGGAATCAGCCACATTGGTTTATGAGAGGAGTTAGGACAGGCCAATATCCCTGGAAGGATTTTCATGAACCAGTTGTCTTTTCATGACAACTTGACAGCTTCACTGTCATTTGAATGAAAACAACTTTAAAAGCAAGTTAATTCTTATAGACCTTAAATAAATCTACTTCCATCTCTTAACTTGAGAAGTAATTATTTCACACTGAGATAAAATCAGCATTGACTATTCTATCCAATTGATGCTTTGCTTTGTATGTTTATGGACATCATGTGTTGAAACATTGTTTCTGTAATCAATCTCATTTAACTGAGAGTACAACACTTCAAACACGACATACAAAGATCAAAGTATGTCTTCATCACCAGAAGGACTGATTTTAATTGTTTCCTTTTCTGCTTTTTGGTGAACTATAAATTTTAGTTTACACTTCAAGTATAAAAGCTCTGATCCTGAAAATGAGGTTTATCTTAGAAACTCAGATCTCAGAATGATGGAAAGGGAAATATTCTAAGCAGGCACAAAACAAGTTGATAATATGACAAAAATATATTGAAAAACTCATTAAGTATACTCAAAACAGAAATGGACAGAACTTTCATCAATAAGGAAGTCAAGGATAATGTGAGGAAAGCAGGTAGGTGGAGTTGAGGATTATCAGATCAAATATAATCACATTGAATGGCAACTCTATGGGCTGAATGGCCTGATTTAGCTCCCATGTCTTTTGGTGTTATGGAAATGGGATTTACTTGGACGCGAGCCAGTGAATATTATTCACTAAAGTTATGTTGTGAAGTATTGTCAAAAACATTCTAAAGCTAGCACTTCAACACAGATTCTGGATCAGTGGTGCTGGAAGAGCACAGCAGTTCAGGCAGCATCCAACGAGCAGCGAAATCGACGTTTCGGGCATGAAGGGCTTTTGCCCGAAACGTCGATTTCGCTGCTCGTTGGATGCTGCCTGAACTGCTGTGCTCTTCCAGCACCACTGATCCAGAATCTGGTTTCCAGCATCTGCAGTCATTGTTTTTACCTTACTTCAACACAGATACCTCACAAAATAGAAACAATGCAATGACTAACTGGCACTTTTTTATATAAATGCACATTGGCACTGCTAATGGTAATCATAAAAGTTTTGTGTTCTGTTATTTCTGATGGCAATGTTAATGTCCTTCAAAATCCCATACTTAGTGGGCTACGAGGTTGAAAGATCAGAAGAACCTCAATGGAGCTCAGTTTAACTCAGTCTAAGTGAATGGGGTTTGAATGAGTTAAAATTGACTCTATCAGTGCTTCGTAGCCAAGGAACTAATATGGCCTGAGGCTGCAACCTGGCAAGCAGGATGCCTGCAGGGAAGGTTCAAAAGCGAAATTACCATAATCAAACAAACAGATTAATTTTGAATTAATGACATGGCCAATAATGTCCTAATTTAGTGTGTAAACAAGATCATTAACAACCAAGAGCTTCCTAGGTGCTGATAAATCCCGGCATTGCAAGCTTAGCTCACCTTCTGGTGTATGAGCAATATATTTATGAGACTTAGCGAGTTTCGAGAAGATTTATAGCTCAGGTTGAGCTTCACCACAGGAAACAACATCACTACAGGAAATGACATCACCAACCCAAAGAAACCCAAACATATAAATAGAAAGCAGGGATTTTCAGCATTGCTTCGCATGAGGTCCATGAAGATGTTACCTAGTACGGTAATGAAAGATCTGGAAATGAACCTTCCAGCTCAGCGAGCAAACCTGCATCCAAATTTATGAGACTGTAATACTGCAGTGCATCTTGTTTTGCCAATTGCTACTGAACAAGCTAAGGAAAGTTTGCTGTTGCTCAACAGCTTCATAAGTCACTATCACTCGGTCATAATGTACTGCCATCAAGTGTGGTTAATAACTAGTTGGCATTGTGGAGAAATTATGTCAATCAAAGCAATCAGTCCCCCAGTATCTCACCGATGGATTGCAATGTGCAAGAAAAGTAATGTTTATTCCTGAGTTGAAGGAGATGTTCAGCTTTCTTGAATTCCAGAATATTTCCATTTCAAATAGTCAGTCTACTGCTCTGCATTGAGGCTTAATGTCTCTAAATGGTCTTGGTGCTGTTCTTTGAATGATATTCCAAGGTCGAGCTATTCTTAGCAGATGAGCCATTCCTGCTCTCTAACTGACACGGTGCTTTAGACTGGATACTTGTCAGGTTCACTCTGTTACCTGAAATAGTTTAATTGAAGACTAAAGGAACGAGAGCAGCTGTCTTCAATGTCTGCAAAAAAACATTGACTTGATTGGCAGAAACTAAACTGGTGGGCTCTGTTTATAGAGGAAGCTAAAGTTGAAATTTTCCCAAACGTGCATGAATTCCTGACTGAATGAAGTAAATTGCAGGGTAGTGTTAACGTGGCACATTGAACATCTCGGATGATGCAATTAAAGTGACAATGTTCCTTCACGAATGGCTGTGTCCACTAACTTGGAACAAATTTGTCTTTGGTAGGTATCTCACAAGACTAGCCAATTGTAGAATAAGAGAACTTCCTGGACATTGCAGCTGTCAGTGGACACAAGGTGACAGTCCAGTCAAAGCTGTTGGCTGAACAATTACAGTTGCCTGCTGGTAAGGTTTTGATGTCATTTGCCACAACTCTCCCACGTGAAAGTAGATTTTCATGACACTCTCTGGTTTGAAATCAAAATCTCTTGAGCATCTTTGAGTAGAGAATTACTTGCAACTAAAACGATTGTCTCTACAATCATCGTACATATATTCTTGAACAATGTCAACCATTAGATAGTGCCATTAAGGTATTGTTTTAGTTATCCATGTGCATGGGTGGCATGGTGGCTCAGTGGTTAGCACTGCTATCTCACAGCACCAGAGATCTGGGTTGATTCCAGCCTTGGGTGAGTGTCTGCATGGAGTTTACATGTTCTCCCCATGTCTGCATGGGTTTCATCCCATAGTCCAAGTTAGGTGGATTGGCCATGCTAAAGGTGAGATAGGGTGAGGAGGGAGGGTGAGACTTGATGAATGAGCAGGAAGCAGGGGGTAAACGGTTCTTTTTCAGGTTGGCAAGTTATGATCAGTGGGATTCCACAGATCACAACTGTTTCCAATATATGCTAATGACTTGGAGGAAGGAAGCAAATATACTACAGCCAAATTTGCAAACAACACAAACATAAGTGGAAAGAAAGGTTGCAAGAGGGCTACAAATAGTTCACAGAGATACTGATAGGTTAAATAAGTGGGCAAGAAAGTTAGAAAATGGAATATAGTATGGGAAAATATGAAGTTGTTTCATTTTGGAAGGAAAAACACAAGAACAATATTATTTAAATGGAGAAAAGCTGCAGAAAGTGCAGCACAAAAGGACTTGGGGGTTCTTGTACATTAAACACAGGAGGCTAGCACACAGGTGCAGCAGGAAGGCTAATGGAATGTTGGCCATTATTTCAAGGGTTTGGAAAATAAAAATGTATTACTGCAACTATATAAGGTGATGATGAGACCACACCTGGGATATTATGTGCAGCTTTGGTCTCCTTACTGAAAGAAAGATGTTATTTCATCGGAGGCAATTCAGAGAATGTTTGTCCGGTTAATCTTGGGAATGGGGGGATTGCCTTATGAGCAAAGATTTAGCAGATTTGGACTCTACTCATTGGAATTAAGAAGGTGATATCATAGAAACATATAGGATTCTGAAGGGGTTTGACAGACAAAACGCTGAGAGAATGTTTCCCCTCATGCAAGAGTCTAGGGATAGAGGGCATAGTTTCAGGATAAAGGAGTTCCAGTTTAAGACTGAGATAAGCAAGAATTTCTTCTCTGAGAGGGTTGTGAGTCTTTAGAACTCCTTGCCACAAAGAGCTGTGGGGCAGTCTTGTGTATATTTAAGACTGAGATAGATTCTTGATTAGTTGAATGGTGAAGTGGACCACTCCTAGTCCTACTTCTTCTGGTTTTATGGTCTTCATTTAAGCACAGCAAATTCCTACAAACACCAATGTGACAAAAGAGTAGATGACAACTTGTTTTTGTGTTACCAGGAGTAACTCCTCTAGTTTTCTTCAATATAATGCCATGCATTTAAAGAGATAATAAAGAAAGAGAAAATAAACAATGAGGGCAAACTAGTGAGGAATATAAAAGCTAACAATAAGTCATTCTTTTAATGTAAAAAGGAAGAGAGAGTCAAAGTTAACATTGGTCCCTTAGAAAATTAATTTGGGGAGATGGTTATGGGTAACAAGGAAATGGCAGAGGAGTAGAACAGATATTTTGCATCAATCTTTATGGTGGAAGATACTTCAAACATCCCATTAATACCAAAGAATACCGGGGGGGCGGAACGAATTAAGTGCCATCAACATCAATAGAAAAGTGATAAACTAATGGGACTAAAGGCAGATATGTCAACTGACCCTGATTGCTTATATCCTAGGATTCAAAAAGAAGTTACAGAGATAATGGTTCCATTGGTTGTAATTTTCCAAACAAACATTGGACGCTGCCAAAGGAGTAAAATCCTCCCAAAGTGGCAGTCCTATTCAAAAAGAAAGGGAGGCAAAAAGCAGCTAACTATAGGCTGATTAGCCCAGTACCTATTGTTGGAAAAATATTGGGATCAATTATTAAGGAAGTAATAGAAGCATTTTTGGAAAATCATAATCTGATCAAGCAGAGTCAGTCTGGTTTCATGAAAGGGAAATGGTGTCCAGCAAACTTATTAGAGTTTTTAAGGAAGTCTCACCAGAATGGTATAGGGGAACCAGTAGATGTATTTGGACTTCTAGAAAGTCTTTGACAAGGTACCACTCCAAAGTTTAGATTATAAGATACAAAAATATAATCTAAAAACTGAAAGAACTGCAGGCACTGTAAATCAGAGATAAAAATAGCAATTGCTAAAAACGCTTAGCAGTTCTGGCAGCATCTGTGGAGAGAAATTAGAGTTAACGTTTCCGGTCGAGTGACCCTTCCTTAGAATTGAGTTCTGAGGAAGGATCACTCAACCCTAAATATTAACTCTGATTTCTCTCCACAGGTGCTGCATGACCTACCAGCTTTTCCAGCAATTTCTATTTTTATCTCTGATTTACAGTGCCTGCAGTTCTTTCAGTTTTTAGATTATATGTTAAGAGTGGGCCAAATGGCCTCTTTCTGTACTTTATGGGTTTTATATTAGAACAGATACATTTTGTACAATGTTTGAGGTTAAATTATCAAGTCATTCACACTTTTGATACAACTTGTGGCATGGTGGGGCTTGATTTCCAACACAATCCTCACAACAGTCCTCAAGGCTGAAAGCACAGTGTTGTAAGGAGGAAATTACAGTATATAAAGCCTCAGCAACTGAAGATACCATCACTCATCATACAGCGGTTAAAATCAGTGAAACTCTAGAGGCTTGCATTCGATGAGTGGTTGTGGAATTGAAGATGACAGAGAGGTGCAGTACGACAATGTAATGATTGGAAAACATAGATGAGAGTGTTAAATAACATTGATAGTGACAGGCACAGGGATGATCGGAGAATTGGACTTGCAGTTGTATATCATGTTTCTCAGCGGGGTGATGGAGCTTCAACCAAGCCCCAGAAAACTGATTAATGGTCGTTAGTAGGTATGAAACCAATTCTCAAGCAAAGGCGAGAGGTGGAGGCTCTGTGCTAAATGAGCACTCTAGGTCTGGACATCATACCGTAGTGGGGGAGCACCGCAAATAGGCAGTTGACGCTGGTTGGAATTACAAAGGATGTCCTTACATTTTTTGAAAGTGCAATAAAGGTATAAAAATATCATTCTAACAGTAATATCTGCATAACAACCTTCTGATACTTACAGACATGGGCATGTCGAAAGCCTTTTCTATCACCTTTATGGCAACTTATTCAAACTGCTCTAAAAGACTCTCAAATATTTTCAAATCCAATACCTGAGAAATGTAAAGGGCAATGAAAAATTGTGGATGATTGGGTTGTTAACAAGCCTAATAATTTAATAACGCATGGTTTTAAAATGGCAATGGCTGCTGATTTTGACTGTCTTCCAGAACTTGGGAGTTTTACCTTTTCAAGTTGTGGAAGGACAGTTGAGCGCTTAGACTAAGTAAAAACTTGGGCAGTTGGAGTATTGGACAGCTTTGTATGTTTGCTGAGCTGGTAGCTTTGTTCTCAGATGTTTCGTCACCATGCTAGGTAACATCATCAGTGAGCCTCCGTTGAAGTGCTGGTGTCCTGTTCCACTTTTTATTTATGTGTCTTGGTCTGTTAAGGTGGGCAATATAATTCCAGTTCTTTTTCTCAGAGGTAGGTAACAGGGATCCAAATCGATATGTTTATTGATGGAGTTCCGGTTTGAATGCCAGGCCTCTAGGAATTCTCATGCGTACCTCTGTTTAGCCTAGAATGAATGTTTTGTCCCATTCAAAGTGGTGTCCTTCTTTGTCTGTGTGTAAGAGTACTAGCGATAGTGGATCATATCTTTGGAGGCGAGTTGGTGCTCTTGTATCCTGGTGACTAGTGCCTGTCTGTCCGATGTGTGTTTGTTGCAGTCCTTGCCAGGTATTTTGTATATGACATTCAATTTGATAGTTGTTATTACAGGGCCCTTTAGGTTCAACAGTATCTGTTTCAGTGTGTTGTTAAGTTAAAACCTTACCTACACTCTAAGGACCCTGTACCAGCAACCAGCAAAACAAGTGTCATATACCAAATACCCAGCAAGGATGCAACGAACACCACATCGGACAGACAGGCACTAGCCACCAGGATACACGAGCACCAACTAGCCACCAAAGACATGTTTGTGATTTTAAATGAACCTGTTGGACTATAACCTGGTGTCATTCTAACTTTGTCCACCCCAGTCCAACACTAGCACCTTCACATCCCCGACACATTCGAAATTCTTGGAGGAATTAGGTCCAAAAGTGATTACGGAAAATTCAGGCAATGGACTGTGAAGGCCATTGGAGGAAAGTAATGTTTATTTTTATGTAGTGCTTTTCATGACGACTGGATGTTCCAAAATTGTTTGTAGTCACTACGATGCTTTTTGATCTGTAATCATTGTTGCAATGTAGGAAATGCAGCAGCTAATTCAAATTTACAAAAGCTGCAATGTGATAATGTCAAGATAATCCCTTTTTGACTGAAGGATGCTCATTGAGGGATTAAACACTGGCCAGTACATTAGGGACAACACCCTCCTTTTAATGTGAAACAGTAAAGGCAGCAGACAAGACAATTCTGTCATTTAATCTTTCATTCAACAGAGAGCACCTCAAACAATGCAGCATTCCTGCTGGTCTGCCTTGAAGTGTCCGTCTTGATCCTTTGTGTTCAAACTTTGGCAAAGAACTTGAAGCCACAATCTTATGATACAGAGGCAAGAGCACTCTTATGAACTACGTTAGAATCACAAGAATGACAACAAGACTGGGCCTTTCACTGAACCAACTCTGCGAGTATTTTAGCAGCAGTGGGATATTGTCATGTGGAATGCTTGCCCTTGGGTTAATCAAAGCCCTTGGGTGGTTCCTAAGACCAGCTAAGGACATTTTTCCACTGCCGCTAATATTTTACCAGTTGAGAGACAGCCCATGTGTCATGTGGCAAAGGTTACTAAGTTTACCTGGATGGCTTCTCGATTTGGTGGGGGCAGTGCCTCCTGATTGGTCAACCTGCTGCCAGTAAAGATCCCCTTTCCCGCTATCTCAATTTACCCAACTCAAACTACCCCCCACACAACCTTTTTCAACTGGAGACTCACTTGAATCTCCTCAGCAAGCCCCTCAACACCCTACTTCACTCACCTGTCTTCCAGTCATTCAGTCTGGCTGTTGGCTGGGGATCTGCTGCAGTCCCAGCCATGAACACTGTTGCTGATAGCGCTGAAGAGACACGGGCTCCCATGATTCCTCTGTTGCTCCAGGAAGCCAGACATCTTGCCTTTGAGAGCTTTAGGCAACCATTTAGCTAAAGCCTTAAACATGGAATGATGGCTTTGCAGGCTAGCCTTAGACAGGCTTAACTGTAGCAGGTAACTGCCTCCATTTTACATCCCATTCAAAAGTATTGAATTTTGTCCTTTGTCTTTCTGTTTCTCTGTGATTCAATGCACCATTACTGAACTCAATGCACCCTGACAGTAAATCACATTCTGACTAATTTTAAGTTCCTTTAGAACAGATCCACAGTTCAGACAGATATAACAATAGGGCTGTTTTATCTAATTGTAATAGTTAATGGTTCACCATGTAAGATTTAACAGAGAATGAATAAAATTTAATACAATTGAGAATATGTGCCTCATTTTTTCATCGCTTTGTCAAAAGTAACAGCAACATCTCTCACTAATAACCAACATTCATTATTTTGCAGTGCTATGTGTTGAGACTTTGAGGATAAAATTAATAGATTTATACAAAGAGTCACAGTGAGCACAAGCCAGTCCCAGAGGGAGAGGTGGAAGGTGTTTAATTAGATCAATATTAATGATTCTGCAGAGAAATGAGATAGAACAGTAAAAGGTTTCTTCCATGCTTCTTTCAACAGAATTGAAAAGGTGTTCTTTGTGAACGGATTTGTGGTGTTATTACACCTTATATCGTCAAAGTATTTCTCTTTACAAATTTGGCTGTAACAGTGAGCCTGAAAAATCAATGTTCATTTGCATCGGAAGTAACCAAATGGAACTCTTCACAAGCAAATATTATCCAAATCTTTTAAAGGCCCACATCTTGAAAAGGGAATGATTTGGGTAACATATTTGTCCAATGGATATGAGTCAATAAAGGGAAACAGTATTCTGCAGAGTTGTCTCAGTAACATGAAATGATCATTCAATTATATCATTGATCTTGCTCTCGGAGGGTAGGCTGGACATTGGAAGAACATAATTATTGGATAGCATGGCAAAAAAGAGGCTATTCGGCACATTGAGTAGGTTGTTTGACTGAGAATGATAAAAATCAATTCCATTATCTCCTTACTTCAGTGCTGTGCATTGCTCCAGGCAGCTGAGACCTCAACAACCCAGTTGGCAACGTCAGACCAGGTTGGCATGCTCTGGTGTAGTGGTATCATCTGCTGGTCCTGGTGGATCTGAGTGTCTCACCTCTGCCCCACCCTGACCAATAGAACTCAACCAGGGAAGCAAGATACCAATATTTTTTCCTACGTTACATCCAGGGCAAATGTCAGGAACAGAGCTTGTCTGGGCTCACGATGGCCTTTTAAAGATGCTTCTGTTCCAGGGATGGTCGTCCATTCTAGGAAATCCTGACAGTCCCAAGCTATTCAGGATATGGGCATATGGTATAACTGGGCTAGAATTGGAGAAGAGGGACATTGTAATCCAGAGAAGGTTGCTAATGAATGGGCTTTGGGAAGATACAGCGAGAGAATTCATATTAATTGTGTAAGTCCTGCTAAGATATGCTTTCCCAAAATGCAGTACCTCTCATTTATCTGAATTAAACTCCGTCTGCCACTTCTCAGCCCATTGGCCCATCTGATGCAGATCCTGTTGTAATCTGAGATAACCCTCTCTGCTGTCCACTACACCTCCAATTTTGGTGTCATCTGCAAACTTATTAACTGTACCTCTTATGCTCGCATCCAAATCATTTATGTAAATGACAAAAAGTAGTGGACCCAGCATCGATCCTTATGGCACACCACTGGTCACAGGCCTCCAGTCTGAAAAACAATCCTCCACCACCACCCTCTTTCTACCTTTGAGCCAATTCTGTATCCAACTGGCTAGTTCTCCCTTTATTCCATGAGATCTAACCTTGTTAACCAATCTCCCGTGGGGAACCTTGTCGAATGCCTTACTGGAGTCCATATAGATCACATCTACTGCTCTGCCCTCATCAATCTTCTTTGTTACTTCATCAAAAAACTCGATCAAGTTTGTGAGACATGATTTCCCACGCACAAAGCCATGTTGACCAGCCTAATCAGTCCTTGCCTTTTCAAATACATGTACATCCTGTCCCTCAGGATTCCCTCCAACAACTTGCCCACCACCGATGTCAGGCTCACTGGTCTATAGTTCCCTGGCTTGTCCTTATCACCCTTCTTAAACAGTGACACCAGATTTGCCAATCTCCAGTCTTCCGGCACCTCAAGTGTGACTATCGATGATACAAATATCTCAGCAAGAGGCCCAACAATCACTTCTCTAGCTTCCCACAGAGTTCTCTGGTACACCTGATCAGTGCTAACTATTGAGCCACCACACTGCCCACATCTTTTACATCTAATTAAAAGGATGGCCTAGGTTTGGATAGACTCCTTTTACTGAGGCCAAACAAGTGTTTTACAAAGGTCAAGCATAGCATCCCAATGGAGAATGTTCTTCTCCTTTTAGCATCTGTTGATTAAGCAGTTGTGTTTAAATTGCAGGTGTAAATCCTGAGGACTATTCTTTATGGGTAAACTTTACCCTCACTGAGAGTGCCCCTAAGTAAATATCACTCGGCCCACTGCTCCTAGAATCAAAGAGACAATGTGCAACCTAATTTCTGCACACTGTCAATAAGCCTGACTTCAAAAAGGGCTGCGTCTAAATTTACCTATAGTTAAATAATTGAATTACTCGTCTCAATGATCAGAAAAATGAATGCTAAAACTCCACCCGATCCCACATTTACAAAATCTCCAATCAAAATGTGATTGGGAACCAGGTGACTGACTGACTGAATTTTCAGTCTTTCATCCTATTTATCGCGTAAACTGAGCTTTGCTCTTCCAAACATAATTAGTCACTTTATGACATAAGAAGTATCATGTTAATGGATTAGTATTGCCAGGTAATACATGTTTTGGAATGACTCTGCTGCTGCTCTTCTGTTGCAAGAACAGACACAACAGTTGGTAACTAGATGAATCTTGTCTTTTCCAGCACCACACTCTCGATTCTGATCTCCAGCATCTGCAGTCCTCACTTTCTCTTAATTGGAAGGGGAGTCTAGCAGAGAAGATGGTGGTGCAGCAATGCAGGGACTTCTGGGAGTAATACAGGAGGCAGATCAGGGATTCATCCCAAGGAAGAAGAAGCATACTAAAAGGAGGATGAGGCAATCATGGTTGACAAGGGAAACCAGGGACAGCATAACAGCACAAGAAAATCATGAGGTGAAGATTAGTGGGAAGCCAGAGGATTTTGAAGCTTTTAAAAACCACCGGAGAATACCTTGTAAAGAGCCATAAGGCGTGAAAATATGAAATATGAGGTTAAGCTCATTAGTAACATGAAAGAATACCACAAGGGATGAAATATGAGGGTAAGCTCATTCATAAAATGAAAGAATATCACAAGGGATGAAATATGAGGGTAAGCTCGTTTGTAATATGAAAGAAGATTACAAGGGTTTTCTTGAGATATATAAAAGGTACTGGAGAGAGGCAAGAGTGGACATTGGTCTGCTGGAAAATGAGGTTGGAGAAGTGGTAATGGGGGACAAAGGAATGTGGGGAGGAACTGAATAGTATTTTCTACCAGTCTTCATTGTGGAAGACACCAGGAGCATACCACAATTTCAAGAGAGAAAAGAGGCAGAAGTGAGTGCAATGACCATCACTAAGGAGAAGGCATTGGGGAAGTTGAAGTATTTGAAGGCAGATAAATCACTCAGACTGGAGGGATTACAGTCCACAATTCTGAAGGAGATAGCTGAGGAGATTGTGGAGGCATTGATGGTGATCTTTCAGGAATCACTGGAGTCAGGAATGGTACCACAGGACTAGAAAATAGTGAATGTAACATCACTGTTTAAGAAGAGAGGCAGGCAGAAGATGGGAAACTACAAAATGTTCAGCCTGACCTTGGTCATTGGTCAAATTTTAGAGTCCATTATTCAGGATGAGGTTCCCGAATTCTTGAAAATGCATGGAAAAATAAGATTGAGTCAGCATGGCTTCATCAAGGGGAGATCATGCCTGACAAATTTGTTAGAACTCTTAGACAAAGGAGACCCAGTGAATGTGATCTATTTGAATCTCCAGAAAGGCCTTAACAAGGTGCTGTGCAGGAGGCTGCTAAATGACCCATAGCGTTAGGGGCAAGATATTGGCTTTGGTAGAGGATTTGCTGACTGGCAGAAGGCAGAGAGTAGGGATAAAAGAGTTTTTTTCAGGATGGCAGCCAGTGACTAGTGGAGTTTTGCAGTAGGCAGTTTTGGGACCACAACTATTCATGTTATATGTTAATAATCTGGATGAAGGAACTGAGGGCCGTGTTGCTAAGTTTACAGATAACACAAAGATAGTTGGAACCACAGGTAATATTGAGGAAGCAGGGAGGTTGCGGAAGGACTTGGACAAGCTAGTGAGCAAAGAAGTGGCAGATGGAGTATAATGTGGCAAGTGTGAGGTTATGCACTTTGGTAGGAGGAATAGAGGGGTAGATTATTTTATAAATAGGGAGAGGCTTCAGAAATTTGAAGCACAAAGGGACTCAGGAGTCACAGTTTAGGACTCTTTTAAGGTCAATATGCAGTTAGGAAGGCAAATGTAATATTAGCTTTTATTTGAGGAAGGCTAGAATACAGGAGCAGGGATGTATTGCTAAAGCTGTATAAGGTCCTGGTCAGACTGCATTTGGAATATTTTTAGGCAGTTTTGGGCCACGTATCTGAGGAAAAATGTGCTGGTGTTAAAGGGGGCCCAGAGAAGTTTTACCAGAAAGCTCAGGGGCTGAAGTCTTGTCATATGAGGAGTTAAAAATCACACAACACCAGGTTACAGTCCAACAGGTTTATTTGGAACCTCTAAACCTGTTGGGAGTGAAAACCCCCACCTTCATCTACCTATCACATTCCCAGCTACCTTTGCCCCAGCCCCACTCCTCTCACTTACCTCCCAGCCCCCTTGGCCCACAAGCCTCATTCCTGATTAAGAGCTTATGCCCGAAACGTTGATTCTCCTGCTCTTTGGATGCTGCCTGACTGGCTGTACTTGTCCAACGTCACACTCTTCGACTAAGAAACATTTCAACAATGATCAAATGGCGGAGCAGACTCAATGGATCAAATGGCCTAATTCTGCTCATATATCTTTTGTTGTTAAATCTCAAAAATTCCTGACCAATCCTTAGTCTGCGCTCACTTGCTCAATATCAGTTACAGTGGTCGCAAAATACCATTGTAGCCTCATGAACTCTGAGCTGGGAAGTACAGCTAAACTTTACATTTCTGCAACTGTTGAACGGATATTGGGTAGCGACAGGGTTTGGACTAGACTGCATTACCTCATGGCAATCAAGGTATGTTGTTACTTTCTAGTACGAATACCTCTCAATCCACTAATTCTGAGCTCAGACTCCATTTCACGCCTTCAGTTGAGAGTGATGAGATGGGCTATACTCAAAAAGGATTTAATTTAGGTTCCTCCCAAGGGAAAATTCTACAACATCAAAGCAACCAAGGAAAGGTTTATTCTTTCAAACACAACTTCTCATCCAGGTCGGATGGATGTGTTCCTCCATTGAGATAGCGACATATGACCTCTGACCTTCCTGCCACCACACTTCCTGCAATGATTACTCTCTTACTCATCCTCATGGTGCCAACCTTCCTTCACCAATTTGAAAGGGAATTTATTAATTGGGTGATGCATGACTGTCAGTCACAAACAGCAGTTCATCCTCATCTCCATAATGCGTATTTGGGTCTCAAGTGGAATGCCTGAAAATGTGGTGGAGGCGGGTTCAATTGAGAAGGGAATTAGATTTTTCTTCTAAATGAATAATGCACAGGGTCATGGGCAGAAGACAGGAGAATAATACCAAATGGGACGCTCATTTGGAGAGCCAGTATAGTCTTTTCTTCTGTGCTGTGGAAATATGGTGATTCTGTGATGGTAAATCAATTGGAATTAGAAACTTGGAACTTCCTAAACCTTTAACAAGAGGAGCTGCCATTCCATTTATAGTCAACTGGAAAATGTTAATGGTTGTTGCACAAATTGCAATTTTTGGAACAATCCCAGAGCTGTCCTAGAAACCAACTTAATTTGTTGGGGTGTGGGGGGGTAGACACATTCACCCACACCACCTATAGTAAAACTCTCCCCATTTCATCTCCCTGAGGGCAAAACTTTTCACAGGACCTCCCTCCAACCCATACATTTCAGCCATTTATCGTGCATTTTTTAGTGTGAGTTCTCAGCAGTTTTGTTTTTAAATATCGAGTATTATCCTTCTTCAAGCAGGTTTTTCTTTTGTCTTATAAAGGGCTCATCAATTTTTGTTTGCCCCCATAAAAGGGAAGATAAACATGAAGCTAATTCAGTGTTAGCTCATAGCTCAGTCAGCAAGCTAAGGGGGACCCCTGGAGGAAAATTAATGTAAAGCACAGCTCTTTCCAGTCTATGAATTTCTTACAGTCTCACTTAAAAAAATGAGAGTTTTCCACTAATTTGAGTCTGTCTCTTTTCTCACTCTTTGACATAAATCAGTGCACTTGGAGCTCATTACTGCCAGATTGCAGCTCTTGCCCAAGTCCATTTAGGGAAGTGTTGCAGCGCAAAGATGCAGCGGACTGGAATGAGAAAGTGCTGGAGAAACTCAGCAGCTCTGGGAACATCTGCAGAAAGAGAAAAAGAGTTCATGTTTCAAATTGGTTAGAGGATGGAATTTCTCCAACATTTTCTGTTTTTATTTGAACTGCAGTATTTTGCTTTTACGAGAGTGATAGGATGGATTCACTTGGGGAAAGAGGATTAAGGGCTGGATACAAACATGGAGAGCCAAAGAATGGCTGCAGCACAGACTGAGACCATTTAGTGTGTCATGTCAATTCAAAATCGACACCAGCTAGTCCCACTCTTCTGTCCTTTCCTTGTAAGCCTGCAAATTATTTCACTTCAGTTGTTAATTCCCTTCAGCCCCAATTTGATCAACCTCCAGTAGAACCTCAGACATTGCCTTCCAGCTTTCAACCACTTATAATACAAAAAGCTTTGCCTGGTATCACTACGTTTGCCAACTACCTTACATCAGTATCAGCTAATTGTCAACACTATTAGCAATGGGAACAATTCCTCTCTATTTGCTTCCCCTAGACTCTCCACGGTTTTTAACCATCAAATTTCCTCTCATTGACTCTTTAAGGTGAACAGCTCCAGCATCTCTAAACTATCAACAGAACTAGAGTCCTCCATCCCTGGAACCATTCTCTTAGGCTTTTCTGGCCCTTTCTGATCCCTCTCAAAGTGGGATGTCAAGAACTGGAAAGATGAAACTGAAAATCACTGTACCAATGTTATAAATAACCAAGTAGGGAAACCAGCACCAGGTTTAGTGGTCTAACTATTAACCTGTACCTCAACAGCGTGTGATCCAAAACTGGGTCAGGCACCTTTTTATGTACATTTAATAGTTGGCCTAAAAATGGCTTTAAGCTCTGAATATGAGGTGTATAATGCTTGCTTTGACAGTCTACCCCATCCCCATTGAATGGGACAATGCATAGCAAGTCTCTTTCATTGCTTTTTTTTTTGGTATTTTTGAATGTAATTTTGTTTTAAAGATACTTTTGAGGAGGCAGAAAGTGCAAGGATTGCATGATGGATTGGGCTGTGATCACAACTCTCTGTGGTTTCTGACTGTCCTGGATAGAGCAGTTGCCATAGCAAGGCATGACGTATCTGGATCGGATGCTTTCTATGATGCATCTATCAACATTAATAAGAGTCTTTACGAACATTCCAAATTTCCTTAGTCTCTCGAGGAGGTAGAGGCGTCTTTGTACTTACTTGACTGTAGCATCCACTTGAGTGGATCAGTAGCATCCACTTGAGTGGATCAGGAAAGATTGTTAGCGATTGTCCCTCCTAAGAATTTGACACTCTCATCCATCTCCACCTCAGCTCCATTGGTGTAGATAAGGGCATGCTGTCTACCTTGCTGCCTGAAGTCTGTGACCAGCTCTTTCATTAATATCCTGCCCACATCTGCATTGTCAAGACCCTGCAGAATTTTACATGTTTCATTCAAGATAGCCTGTGCACTTCCAAACTTCAGCCTAGTTTCCTTAACCTGTCCTTCCTTTCCTCATTAGCCAACCTCCCCATTCGTCTCGTGCACCTCCTTCTACTGCCTCCAACCCATTAACTTCCTTCCTTAAATAAATGATCGATACTGTACACAGTACTTCAGATGCATTTTCAACAGTGCCACATATAATTACTTTTATGTCCAACACCATCATGATAAAGGATAACATTCACATAGCATTCCTAGTTATTTGCTGTAACTGCATACTAACATTTTGCGATTCATGCATGGAGAACTGGATCCCTCTAATCTCAGCTTGCACCATTTAGACAACATGCTTCCTTTTAATCTTTCCTGCCAAAATGACAGCTTCATATTTTCACACATTGTACTCCATTTTCCACATTTTTGCTCATTCACTTAACCTATCAATATGTTTTTGTAGCCTCTGTGTGTCCCCTTAATGACTTAGCATCCTATTATCTTTGCATCGTCAGCAAATTTGGTAACCATACTATCTATCCCTTCATCATTTATGTAAATTATAAACAGTTGAACTGCCAGCACTAATCCATGCAGAACTCCACTCATTACATCCTACCGTTAAAAAAATACCCATTTACACCACTCTCTGCCCCATGTTAGCCAGCAATTCATGCTAAAATGCTACTCCATTTACCATGACCTTTTACAATAAGATTTGAATTGACACCTTATCAAATCCCTTCTGGAAATGTTAGTATAGCACATTCACCAGTTCTCCTTTATCTATAGTATGTGTTACGTCCTCAAAGAATTCCAAAAGATCGGTCAAACACAATTGTCCTTTCACAATACCATGTTGACTCTGCCTGATTACATTGAACTGATTCAACTGTCCTGTTATAACTTTTTTAATATAGCTTCTAACATTTTCCCTGTGATAGAAGTTAAGTTCACTGAACAGCAGCTTCTTGCTCTCTATCTCCCTCACTAATATCATATTTATTTTGAGTCAGAATTGTATCTGCAACTGCCAAGATCCAAAGTTCTGGAATTCCCTTCATAAACACATCCATCTCCATTCCCTCAGCTTTTAACATGTTAAATCCTCCCTGTGATCAAGCTTTCACTTTTACTCCATTATTTCCTAATTTTGCTCATCAGTATTTTCTCGAATCACTGTGATATTTTCCTATGTTAAAATCTTTTATTTAGGTTATTTTGAGTCATTACATGCTATATTAACATCAATTGGTTAAAAAATGTCTTTTAACATAATTCAGCTGCAACCTTAATTACTGCAATATTACTCATCCATTGTCTAGTCAACAGCAAAGTGCTCCTGCATCGTGTTTAAAGCAGCATTTACTTTGATTGACAGCTTGTCTAAACACTCAGCATGCTTGTGAACTTTAGTGCTGAGGTGTTAACATGATTGACACTCCATTAAACCATCTATAAATCTCGATATATCGTTCAGGTTTGCAAGTAACCATAGCAATGCTGCGGTGAAATGTTAATGGATAACCAACAGAGCCAAGTGTCATTGCATCAGATTACTGACAATGAAGACCCTTTGACACTTTGCATTTGTATAGCTCCCTCATGATTTCATGGCGTACGAAAGTACTTGACATTTAATGGCATATTTTAGAACTACAGTTGCTATTCTAATGCAACAAGTTTCCATTGAGATACTCAATCATTTGTTGGTTAAGGGGTAAAGATTGACCGATAGGTACTTTTCTGGCTTCTTCAGGCAGCATGGTGGCTCAGTGTTTAGCACTGCTGCCTCACAGTGCCAGGGACCCAAGTTTAGTTCCAATATCAGGCGACCATCTGTGTGGAGTTTCTCCCCATGTCTGTGTGGGTTTCCTCTGAATGCTTCCCTCCCACAGTCCAAAGATATGAAGGTTAGGAGGATAGGGCATGGGAAATGCAGTGTGATTTCCCTTATTTATCTGTTCAGAGATATTATTCTGTGTTTCTCTGAAGCAGGTGGGGCTGAAGACTGAGTCTTCTCATTAGAGACACGGGATTCCTCAAGAATGGCCAGCCCACTTTGAAGTAGTGTCATACACATTTCACAGGTCAGACTGGACCTTAGCTGAAAGACAGGCTTTTTACAATTTTTTTGACATTCCTTCATTCCTCAACCAGAGCATCAAGTTGAATCGTATGCTCTCTGGTGTGGGATTTGAATCCATTGTTAACAAAATGTTAATTTTATTGTTAAAAAATAGTGTTAAATTATAGTGTTTAATTAAGTACTTAGAGCACTTAGAGTTCTTTTTCATCAACCTGTTCAGAGATGTTATGACATACCTTCTGGATCAGAGGTAGGGACATTACCACCGTGCCATAACCTGTTCATTTGCGACTATAAAGCGAGACTGATCAAACCTACATTCTTCTTTAAATTAGAAATTTTCCTTTGAGATTTTTCCTCAGTTAACAGATCCTTTGAGGTGCGCCATCTGTTTAATTTGGCTCAATTTGATTCCATCATTTTAATTCAAAGAGTATGAAGAGAGACTGCCTCTTTGAAGGGCTGCTACCTGCAAAATTGTTTTGATTTGTCTTGAGTTAGCTCCATTATTTCAATTGATTATCGTATAATATTATAAAGAGACACTGCTGGGATGTTTGGTTAGTCGGTCGGAGGGGGAATTGTAATGCTGCTTTCTGTAAGTAAATCAACTATCCAAAACAAAATACACACCTGGTTTCATACTTCACTCTCTGGTTTAGGATCCAATTATTATTGGCAATTCTCTGACTCTGTTACGAGGGAGTTACTTACTGAGTGAAGAAAATCTTTTAGAAGAGACATTAACAAAGGCCTTGTCTACTTGTTCATGGAGATGTAAGTGAATCTTTGGCATTACCTCATAAAGAGTGGGGGAGTTTTCCCCAACTTGGCCAATATTTATGTCTCAAATAACATAGTTGGAAAAGTTCCTTAATAATATCATAGAGTGGGATTTTAGCTCAATCATCCTAAAACTGACCACACTACATGTGGAAAGAAAATATGAGAACGCAGCGTGAAAAATATCAAAAACATAAAGATCCAACATACTGTTTATTTCAACTCTGCCAATGCTGTTATTGTGGTGATTTTATACTTGGCTGCTTGTGTGGTGTGGACCAGCAACAAAAACAGATCACTGCTCACAGTCTGTGCTGTAAGAACCGCTTCCTTAACATTTGAACCAATCCATTTGTGAATTAATGGATGTGTTATTAAAATAACATTTATTTTGATCACTGTGACATAGGGTATTGGCATGCAGATAGTACTCCCACACGGTCTAAGCTGCAAAACAAGCTGATCATCAGAGCAACTTACTTAAATGGATTACTTTAATACCTTCAGCAATGAAGCAAACAACAGGAGCTTCATTCAGAGATGTAAGGACCAATTGATTTTGAGGGAGTGCAGAGTTACTTGGGGCTCACTGTATTTAACGGGTATTTATTGACCTACCTACTTTTTTTAGAGAGAGATTAGAGATTACCTACAGTGTGGAAGCAGGCCCTTCGGCCCAACAAGTCCACACCGACCCACTGAAGCGCAACCCACCCATACCCCTACACTTACCCCTTCACTACAAGCAACTTAGCATAGCCAATTCACTTAACCTGCACATTTTTGGACTGTGGGAGGAAACCCACGCAGACACGGGGAGAATGTGCAAACTCCACACAGTCAGTCACCTGTGTGAGCATAAGTTGATATCATCCTTCACCTAAGTTATCACTCAAAATTAAAAAATTCAGATATCAAAGGAAGAAATTAGTGATTTGGCAGTTGGGGTCCCTTCAGCAAATGGAAATCCACTTTTTGGGCTTTATGTTCTTCAGCGAGGCTGTAAACTGAAGGATCTACTCACTCCCACCCTGACCATCTCCTGTCACCCACTCAAGCATCAGACGATCAATTTGGAGCTGACCGCAATGAAGACAGCCAATGAGAGATGGAAAGGAGGACTCCCTTCCCAATTTAGGCAGAGCAGTTAAACCGAGAACAGGACATTATTGACTTTAGTGGCCTCCAGTCTCAGAACCTGTGACTATCTTTTAACGAAAAGCTCAAAGAAAATTGTAAAATGTGAGCTGGGAGAAATGCACAGGTGCCTTCCACAGCAGATTCTGCAACTACATGAAGCTATGGTTCTAGTGGCAAGCCTTCTCTACCAGATTGGTGTTACCTCATCATTAGTGCTGTAATACACATCTAAACATTTGTATATCTGGTGCCTGAAAAATATAATAGGCAATGAATGTTTCAGATGATCAAGTCAACACCAAACTCAATATCTTGTCCATAAGTCATTTCAGAACAGCGTGTGGGCTATCAATTTCTGTGGTTGATTTATCTCTGATTTTGGAGAACGGTCTGATGATGTTCTCTTGCTGACCTGATGCCATCAAGCCGGTTTTGCATTCACGTATTGAACAGTGGTGTATAGATGATGTGGAGATGCCGGTATTGGACTGGGGTTGACAAATTCAGAAGTCACACGACATCAGTTTATAATAAACTGGTTTATTTAAAATCACAAGTTTTCAGAGTGCTGCTCCTTCGTTGGGTGATGTGGTTTAGAGAGACTGGAGAAATGGGTTCACAGGACAAATATCTGAACTGAGGCTATACTTATGAAGTAAAGCTGAATAGGCTGGAGCTCTTTTATCTAGAAATGATAAAAATGATGTGACCTGATTGAAGGTTATGAAATTATTCAACAGAGCAGATGCAGAGAACATATTTCCATTTACAGAGAACTCCACAACTGAGTAAACCCCATCAGGAATTCAGAAGAAACATCTTTACTCAGAGAGTGGTTTGGATATGAAAGTCACTACTTCAAAAATAGTTGAGGCAAATAACATCAACTGTTTTTGCAAAGGAACGTTCGGCTTATATTCCGTAACATCAGAGTTGTTCAACCCACCAAGGACAGAATCAACACTGATTATTCCATCCATTATGATCCTTTCCCAATGCACAATACATGTTTTTTTATTGTAAATATATTTATTAGCTTTTTTTAACTTTACAAACATAAAAAGTATTGAAAAATACAATAAGTATAATAAAAAGAAAAAAAACACAAATTGCAATACAACTACTGTCTACGAACGACTAACTACCCTATAATACAAAACCAACCCTAACACTGTGCAAAGCAACACCAATAAATAAATAATTAATAGATTAAAAAAAAGAAAGAAAACCATAAAAAAAAACCCAAAAAATCACAAAATACAGAACAACTATGCTCGGCGCAAAGCTTCCAAACAAAGGAACGAGAGCATTGTATATATATCCGTATTAACTCAGGAGACCCCCTCCATGGCCTAGGGCTTGACAAACCTAAGATCCTGGTTAAACAAACGTCCTAGTAAAGATAACTGACAAATCTATATCCAAATAACTCAAGTGGGGGTGCCCTGTCTTACAAAAATGGTTTGTTGTGTGGTGCACGATGTTTGTAAAAAAAGGTCCAAGGGAATGTGCCCATAATTAATGTCTGCCATCCCAGCAGGCCTGGCGGGTTCTCAGGCACCCAATTAATCAGAATATTCTTCCGTGCACAGTATGGAAGAATATTACATAGTTTCTTCCCACACCCGTCTAAAGATGGTAACTTCGGTAGAGCTAAGAGGAGAGATATCGGGTCTGCTTTGACTTCAGTCCTCAATACTCTCCCTATCTCTCCCGCCACAGTGCTCCAATAAACACGGAGCCTGTGGCATGTTCAGAAGCAATGGGTAAGAGTACCTACACTTATTTTACATTTGGGGCACACTGAAGATGCCCCTTTTTTAAACTTCGCCAGACAGTCTGGTGCTGGATGAGCCCTGTGCAAACCTTTTAACTGCATAGCGCATGTCCTATTACAGATTGAGATCTTTCGAGCATTCTCCCACATGTTCTCCCATGTTTCAGAAGAGATCTCCACTCCTAGCTGTTGCTCCCGGACCTCACATAACCAGTTAATATCCTGCTAGGCCCTGCCATCCAGCAGGTGATAGAGGGCACTAACCGAAAGGGTGCTTGTGGAACATAGCAACAGCCTCTCTGTATCAAGCTTATAGGGCTTAGTGAGAAGCATAGTCATCTTCTGGATGAAATCCCTTACCTGAAAAAAACGGAAAAGATCTCTGCTTGGCAATCTGTATTTGTGGCTCAGTTGCTCAAAAAACATTATAACCTCCCCCTCAAACAAGTCTCCTAAACTAGAAACTCCTTTCGCTATCCATAGTTTGAACCCTGAGTCCATCATCCCTGGTCAGAACCCTGGCATGCCAACTATAGGTGTAAGTGGTGAAGTCTTGGATAAACAACCCTCACTCTGACGCATCACCCTCCATGCCTTTACTGTAAAAATGACAATGGGGTTCCGGCAGTGGTCCATAACTGTCCTCATCTTATCCATGAACAACAGGCTAATAAGAGGGCACTTTGCTTAGGAGGCCTCAATATCCAGTCATACTGAGTTCAGATCATTACCTACCCAATCGCAGACAAAGGACAGCAGGGAACTCAATTGATACCTCCTGATGTCTGGGAAATCAACTCCCCCCCCTCCTTGAGGCAACAGCAATTTAGTAAGTTTGATGAGGGGCCGCCCATGATGCCAGACAAAGGAACCAAACCATCCCATAAACTTCTGCAGTGTTGACCTGGGAAACATTATAGGGAGCATATGCATGGGATAAAGCAAACGAGGAAGAACATTCATCTTAATGAGAGATATTCGGCCCAGACATGAAATTGGAAGAGCCTCCCATTTCTGGAGATCTCACCTAATACTGTCAAGCAAGTGTGCAAAGTTAGTCTGAAATAACAGATCAAACTTGGGGGTAATAAAAGTGCCTAGGTATTAGAACCCTGCCTGTGACCACTTAAAAGGAAATTTAAGCCCACCTTCAACTGTGGCATATCCTTAAGATTCCCCAAAGGCACAGCCTCTGATTTTGCAAAGTTAATCTTATATCCTGAAATAGCCCAAATGAATTGATACATTGTATCAAATGGGGTATGGAGGTCATCGGGTTCGATAAAAACAAAAAGACATCATCCTCATACAGTGTAATCTTGTATGCCCTCGATCCCACTTCCAGAGCGAATGGCCTCTGCCAGCTGCTCTATCACCAATGTAAGCAACAATGGTGAGAGGGGGCAGCCTTGCCGACTTGCCCCTACCAATCCTAAAGTTCCCAAACTTCACCCCGTTGGTGATGATCGCGGCCAGAGGGTGGCGATATAAAACCTCCACCCACCTAGCAAAGACCCAACCCAACCCAAACTGTTCAAAGACATAAAATAGATACGGCCATTCCACCCGATCAAATGCTTTCCCTGCATCTAAGGAAATCACCGACCCCTGAATCGATCATTGCTAACAAACTTGGACCATATTCAGCAACCTTCTAATATTATTAGTGGACCTACGGCCCCTTATAAAACCTGTCTGGCCCTCTACAACAATATGGGGCAACACCTTTTCTAATCTCAGCACCAGGATCATGGACAGAATCTTGAAATCTGAATTTAATAGAGAGATGGGCCTACATGGGCACAATCCCTAGGAATCTTCCTCTACTTAAGAATTAAGGAAATTTTAGCTTCTCTCAAAGATGGTGATAGGCATTCATGCATGTAGGAGTGATTGTACATCTCTAACATCGGCCCTGACAGAATCCCTACAAACTCCGTATAAAACTCACCCAGGAGACCATCAGGGCCAGGCACTTTCCCACTCTGAAGTTGCCTACCTGCCTCCCGTATTTCCTGAACTGTTAAGGAGAGAGACCTGTTCTAAGGTTATCCCTGGGAGGTCCACGTTCTTAAAAAAGGCCTCCATTTTAGCCCTCCTGTCCTCCCAACCTTCAAACCGATATAATTCAGAGTAAAAGCTCCGAAAAGCCTCATTAATCTTTTTAGCATCGTATGTAAGGACCCCGGTGCTGTCTCTGATTGCAGTAATGGATTGGGGAGCACACTTTTTCCTTGTCAGGTACGCTGAATACTTCTCTGGCCTATCCCCATATTTGAACAGCCTTTGAATAGCAAAAGCAAGTTCTTTCTTTGCGTTTTGTGTCAGTATTGAATTCAAGGCAGCCAGGAGGGCCTTGATTTGCTGTAGCTTAGTCACCGAAGGCCACGCAAAATGTGCCGCCTCAGCGGCTTTCAACTGCGTCTCAACTAGACGTTGCTGTTCCTCCTTCTGTCATTTCCGGCTACCTGAATGGGAAATAGTTAATCCCCTAGCAAAGGCCTTAACAGTCTCCCATAGCATAGATGGACTACTAGCCATGCCTGAGTTGATAGTTACAAGAATTCTTGAAACTCCTTCAAAAAGTATTCCATAAATTTGGGATCCTTAAGGAGAAAAGGGTCCAGTGCCGCAAACCTAGCCTTTCACTCTTGGCCTTAACCTCCAAATATTCCATCGCATGATCAGAGATAGCTATATTCCCAATTTTACAACCCAAAATCAAATCCAGAAGGGCCGAGGGAGCCAGAAAGAGGTCAATCCTCATGTGACATTTATGTGGATTTGAAAAAAAATGTTAAGTCCCTGCCGGTAGGGTGAAGACATCTCCAAATATCCACCAGCCCCAAATCCTCGCATAAGTCAATCATCTGCTTGGCCTGAAAAGAAATAGTTGGGGGCCCACAACTGTCCACTGTCAGATCCAAAAGACAATTAAAATACCCCCCCTATAATAATGTATTGCGTTCCAAATGCACTTGACTTAGAGAAAGCACTAATCAAACATTTGAGGGGATGCGCCAGAGGACAGTAAACATTTAAAATGCCATATTCCTCCCCATGTATCAGGGCTTTAAGAATCACAAACCATCCCTGCTCACCTTTCACCTGCTTTAATAATGTGAACGGAAGATTTTTCTGGATAAGTACCGTCACTCCCCTACTTTTGGTAGTAGCACAATACATACTACACAATACAATACAATTCCATAATCAGCTTAATTTGATGGAGTGTAGTGTTACAGTTAGTCAATAAACAACAGATGCATGTATATTTTTCACCAACCTTTTCTTTCACAACTTCTGAATAACTATAAGTTTTTATTCATAACTTATGTAACCTTATAAAGCTTAACCTGACTGTAGTGTTTAGATTCTGAGAATTGGGTGAAAATACTGTGTATTATGTTAGTTCCAAACTGACTGTAAGATAACATGACTATAAGATAGTAATGAATAATATTGATCTTGTATTTATGAGAAGCTTCTTCATTCAAAGATTGGTGAGAACATGGATCATTCTGCAGAATGTATGTATCATCCCTTCACTTGAATAGTCAGTCATTGCATTGGTACCATCTGGGATCATTTTTGCGAGATATGACGAGGTGCTGTATCATTACAGCATCATATTTCTGTTGATCTTGTGTGAACACCAAAGTCAAGATCTTCCATTCTCCAGTTAGTCAGCGATCAAACCCTGAAAGGTGCAGATTGGGGCCTCTCAGAAGTCCTGACTCATTTAACTTGACTTATTGCTTGAGAAGTTTAACCATCCACTGGTCAACCATTGTTGTCTGGAAATTATCTGACAAACTCCCCACTGCTGTTTCAGAATTGTGGGTGTTAGAGGGTTCTAATTTAATACAAAAGTGACACCCAAAATCACTCTAAGCAACCTCATTTTCACTCACAGAACCCCCATCCACCCCACCCACACTTCATCACTTAACCTTTATTAACCCACATTCTGACCTCCCTCCTGTTATCTGATTCACTCTACCGTCTGACCCATTTATCTGTCACCTGTAGCCTTTCACCCACTTACCTGCACCCCCATCCCCTCACCCAACTGGTAGTCTACCTATTCACACAACTATCCCATCCTCCACTTGCAACCCTACCTATCACCCCTGGTATCCCACCCATTCACTCCTCAGACACCCTATTCCCTCAAGCACCTGGCAGCTTATTTCCCCCACCCCCCAACTTAGCCTAGACACCTACTTTGTCTTTGTTTCTGTCAAAGAGATGGTAGGATCTTTAAAACATTTTACTTACTGGAAAATGCAGCTATTGCCAAAGAAGGGGAACTTGGTTTCTGCAAAGATTCCCTCTGTTGCTGTCTGTGTGGTTCGCAAGACTGTGTCTGTTCCATTCTACCCTGGGTCAGAAGTCCAGCCAGAAATGTTCTTTTTAAGTAAATAGGCAACTTCTTGCCTGATCTAGATTGGAAATAGTGATTCCAAACCAGATCAGAAAACTCTGACTGTGCAACTGAATATCCCATTCATCTTCCTTGACCAAATGGACAACCGTACCCAGAAGTATTGAAGGAAGGAGGAGAAGTTGAAGAAAATAAGAAAATAAAAATAAGTACAGAATTTCAGGAGGATTGGGAAAACCTTGAAGTGAAGATGTTTTTCTTTTTGAACAGGCCATTGTACCGAGAAAAACATTTGTTTATCAGTTAACTTAATCTGTTCCCAATCAGCATTGCTGTGACATCTCTGAACCATGGACCTCATACAGTAAACATTGTATCAAATAAATTAGGGCAACTTTACTTGGTCATTAGAATGCATCTAATAAAATGACAGCAGTTTTTTTCAGGAAGTAGTACGTTTATAGCCTGAGAAACAAATGTACCATGTAAGTGTGATCTGATAAGAAATATTGTGTAAAGAAATCAGAGTAATGAAGGCCCAAGCTTGCACTTGGGAGGTGAGTATTCATTTATTTAAGTCTTCATCATAAGTGACAGTGAACGCTTAACTTCATGCAATACATGAAAAAATAAAATTTGTGGAGTGCCACATGTGTAAGATCCCTGTCCAAGACCTGATTTGGGGAAAATTTGTTCTTTAAATTTTAATACACATACCATCATCAGACTTGCTAAAGCATGAAAATGCAGAGTGAGGAGCAGCTTGTACCAGGGAGTTAACACACAATGTAACCTTTCTGTGGTTGTTGATAATGAGGGTGCAATATGAAGTGATCTTAGAATAATCACAAGCCCAAAGATCAGTGCATGTGAGATATGTTGGTTAGTCCATTCTCTCTTCAGATCTGATTGACTAGAAAATGCTCACAACCTTAACTTGCAGTAGAAGATACCCTGAGGGATTGAATGTTTTTTAGAGCAATTCTACAAGGTAAGGGTGCTCCTTGGCAATTTTTGGTGATCGGATGAATGAAGCACACAATGTGCATATTACTAATAGCTACACATATATATTGACAACCATTACTAATAATAATTATTTGATTCACTTGTAGTAATTTGGAAACTGCTGTATCTCAGGTTTCAAGCACAACAGAATGACTGACTAAAAACAAAAAATGCTGGAAATCATAGGGGATTGGGAGAGAAAGCAAATTAACATTTTGAGTTTAGATGGCTCTAGCTTGCTCTTTCTCCATGGACGCTGTGATTTTCAGTATTTTTTTATAACAGTACAGATTCCAGCAGCCACAGTAATTTGCTCTGACTGACTTGTACTTGTTAAATTCTCACACATCTATTTTTATACCATTCTTTCATTCTACATCCCATTATTTGAACTAACTCCAGCTTTAACAAGGGTCACTCTTCAAGCCTTTACTTTGACTGAACCATCAATTAATACATTTAACTGGAGACAGTTATAGGGACATAGGAACAAGTGGTCTTATGGCACAGCAGTAGTATCCATACTTCTGAACCAGGAAGCATGCGATCAGGTCCCACTGGTATATAATACATCTCCGAACAGGTCAGTTAGAGAATATACAGGGGCCTATGTCTCATCTTTGAGCAAGTTATCACTTGCCTCATGTAGACTTGCTGCGATTGGATCATCAGTTCTTTGAGAGACATTCTTTGGTCAGCCTGAATCTTGCTGATCTTCCAATGCAACAAACTTTCAAAGACCAAGTTCTGCAGACTGGCATATTCCAAGATCAGGGTTTACATTCTAAAAGACCCAATAAAGCTTTGGGTAACTGCTATAAAGATCTAATCACCAATGGCTGCTGCCTAAGGCCCATCTGTTATTGTATACTGTAGGGTTGGAAACCAATACAAATACCCTTGAGGTCTATGTTTACCATTAAATAAATATCACAAACTTGAGGCGAAATTATAAGATTAGAGGGCACAAAGCTGTATTGAGCTAAACTGTTCTGTATACATTATGTAAAGGCAAAAGTGAGGACTGCAGATGCTGGAAACCAGAGTTTAGATCAGAGTGGTGCTGGAAAAGCACAGCAGGTCAGGCAGCATTCAAGGAGCAGGAAAATCAACGTTTCGGGCAAAAGCCCTTCATCAGGGATGCATTACATAAAGCCAATTTTGAACATTTATACAATGCCCATTTTAAAATTTCATAAATAACATATATTTTGGAAGCAAAGTGTGTAATGGAAGCATTTAATCCTAGAACCACAGCTATGTATGGGGCAAGAACAAAGAACACTTGTAACTAAATTCTTAAGAGCTCAACTCATTTCTCTACATCTTTGTTTCAAGACTTCCAGTAGAAACTCCCTTAGTAGACAGGCTGGGGCTGTTTTCCCTGGAGCGTCGGAGGCTGAGGGGTGACCTTATAGAGGTTTACAAAATTATGAGGGGCATTGATAGGGTAAATAGGCAAAGTCTTTTCCCTGGGGTCAGGGAGTCCAGAACTAGAGGGCATAGGTTTAGGGTGAGAAGGGAAGGATATGAAAGAGACCTACGGGGCAACTTTTTCACACAGAGGGTAATACAGGTATGGAATGAGCTGCCAGAGGATGTGGTGGAGGCTGGGGCAATTGCAATATTTAATAGGCATTTGGATGGGTATATGAATAGGAAGGGTTTGGAGGGATATGGGCTGGGTGCTGGCAGGTGGGACTACATTGGGTTTGGATATCTGGTCGGCATGAGTGAGTTGGACCAAAGGGTCTGTTTCCATGCTGTTCATCTCTATGACCCTATGACTCTAATAGGCAAGAGCTAAAAGTGATGAAGCCTAGCCAAAGTGCGGTGACCTGGTTTTGTGCATGGTTATGCCAACAACCAGGCCAGCAAGTATTGAATGTTGATGCAAGATGAATAAGTCTTCAGCTCATCTTGCCGGTCTGAAATGTCAGACAGTTTCAGTAATAATGACCCAACTTATATCACTGGGTTTGGGGTTCAATGATTAGTTGAAAATGATCCTGTGGGCATCCAAAGCTAAAAGATTCAAAGCTCACTTTTATAAACATGTAAAAGATAAGAAAAATAAGAACATTAGGTTAAAAAAAACAAAATAAAATCACTCTTGTCCTCTCCACATCCTATACGGAGGATTTGATGTTCAATTCCTGGACAGACCCAAGCTGTCCAGGAGTTGAACATCAATTTCCAGAATATGGTTATTCTACAACTTGGAGAAAAATCAGAGAGACAGCAAAAGTCTCTCTATATTAGATACAAAAGTATTGAATGCAGACAAAAAAGGCCTACTTGGTTGACGGTCACGCATCATTCAATTGGATAATGAGCTTGATCATTAGAGACTAAGATGTAGGAGAAGTAGTAGGCCATTTGGCCTATCAACTCTGCTTTCCCATTCAATGAAATTGTGATTGGTTTGATAATCTGTGAATCTATTTTCCTGCCTATCCTCATAAAAATTAATTTCTTTAATGACTGAAAATCTTTCTACCCTCAGCCTGGACTATACTCAATGACCCCCTTTACACACTCCAGCTCCAGGAATATTGAGTCAACATGTTAGAAATAGTAGTGGACTGATCCACATTGAAGCCAAAGTATTGCTGTAGGTTAATGACAGATCCCATCCTCTCTGTAACACATTACTCTAGTCCCTTCCAGGCACCATCATTTGCCCCCAGTTCTATATTGAGTTGCCCCTTCCATAGTTGTTATTCCCTTTGCATCCCAACAAGCTGTCTCCAAATCCACCAATTCTGAGCTTCCTTCCCATTGGACTGGCCCCAGATAATACCTACTTGACTTTTAAACACACACCAAGGGCTCGCCCCTTAACCAATTTAGGCTGACAGCCCCAAACAATGAATGAATAAATCCCTGAGCAATCTCTCGTTAGTGCTCCGACTGACTTCCCACAATTCTCCAGAATGGACATAAAGCTGGTTCCCTAGATTGTAGAGGCACAGTCCTCTGACCTCACCCAATGATTGACTGACTGGATTAATATCAGAAGCTACCCTTGATAACTTTGCCAGAGCCCCCAACTGCAAAGTGCCTCCATTAATTTGACTTGACTAGAGTTTCTTGGACTTTGAGGCATGGTCTTGTTTGAGGCACATGCAGTGTGCTTATGTGCGAGATTAACACAGCAAGGTAACATACAACAACATGTCCATTCCCGTGGCTGATCATTGCTGGCAAGTGCAACGAGTTGCTTGGTTTTGTGTTTGCACTAAAAGGCAAGTCAAGGTAGATGCACGGTGAGCCGGTAACTCTGGTCGAGAGGACCAAATGTGAAAAGGTAAGGCAAGACCAAGTAGGGATGCAGTGAGCATTGAAGGAGGTGGAAAGTGAACATGAGAGGAGCTAGCAGAGACCTTTGAGATGCAACATGCTTGAATGCATGGGATGGGTGCCTGTTCCTGTGCTCAAAGTGTCCTGGCAGCAACTTTCCAAAAAAACATGCTGGTGTGCTTCAAAATGCAGTAGTGAAGGCAGATTCGTACTGTAAGAGGATCAGAGATAGACCATGAAAATGCTCGGCTGGTATATGTCAGATGCCAATGTTGATGTGTGTATATATTTTATATATGTGTATATCACACACACACACACACACACACACACACACACACACACACACACACACACACACACACACAATGGAGCTCATAATATCCCATCAATAAAATAACATTTTATCGGCTTCCCTCATTTAGTTCCTTTAGTGTTAACTCACTAATGCTGACAGCCTGCAGACAAGTCACATGACGAAGTCTCCAGAAACAAATTTAATCATAGTTTGTTACTCTAACAATTCACAGAAAGAACTTTTAAAAAAACAGCATTGAAAGGAAGAGGACACTATGTAAAAGGATGCAAGTTTTTAATATCTTGCGCATTCACAACAAACATTGATGATTCATACACTTTTCATGGTGCTCTGTTCACCTAGGCAATGAGAGGAAATAGCTTGCTTGTAAAAGATAAAACTCACAGTGCAGCTTCATGTCTATTTTTGAAGTCCTCTGATGGTCAAGTGTCAGCTACACTTCAGAAACAGTTTGAAAGCATTTTGTTTTCATATTCAACTAACAGGAACTGGGCTTTATTATTTAAAAAGCCTTTGTATGCACAAAGGAACTACAGATTGTGCCGTTGCTTGCTCATTTTTACAGTCGTTCTCCAGCACAAATGATACATCAGCATGGTTTGGCATAGATTAGATTGCCAACTCCAATCAACTGAAATCGTTGAGATTTCACATCAGGGCCACCAACTGCCTTATTAAAATGAACCGTGTTTTCCCATTTCTGATTGTTTTGCAGCTAATTAACAGAAGTGTTTCAAGAGAATTATACATCATAGGAGGGATGGTGATTGCACTGGAGAAGGTACAGAGGAGATTTTCCAAGATGTCGCCTATGAAGATCGATTGGATAGACCGGGCTTGTTTTCCTTGGGTCAATGGAGACTGAAGGGGGACAGGATTGAGACGTGTAATATTATGAAGGGCATAGAAAGGATAGACAGGAAGGAACATCTCCCCTTGGAGGAGGAATCAAGGATCGGGGACATAGATGTAATGTGAAGGGCAAGAGGTTTGGAGTGGATGTGAGGAAAACATTTTTCACCCAGAGGGTGGTAGAAATCTGGAACTCAACATCTATAAAGGAGCTAGACGCAGAAGCTCTCACAGCATTTGAGAAGCATTAAGATGTGCACTTGAGATGTCAAGGCATACAAGGTTATGAACCAAAATGGGATTAGAATAATTAGGTGGTTGGTTTTGACTGGTGCAGACTCAATGAGCTGAAGGGCCTTTCATTGTGCTGGAGGTATCTATGACTCTATGCTTAAACGCAAAATGTTTTTAATGCCCTTATGCATGAACAAGTTGCCTCTTAGGTCCCTTTGAAATCTTTCCCCTCTCACCTTAAACCTATGCCCCTAGTTCTGGACTCACCCACCCCTAGGAAAAGTACTTTGGCTATTCATACCTATCCATACCCCTCATGATTTTATAAACCTCTATAAGGTCAACCCTCTACCTCCAATGTTCCAGGACAAACAGCCCTTGCCTATTCAGCCTTTTCCTCTAACTGAAACTCTCCAAACCTGGCAGCATTATTTTTAATTTTTTGTAATTATCTCTCTGCCTCATTTAATCCTTTCACTTGTTATTCAACTGTTGTCTCTTTACTCACACTGTCTGAAATTCTTGATGACCCGCAGAGGCCTGTTGACACTCTGCTCACACCATTTGTATGAATTTTTGATCCTCTGCCATTACTCTCTCCGCCTATAATTTCTGTGCCTGTGTGTACCTCGCTCATTTCACCTGATAAAGGGGCAATGTTCTGAAAACTTCTGATTTCAAATAAACCTGTTGGACTATAACCCAATGTCATCTGACTTCTGACCTTTTGGAAATCTAACTACACTGCGTATACTGATCCACACTTTATCCACCTTACTTGTTATATCCTTAAAGAACTCCAATAAATTGTTCAAACACAATTCCCATTCATAACGCCACACTGATTGTACTTAATAGTATTATGATTTTCTAAATGTTAGCCTAATGAACATATCATTGCTTTCTGTCCCCCTTCTTTCTTGAATACAGATGTTACATTTGTTCTTTTCCAGTCCACTGGAACCTTTCCAGAATCTGGGGAATTTTAGAAGACTACACCCAATGCATCCATTATCTCTGAAGCCATTTCCTATAATGTAGATCATCAAGACTAGACTTGTCAGCCTTTAGTCTAGTAGTTTCCCTAATAGTTTTTTTTTCTCTAACAATAATAATTGTTTTAAATTCCTTCTTAAAATTTGCTATATGCAGGATGTTTTTAGTGCCCCCTACCATAAACACAGAGACAAAATGGTTAATCAAAGACTTTGTCTTTTCTTTGTTTCCCATAATTATTTCCCTAGTCTGACCTTAGCATCATAAAGTCATGGAGTCATACAACATGGAAACAGACCCTTCGGCCCAACTCAGCCATGCTGACCAGGTATCCTAAATTGAACTAGTCCCATTTGCCTGTGTTTGGCCCATATCCCTCTAAATCTTTCCTATTCATGGACCATTTCTAAATGATAACACACAGTTCAGCTATTCTCTTCATTTTTATGTAGTTGTAGAAAGCCAATTGTTTGATGTTACATTTCTCAATAGATTACCCTCATAATTTAATTTCTTCCTCCTAATTATGATTATTTCTTATCCTTTGCTGACTTTTATGAATTCTTTCAATTCTTCTAGCTGACCACAAATTGTCACAGCAATGTGCTTTTTTTTATTTGACAGCATCTCAAACTTTCTTAACTAGCAGTGGATAATTCATCCTTCTCAATGACCCTTCTTTTTAAATGAAAGATAACTATTTTGAGAGCAAAGCAAGATTTCCTTAAAGGCCTACCACTGCTTAGCTACTACCTTACCCGTTAATCCATTTTCCCTGTCCACTGTAGGCAATTCTGTCTTCTTATTTTTGTAATTGCTTTTATTTAAGTTTAACACCTTGGTTTAGGCTCAGAGCTCTCACCCTCAAGATGATTGTAAAATTTGTTCATGTTATGATCACTTTTCACTCAAAGACCCTTTATCATAAGATCATTGGTTAGTACTGTGTCGCTATGTAATACCAGTAGCCTTTCCCGATTTCAGATGTATTGTTCGAAACAACTATCCCAAATATGCTTGATGAATTAATGTTGAAAATGGCAATTTGAAAATTCCATTGTGAAATTTATACAAATATTGAAAACGTCCATAATTATTGGACCAAATGTTAATCAGAACAGGATGTATAACCCAGCTACTCTTTTTGAAACGTCTTGTGGATCTTTTATACCCATCCAAGTGAATACAGTGATGGCATTGACCAATTAAGCATTATTAGGTCTTGAGCATGAAATGACATCTTACATGGAATGTCATTGAACACTTAGTCCATGGTGACAAGGGTAAAGTGCTATGAAAATCTTGAGAACAAGAAATGCAAGATAAATCGGTTAGGTAATTGCAAAATTACACTTATGTCTCACTGATCTTTCAACAACTTTCTGAATTGTTGCTGTCATCCAGTCCTCAATAGCTCTTACTTCTGCTCTTTCCCCATAGCTCTGTAAATTTTACTTGCCTGGATATACATCCAATTTCCTTTTGAAGGTAATCACTTAATCTGCCTCTACCACCCATTTATGGCAGTGCATTTCAGATTGTAACAACTCAGTGCAAAACTATTCTATTCCTTGGTTATACTGCATAAAAATATAATAATCATGTTTTACAAGCTCTCTTTTTTTGCATAATGTGCTAATCCACTTGTTTCAAAGCAGTTAAAAGATTGGAAATAGCATCTGTGAATGACTGAAGCAATACAACACTAAGTTCATTACACGTCTCTTGAATGTTGGAATCAAAACTACCAAAAAGTGGAGTTGATGCAACAATATCATATCGATTGGCCTGGGACAATATTATCATTAATTCTTGGTTTATCTCTGCAAACCGTTCCCTATCATATTTCACCAGATTCTCATCAGTCAGTGGGTAAGTGAAAGTTGGTGGGTAACAGTCCTTTGGAACCGGAAATTCAACTTTACAAAGCAAGGGCAGCTCAGTAAACAGTTGGAAGAGGCGGCGAAGGGATCTCGAAGTGAGTGGATTCCCCAGGAAGCTGAAATGTGTCAACTTTTTGCAGGGCTCTAAGGCTAACAGTAACAAGTTGATATGCTCATCGCTGATGTTGCATTCCTCTAGAGTCAGGCTCCTCAGAGTGCGGGATGCACGACCAAGTAGCTTGAAGAAAGTTGATGGGAATAGGTCAGCGACACTGTGCCCACTCAGATCCAGCACTTCCAGGTATTCAGCATGCAGGCTGTTGGCCAGGTAGGCCATATCCGCATGATTCAGGCAGCAACTGGACACATTTAAGGAGTGCAGAGGAGTTTTCAAAGGGCTGGAGAGACACAAGGTTAGAAGAGAGAACACAATTACAATTCAATTCAATAAAAAAGAAAGGCGCTGTGTTAATGCAGCAACCCCAAGGCATGGTACAATGCTTTAGAATCCCAAAAGTATTTTATGAAGTGCAGTTACTGGTCATCTTAGAAAAGTAGCAGCCAATTCCAGCACAGGCTTGAAAGGTTAGATGGTCCATTCCTATTCTCATGCACAGCAAGATCCCATAAACTGCTCTGTGAGCATAGCAAAATAATCTGAATTTTTTTCGATGAGGGAAAAGTATTTGTCAGGTATGCCAGTTATATCTCACTTGCTCTTCCACAAAATAATGTCCCACAAATCTTTACATCGAGCTGAGAGGACAGAAAGGGTCTCAGTTTAATGCTTCATTTGAAAGACTATATCTCAGGTAATGTAGCACTCTCTCAGTTATGCAATTGGATGGCAGCCTTGCTGAGCATACTTAAGCCCTAGAGTGGGATTTGAACACACAGCTTTCTCAGATGAAAATATCACCTGCTGAACTATAGTGTTGTCATCTTCTTATCACATTCTTATGATACCCCCAAGTTCTTAAGTGTTAATTGATTATTTTTCGAAGTATGGTCACTGTTATAAAGTAGGAAATATGACAGCCAAATTGCCTATAGAAAGCTCCTACAAATAGTGATAAGATAAGTGGCTAAATAATTAATTATTTTATTGAAGCTGGTTAGGAGATAAATGTTGCAGAAGACAACAGAAATGGTGATGACATGTCATCATCGACCTAAAAGATTAACTCAGTTTTCTGTCCAACAGTGTTGCCTGCACTGTATAATAATATTTCTAGTCCCTCCTGCTTTGTTTCAGATTGTCAGAACTTCCATGGCTTTCTTCAAAATAGTGCCATGGGATTTTTATTGCCTGCCTGGGACAGCACGCCAAACCTTGGTTAAAAAGTTTTATTTCACTTTACAGACAGTACATTCATAACTTTGATTCATCTAAATCTTTGCAAGTAATCTCAAAATGTTTGGCCTGCCCTGCTCTTTTCAATATGGCATGGTGTCAATTTTTGTCTGATTATATACTCCTGAGAAGTGCCTTCAGGTATTTTATTATACTGAAGTATAAATGGAAGTAGTTGTTGTTGAGAATTGCCAATAATTTCTCTTCCATTCTAGCCAAGATTGGCTGCTGCAAGGAGCAATTAGAGGTAAAAGCAAAGTCTAATCCAGACAACCTGTCATTGTCAAATTATAGACTTCAGCCGACGCAATTCACTCCAGTGGATACTGCACAGACGATGGGCCATGACAACATTCCAGCAGTAATACTGAAGGCTTGTGCTCCAGAATGTCAAGTTCCCCTCTAAGCCACTCACCTTTCCAACTTAGAAATATATCACCATTTCTTCACTATCATTGGGTCAAAGTCTGGAATTCTTTCCCTCATGGCATTGTGGGTCAACCCCCAGCAGGTGGACAGCAGTGGTCCAAGAAGGCAACTCACCATCATCTTCTGAAGGACATCTAGGAATGGGCAATAAATGCTGTCCAGCCAGCAACACACATATCTCACAAATGAATAATAATAAAAGGAAGCATGTGTTTGGTGTTTTTCATGGAATGTGGGCATTGACAGCTGGGCTGGCATTTATTGCCTATCCCAAATTGCCCTTCAGAAGGTGATGCAGCTCAGTTGGTGTCAGTTGACCCACAATGCCATTAGGGAGGGAGTTCCAGGATTTTGAATCGACTGAAGAAATGACGATTTATTTCCCAGTCAGAAGGGTAGGTGGTTTGAAGGGGAACTTGCAGCTGGTGATGTTCCCATGTCTCTGCTACTTTAGTTCTTTGAGATAAATATGATTATAGTTTTGGTGAGGTGATGCACTTTGGGAAGAGTAACAGGAAGGCAGAGTACTGGGTCAATGGAAAGATTCTTGGTATCTTGAAGTCCATGTGCATAGATCTCTGAAAGTTGCCACTCAGGTGGATAGTGTGGTTAAGAAGACATACGGTGTGTTAGGTTTCATTGGTAGAGGGATTGAGTTCCGGAACCACAATATCATGTTGGTGAGCCACACTTGGAATATTGTGTACAGTTCTGGTTGCCCCATTACAGGAAGGATGTGGAAGCATTGGAAAAGGTGCAGAAGAGATTTACCAGGATGTTGCCTAGTCTGGAGGGAAGGTCTTATGAGGAAAGGATGAGAGACTTGGGTCTGTTCTCATAGGAAAGAAGAAGGCTAAGGGGGGGATATGATAGAGACATACAAGATGATCAGAGGATTAGGTAGAGTAGACAGTGAAAGACGTTTTCCTAGGGTAATGACGTCAGCTTGTACAAGAGGGCATGACCACAGATTGAGGAGTGATGGATTTAAGACAGATGTCAGAGGCAGGTTCTTTATGCAGAGAGTGGTAAGGGCGTGGAATGCCCTACCTGCTAATGTAGTCAACTCAGCCACATTAGGAAAATTTTGAACAATCCTTAGATAAGCACGTGGGATGATTTTAGGATAGTGTAAGGAGACGAGCTGAGAATAATTCACAGGTCAGCGCAACATCGAGGGCTGAAGGGCCTGTTCTGCGCTGTATTATTCTATATTCTGTGTTCTATGGCAGGTGCTGTCTAAGAAGCTGTGGTGAATTTATACAGTGCATCTTGCAGACTGCAGCTGAAATAACTGCACAGAAGTCAGTATCCCGTCACCAAATCAGCCTTTATTTCCATATGGAGAGTCCTTTGATACTGATTTAGCTCCCTCTGAGCCAGCTCAAAGTGAACGGAATCCCTGACGCTCCTGTTTATATCTGTCAGACAGTGTTTCCTGGCTGGACCAGATTAACAGCCCCCAATCAGGGAACTCATATTCTATGAGGTCCACCTGGCTGACCCCGTTACAATCATTGCAGTACCCACAGCTTTGACTGAGCATTGCTGGAGGAAGAAATTGAATGTTAATGGATGTGGTGCCAATCAGGTGGACTTTGTCCTGTGTTGTGTCAAGCTTCTTAAGTTGGTGCAGCTGCACTCATCCAGGCAAGTGAGGGCTATTTAATCACATTCCTAACTTGTGCCTTGCAGGTGGTGGACAGGCTTTGTTGAATCTGAAAGTTAGTTACCCATGCAGAATTCCTAGCCCCTGTTGGAAATTTGTCCTAGTTTTTGTTGCCACTGTATTTATGTGGCTAGGCCAATTAGTTTCTGATCAATGGTAACTCCCAACCTCTGGCTAGTGTGTGTTCAGTGATGACAATGTCATTGAATGTCAAGGGGTGATGTTTAGATTCTCTCTTGTTGAATATGGTTATGAGCTGGCACTGACTGATATGAATGTTTCTTGCTACTTATCAATCTAAGCCCAGATGTTGTCCAGGTCTTGAGACATTTGGATATTGCTTCAGTATGTGAGGAGTTGTGATTGATGCTGAATATTGTGCAATCAGTGAACATTCCCACTTCTGACCTAATGATGGAAGAAAGATGATTGATGAAGCAATTTTGTGATAGTCTTCTCCTGGAGACAGCCAGGAAGCCAGATATAAAGATTATGACTTTTTAAACCAGCTGTCTTGATCCTTGTGGTTAACCAGAATTCCTTGCATGAAACCTGGTATCAAATATCTACCACAATGAGACTCTGGCCTAGGAGTTCAAACTTTTGCTAAGGCCTGGTAATTTCAAAGCTCACAAGCCAGCATTCAGAGAGAAAGGAGGAGTCCAATTTAGCAGAAATTACAGCCCCATAGTTACCAGAATGGAACTGGTGAAAAACAGCTTCTATGCATTTGTGGTTTCAACTACGATGCAACATCAAATGGTTTATGTCTCGATGACCACTGAAGTGTGCACAGCTTCCACTGACAGCCTGAGTACTGCAGTGGAAGTTCAGATCGAACTCAAGCAGTACCACCAGCTGTCATACAAGCTCAGACTGCTGCGGTCATAGCTCTAGATGCTAGCATTCAAAGGCATTTGCAATATATCACAGCAGCCCAGTAATCTGCACTCTACTGGGTTACAAAGCTTGCTCGAGGCACGACCCTAAGCAACTGGTAGCTGCTCATGGAAACTGTTCTCTCTCTGGCTGACAGCGCTTGAGCTCCCACTTCTGCTGCTCTGTGCATGACCTTGCTATTGTCTGTCAGCTGACCAACTCAGATTGTTACGCATCTGCCAAGATGGTGCAGTCTGCAGCCAAGCCTTCTTGGCTTGAGTTTGTCCTCCAAGCCTATCTGCATCTCTCCCACTCAATGTCAGCCACCTTCCAACAGCATGGTATATCCAATGAGAAACCATTGTGGAGCAGCACTACAACATAGAACATAGAACACAGAACAATACAGCACAGAACAGGCCCTTGAGCCCTCAATGTTGTGCTGACTTGTGAACTATTCTCAGCTCGTCCCCCTACACTACCCCAAAATCATCCATGTGCTTATCTAAGGATTGTGTAAATCTCCCTAATGTGGCTGAGTTGACTACATTAGCGGGTAGGGCATTCCACGCCCTTACCACTCACTGCATAAAGAACAGGTAACAATGCACAGCAGACAAACACTAGGGGATACACAATGGTATTTGGCTTAAAGTTCCATACGTGGTTTCATTTATAAATTTAAATAGAACTGTTTCTTTTATATTTAACTTTCATTAGAGAGTTTTTAGGAGATTTGTAGCTCAGGTTGAGGTTTTGGATGTAGGTTTGCTCGCTGAACTGGAAGGTTCTTTCCAGATGTTTTGTCACCCTACTAGGTAACATCTTCAGTGGGCCTCAGGTGAAACACTGCTCAAAATTCCTGCTTTCTATTCATATGTTTGGGTTTCTTTGGGTTGGTGATGTCACTTCCTGTGGTGATATTATTTCCTGAAGTCACTTCCGGTTCCTTTTCTCATGGGGTGGTTGATGGGATCTAACTCGAGGTGTTTGTTAATAGAGTTCTGGTTAGAACACCATGCTTCTAGGAATTCTCGTGCGTGTCTTTGTTTGGCTTGTCCTAGGATGGATGTGTTGTCCCAGTTGAAGTGGTGTCCTTCCTCATCCATATGTGAGGATACTAGTGAGAACTTTCATTTAACTTTCATTTTTGCATTGTGACTCAATGGATGCTGTGATGACCAGTACTGGACTGAAAATCCTGTTGGTAATAATGTACCATAGAAATATTATGGCACAAAAAAAAGGCCATTCAGCCCATCATGTGTGCACCAGTGGAGGAAACTAGCTACCTATTCTAATGTCACTTTCCATAAGGGGGCAGAAACAGTCCATATGAATGGAGGGCACACAGCAGCCTTTTAAAGATGGAGCAGGTGCAAGGAAATCTTTTGCAAGTGATCTGAGTGGCAAGTTATTCTGGGAATGACACCTTATGAGATGAGGCTAGAATTAGTCATGAAATAGAGCATGGGGTGGGGGAGATAGTTAATATGACAAGTTTGATCAGGATACTGTGAAATAACTCACTAGGTCTCTTAGAAAAGAACCCTCCAAACAGCTTCATGCAATGCCTGGCCAAAGGTTAAGAGTCAGCCACTTTTTCCAAAGCAGAATGATGATAACGTGGAATTTGCAGCTGAAGGTTTTCTCACGCAAGTGTAGCCCGTGACCTTCTAGGTGGTAGAGGTCACTGGTTTGGATCAGGCTGCTGAAGAAACGTTACTGCATTGCAAATTTTAGATTGCATATATGGCTATCATTGTGCATCACTGATGAAGGGAGTCAATGGTTGAGGTGGTTCTGATGATGAAAGCAAATGGAAAAATAAACAATATTGCCTTTGGAGCCACTGGTGAAGCAACTTAGGAGAGGATGTTTTTCCTTAAAAAGGCAGAGATGCAGCTAGATATTTTTTGCAAACTCATCAACTTGATTCTATACACATTTGTGGTGGACAGTAACTGGATATGTGATAACTCCTCTGTCAAAATGTATACAGAATATAATCTGTGTGCCACAGAAATCATTTTGTTAAAGCAAGAATACTTCCTGCACCCAGAAAGAAGGCTCAGTTTCTCACCCAAGAAATCGAGGATATAATTTTGAACAGTGTAAGTAGTAAGCGGATCGTTGGTTCAGCAACTTTGTTCGAGAAGGATAATAGAGATTTTCTGCAGTATCTAAAATTCATGTCACTTATCAAGGATCAATAATGCTAGCATCAGGACAAGACATAATGATAGAAAAAATAACAAATATGTATATCATTCCCTTTCTGCTTTTAGGTATCCTCAATAACTTCAGAGCCAATGATATTTGCAATGTTGTCACTGTTCTAATCTAAGAAACATCACTGTCAATTTGTAAACAGCATTGTAATATTGACCAGATCATTTGCTTTTTGATGCTACCTGAGGAGTAAATAATTATAAGCAAATTATAAATAATAATAAATAACTATCCCTCCTGTTTTTTGTTGAAGTAGTACCATGGGACATGTCTGAGAGAGCAGACAGGGACTTGATTTGACATGTCACTTGAAAAATAAAGCTTCTGACAGATTAGATTCCCTACTGTGTGGAAACAGGCCCTTTGGCCCAACAAGTCCATACTGACCCTCTGAAGAGAAACCCACCCAGACCCATTTCCCTCTGACTAATGCACCCAACACTTTGCGTAACTTAGCATGACCAATTCACCTGGCCTGCACATCTTTGGAGTGTGGGAGGAAACCAGAGCACCCGGAGGAAACCTGCACAGACACGGGGAGAATGTGCAAACTCCACACAGACAGTTGTCTGAGGCTGGAATCTAACCTGGGTCCCTAGCGCTGAGAGGCAGCAGTGCTAACCATTGAGCCACCGTGCTGCCCCTGTGTGGCACTCCCTTGGCACTGCCCTGGGGAATTCACGTGGAGGTTTTACTCAGGTGTCTGCTATGGGTTTGCAATCATCACCCTTCTGCCTCGGTACAACCCATTGAGCCAGAATTGACGATTATGTAGCCCTCAAAGGAGGTGTGACCATTAAATCATTATACATTAATGTAATTCAAACCTTATTTTAATATCAAGAGCTCTGCTCTCATTTTTATTTCCTACATGATCAGCAGAAAGATGTAATTGAAGTAAAATTAATATTATGTTGTTCTATTGGACTTTATAGTGGAAATATTGGAAGTGTGTACCAATGTAGGTTATTGCATATACAGTACAATAAAATATAAAAATTACTGGTGGTACTATCATCAGTTAAACTGGTTTAGCAGTGAATATGTTTTGCAGAATAGTAAAGGGAGAACTTGAAATGAGGCCCAAAATCCCTGAGTCACAAATGGTCATGAGTGTGGCGATAAAACTGTTGGAAATTGCACTAGCGTATAAAGGTTTCAACTAGTATAATGCCAGTTAGTCCATCAAATTTTCCTGTCACTCATGATAGCCAATGCATCAAGTAAAATTTTCCTATTCCCCATTATTCTGCAGCCATGTAATTTCCTGGGACAGATGCAGAACGGACAAAGAATAGAAGAGAATTCATACAATGTAGATGCAGGCCATTCAGCCCATCAAGTCCACACCAACCCTCCAAAGGGCATCCCACCCACCAACCCTGTAATCCTACATGGCCAATCCACCTAACCTGCACATCTTTAGACTATGGGAGGAAACAAAGCACCTGGAGGAAACCCACATAGACATGGGGAAAATGTGCAAATTCCACAGAGTCACCTGAGGCTGGAATCAAACCTGGTCCCTGGCTCTGTGAGGCAGCAATACTAACCACTGAGCCACCGTGCCGCCCAGAAGGAAAATAATACTACAGAAAATTCATCTTTGGCTTCTCTCAGACGATCATAAGAGATATTTTGAATGGAATGATTGTTGTTTATTTTATGTGGCTCAGAGCTATGCAGAGAAATCTCATCAGTTTCACTGTGTGTAACAAAATTTTATTTATAAAAGTCTTAGTCAATGCTGTAAAATGTTTACTTCATTCTTATATTTTCAGCTTCCAAAAGCTTCTAGCAGTCAGCTACAGCTTGTTTACAAATCCTGCAGTTCACATCCAGACTTAACTGATCAAAATCAATGGACATAAGAGACACACATTTCATCAAAGGTAGAACAATTGAACAATTGAATACTATAAGGGCCATCTGACCCTACCTGAGTATTTTACGTATTCGACCAGTGAGAGTGGAAAAAGCCAAGTTCAGTTCTGCAAGAAATTTCAGTTCACTTAACCTCTCTCCAATTTTCACAAGCAGAGATTCATCTCCTTGTGTCATTCTGCGTACGTCAAAGGTCCTTGCTGGGAGTGTCAGTGACCTAAGCAATGGGAGTGGCACTTCACTCAAGAGGAAGTCAAAATGCTCCATTTCCATACGAATGTTGTGGACCAACTCTAATTTCTGCAGAGTCTCAGACTTAACCAGCTTGATAATATAAAACAATTTCCTCAACGCCAGGCTGTCAGCTCTGAATTCAACACATCTGATCTTCAGTGGGCACTGCCCCCGCAGCAACAAAGCATCCACCACTACTTCATAGCTCCGCTGTGTCACAAACATGCTCATGAAGACCTCAACTGAGATGTCAGCTACCAAATCTTCCAGTTCACGGGCTTGTATCTCCACAAGCAAATCAAAACAGGTCCTTGCCATCAATTCAGTTCTCCCCCACCTCCCCAGAGCGTTTCCACAATCACAAGCCTGAAATTCAATATCATTGAGTCCCGTTAGGTCGACCACTTTGAGTCTCTTCGCATAAGTGGCTGAACTATTCAGAATGTAGTCTTTCAGCCCTGTTAAACATGCTTGTAGACAAATTTGACATGTCCTGTTGCAGAGATCCTTCTCGCAGTCCGCTGTCTTCCCCAAGAGTTTTGAGATATTGAATTCTGCCAATGGCCAGTTTTCCACCAAGTCATGGAGTACTGTGGCCTGCTCCTGTAAATAGCTCGCTTTGAAGAGCAGAGGGTACAAGTTTTGTGTTACATGAACAATGCTTCTCTGAGCAACCTGGGCATCTGATACCAAGGCCTGGGCACTAATGAATCGTAAAGTCTTCATTATTTCTCGTTTCTGTTTGCTTTGCTCCTTTCAGTTTGTAACCCAAGGTAACCCACTACGATCTGAGATTCGGAATGACTTGTCCACATTCTGTGTCGTGTATTTTTAGCAGCAGCTGCACAGTATCAGCTGCTCGGTCCTAGATGGGAATCATCCATGTCACGTGCTCTAGCACATATTTATTTTTAATAATAACTGACTGCAGTGGTCAGAGAAAGTGCAACACTGTTACAACTGTAACTATACTCTGTGATATTATCTAATGAGGAGCCACATCTATTAAATGAAGTGAAGATATTCTGTTGACTTGCTCAACATTGGTGCTGGATGTTCACAGTAGAGTACATCTGGTTTTCTGTTTAGGCATTCATATTGATCTCTGAATAATTCTGAATGTTGTGTTACAACCACAGATTGCATTTATATAGCATCCCTGTTGTGGAAAATATTCTAAAGTGCTTCATAGACATGGAATTAAAACAAAAACCCTATGCCAAATGAGCTACTAGGAGATCCAATCAATAACCCAATCAATAACTACAATATGATGTTAAAGGAGAACAGGGTGGAGGAGATTTGAAGAAATTTAATAAGGGAATTGCAAGGCACAAAGCCATGGCTGCTGATGACTTAGTGTCTCATTCTGTTGTAGTCAAATGTTTTCCTTTCAGTCACTCAAACGTTCCCTCTCCTGAAGCTGCTGACTCATGTGGGATAAACTTTCCAGAATTTGTTGGTCTATTATAGATAACTTTTCCCAAGCGTGTTCATTCATTCTGGTGCTCCTTTCCTCAAATGCCTGTGTTTAACAAGTGACACTACCATTGCAATGCCAGTCAGAGAAGTGTGGCAACTCATTTATCTGTAACAAGATTGCATGAGACAGCCACCTGGTTAATCTGTTTCTGGACTGTTAATGGATAGTGTGACACTGGAAAAGCACAGCGGGTCAGGCAGCATTCAAGGAGCGGGAGAATTGACATTTCAGGCATATGCCCTTCATCAGGAAATAGCTGCTGTGCTTTTCCAGCACTACACCTATCAACTCTGATCTCCAGTATCTGCAGTCCTCACTTTTTCCTGTTAATGGATAGCCCTGACCCGGGTAGAAATATCCTTCAAGTAGCAGCATGTGCTCTTTTATGTTCACCTTAATCGATAAATGTATCTTTGGTAAGATTACAACAACAGTCCTATCTGCATAGTACTCCCTCAGTACAATATTGTTTCAAGGAGCCATAGAGTCTTACAGCACAGAAACAGACTCACATGAAATGGGGTTTGAAACCATAGTCATCTCAAATATTTGCAACAACGCTATTAATGAGTTGATATTCAAGAGATTTTTGTTATGAAAGTGAAGTGGACTCCAGTGATAAAAGAACTTTAGCAATGCACAACTTAGTCCCAAGTAAGAAATTGTTTGATTTTCATTCCCATTCATTGTGTTTTAATAGTCTTTATTCCCTTGCTCCATACTAAGTCAAGTTTCAGTGCAGCTTTATAATTATTGATAGTTATAACATTCAGAAAGTATCACAGATAATCCACACGAGAGATAATCTAATTGTCCCTATCACTGTAAATACAATCACCTCCTTTCCTCGTGCTAAATCCAGTTACTAGATTAAAGCTATAACACACACAGTTCTTTTGATCAAGAATGATTGGGGGTGAATAAGTATAGGAGACTGCTGCTGTTGGTCTCCTTTCCTGTATAACAGCATACAATGGCCAATGATTATTATATCCAGAAATTTAGATCCAATATTTAATTGAGGCTTTCAAAAAAGCTACACACCTGTCAATCATCTTCATCTGAATAAAGTTGGAGAAAAAACACATTAAAAGAAAATAAGCAAGAGTTGCATCATCTTACATAGAATTTGCAGCACGTAAATAGACCATTCAGCACAGCAGGCTTATAAATGGAGCAGAGTTTATGATTTTCTGAGACTCCTCTCACTTAATGGAAGGCAGGACTCACATGGTTAATAATAGGGCTCTGGAGAGTGTTCCAAACAAAGAGACCAAGGGGTGCAAGTGCATAGTTCCTTGAAAATTGGGTTGCAGGTAGACAGGGTGGTGAAGAAGGCATTTGGTGCGCTTGCCTTCATTGGTCATAACACTGAGTTTCGGACTGGAGATATCATGTTGCGGCTGTACAGTACATTGGTGAGGCCACTTTTGAAATACTGTGAACAATTGTAGTTACCCTTCTATCGAAACAATGTTAAACTTGAGAGGATGCCGAGATGATCAAAGGACATGAGGGGTAACTTTTTCACACAGAGGATGGTGCATGTAGAGTAAGTGGTGGAGTCTGGCACAATTAAAACATTTAAAAGGCATCTGGATGGGTATATGAATAGGAAGGATTGTGAAGGACATGCGCCAAATGCTGGCAAATGGACCTAGGTCATATTTGGATATCTAGTCAGCATAGATGGGTTGGACCGAAGGGTTTGTTTCCATGCTGTATGACTCTATGATTCTATCTCCTTCTGTTCCTTGAATCATTGACTCTCTACAGTGCAGAAAAATGTTATTCAGCCCATTGAGTTTGCACTGTTCCCCCAAAGAGCACCTCACCCAGACCCAACATCCCTCTTTAACCCTGCATGGGGTTTTTACTGTGGTTGACCCACCTAACCTTCACACTCTCGGACACTGCAGGGCAATTTTTTTAAGCGTGGCCAATCCACCTAAACTGAATATCTTTGGATTGTGGGAGGAAACACAGACAGGAAGAATGTGCAAACTCCCACACAGAAAGTCATCCAAGACTGGAATTGAAAGGGGTCCCTGGCACTATGAGGCAGCTGTGTTAACTATTATGCCACCTTGCCTCCTCATGTGCAAATCTCCCTTCATTCTAAGTGTATCTATGCTATCCACCCTGACTGCTCTTGAGTTCCACTTTCCATTCATTGGAGGAAAGAAAATTACTCTTGATTTCCTTATTGGAATTATTGTTGTATAGTTCATGGTTGAAAGGGACAATTAGCTTACCTGGTGTACATGCAATTCAGAATAACAGCCACACGCAGGTTAGCTTCACATACCAGCTGAGGTAGACTTTGACACCTGCCTGACGATGGAAGGAAATGACAAAACACTGGAGACAAGAAGTGCCAAGCAAATGAAAGAAGTTAAAACATCAGGAGACCATGAGCCTCGGGCCTGCCTTTGGGCAAAGATATGCATCACATCTTACAGTGAAAGACTACAATTCTGAACCCCTCAACAAAGGAAATACCCTGTCTGCATTTATTATATCAAAACCTTTCATAATCTTAAACAGGTCACCCGAAAATCTTATCTCTTCAGAAAAATGATCCTCTGTGTGTTCTATCTTTTCTGATAGTTAAAGTCTCTCTATTTCAGTCTCATCCCAGTTAATCATTTTCACACTCACAATTGCTCCTCAATGATTTTTTTTTGGAATATGGTGTTACAACACGGGATAAACCCTCCTACTTAATTTAAACCAGCAACACAGAAAAGATTTATCCCGTGCAGTAATCTGTGTAAAATTCAAGAGATCAAGACTATTTAAAGTACAAATTAACAACTTTATTTCTTAAAGTATAACAGAGAATAATTAACTAACAACTATTACAATTCCTTCCTCTAACCTATCTTTTACTTTCCCTTCTATAATACTAGTCCGATGAAACACCCGATTAAGATTTACAGAAAAAAATTCAAATTTCAAAACCAGCCAGTTGTCAAATCTTCTGTTTGGATCTTCTTCTTTTTCGGTTCTTCTTCTTAGGGATTATGCTTCACAGAACAAGAGTCAATAATGGTACTTTTAAGAGGGCTATTCTCTGGACAGTCTGCAGATGTCTTTGTCTTGGCAGTTCTCCTTCCAATTGTTCAATTTTCCCTGGTCTTATTGCCCCAAGTCATCAGATTGTGTCATTGGCTTTTAAAATTATCAATATACTAAATTCAAACTTGATTGGAGTTGATATTTTCTCAGGGTATAATTTAAACTGATTGGCCTCAAATTCAAATTTGTTTTGTCATGTCGAGGGAACCAGCTAATCAAATTATTTGACCAAATGTTACATTATATCTTCTTCAGAATACTTGGTTCTGTGTCAGGTAGTTCTGCTAGGTTTTTAACTCTCTTAAAGGTACAGTACACCCACATCTTCATAACAATGGAGTCTCTCGGACGGTGAGGTTTTCTTGTTCTGCCATCCGAAGCATCAGCAGAGCACACACTCATATAACCATTTAATAACAGCCCTCACTCAAGAGAGTTTAGGTCAGATTGGCTGACAGCTCGGAAATCCTAGCAGAACTAGTTTTGAAGTGCTCAGGGCTGGAACTGTGAGCAAATCCCAGATTCCAAGTCACAGAATCCCAACAGTACAGTTCCAAAGAGCATCCCACAGCCCCCAACCTGTAACCCCGCAATTACCATGGCTAACTCACCTAGCCCACACAACCCTGGACACTATGATGCAACTTCCCATGGTCATTCTACCTAAATATACATCTTTGGACTGTCGGAGGAAATTAGCGCACCCAGAGGAAACCTATGCAGACACAAGGTGAATGTGCAAGCTCCACACAGACAGTTGCCCAAGGCTAGAATTGAGCCTGGGTCCCTGGTGCTGTGAGGCAGCAATGTTAACCACTCAGCGATCCTGGATTTCTGAGCTTTGCTACCCCAAAGTCTGGTTTCTTGATCTAGTTAAGTGCAAGGTGGTCACATGGCAGATTGTAGAGGTGAGGTGGGGTCATGATGCCACAAGGAGGGAGAGAAGAAGACAGGGGTTAAATTCATGATGAAGCAGCTACAGGGGGAGGGAGCACTCTTTGGGGATGTGCAGACCTTATTCAAAGGAAGGTGGTTGTCAATGGAGAAAGGAGGCCATGAAGGTAGCAACCCTGTGTTTGACCTGTCACCAATCTCTCCGATTTTCTGGAACAGCACCCACCCACTGAGCACCAATTCGTCACCTGCTCCTGAACACCCTCCACCAAAATTCAGGCCATACCGAAAATGAGCCTTGCGCTCTCATTAATTTGCCAGTTGGAAAAAGGGCAGGTACACCAGCCTAAGCAACACCTTGCCCACTGTAACATGCACAATGTTTGGAATGTCTGGGAGGGCAGTGGGAAGATTATTTGGAGAATTTTGAAAGAAGCATGAAACTGCCGATGGAGAACAGAACTGACCTCAGCACTGTAAATGTATTGTAACAATACTTCTCTATTCAAAGTTAGTCGTCCAAAAATAAACCCCTGCTTTTTTATGCCTTATTAATCTACATCACTGTTTTTAGTGATTTCTATACTTGTACACCGTGATCCTTTGCTCCTCTGACACATTTAGTCATAATTTCCAAGCAGCGTATGCCCCCTTATTCTTCTTACAAAATGTGTTGTTTTGCAGTTATTGTTAATCTTTGTTTGTCAAGTAAATTACTATTCAGAATATTTATTGCTATTCTTCCATATGTTGGCACAGTCCTCCTCTCTTCTTACTATTTTTCCCACTTTGCACAATTCACAAACTTTGAACTTGTTCCAAAATTCAGATTTATTGGGTCAAATTTTCAATGTTTTTTTTTGAAGGGGGACAAAAAATAACCAAGTATGTAATTATTTGAAACTGGCTCTTTTATTGTGTAGTTTTACTCCCACAGCTTCAATAGAGAGAAGAAGTTTGAGATGACTTAATTGAGACATGTAAGATAATCAGAGGGTTAGATAGGGTGCACAGTGAGAGCCTTTTTCCTCAGATTGTGTTGGCTAGCACAAGGAGACATAGCTTTAAATTGAGGGGCAATAGCTGGCAGTAGGACAGATGGCAGAGGGAGTTTCTTTAGTCAGAGAGAAGTAAAGGTGTGGAATGCAATGCCTGCAAAAGTAACCGACTCGCCAACTTTAAGGGCATTTAAATGGTCATCAGATAAACATATGGATGAAAATGGAATAGGGTAGGATAGATGGGCTTCAGATTGGTTCCACAGGTTGGCGCAACAGCAAAGGTCAAAGGGCCTGTACAGCACTGTAATGTTCTACGTTCTATTTATGAGCTTGGGCTCAAGACAGACTGATGGAGGAGAAGGCAAGGTTAAACATTGGTCTTAAACTTGGATTTCCTTATGATGCTGTTTAATATATATTAAATAAAAGGTATCACAGTACATGGTATTCAGAGCTACACAAGGCTCGAATCTTAATGCTACATTATTGAAAGACTGTAACATGAACTCCAGCAGTTAATGCTGGTTGATCTACTCCACATGTCACTCTGAATGTGTTTCCAACATTCATATGTCCAGACTTCAAGATTCTGACCGACTCACTCTGTATTTCTCTTTTATATTTTAACTCTATCCATGCTGTGCTACTTATGCACAGTGAGAAGCAGCTTTGTGACACTATCACAATGGTCCTACAGGGTGCAAATCCCTTACAACACAGGCCACCATGCCAAATCACTGTCATGGTTCCAGGTTTGAGCAATTTTCATTTAGGCTGGGCTGTTGGGATGGTGGAAATTAGAGTGCTACATATCCATCTATCAGTAGTTAAAAAGTGTGGTGTTGGAAAAGCACAGCTGGTCAGGCAGCATTTGAGGAGCAGGAGAGTCGATGTTTCGAGCATAAGCTCTTCATCAGGAATGTTGGGGGGCAAAATAGATAAATGGAAAGAGGTTGGGCTGGGGGTAAGGTAGTTAGGAATGCGATAGGTAGATGAAGATGGGGTTTGATGGTGATAGGTCGGAGGGGAAGGTGGAGTGGACAGGTGGGAAGGAAGATGGACAGGTAGGACAGTTCAAGAGGGCAGTTGGAGGGTTGGATCTGCGATAAGGTCAGGGGAGGGGAGATGAGGAAACTGGTGAAATCGACATTGATCACATGTGGTTGGAGGGTTCCAGGGTGGAAGATAAGGTGAACTTCCTCCAGGCGTTGGGTGGCTAGAATTTGGTGGAGGAGGAGTCCCAGGACTTGCATGTCCTTGGTGGAGTGGGAGGGGAAGTTGAAGTGTTTGGCCACAGGGTGGTGTGGTTGATCGGTTCACAAGTTGGTATCCTGCCTCTTCCACTGCCAAATTCTAGCCACCCAACGCCTGGAGGAATAACACTTCTTCTTCCACCTTCAGACCCACCAACCACTTGGCATCACCCTCTTGAACTGTCCTACCTGTCCATCTTCCTTCCCAACTACCTGTTCCATCCTCTGCTCCAAATTAGCAGCATCATTCCCCCACCTGATGGGATTGGCAGGTCGGCCTCTTGCTGATGCTGAAAACCAGCTGCTAATCAATTGACCACCTGAGCACCAGCCCACAATGGTCAGGGGTCTGCAACTACAGCCACAGCTCATCATGTTGTTTTTATCTCTCAGAGGGTTGTGAGTCCTTGGAATTGTCTTCCTCGAAAGGTGGCACATGCCAAATCTTTGATTACCAAAAGGGATGAAAAAGTATCGGGGACATGTGGGGATTGTAGAGTTGAGGTTAAAAACCAGATCAATCATGATCTCAATGAATGGTGGAGCAGGCTCTAAGGGCTAGTGATCGACTCTTCTTCCATTTTCAAGTGTTTGTGTCTTGCAGAGCTACCCCTCCATTAGGTTCGCCTGGCAACTGTGGTCTCTGCTTATCTTTAATCTTTAACATTCTCCGGACGATGCTGCCATTTTCAGGCAACCTCTTGATCCATCACCGTCGCCCCCTAAAGAAAACAAAGAACTGAGGATGCTGTAAACTAGAACCAAAAATAAAAATTTGGCAGCATTTGTGGAAATAAATTGGAGTTAACGTTTCTGGTCAAGTGACCCTTCCTGAGCTGCCAGACCTGCTGAGCTTTTCCAGCAATTTCTATTTTAATTCCAAAATACACTTTATTCATAAAAATACATACACTTGAACCAGACTATATTTACATGCATTTGAGACAGCAGGAGAGTCGATAGTGATCTTTCCCCACTGCGCCTTGGCAGCAGTTACCCCAAGCTTAAGTGCCTGTGGGGTTCCAACCTTGGGAGCCTGTCCACTGTTGGAAAAGGTTTTGAAGGAGACAATTTGATGACCCACCTTCTCAAACATTGCTTCCTGCATCGTAGTGACTGCATTTGTGCATTGCCTCCTGACAATGCAGGACCTGGTGGTAGATTATATCAGAGCTGAAAATGTGTTGCTGGAAAAGCGCAGCAGGTCAGGCAGCATCCAAGGAGCAGGAGAATCGACGTTTCGGGCATGAGCCCTTCTTCGGGAATCCCGAAACATCGACTCTCCTGTTCCTTGGACGCTGCCTGACCTGCTGCGCTTTTCCAGCAACACATTTTCAGCTCTGATCTCCAGCATCTGCAGTCCTCACTTTCTCCTAGTAGATTATATCAACCATGTTTGCTCTATCCCTTCTATTACTCCTTCAACTAATTTAATGTGTTCAGTTGGACGTACATTTATATTCATTTTTAATCACATTTTTCAGACACATTATGATGCAAGTCTGTGATTGGTGGAACTTAATCTTTGACCTGCTGGCACAGTGGTAAGGAAAATGTCACTGAGCACCCAGGCATCTATTGATATGTTGACTTTCACAAACCCAAGTTCTTTACAGTCAGTCCTTGAAATGTACAGTCACTGTACAGGAATTGCAGCAGTCAATTTTGCACACTGCAAACTTCCACATACAACTATGTGAAGACTTTGCATTCATGTAGGCTGTAGATATTGGTTGAGGAACACCAGGCGACCTCTCCTGCTGTTGTTCAGGTGTCATCCATCTTAGTGCCACAGGATTGTTTATATCTACCTGAGACACCAGACAAACCCTCAGTTTGACACTTGGTGTGAAAGGCAACACTCCCTTCATACTGTGTTGTATATATTTTAATCAACCTGCTCAGACATATGTCTGAAACAAGTCAGACTTGAACACAGGTGGCGTGGTTCACTATCACTGCATCATAAGAGCCCTCCAGCCTAGGTTATGGGCTTGAGCCTCTGGACTCGGCCTTGAATTCAGAGCCAAGAGTGCTATGGGTGGCAGTTAATTACACTGAAGCTTCTTATTAGTTTTCTCCCTTCCTGTTTCTGAAACACTTGAAACCTTGGAATCACAGTCATGTGCGCATTATCTACATCACAGTGAAACATGTCCTCATTTGAAATCCATACTTATTACATTCCAGATACAGAGTCAACAGCCAGTCCCTCGGAGAAGCAATCATCTTCATATTTCTCTCACTCTAGTCTCCAACTGAGGTCAGGTCTTAGACTGCTGATTGGCAGGACTCATTACAGCTTAGCAATGGAATTCAGCAACTACTTTATGGTCTTGTTCAGCTTCATTTTGAGTAATGCATGAAGGGCTGAATCATACATTTTTATTGGCTGAGTGTACATTGAGTTACTAAGAGGGATTCTTGCCATGTGGTCCAGTGACATTTTTTGCCCTATTTTCAAACTCTCTTCACCACCACACACCTATGGTATCCCTCATGTCCACATCTATCCCCATCTGAACAAACACCATTCCCAGAACAACTTGCCACTCGTTAGCCAAAAGACCAGCATCCCTTGCATCTGTGTCATCTTTAAAAAATGGCTGTGGGGCTGACAAATGTTGCCAATCCAGCATTGCACCTCACCAGCAGCTTAACGGCACAGCATACGGCTGACACTTCCTCACACATGGAACCCCATTGTCTCAGACTAGTCACTGTTTTACCACCAGGCCACACACTTTACCTGACGCGAGATACATCCTGTCTAAAGACCCTGTCTGAGTGCCCAGTGGTCACTTGTACCTTATCATTGTCCTGTCAGGGAACATCACAATTAGGCAAACATTCCAGCATGTCCAAACTTGAGCTTTTGTCACCCACCAGCAAAAGGGAATACAAGTGAAATAAGTACAAGCCGAAGTTTGCACCCACAATGCATCCTGACCTCAACAATCTGTGACAGTCTTCAGCACCCAGCTCTCATCTGCCGGAACTGGGAGTTAATTAGATCCTGTCTGCCCTGTAACGCCCACTGAAGTAGTCTCTGTCAAAGATTTGTCCCACTCAATGCCTCTGTCCTCTTTCTTAGGTGATTGCTCCCATTCCCCTTGGCATTTATCACATCAATATTTTGCTTGGTCCAATTGTGCAGAGTGCAGCAAGCCAGGATGGTGCAGTACATACCATCTGAAATATATCGAAGGGTCACTCCAAATTGTGGAAGTGCACTTTCCCCAGCTGATAGTCTGCTCTACCATGGCCTTGATCACAGCAACTTATGGAATGGTCCACACCAGTTGAGTGAACAGCACATAAGATCCAAAAGGGAGTGTCTGCTTATTCTGACCACCTTCTCATCCCAGACCCACCTCGACCATTATTCTACCTTTCATTACATTCACTCGAGTCCACTGCCATACTTCCATTGTCCATTGTATGGCATTGGTATACCTCCATGGTTCACGATATAGCAATGTTCCCCTTGGCCCACTTCCCCGTTGGAAGTTCCACAAGTGATGGGGTGCTTTTGGGCAGCATTCACCTCCTTTTGAAGTTACTGTTGTTTAACAGCTGCATCATGGAGATGGCAATGCCAGTTCAGCAATGGTGCAATCCTCCTTTGACCAACATTTATTACACAAGAGCATTCACTTCTCATGCATTGCATATTTGGCCCTTCAATGTCCTAACTTTCAGAGACATGGACTCTGTGCTTTCATCCATCAAAGTGACACTGACCCCACCTAGCATTTTTTCATTTGCATTGCACATCTAGAGAACAGCAGATGATGGTGGGGAATGCAACTTGCAGAGGATGCAATAGGAACCAGGCCCCACCTAGTTGTCAGGTATTCTCCCTCACACCCCCACTCAGAGCATTCATGCTTCCTTTTATCTCACACACCCTTGAAAGCCCATTTTAATCACAGCCCCTGCTGGAAACCTACCACATTAAACTTTGGCTCCAACTGTCCTTTCTGCCCCCCAAACCAGAAATCACACCTTAACTATGTCCCCCCTTGCAGTACATGGTCGTGGTCACTCCCAATAATGCCCCCTCCCATAGCATACTATACCATCCGATTCCCCTCACATTGCCTCTAAACCTTCTGCACCTCTCCTTAAATCTAACCCTCGGAGGAAACATTATTGGGGAAACATTTCTTCCTGTCGACCCTATCCATGCTACTCACGATTTCATGCATCTCAATCATGTCCCCTCTCAGTCTTCTCTGCTCCATGGAAAACAATTCCAGTCTGTCCAATCTTTCTTCATAACAAAAACTCTCCAACCCAGGCAACATCCTGATAAGTCACCTCTGTACCCTCTCCAGTGCAAACACATGTTTGATGCTTGGGTTCTCCCCATCCCAGAAAGATTCCTACTCACAATGATGACAAGCAACCTGTGCATCTGCACAGTATAGCATTACCGATAGCCTTTTGCCCTGGCTGAAATGCCAATGAGCCAACAATTTTGACATGGCAATACAAGACAGGGCAAAGATGCTACTAGCATTCAGGCATGCACTAAGTAAGTGATGAGAGAAGATTATGGTGTTCTGGTTTAATCTGTGAGTTTGGATACCTGTCCCTACAATAACCTTTCAATGTCTGTCACTGGTACCTTCTGCAATGTAAGTCTGCACTACCTAGGTGGCCCACAGGTGGATCACAGAAATGCCATGAGGAATTGGCACATGCTGAATGCCAATGTCCATGGATGAGGTGTGTGCATAGCTGGGTCCCATGGATCATGACTGAGATGCCATTTGGTGTTGATGAGCATGGAGGCAGTACATCTGGCTGTTTGTAAAACATTTCTGGGTGCACATTGGTTAGAGACAGAAAATTGTTAGGAGTCAAATTGAAGGCTGACGTCGGAGTTGGCAATATCAATACCCAGACTGATTTGAAGAGTTTTCATTAGTATGATTTTGTGCATGAGCAGATGTGCTCCATTTAGCGATGATGTTGACCACAAATATAATTGTAAACAAAACGATATGTTAGACAAAGATCACTCCAGATAAGGACCCTGTCATGTTTCATTATGACTCCAAATTGGAAGGTAGGGGGATTAAGAGACAAGAGAAATGGAGTGCTCTTAATGTTGCCTCTGCCCTTGTTGTTGAGGCCTATCCTCAAGCTCTCTGCAGACCCACCTCATCTCCCCTTCTGTCATCACTCACCAATGTCTGACTATTCCTCAAAATGAAGGCCTGAGGTAGGTGTGATACCAGCAGCATCCGCTGCCACGTTGCTGGTGCTGCTGAGCACTGCTGAGGAAGTTGCTGGTCTCTAATGATGTCTCGGAGCCTTGATCCTGGGGACAGGCTCAACATTGGCCTGTCAACTGCCTGAATGGCACAAGATAAGGTGAGGCCTCTTGAAAAGAGATGACACAGGGAGTCACGAGTGTCTAGCCATTCATTGAATCCAACTGTCACTTCCACTAGATTCTGTCCAGAGGACTAAATTTACCAAAAATCAACTTCAGGGTCAGTTTTGGAGACTTTCATGGAAGGTCTTTTTATTTTAGGAAAATTTCTCTGTGAAGCTTAGTGAGTTTTCTTACGGTATCATCTGAGTGTCACCTCATTAACCATGCCCCATGTCCCTGTGGTTCATACAATTCTCCCAATCACCATAAGCAGAGGTTCTCACCACTGCTGGGATTCCTGATAACAGGGCCATTGTGGGAACCCAGCCCTGCACCATCCACGAAGTGGCAGTCTGGTGGTAACCTTTAACCATTCCCATTGTGGGACACCACAAAACCAATGCTTCGCAGGGCAAGTAGATGGAATGGCTGATTATTCATTACGCACACAACTGCACATTCCTACATTTATCACTATTTAAGCACTAAGCCAAGCACGTATGATTGAAGCCTTTTATATTTTAAATGACTACACTGTGATATGGCCCTCTCAATGCATCATGCATCAGCCTGCACCAAAACTGTCCATCACTCATCCAGAGAAAATGGCATCAAGGACAAAAGACTTTGGCTCCAAATTTGGGGGCCACTTCATGGGGAAGGTGTTCTGGATCCACTGGAGATTGCTGCAGGTCTTGGACTTGCTGGCACATATGTTCCTGTTCTCTTTCTCCACCCCTTCACTGCATCACAGCAATAGTGACATTAAGCCCCGAATGTGGCTGGATCCACCAGTTACACATAATGAAGCTGTGCTTAGAGCAGAAATAGAACAGGTCCTTTGCAATAATAGTTGGCAATATTTGCATCACCCACAAATTATGGCTTAACACAATCCTCCATACACTGGGACATGGAGGAGTTCAGCAACAAGGGAATCAGAAAGCCCGCATAATGCACTCTCACATTAGACCTTATTCCACTGAATGCTGCACTAGTCATAGAATCATAAAGATGTACAGCATGGAAACAGACCCTTCAGTCCAAATCGTCCATGCCAGCCAGATATCCCAACCTAATCTAGTCCCATTTGCCAGCACTTGGCCCATATCCCTCCAAATCCTTCCTATTCATGTTGCAAAGAGACAGTAGGAGACTATAAGTGTTGCATGATTGCTATGATCTTGAGCTGTAAGACCCACAAAACCCAAGAAAGGCATCATTGCATGTAACAGCATGTTGCAGAACACCTACAGTTCAAGGTGAGAGGGAATCAGTTCTGTATAGCTTGCGAGATCTTGCAATATTATTGTGCTTTGTGGCCCCAAAGTGTCACTGTTGTCGTCCCTGGGAGTATTACTGCTTCACAGAAATCTGCAACAACCAATATGGTTAAAATTGCTTGTGACCAGCATTTGCACCCCACTCTCACATGCACAATGTTCTGAATATAGATTTAAATGTGTGCTTTGCAAGTGGTGGCACGCTGGCTCAGCGGTTAGCACTGCTGCCTCACAGCGCCAGGAACCTGGGTTCAATTCCCAGCCTCGGGCAATTGTCTGTATAGAGTTTGCTCATTCTCCCAGTGTCTGCATGGGTTTGCTCTGGCTTCCTCCCACAATCCAAACACGCGCAGGCCAGGTGAATTGGCTATGCTAAATTGCCCATAGTGTTCCGGGACGTTTCGGTTAGGTGCCTTAGTGAGGGATAAATGTAGAGTAATAGCGTAGGGGAATGGGTCTGGGTGGGATACTGTTCAGAGAGTTGGTGTGGACTTGTTGGGCCAAAGGGTCTGTTTCCACACTGTAGGGATTCTATTCTATGAGATTTACACATGGGGGCTCAGTAGTTAGCATTGCTTCCTCGCAGCAGAGATCCATTTCAATTTCAGCCTTTGGCTATAGTCTGTGTGGAGTTTGTACATTCTACCGGTGTCTGTATGGGTTTCCTCCTGGTGTTCTGGCTTCCTCCCACTTTCCAAAGTTGTGCAAGTTATATTGGCAATGCTGAATTGCTCTGTTGCATGCAGGCTCGGTAGGTTAACGATGGTAAATGTTGGGTTATGGGAATAGGGTAGGATAAACTACCTCTTTGGAGCATCGGTGCAGACTTGATGGAGCAAACGGCTTCTCCCTCCATTGCAGGGATTCTATGATAGATGCTATTACCCCTTGGAGGGTCTCCCATTGTACACAAGTAAAGCTTGTGTTTTGGAACAGGAAGAAAAAAAGACTCCATTTGCTCCAAGTATAATTGTAGCCATTTTCTATGTGCACTTCACATGTTGGATTGTGAATATGATGGGAAACACATGTAGCAGTAGGCACCATGAATCACCACAGGCTCAGCCTGGTAACCAAGGGACTCCTTAGAACTTTCAGGTTCCTTTCTTTCCAGGACTCCTTGTTCAGCTCATCACAACCTGATCCACCCACATGTTCCCACACACCACCTATAATTTCAGTTCTCATCCTTACTCTCAAGACCATCCCCATCCAGTTTTATCCTGTCCACTATTGGGAAACATAGTCTTCCCATCAAGACCACAGTGGGGGTGACCACGCACAATCCCACCTCCCATAGTAAGCCATATCCCCTTACCTCCCTCAGTTGTCAAATTTCTAACTTACCCATCCTTTCCCCATGCGTCACAGGTTGGTAACTTGCATCCTCATCTTTGAACTTGCCAAATTCTGTACCAGATCAGTGGCCTGATAACATCCTCTATCTTCCATTCTGCTTACCCCAGCAGCTGGCCATGGCCCACGTCACTAACCGACATGAGCAGACAACTCTGCCTGAGGGGTGACTGGACTGACAGTGGCCATTCTGTACTGAGTACTGTACTGAACCAGACCCCTGACCCTGACAACCTCAAGCAGATGACTGACCATGAACCGATATCAGATGCTGACAGTGACAGGATTGAGGACCATTCCCCTTTATCTTTGAAACATGGCCATTTAGTTAACACGCATGCCATATACCACATGGGCCTGCTGACATATGGCTGTTGGCAGGAGATAAATAAAACTTAATTCCATCCAGCAACAGGTCTACCCTCTTGATCGATGACTAGTGACGACCATGACAGGACTTCAGACTTTGGTCTGTGCTAAGCAGCATGGCAAGGCAGAAATACTGTGAGCCAAGACGGTATGTAAGCAATATAGTCAAGAAACTTAATTGAAAGGCAGAAATTAATTTTATTTGGTAAAAACATGAAGGCATAAAATTGATGTTGAGATTGCAGAAGACAGTATTTGCCTGGTCATAAAAGGATCACTTGATTGAATTTGCTCACTTTTTTTTATTTCTATCAGTTGCATATGATTAAATATATGTAAATGGGTAGATCTTTTGTCAGAACATAATGAAAGCAAGTGGTTCAAGGTTTTTAATGGCATTGAAGACTTGGCACATAAACACGCAAAGACATTTATAGTAAGTCATTAGAGAATGGAAAAGAAGCAAATGAGATATTTATAACATTCACAAAATATTTGTAGCTTGCGTCCTGGCTCATTGAATAAATGTTGGTATCTGATCTCTTAAGATGGTCAGATTTGATTATAATGGAGGTAACTGCTATTGAAAGAAACTTCATTGCAGCCATCTCCAGTCAAAAAAGTGTACAAAATATAATTGGCTCAATTCAACAATGCAACATCAATCTCCTACTGAGACAAACACAACATATAAAAGAGTGAAATTTTAAATCATCTCTCTTGATCACATTATTCTTGATACCCATGGAGGATATAGATATAATAGACATAATTTTGGGAGGAAAAAAAAACTAGCAATAAAAATAAATATTTACACATATAGATGCTGCTACACAATTTGATTTGTACACTAGCTGCAGTGAAGACTTAATCTACATTTACAGTTGTGCAGTTTCAAAGCTACAACCCCACGCATTCCTCAAGAAAATATGTCATGCAGAGAAGGCACCTTGTTATTTACAGAACGCAGTACAAAAAATTAAAGGTAAGCTGTAAAAATAAACACTAACCATTATTAAATGTATGTACATACACTATCATTACTTCTCATTTAGTTTGTCACTAATGTCCACTTTCAACATCAGGTGGAATGTCACGCAAATGCAGTCTCCTTGTCAGGTGAGTGCTTCGGCCCTTCTTTATCCATCCTATTTTGGATTTCCAAGTGACAATTTCTGTTCGTGTATATGGTGGCTGATTGACCCCCCATCAAATCAAGAGAGAGCAGTTCAAGGGCACCAATACCTTGGAGTGGAATCTGACTTCTTCACTGGGTCGGTAAGAAGGTCCATGGCACATTTTGTTCAGAGCTGATAAAACAAGATATAATGACTTAACAGAAATGAAGAAATGTATGAACAATTCAACTGGAGCACTTCCTGCCTCAAAAATATTGCAATGCAGCCACGGAACATAGAGACAGGAGAAGGTTTTTTTTAAAAAATTAGATGCTAATGAAAAAGCTCAGCAGGCCTGGTAGTATCTGTGGAGAGAAAACAGGGTTAACGTTTCAGGTTCAGTGATCTTTTTTCAGAAGTTCTCCCATTTCCCCTTGAACTCCCAGTTCTGAAGGAGGGTCACTGGTTTCAAAAATATTGACTCTGCTTTCTCTCTACCGATGCTGCCAGACCTGCTGAGGTATTCCTCAATTTCTGATTTCCAGCTTCTGCAGTTCTTTGTTTTTTTTTTAAAACTGGAGAAGGTTATTCAGTCACTCGAGTATGTCTGCCAATCAATTTTGGTCATGGCTTATTAAAATGTCAACCCCGTGTAACCCACTTTGGATCCATATCATATAGTTCATTTGCCTCACTAATATCTATTGATTACAGCCATGAAATTTCCAAGTGATATCAAGCAACCATTGCACTCTGGGAAGAGAGTATTCCAGATTTCTAGCACCTTGTAAATGAGGAAATGTCTCCTGGCAGCATTCCTGAATGGCCTAGCCTGAATTTTACATTATGTCCCTTTGAGTGGGACTGTGTTGCGATATAGATGTTACAGAAAAGTCCTGAATAAATTATAAGTTGAATTGTAATTTCAACTTCTCTTTGTAATCTTGCAAGCTTCTTAGTTTAGCAACCATTTGAAGTTAAGAGGAGGGAATTATAATTCTCAGAAAGCTAGCATTCTGCGTTAAAATAGAAGAAGAAACCTCGTCATTTGTGCCATCCACTGAAGGGAATTGTTCCCATCAGAGGCCAGCAGGATCCTTATATATGCAATTCAAGTCCATACAACACCCTTGGATATGACTCTCATTCCAACATGAAGGAGGATCTTGGACTAAAGTCTTTGGGAAAAGGAACAAACAGAGAAAAAATCCTTGCATTAAGTTTAATTATTTCCTTTAAGAGGCCTCTATTGGGAGTGTAAGCTCCTTATCCTCTCCTCTTCTCCATTTGACGAATAACTTCTCAGTTAGAACATATTTTAATGTAAAATGTTTGTTCCATAATCAAATTTATATCAAGGAAACAGGCCATTCAACCCAAATATATCAATGTTTATGCTCTATGTGTGATTCTGCCAATGTTATTTCACCCAACCCATCAATATACCTACCTTTGCATTCTTTTCTTCTTAATGTGTTTACCTAGCCTTTGCTTATCTAGTGTTAACATCAAGCATCCTAGCATCATTCATTACAGGCCTCAACTATTACTTCTTGTAGGTCACATACACTCAAAAAGGTGGTTTCCCTGATTTTCTTTCAGGTTTATTAATAACTATTTTCTATTTATGGTCTTTGGTTTTACATTGCCCAGAAGGAGAAAGACATTCTCTGCATCTATCTTAGCAAACTGCTTCATATTCCCTCAAACTTCTCTTTTCTAGAGAAGAGAACACTAAACTTTCCTGACAGTTACAATCTCTCGATTTTGGCATCATTCTTGTAAATCTTTGTTGCACCCTCCTCCTAAAAAGTTCTGATAAAATGGAGATCATTGTCCACATTACTCCAGTGCAGTCTAACTAAGGTTCTATACCATTTAAATCAATTTTCTGTTCTTAAAATTAATTCTTCCAGAAATAAATACCAGAGCTTTGATTGCTGCTGTTCGTAGTTAGGTATGGACACTGGGAAGGAAAATCTAATGTAAAAGCAACAAAACAAAAACAATAAGTGCTAGTTATCCATAATAAATGTACACAAGGGATTAGTCAGAATCTGATTGTGCATGCACGTCATCAGATAAAGAGCAATTTATCACAGAAACAAATTTCCCACCAAACAATTGTAGAGACAGATAATTCTGACATATTTTATATTACACTTGTCTCTCACTGAGAAATAAAAAATTGCAGCAGTAAGAATTTGTGACAATAAAAATGGATTGAATAAGTTTGACCAAAACAAACCAAAGAAAGGGTTGACAATTAAAAGGCAACAAACATCTTATGAAAGTGCCAAAAAGGAGGAAAACACAAGTTGGATGATTTTATTGGAAGTATAGTCTAAAGTAACTAATTTATGAAAATATTTTGTGTCCAGTAAAGTTGCACTAAGCTTCTTTGACGAACACAGAAGATGTTGGAGAAACTCAGCAGGTCTGGCAGCATTTGTGAAGACAGGGAACAGGGTTAACACTTCAAGTCTGATATGACTCTTAGCGGCTCAGAGGTTTCATAGCGCCAGGGACCTGGGTTCGATTCCAGCCTTGGGCGATTCTCTGTGTGGAGTTTGCACATTCTCCCCGTGTCTGCATGGGAGACATCTAAAGTCCGGATGCACTGGTTTCCTTCCACAATGCAGGTTAGGTGAATTGGCCATGCTAAAAATTGCCCATAGTGTTCAGGGATGAGTATGTTAGGTGCATTGGTCAGCGGTAAATATAGGATGATAGGGGCAGGGAATGGGTCTGGGTGGGTTCTTCTTCAGAGTGTCAGTGCGGACTTATTGGGCCGAAGGATCTGTTTCCACACTGTAAGGATTCTACGATCCATTGCAACTCATTCAGTTATTTGAAGTAATTATATAATTTATATAAGTAATCTCCACAATCCTATAATATTTTATCAGGTATAACTCAATTCTCTTTGGAAGATTTCACTTGGTGCATTCCAGTTCTCAATAACACATTGCATTAAAAAAAAATCCTTGTTTCACTTTTTTGTCAATTATTTTGAATGTGACACATGCTCTGGTTAATGATTTCCCTGCCTTTGAAAACTATTTCTGCTCATCAATGCATCTAAACTCCTAATGTAAGTGAACACTTCTACTAAATTTTCTCATTATCCTCTTTACTCTAAGGATCAGAATTTCAGCTTCTCTGGACTCCACAGAAAACTCAAACTCCTCATTCTTTCTCAAATCAAAACTGAAATTGCTGGAAAAGCTCAGCATGTCTGGCAGCATCTGTGGAGAGAAATCAGGAGTTAATGTTTCGAGTTGTGAGACCCTTCCTCAGAACTGCCATAGCATCAGTTGAGGAAGGGTCACTGGACCTGAAACGTTAACTCTGATTACACTCCACAGATGCTGCCAGACCTGTTGAACTTTATCAGCAATTTCTGTTTTTGTTTCTGATTTCCAGTATCTGCAATTCTTTTGGTTTTCCTCATCCTTTTTATGTTTGTAGTCAACCTCCATTTCAACGTCCTGATGTGATTTCCAACGTGTGTCACTCACTATTGAACAGAAGTTTTTGACTGAAACTCGCTTACGTTATTACCACAATCAATTATAAAGCTTTCGAATAATTTCTTTGCTTCTTTTTTATTTATCAAGTGAATCTTAAAATTTCAGAAATAATCTTATTCTTAAATCAAAATTACTAAAGGTATTTATATCAACAAAATTAAACATTTGATGCTGCCAGATAAAGATAGCTATACCGAAAGGAAGATAATTTCAGATTATACCAGGGATCCCAATCACCTATATAGACAAAATGCTGTTAATAGTTAATAGCTACCAGCCACAATAAAGCACCGTGATTAATAGCACCATTCAAAACATGCTAATCACCTGTTATTGTTCCTGTTAACGACTGCTGTTTAGTTAAATCACCACTAATCCCTGTTTAAATTATTAGTCTGATTAATCCTTCACGAGGTTTTAATTTATAAAGACTAGTTACTTACTGAACTATCTCTGCAAATACTTGCAGTTCAAACCAGTGTTGAGAGGCCAATTGTTACATGTGAGGGGTTACTCTGCCAAGACAGTGAAGGAAAGGAACCAAATTAAAACCACTACCGAGTAGATGCTCAGAGCAAACACTTGCCCCACTGATGGGATAGAGCTGAACAACACACAGAGCAATATCAAACAGTGCGTGTGTTCTTAAACGTTAACACATTTCAACCAGCTCATAGTGTTGTAGACCACGGATAGCACGGTGGCTCAGTAATTAGCACTGCTGCCTCACTGCACCAGGAACCGAGGTTTGATTCCAGCCTTGTTTGCCCGACAGTGCGCATGTTCTCCCCGTGTCTGCATGAGTTTCTGCCAGGTGCTCCAGTTTCCTCACTCAGTTCAAAGATGTACATATTAGGTGGATGAATTTCCCTGTAGTGTCCAAGAGTTTGCAGCCTTGGTAAGCGTGGGGGTCACAGAGATGAAATGGGTCTAGTAAGGATGCTCTTCAGAGTGTTAATGCAGACTCGATGGGCTGAATGGCCTCTTTCTGCACTACAGGGATTCCAGGAGCGAGAACGGGCAGGCCACCAGGATTTGGGATAATAGGATCAAATGGGAAAGAGTACCTTTCAAATTTTTGCTTGACTAAACATTTTACCATGTCCAATGACACATCAAAAGTCAAAAAAAGGTTTTAAAAAAAAGGGGGAATTCGAAACGGTAGATGAAAAGAAAAAGAATGAGGCAGAGCATTTAGTCAATGGATAAGCTGAAAGAGAAGGAAAACAAGGAATAGAAACAGATTGAAACACTAAGGAAGAAGGAGAAAAGCAAGCGATGAAGTCCAAGAAGAGGAGAAAATAAGAAAAAAGGAGGAACAGGCAAACAAGGTTAAAAAGGAAAGAGATTTAGAGAATGAAATAAAGGGGAAGAAAAATGAGGAGGAAAATAAGAAAGAGGAAAATGCTCTTTAGAGCAGGGCTTTTGAATGGTGGTGTCTCCCGTTCATTACTGCTGAAGAATTGGTGGAGAATTGATCACCTCTGACCAGGGCAGCCATACAGCCATTTGATGCTCCAAGGAACATTAATTGGTTGAAGATGAGCCTTCTGTTCTTCAATCACTGTTGTACATTGGAAATTGTACTGCAGAGCTTGTTTACTTAAGATGACAATACACCCATGTACTGCTATATGGATTCTAGAAGAAACTAAAGGAATCCATTGTTTTAACAGCACATGCTGTTCAGATTCTGGGTACCTCTTACTAAATATCTTAATGTTTCTCCTCACAAGTTTCACACTTAGGTGTCCAGTGGCAGCAGTGGCCAAGACTGGGACTATAAGCAGCACCAAGTTTCTAAGCTCTGGAGTGCAAGCTCAGCTAAGTGTGATAAGGAGTGCATGGCATCTGACAGTATGGAGGAGAGGAGAGGCCCAGGAGGATGGAGACAAAGTTTGAGCATCTTGATTGAGAATCTGGGGAGGGAGGGAGCACCAATGAGAGGTGTAACATGATGGGAAGAATGTCTTATGTTGAATGAGCCTCTTGAGTTAAGTGCCCCCATTTCCCTGACCAAGGCATAAGCAAAGTGACCCACTGGGCTCCCCCACTGCTCTTGAATGCCTTGGATCAGCCTCAAAACTGGCCACATTAGTGATCTCACTGGGACAAAGCTCAGTGGATTTCCTGAGGCCTTGCTCTTCCCCCAACACCATTTTGGACAGGTTGGAAGGGAGTTTGAGAGAGGGTAGCAGGAAGGCCACCTTATAGATGCATCAGAGAACAAGTTACTGTCCTTGATGTTTATCACCCATCATTCAGCAGATGTGAGCTTCACTGGCTGGGATAGCATTTATTGTTCATAACTAATTGCCTTTGAGAAGGTGGTAATGAGCTACATTCTTGAATCTTAAAGCCCACATGATGCTAGTTCAGCCAAAATGCTGTAGGAAGGAATTCAAGGATTGTGACCTTGTGACAGGGAAGGACCGCAATATTTTTCCAAGACAGGATGGTGAGCAGCTTAAAAGTAAAATTGGCACCTTTGTTTTCAAACAATGACGTCACTTTCCGCTTAGTTCAAACTGTCCCATTTTGCCAAGTCTAATAAACACCCAGGAGCTGGGATCTGAGCTTGAGTTCTGAAATTTGTTTTGCAGGTAATTAGAATTAATTAAAGATTGGAATTAATCCTGATCATGAGGTGGAGAAAGGAAGCAGTTATTTTCCAAAAGTCCAGTCAACAACTGCACTGTTCTGCCCGAAGCAAATTGGCAATGATCCTGATATAATTCAGCTGGAGTTTGTAAGGAAGGAATGCTTCCTTTGTTTTAGTTAACCTTAGAATTCCTTTCCAATGTCTTTGTATCCATCACTTCTAACATTGCCAAATATTCCTGATTCACCAGAGAGCCCCATTCATTGTAGAGAGTAGAATGGTAGTGTGAGGAAAACTGAATTTAAATTATGAGTGTTTAAAAGCATTGCTTGTATCGCAGGACGAGTGTGTGAATTGTGGTTGTTGCATTTCTTCCACATGTACCCTACATAAGTCAAAGCACACATACTTACTGCTGTGATGTACTGGTTCTTTACTGGCTTAGCCCTTTGCAGCCGTGGGGAAGGATTTAGGGAAACATAATGACATGATGTCTTAGAGTCAGGATGTGAAGTGTCGTCAGGAAATGTCTCTGAGGAAAGCTGGGACACACAGTTGAGAGTTGAGCCACTGACGCTCTCCGCTGAAGTACATTGTGAAGAGGTCTCCGAACTCTCTGTGACTGGGACAAAAATAAAATTTGGAATCCCATTTGGTTTGATACCATGCGCTCAAGACAATTGTCAATAACAAACAGTGCAGGATGTGGAGGGGTTTCGAGATGGGAATAGGATAGGAATATAATTTCTTTTGCAACTATCAAAAGTTTTTAAACCCATTTTCTTCGATTTCTTAAAGTTTTGTATCACCAATTCAAAAAGCAATTGTTCTACTCCACAAATCAATAATGGGATTTTATACTGAAATACAAGATGAATTTTCCACATTGCAACAGTGACTTTACTGCAAGCCTACATCCTGAGATTCGAATGTTCTGAGGTCATGAATGATCAAAGCCATTCTTTTCTTATTATTTTTATCTTAACCATACATCTGCCATAAGTCATCCAGAATTCACAGCATTCATTAATTGTAACCACGCTGAGCAAGATTAAGAGAATTGCTTTGTTTGACATACAGGAGGAAGGCTAATCCCAACACGGGGCTTGTTTCAGTCAAATTGAAGGTTAAACAGAGATTACGACTGAGTCTTGACCAGAAACAGCCTCCTGTGATTAATGGGGTTGGGGGATCAAGGGCTTGAGAGGTAACAATGTGCTCCTGAGAGGCAGGTTGCAGTTTAATTATTATAATGACACAGGTAGAATTAGCTTGATCCACAATTTCTAACTGCACTGTGACTGACCTAGCTTCCCAGGTTGCTGATGGCTACTGGGTCTAAGAGCTTTACCACTTAGTTGCTGGATTCCACATGTCAGCCTCATCAGCTAACAATCCCCTCCTCAACAATCTAATACTGACCCCCAAATTCTCTGAGCTCTCTGCCCACCCCAAACTTCCCTATGAAGCCCTCAACCTCCTGCACACACATCACTCCATCACCCCTGTCTCCAATCTCCCTGACCTCCAAAAGCTCATCTTCCCAAGCCTCTACCCCCTCAGTTTACTGCCTACCACTGATCTTTCAGGCTCTCAATTTTCTCTACAAACCAGCTCCCACTCTCACCCCAGCTCTCACCACTCTCCAGATCCCAGCATCCTTCTAACTCAAACTCCAGTCCACAACATTGAGAGCCCTTTTTTTCCGAGCCAGTTTTATGACCTGCTGTTCACAATCATACAATTGTCTAATTTCTTCCCCAGCTCACTACAAACTGTGACAATAGAGATTCTTGCTATTTTGCAGAAACATGTCAAATATCGAACAATGTAATGCAATTCCATTACAAATTAGACTTGATGTCTAAAATCGATATATGTCAAATTAAACATGGATGGGATTTCATGAGACGCCAGAGGTTCAACCAAGCAGATGATTCGATACTTGGAAAGACTCACTCATTGATGGTTGACTTCCAATCTCTTGCTCCACTTCATCTTCTTCGATGCAGGTTCCAATGTCATATGACCATTGGTTGAAAGGTGTCCAATGAGGATTGGAATGCGTTGGACTTGAGTACATGTGAAGGTTAAGAGTTCCCAGTATGGAGGATGATGACTGACTGCTGGAAGAGGAGGTGCTGCTGTTGGAGATAGTCGAATGAGGCCTCTTGAAGGACGTGGAATGGTCAAACGAAGACACGGCGATGGAGGCTCGTGTTCTGGATTCTAATGCGACATGAATTGAAAAGTGTTTTAAAAAAGAATACAGTCCTTAGCTTAAGCGTAGTGGAGACCATGGAATTAGATAACCTTACTGCAGCATAATGAAGGTCATACCACAGAAATTCCATTGTATATAGACACAAGCATAATCATCTTTGTGTTCAATCATTCATCATCACTGAGAGATGGTAGAAACTGTCCAAACTAAAAAGGAGAAAGCTTGATTGTTATTTTTGGACCTAAGCAAGTTTCACATTGAATGAACAAAAATACTAAATCCCACCGCCGATGAATTCAAATCGCCAACAGCATCGTATTTACTGCATAAGCTCACATCCAGCCTAGCCAGGACGGTGAGAAGTAAAATCAAAATGATGGAGAGCTTTTCTGGTGTGAACATCATTTTCTCAGGTTTAGAAATCCACAACAGGGCTTCATTCGTTTAGAATTAAGCACTGGGGAGAGATGTGAGGACACATCTCCTTCAATGGTGATTTGGTGGGAAAGTGAAATACTTTGTCAAAGGCAGAGCCTGAAGCTGAAATCATTGCAGATTTTAAAGAAGAAATGGAGGACAATTTGAAGCAATGGAAGACACTGGGCTACAAGGTGACTGTGTTGCTCCAACAAACAGTCAGCACAGATGTGAATTGCTGAATTGCCTCTTTTCATGCTGAAGATCTGGTTAATGAAAATGACCTTTTTTTATTTCTCGTAACTTGGTAACCAAGTCACCCTGCTCATCATGAGATCACAGTGACAACAAACTGATATTTCCACTTTGTAGCAGCTCGCTCTGTTCACATTTTAAAGGGAATTCATTCACAGCATGTGGGCACTGCTGACTCTGCCAGCATTTGTTTGCATTACACTTCACCCATCAACAGGGGGCAGTAAACTGGCTCATAAGGCTGTCTATCTCTGCCAATGGCTATGAAGGAGAGAACTGAATTGCATGAAGGTTATCATCCTTCCATCTGAGAGACCCCTTTCCATGGCAACACAATTGAAAAATAAATTCAAGACATTAGGGTTATTTTTAAATATAGCAGTGGCTCACCATGTGTGTTTGTGTTCATTGAACTGAAAGATACTAAGCAAAGGGGACTGGAGAAAGAACAAACATTTTATATCAGGCTTCATTAGGGTCAGATCAAGATTCTTGGTCTACAGAATCTATGCTGCTCCAGTCAGAAAAGGGGCTTCCATTTAAACTCATTATAAAGACAAATGGTTGTGCCCAGGTACGGGAACCAAATATCGAAAATGCTGCCTGAAAAGTATTGGGTTAATGGATCCTCGGAGATACATCAATCGGGGAATTGAGAGGCTCTATCTATTCTTAGCAGTCAGGACTCCAAGCACAGTTTATCACCATCCTCTCAGTTTATTGTAACTTAAAGGCATCCATATTGCAGAAGTCTCAAGTTGGAAATCAAGCATCATCCTAGTTAATTAATCTTACTTACCCGTACCCTTCATGATGTAGTCAATCGCCCGGTCACTAATGGCAGCTTCACTAGGCTTGATGTCCATAAATGGCTTATTCCCTATTCCCATGGACACCATCTCCTGCATTCTCAGCTCTGCAACAAAGTGTTTACTGGTCAAAATCCAGGAAGGAGATTATTCACCCTTTGAATTTTTATCCTTCAGAGAAGTACATGAGGTTGCCATCTTAGTCATTACCTAAAATGCAAAAGACTAATCTCTCCCTACTTATTTCCACAGAACTGATCATACTGGCATTTCAATACATGCTCACAATGAGGGAGCATTAACGAAAGAAAACATTAGTGGTAAACCTTCTCATCCTACTGCGAGTCCAAATGTTTTAGTGTTTCTCAAATATATCACCCAAATTGGCATTCCTCATGTGTCAGACTGGGATGGATAGTGAGCAGGCTGTTCCACTATAGTGGCTTCACAGACAAACCCATTACTAGTTTCAGCAAGTCTACAAACATAAGAAGCCTCACTTTTCATTAGGGTAAGGGGGATACTGGAAGAGAGGTCAGGGATTCTGGGTAATAGTAAAAGCATGGTTCAATTGCTTTTCTATGGGTCAGGGACTAACAGATGTTAACTAGGCAGTACCCTGACTGCTGTGATCAGATGACTCCAGATCAGAGATTGAATCTGGAAACCTCTTGGGATGTATAGCTCAGTACCACATATGTGGGCTCAATTATTTCAATGGATATTCTAGATGCTGTCTAAGATCAGGTTTTTTTCTCATAATACCATGTTATTTGTTTTGTTGAAACTTTTTGTGGGTGGCACAGTGGTTAGCACTGCTGCCTCACAGCGCCTGAGACCCGGGTTCAATTCCCAACTCAGGCGACAGACTGTGTGGAGTTTGCACGTTCTCCCCGTGTCTGTGTGGGTTTCCTCCGGGTGCTCCAGTTTCCTCCCACATTCCAAAGATGTGCGGGTCAGGTGAATTGGCCATGCTAAATTGCCCGTAGTGTTAGGTAAGGGGTAAATGTAGGGGTATGGGTGAGTTGCGCGTCGGCGTGGACTTGTTGGGCCGAAGGGCCTGTTTCCACACTGTAAGTAATCTAATCTAATCTAATAGGAAAATTGGAATTGAATGGCATCAATCGGGTCATATCGGCATTTTAAGCAAGCCTGACTGGAAAAGTCACTGTTAAGATTGGAGTGGTGATGGAAAAGCACAGCAGGTCAGGTAGCATTCGAGGAGCAGGAAAATCGACGTTTTGGGCAAAAGCCCTTCATCAGGAAAATCACTAACTATCCTATTTCTGTCGGGTTGAAGTGGATTCTAAGAGGATTGGGATGTCATGAAAAAATTATCGACCTCACTCTCCCGATTGTAGAAAAGTGCTCCCAGGTGCTCCACAAGAAACTGTTCCAGTCTCTCACACAGCTGCAGTGCTCTATCTGCTGAGAGATCTTTCCAAAAGCACTGTGCCCTCAGGTACATGCACATTGGATACAGTGTGAACCCATGCATTGTCCCATTTTGGCAAGGCTGGCATCTACTTCCTGCCCATATTAAAACGAAACTGGATCTATGGCATGATAATGAAAATGACCATTATCATTAAAGTAGTAGTCAAAATAACTTCAGACTGTTGTGGGCATGTAGGGACCTAAGTGACACTCTCAGTTTTTCAGCAGAAACCAATTGGGCACAAGGAACATAGAATGTGGCAGGTAGGAAAAGGCAAATGTCCATCCAACTTGCCATCTGCCAACCTGATTGTCACATGAAAGAACAAGAATAAAAGATGCCAACTCATAGAATCAAGCTCTAGAAATTAGTGTTCATAAACTCAGATATAGAATGACAGAAACTTTAGCAATGGAAAGATTTGGAAACTATAGTTTCAGTCCCCTGTTCTTTGCCAGCACATTATACTCGTTATGTTGCAAATTACTCATATGCTTTATTCCAAATTGTTCTGAAAGATATCTATCTAATTTGCATTTGAATGCAGCAGTACTAACTACTTCTAGTATCTCCCTTGGAAAGTTGACTTGTATATTTACATGAGAGAAAGTGAGGACTGCAGATGCTGGAGTCAAAAAATGTGGCGCTGGAAAAGCACAGCAGGTCAGGCAGCATTCGAAGAGTAGGAGAATCATAGTTTTGGGTACAAGCCCTTCATCAGGAATGTGGGAGGAGGAAGAGGGCTGAGAGATAAATAGGAAAGTGGGGCTGGGGCTGGTGGGGGGAAGGTAGCTGGGAAGGCGATAGGTAGATGCAGGTGGGGGATGATGATGATTGGTCAGTGTAGAGGATTTAATGGTGGGAAGGAAGATGGATAAGTGGCACAGTTCAAGAGATTGGTGCTGGGTTGGAGGGTTCGATCTGGGATGACGTGGGCATATGGGAGATATGGAAACTGGTGAAATCGATGTTGATGCCGTGTGGTTGGAGGGTGCTAAGGTGGAAGATGAGGTGTTCTTCCTCCAGTCGTCAGGTGACTTGGATATGGCGGTGGAGGTGGCCCAGAATTTGCATGTCGAAGTGGTCAGCCAAAGGGTGACAGGGTTGTTTGGTGCGTGTGCCCCAGAGATGTTCTCTGAAACGTTCTGTAAGTTGGCATCCTGTCTCCCCAATGTACAGGAGACCATATCAAGAGCAACAGACACAATAGCTAAGGTGTTTGGACATGCAGGATAACCTTTGCCAATGTGGAAGGATCCTTTTGGGCCTAGGATGGAAGTGATGGGGAAGGTGTAGGTTGTGACAGCAAGGGAAGATGCCGGGAGTGGGGAGTGTGGCAGGAGTGCGTGATTCTAACGAGGGTGTCATGGAGGGAATGGGAATGATCTCTGCGGAATGCTAATAGGGGTGGGGAGGGAAATATATCTCCGGTGGTGGGGCATGATCGTAGGTGGTGGAAATGGCAAAGGATAATGCGCTGTATCCAGAGATTAGTGGGGTGAAGGGTGAAGACTGGGGTATTCTATCTTTGTTGTGGCTGGAGGGATGGGGCTCAAGGGCAGAGGTTCAGGAAGTGAAGGAGATGTGCTGGAGAGCATTGTTCAACACGTGGAAGGGGAAATTTCAGCCCTTGAAATAGGAGGCCATCTTGGATGTCCTGGAGTGGAATTGCTCCTCATCAGAACAGACATAGCAGAGGCGGAGGCATTGGGAGTAAGTGATGGTGTTTTTACAGGAGGGGGGCTAGGAAGAGATGTAATCTAATTGTAGAATATGTTTTACAACATCCCACAGGAAATCTCATGTAACACCTTTAACAAAAAAATATCTTTTCAACTTTCACAACAAACAAACTGCCATACCTCGGTTTCTCAGAGCTTGTCGCCACAGGATTTTTCCTATGACACTGGTCCAGGTTAATTTGACCTCAGAAGAGCTGGCTTGAAAGATATATGTATCTTGAGATTTCCTCCTCCTGAACCAGATCTCAAAGCGCAGTCCACTATCCCCAACGTTCTCAGTCATTCCAATTTCTGCAGTCTGAAATCAACGAATCGAGGAAGTCTCTTACTCCACGTCTTCATGTATTAGTTAAGCAATGCTGATTTTGCAAAGGAAAATTAAACTAGTGGACTCAAATTAAAATCTATTTTGCTTTTCATCACATCATTCTGTACTTGCTGAGCTGCATTGTCTCCAAGTCCAACAGGACCTTGATATTAAACTCTTATTCTTGCATTCAAATCTGACCATGGCTCTCTCCAACCCAGTGTTCTAATCTCATTCAGCCCTCTGAACCTTCAACTTTTCCTGCAATTTTTGCATATTGTTGATTTTCAACTTGTCTCATCTGGCAAAGTGGCTTTCAACCACCTAGATGCCAAAACCAAAAGTTCTTTCGCTAACTCTCTCTAGCCTCTCTCTTCACCTCTAAGACATTTCTTGAAATATACCTCTTTAACCAAGTTGCCGCTCACCTGTATTAAAATCTCCTTTGGTGACTCAGTGTCAATTTCTGATTGAGAATGGTTCTATGAAGTGCTTTGGGACATTTTACAGCATCAAGCAGGCCATCTAAATTCAAGTTGTTTCCATGGCCATCCAAGACCACAGCATTTCAAAAATAAAGCAGCTTTTCCATTACCTTAAATGATTGCTTGTAAACATAGATATCATATCCTCCTTCAATCTTTTTTGTTTTGCTGAAGAGAATAAGGTCCTCAAACAGGAAAATGTGCCTCAGGTACTTCTTGCGCCCACACCAAACAATAAATTCCTCTTGACACATAAGTTGCCCTTGCTCTTTGAGATTCACCTGGAGAGGAAGTAATCGAAGATGAAGTTTACATGATACCTGTCTTTCAGACGAGAGGTTAAACCTACAGTCCCCAGCCCTCTTGAGTGGCTTTAAATAGTTCAGTAGTATAATTAGAACAGGGAGTTCTCCCGAAGGTTTTCTTAATATTTATCCCTCAACCAATATCACCAAGGCAGATGTTACAATCATTATCTCAAGATTTGCAGAATAGTGCTGTGCATAAATTGGTTGTCGAATGTGATAAATGATGAACAGTGACTACGTTTCAAAACTGCTTTAGGAGCTATTAAATGCTTTGGGACTGGATGGGGGCTTTCCTTTCTTTCAGATAATAAATAATTGCACTTCCAAAAAGCTATTCATGGTATGAAGCACCTTGAAATGTCTCAACATGTACGGTTCTGTAAATATTAATGCATTAATGATTACAGCAGTGTACCTCCGGCATTAGTAATCGCATTCACAAGAGGAGAGCAAATAGCAAGGAAGAAATGATTCCTGAGTTGAAAGACTTGAGCGAGGAGCATACTACAAAAAGTTAATTTAGAAGTTTCATGTTTCAAAATATTTACATGGGATAAACAAAACAGAAATAACACATTTAGATCTATGCCAGTATTTGTGATCTATATGACTTTTACTCATTTAATTCTGTCAGCATTCACTCCTATTTCCATATCCCTCATGACTTTATCTAGTTTGCCATTAAATGTCTCTGTGTTGTTCACCTATCTATTGCTTGTGGTGATAATTATGGTGTAAAACAAAGGGGAGCTAGGGGAAGAATACATCGTCTGGAGCTTTCAAATTAAAAGAAAAAGTGGATCATTCACAATGATTAGTGGCAGGCTAGAAGATTGGACAAAATACAAAAAATATGACAAAGAATGACTAAAATAAGGAGAGAAATTACAGTAAGAAAAAAAACATGAGGAGTGAGAAGTATCAAAACAATAGTTTAGAGTTGATGTGGCTTTTTGGGTAAAACTCTACTGCCATGCTCTGAATGTTTCCCTATATATTAGCCCATCCATGTACACCACAAAGACTGGCTTCCTGTTAAGACAGATACCTCAATATTTAGTTACAGCTGCAACTATTTATACTGTTAAGAGCTTAGTTAGAAGATCCATAAACTAGGTTCTATGTGTACAGATGTTGTGGCTACAGTACATGACTGTAACATGGCAAAAGGGCTTTTGCCTGAAATGTCGATTTTCCTGCTCCTCAGATGCTGCCTGACCTGCTGTGCTTTTCCAGCGCCACTCCCATTTGACTCTGATCTCCAACATCTACAGTACTCACTTTTCGCCTTGTAACACTACAAATGGCTGGTTGACTTATTACAGACTCCATTGCACTGATGGTGAAGTGAGGGCCTTTATACTATAATATTATTTGACATTATGGCATCTGACTGTCTTAAAGTTCCTGTTTTTTTGGGATCTATGCACTCGTATGAACAAAAGTTCCTATATGTGACTAAAAAGGAAAAAAGAGTGAGTAAAGTAAAGTAAGTAAGTAAAGTAAGCACCATGGGTGCTTGGAGCGCTAATAATGAAAAATAAGGAAATGGTAAATAAATCGAACAGATATTTGATCTCGTTTCACTGTAGAGGATATAAATGACATCCTAGAAATTGTAAAACAAGAATTAAAAGAGAGAGGGAGGAGCACAAAACAATTCAAGTGAGAAAAGGGTACTGCAACAAATTGGGTGCTTTGTGAGAAAACAAAGCTTTTCATCTTCAAGGCATTTTTGCAGGGAATACCTAAATAAAGGGAAAACAACATTTATACTGCAGAGAGCAGAGCACTGATTGGTTGGCAAGTGATCTCTGATTGGTAGAGGCATTTCTATGGAAATTGCACCAATTAACAATGACACTTAACTGCTAAGTATTGCTTAATTTCTAACCAGGCAAGTTGATTCTGTTTGGTTAAAACAATGCCCTGAGAAATGAAACACAAAATGGACTGGCACGGTGGCTAGGGCCTCACAGCGCTAGAGACCCATGTTCGATTCCTGCCTTGGGTGACTGTGTGGAGTTTGCACATTCCCCTTGTGTCTGCATGGGTTTCCTCCCACAATCTAAAGATGTGCATATCCGGTGAATTAGCCATGCTGAATTGCCCATAGTGTTTGGTGCATTAGTCAGGGGTAAATGCAGGGAATTGGTCTGGGTGGTTACCCTTCAGAGGGTTGGTGTGGACTTGTTGGCCAAATTTCTTTTTTCGCCTTAAGTGAGTATTTCTTGCTAATTGTCCAGATCAATCGACCAACCAGATCATACCCTCTACCTATCCCTATCTCTTTTCAGAAATACTCAAAATATTCAAAAATTCTATGTACCGTGAGCAGTTATGGACGCCACATCTTAGAAACAATAAATTGTCCTCTGAAGGAACACAGGTTTGTTTTTTAAGTACGTTACCTAGACTTCACGAGTTAAATTGAGGGAAGATTACACAAGCTAAGATTGAATTCCCCAGAAATTAGAGGATTATGGGACAATTTATTCAAAGTTTTCAAGATATTAAGTGAAACAGATGGGGTAAAGTGAGATAAATTATTCCTGCAGATTGATGTGTGGAACAAGGAGTCATTGCCAGAAAAGTAACCTTTTAGCAACACAATTAGGAAATATTTTAGACACAAGGAATGGTAGCATTTAAAACTCTTCTCCACAAACAGCAATTGAAGTTAGACGAATTAAGAGTTTTTTTGATTTAAGATCAATAGATTTTCATTAATTATAGGTATTGAGGGATACAGAATTAAAGGTAGATATATGAAAATCGCTCCAACAATCTCATTGAATGACAACTAGGTTTACCAGGAATGATGCCTAAGTCCTGCTCCTACAACAGTGATTTCAGTACTCACCCCTGTGAAACACCGACTTCTAGCCTTTGATGATCTGGTTAACTACTGGGGTGGCACAGCGACATAGTGGTTAGCACTGCTGCCTCACAGTGCCAAGGATCTACGCTTCATCCAGCCTCAGGCAACTGTGCGGAGTTTGCAAATTCTCCACAGATTCTGTGTGGGTTTCCACTGGGTAATGAGGTTTCCTCCCTTGGTCCAAAGATATGCAGGTTAGGTGAATTGGGCATGTCAAACTGTCCATTGTGTTCAGGGATGTGTTAGTTAGGGGTAAATGTGGAGTAATAGGGTAAAGGAATGGGTTTAGGTGGGATACTCTTCAGAGGGTTGGTGTGGACTTGTTGGACCGAAGGACCTGTTTCCACACTTTCGGGATCCCTCTATGATCTACTTTTTACTCTCTTTCTCCATAATCAATGCTTTATAAGCCAACTTGCTACCTAGTCAGCTGACTCCAGATGCTCTAGTCTTTCACATAATCCTAACATGCCATACTCTGCCACAACCCAATCAACACTGTCTAACAAAAAAACTCATACAGATTTGCAACTGAATCATAATTTACATAGTATAGCTTAAGGGTTTCACAAAATTACTTGTCTTAGACTTTAGCCAAAAGTTTCATTTTGACTACTGCCCAATTTTAGCACCAGAATCTAGATTACCTGGTTCTTAATCAGAAGCTCATTCCATCAATGAACAGCAAAGTTCGGGAGGGAGGGCAGTTTTGAATATTTTAGCAGATAATTATTTGAAATTAATGTAGCCAGCCGTGTCATAGTTCTCTCAAATTACAATTCTGTATGGAAACTGCATCGCAGAAACAGTATAAAGAGGAAAAAGAAGCAAAATCTACATTATTTTAGTAGATTGCAGTAGCTCTCTGCTGTAAACCAGGAGTTGGATTTAATTTATTTGAAATCTGTAGCTTGTTCCAAAGGAGCAATATAATCAAGGAATTAGAATTGACTTGACCTGCAAGCTTTTGCTTAGCCTGTATAAAATAGCTAACGTAAACCTCTGTTCTTTTCTGCTACAAACATTCAGGGCATGTGTCAGGCTGGTAATTGGATTCCATAAGGTAGAAGAATAGAGTCCAAGTCAGCAATCAGTGTAAATCAAAAGACACTGCACTTACTAGATTGTACTTGGATTTTTAAGCTACATTCATGTTGATAGGATCCAGAACAACAGCAATAAAAAGAGAACCTGCAACTTCATTGCAGATTTTGCATCTTTTTGATGTCTACTTGCTGTTGTAATGTATGAAAGTACAACAGCCAATTTGTAAAAAGCAAGGTCCCAAACACTCAGAGTGAAAGGAGAAATGAATATGTGGTGGAGACATGTTTTGTGCTGTCCTAACCTGTCTGATACCTGTTTACAGAATGATGAAAGCTCAACAGAAGGATACCCACATACTGTTTCCATCAACAAAGATGCAGAGGATTGAAAGAAAAAGGAGTAGGGGAGTGTGGTTTTCTTCTAAAGCACCAGCCAGATTCTTAAACCAGCTTTGAAATGACAAACTGTGATTTCCAATCATTTTGTTAAGAGTTTCCTTACATCACATCCACGAATAGCATCCATTGCTAGCAAGTCGTTTCCGTGACGTAGCTGAAATTTAACCATTTCCTCAGCCGCTTGGAGATCAGAGAGTTCCTGCTCTTGGGTTTTGGAGCACTGTTTGATCATATCCTTCAGCAGCAGTGCATACTTGCTCATCCGCTGGATGGGTTTCAGTAAGTAGGAGGCCAGATCCATCTTATCACCCAGTGACATCTGCTTATTCTGCAGAAATATTAGACAGTCAGACAGTTATTCAGAAATGGATAGAGTCAGTGAAAATAGCTGCATTCCATTTGAGCTGTCAAGCCTGCTCTACAAATCAATTTGATTAGCTCTGATTTGTACCTCAACCCAGTTACCTACTTAGAGTTACATTGAACTGACAGCATGCAAACAAACCTTTTGGCCCAACTGGTCTATATTGATCTTTACCATCCACATAATCACGGTGGCACAGTGGTTAGCACTGCTGTCTCACAGCGCCTGAGACCCGGGTTCAATTCCCGACTCAGGCGACTGACTGTGTGGAGTTTGCACGTTCTCCCCGTATCTGCGTGGGTTTCCTCCGGGTGCTCCGGTTTCCTCCCACAGTCCAAAGATGTGCGGGTCAGGTGAATTGGCCATGCTAAATTGCCCGTAGTGTTAGGTAAGGGGTAAATGCAGGGGTATGGGTGGGTTGCGCTTCGGCGGGTCGGTGTGGACTTGTTGGGCCGAAGGGCCTGTTTCCACACTGTAAGTCTAATCTAATCTAAGTCTAATCATAATCCACCTACTGAGACTCTTCATGTAACCTTGTTTGAGTATTTCTTTCTCTAGAAAAACATCCCTTTAAATAAACCCAAGTGATTACCAGAGAGTAGCAAAGTTTTACATTCTATGCACATTCTGGGTGAAGAAACATCACTTAAAGTTTTATGGGACTTGTGACTGATGGACTCCTGGTTTGGGATTCCCCACAATCAACTTGTTCCTTAATATGTTTATTGGAGAAAAAGCAGCCAGGGATTGCTGCTTGTTTTTGATAGGTGGCCCTCTGGGGCCAGCTGACACGCCATGCATCCCTAATGGGCATCTCCGAGGACAGGGTTCAGGCTCGATATGAAGGATGCCAATCCTTTAAAACAATTCGGCCTTCCTGCCAAACAATTTGGGCAAATTGACCTTCCCTATTCACATTTTTAAAACACAAAATAAGATGACATAAAAGCAGAAGTTACATTAAGAAACAATGCATTTCATGTCTCAGAACATTCAATGCAATTTGTAGCCAATGGAGATCTATTGTAAATTCTTTTCTGACATACAGCAGCCAATTTAGCATGTCTCAAACACTGAGGTACAGAAACTGACCAGTACACTGAAAAAAATCCCATTTTGTTTGACTTGAGTCTACCATGGCCCATTCACCTTTGAATCATAATGGTCTGGATTCAAGTCTCACTCCAGTGCTTTACTATAAAGATCAAGGGTGACACTCAAATGCAAAATTGTGGAAGCGTTATACTGTCGGAAGTGCTGCCTATGGCTAAGAGATTAAATTGATGCTGCAGTGGGTGGATATGAAAGATTCCTTGACAGGAAGTTTGGTAGTGGAGTTATTCTTCATGTACTGGCCAATAATTATCCCTAAATCAATATCACAATACGCATTAATTATCTGGTCTTCAATACATTGCTCTTTTGTGCAAGAGTGCTGCATTTCAATTATTATATGGCAGTGATTACACTTCAGTAGGTACTTAGTTGGCTGCAAAATGCTTTCAACATTCAGTCATCATACAAGCTGCTATATAAATGTCAGTCTTTCAATTTTTCTTCAAAATATGCCATGGGATCTTCTACATGCAATGAGGGTTCAGAATTTAATGTCTCCTATGAAAGCTGCAACTGCAACAGTGCAGCAGCCACACTGCATTAGAGCGTCAGTCTGGAATACAAGATGTGGAGGTGCCGGTGTTGGACTGGGGTGGACAAAGTTAAATATCACACAACACCAGGTTTTCGTCTAACAGTTTTCTTTGGAAGTACTAGCTTTCGGAGGTACTTGATGAAGGAGCAGCGCTCCGAAAGCTAGTACTTTCAAATAAACCCTGCTGGACTATAACCTGGTGTTGTATGATTTTTAATTCTTGGAATACAAGATCACATCCCTGGAAAGAGCCTCAAAGCACACAACCTTTTGAATCCCAAACCAGAAAGTGCAGCCACTGAGCAACAATGGAAACATTTTTCTCAATGTTTAATAGCCACACATTCCAATCCAAAGTTACAGCTCTTCTGGGCCTACAAGCACCTTTTTCTCCACACTGGTTGAAATTGAATTTTTTTTCCCAAAACTTACATACCACCTACTTTAAAGAAAGTGTTTCCATGACTAGTAAGGAGAGCGTCAGACTGGGGTTTGTTCTTGCTGTACAGCGCATACATTCCAAACTGCTCTTCCTAGATGAACAAAGTAAACAAATTAAAATTGCAAACATTAGGATAAACTGATAGTGCTGCTTGGCTCCAAATGTATTAAACAAACACTTAGTTAAACCACATTCTCAGACTCAGAACCTGCTCATTAAACTTGTCTTGAATGGAATTTGCTCATCTCAATAAAACTCCTAAACTATAGTAAATGCTGCTTTAGATAGTGCAAACTCATTGGATATTCTCATTAAATGAGGAAGAGAGTACTTTAATTTAACAGCAGCTCTTCAATTTTCTCTATTTTAACTAGGGGCAGACTAATGGTCGCACAGACATATTCATTTTACACTCAACAGTTTATGACTTTTAACAGTTGAGGAGGTGCTGGAGTCACTGGGCTGACTTCAAATGCGCAGGGCTAGTTTTACGAATTTTCCAAATCCAAAAACGACACTTTGTTTTTTAACCTCCACCTTGAACAAAGAAGGTTTTCAGACCGGCTGGGTGGTTTCCTGGCTGAGTGAGGGGGAGTGGGGGAGTGCATTGCAAAGCTAGCAAACAATTCAAAGGGTTTGCAGCTGAGCTACCAAAGCCCTCAGCAGTAACATTGATAAAGTGAAAGCAACATGCTTCTGCTGCTTTTAGGCAGGAGATTCAAGTGGAAGAAGGCAGCTAGCCCAGTTCTTGCTCCTGTCCCTGCAGGAGTCTGAATTGACCACACTCTACAACTGGGCAAATTCCAAACTCCCAGGCAACACAGTGCACTTGTTCGGTCAATCAGCCAGACTGTGACAGCACTATAACCGCACAGAGGATGCAGCAGCCTTGGCATGCATGAGGTAACACATGCCATATTTACATCTTGCTGCTTTTTCTGCAATGCTTCTTCCCATTTCTGGGCTGGCAGTTCACTCATGGGAACTCCCAACGGGGGTGTCCTATGTCTATTGCTGACTCTGCTGCCAGGAAGGGCCTGAAAACACAAGGCAGGAAACAGGATGAGCTGTATGGATATTGAGTGCCACTGAATCAGAGTGTGTGAAGCATGCTGAAGGATATAAGACAGGTAAAGTGATGGGTCTTATTATCTCTTTTGGTTTGGGGGGCTGTGACATGAGGCTGAAAGAATTTTATGAGTCTTTGTCACACAATACAAATGGTATGTTTGAAATATCACTGATACCAATTTGACGTAAATAATAAAGCATCCCTTGTGGGTATCTTAAACAGACATCAAGACATAATGCTATACTGGTGATAAATCTAAAAGCTCCAACTCTCACAATGCAAGGTTTCGCAGTATCTTATCATGCCTTTGAACTGGGCAGAGTGATGACTACAAGCTGCTCTTCCCACTAGCTTTACAATTTCAGATGATTACAATGTTTCTCAAAACCCCACAAATTGCCATCTTCACACCACCTCATTTCAAAGTCCACATTCACACTTCCCGGTTCCCTTGACATCCTCCCTGAAGTCAATGAATTTCATTTACCTTGGCCTTCCTTGCTGCCTCACACCAGGTTATGTTCTGGCAGCAATGGTGCTCACTGAGACTCCTGCAACCTAAAGCTAAAACTGGGTCGCGGCAATCAGGCTGCAAGTTTCATATGTTCTCAAGGTCTGACCTGCCTCTGGAGGATAGTTTCCTGGCTGCCAGAAGCCAAACAGTTAAACTGGTGAGATTGCATTTTGGTGGAGGAATGCTTCACCAGTCCAGCAGTTTATGCCCAGATGCCATTTTAATACCCTTGCTTATATATTGTTTATAATATATAAATATATATGGCTTCCAATAAATGGACTGGGCTAAACTTGGACATTGTGTTTTCATTGGTGGATAATTCATTTGGGCCAGTATGGTGGCTCAGTGGTTAGCACTGCTGCCTCACGGAGGCAGGTTCAATTCCAGCCTCGGGCAACTGTCTGGGTGGAGTTTGCATCTTCTCCCTGTGTCTGCGTGGGATTCCTCTGGGTGCTCCAGTTTCCTCCCACAGTTCAAAGATATGCAGGTTAAGTGAATTGCCCATAATGTTCAGGGATGTGTAAGTTAGGTGCAAATGTAGAGTAATAGGGGAATGGGGCTGGGTGGGATACTCTTCGGAGGGTCAGTGTGGACTTGCTGGGCTGAAGGGCCTGTTTCATACTGTAGGGATTCTTTGTTCTATAATATATGGAGGCTACATAACTTTGCTTTTAGTGCACTGGACTTTATGATGGAGATTGAACAAAGAGCTTACCCCATGTTTTGTTCACATATATTGCAGAATAAAATTCCATTAACACACCCTCAATGCACTTGATATTGTACTCAGTAACACAGGGCAATTGGTCCCCTTTGTGTGTTTCATATTTTGAATTAACTCCAAACAAGTACATTGCCCAGTAGGAATGGCATGGGGACTTACATGTTTGAGGAAGCAGTGACTGACTTGAAGTGGACCGTTGGTGCAGTTCTCGAGTTCCTTCAGAAAGTACTGGCAGTGAAAATCATAGAGTTTCTCCAGATTCCCAAATATGATAGTGCGCTTTCCACGCAGATCCTGGGGCAAGTCCAGTCTCTCCATCTCTGGAAAGTAATGGTCTATGATATATCCAAGGGATTTGACATACTCCCTCTCTGTGCTGATCATTTCATCCATTATATGCTGCAGCTTACTGCGGGGAAACAAAGGAGGACAGCCAGTCTGAATATCATTTAGCAGTGGGAATACATGAAAAACGATCCCGGACTCAGTCATTGTATTTCATCTTATAACTTGGTAAGTAATAACAGTTAAATTTTGAAAGGTGACTAGAGTCACAAATTCTATGAATTGACTTTTGAAACATAGACTGTATCATTTATGAGAAAGTTCCAGTTCTTTTTCTATTACATGGAATATATAGCACAGACACAGGTCATTGAACCAAACAGGTCCATAAGCAATTTATATTCCACGTTTTCTCTTTGTACTCTTTTTCATTTAGCCCTGTTAGCATAATCACCTATTTCTTTCTCTCATAAATACTTAGCTAGTTTCTCTATACATGCATCTTTGCTATTTTCCTTCCCGATAGTAACAAATTGCATGGTGCAATCACTCCCTTGGTAAGGGAACTGGCTATATTTGAATCCCATCCATGAAATACCATCATGTTAACTAATTAAGCTTTGACTTCTAAGGTTCTTTAACTGGGTAATCACCATAAAAACAAAATCATAGTTCAGCTCACATGGATCTTGATTACTTTCAAGCCAAGTATAATTTTGTCAAATGAATCAAATTTCATACTGGCATGAATGCTTTACTGCTAATGCAGGATCTCAAACAGAAAGATGAAATCCTACATTCTGTCTAAAAACATGCAGCCCCAATTTTTAAACTCTTTCAACTGAGAGATTTTGAAATAAGATTTCCAGAATGTGTTGAAAAATTAATGTCACCAGTCTGAAAAATCAATATCTGAAATAAGATTACAACTTCAAGAGTAAATTATATAACCCTGGCATCTGAAGTACTGTAATGCATAAACTTGAATTCTTAAAATACATCCTTGCAACCATACTAATTGGATCAAATGATCTAGTCAGTTGCTCCCAATAGTCAAGGATTCAGACTGAATTTCATCAGGTGATTGGGTAGAGACACATCAGTGCAAAGTGATTTTGTCCCTGCCATATGGAAACCTATTATCCATTTTCCCCAGAAGGTTGTGGGTGTTGAGGTCATAGAGTCACAAAGACAGAGATGTACAGCACAGAAACTGACTATTTGGTCCAACTCGTCCATGCTGACCAGTTATCTTTAATTATTCTAGTTTCATTTGCCAACATTTGCCGGTATCCCTCTGAACCCTTCGTATTCATAAACCCATCTAGATGCCTTTTAAATGTTGTAATTGTACCAGCATCCACCACTACATCTGGCAGCTCATTCTATGCATGCACCACTCTCTGCGTGAAAAAGTTATTCCTTAGGTCCCCTTTATGTAATTCCCCTCTCACCTTAAGTATATGTCCGCTGGTTTTACACTCTTACCCCCTTTCCCCCACCCCGACCACATTCTCCAGGAAAAACAGGTATTTACCCTATCCATGCACCCAATGATTTTATAAGCCTCTATAAGGTCACCCCTCAGCTTCCAATGTTCCAGGGAAAAAAACCCTTTTCAGCCTTTCCCTGTAGCTCAAGCCATCCAACCCAGGCAACATCCTTATAGATTCTTTTCTACACCTTCTCAATTTTCACAACATCCTTCCTGTGGCAGGGAGACCAGAACTGAACACAATATTCCAAAAGTGGCCTGACCAACATCCTGTCCAGCCGCAACATGAAGGTGGCCACATTAAATAGATTTATATCTGATAAATGCATCAAGCAGGAGAGGCAGTTAAATCTAACTGAGGAAGACAACAGCAATGATCAAAATAAAAAGCACAACAGGCTGGAGGTATCGAATGATTGATCACTGGTCCAGATTAATACCGCAGAGTCTTCTCAGAGTTAAACCTGGAAATGTAGCTGAATGTTTCCAATTATTGTGTCAATGTTCTGATAACAAATGATATCATTACCTCCCAGTTCGCTTAGCTTCTTCTGTGTGTGGATGGTGCATCCTGGCAGATATCGGTAAGCTACGAGTCCTGGTCAACACTGGGCTTTTTAGCTCTGATCTGGAAATCCTGTTATCAGCCACCACACTGCTGACCACCTCCAAACCTTTGATGTAAACTCCGGTGTTGCCGTGCCTGCCGGCCTCACTGTGGCTACTCTCCCGTTGCCACAACTCAAAGCTCTGGGCCTTCCTCATGATCTTTTTCAACGGCTGCTTCTTGTGCCGAGGTGCCAGTGAGCAGGCAGGCTCCGAGTGGCAGGAGGTAGCAGAGGAGCTCATGGTGCAGTTGTCGAGATCTCTGTAGAAGATGCTGCCGCCGCATAACCTACCACCAGACGAATTCGAAGATAGCGAGGTGGTGCTAAATTTAGGTGACGTCTCGACACTTTGACAGGACTCTTCATAAAGTAACGCCATGGGGCTTTCTGACACCACAAAGACCTGATCGTGTTCCTGCTGATGCACTGGGTCATCGGGCCACACACCATTCTCCATACTCTCTGCCTCCTTTTGAGAGAAAGAGTCTCCAAGCTCATCAGATCCTTCGGTGTCAAACTCACCGCTCGTCCGGGGACCATCATCTTCAGAGTTTATCTTAGTGGCCAAGTCGTTGCTGTGACCCTCGTGGATTCTGATTGCTGCGGCCAAGACATCTTCCAAGAGGTGCCTTGTCTGTTGGCACTTCACCCACTGGATGTTCCACTGTTTCAATTCTCTAGCACTGCCAAGGCCAAGAACCATCTCGTTCATCTCCTGGAAGTTTTCTGCATTGAATTTGATGGCCTCCTGGTGGTATCCTTCCAACCTCTGAATTGCAGCTGTCATATATTCTAAGGTGCTTTGCTCGTCCACTTTCAACCGCCTTAAGTAATCGTTGCAGTGCAAAACCCACTGGTCAGCCTGACATGAAAGCAGAAAACATCACAATAAAAAAGAAATGAAACTCTGTTTCCATTGTAGTTACAACAGCCATTTCTATGTTTCAGCATCGATCAATCCACATTAATTTATTTCTTTAACAAAATCATGTGGCTTTTTAAATAGTCACTAAAAATAAATTCAATCAGTAAAAGATATGTATGAAAGCACTTCAAAACATTATTTCACCTCATGCCAAATGTGTGATAGAAAATGTATAGACTTTAATAGACACATGTAGGCTTCTGCAGGCAATTAGGAACCAAGAGAGCAAATGGATTCAGAGAATCCCTAGGCCATCAAGTCCACACTGACTCTCTGAAATCCCATCCAGAGCCACTCCCTTATCCTATTCCTGTAACCCAGCATTTCTCATGGCTAATCCCTCTAACCTGCAGATCCCTGGAAAATATCGACAATTTAGCATGGCCAATTGACCCAACCTGCACATCTTTGGAATGTGGGGGGAAAGCAGAGCAGTGGGAGGAAAGCAATGCAGAGAAGGGGAGAATGTGCAAACTCCACAGAGACAGTCGCCCTAGTCTGGGATTGAATCCAGACCCCTAGCACTGTGAGGCAGCAGTACTAACCACTGAGCCACCCACCATACCACCCAACTGGTAGACATTTCAACAAAGCACATTCATGATGAATGAACTTTTTAACAGAAGAAAAAGGTTTGCGAAATACACCAAGATAACAAAATATTTTTGGGATTTAAGTGGACTGTAACTGATACATCTACAATAGAAAAGGATTTACTTTTCTGGGTGATTCCAACTGAGGGATTATAAGCAGGGCTTTCACACAATGTCAACAATGGGACCTACGTTGGTGTTGAGTGCTCAAAACCAGGACTACAAATTAACCCTTGTAGTAATCAGACAAAAAAATCCAACCTCACTATGCAACTCAAAATTTCCAATATTCAAAGTATTATCAGATTTTATAATGATAATTTTTTTTCTGGTTTGTTTAACAAAGGTCTTACATATAAACAATTAAAGGCAGAAAAAATCCCAACAACGTAAAGAGCGACGCAGCCATCAAACCAGAAAGCAAGTCAGTGGTGAAAGATAAAAGCTGCACAATAAGCCACTTACACTCTCATAAAATTCATGCAAATTAATTATGTTGTCCAAATCTGTTCTCCACTTTTCCACTCGGTTGCTGAAGTTACTCAGAAACTGCTTGAAACCTTCGACTTTTTCACCCAGGTATCGTAGCTCTTTGTGCGTTTGACCGTTCAGATGGCCAGCATCTTTGACCAACTGCATGCCCCTTTTGTACTGTTGCTGTAAAGAAATTTACCATTAAACTATGCACCAGACTGTGATCCACCTTGTCGGTCTCAAGGTTCAAATAACATCATAATACATCGCTGATCTTTTACAAAAAAAAATTTATTCTTAAATTTACTGTCATGATATGCACATATATATTTAGCCATTTTGTTTCATTGTTTGTGCATTTGACCTTTTTATTCATAAGAGATGTCAACAATTACCTTTTGAAACAGTGGCATTCTCAATACAGCTGGCACTATTTGCCTGGACATACTGATGTACAAATGCAATTGTACAAGATCTTTAACATTGTGAAACACTCCAAGGATCTACAGGAGGACAATTATCCATCAAAATTTGTCACAAAGTGACGCAGGGAAATATTAGAATAAATGACCAAATGTTTAGTCAAAGAGAAATGTTTAAGGAGGTGAGTGAGATCGCAAAGAGGTCCAGGGAGCACTTTTCTGCAGTTTACATCTCCCGAGACAGTTAAAGGTATTCCACCATTTGGTGAAACAAGAAAGTTGTGAATGAGCAAGAGGTCAAAATTGGAGGAGGGCACTGATTTTGGAGGGTCATGGGTCCATAGGAGGCTGCAGATCATGCAGGGATTTGAAACAAAGGTGGGAATTTTAAAATCAAACTGTAGCCAAACCAGAAATCAACGTAGGTCTGTGAAAACGGCAACAATGAAAGTTGTGTATGGGAGTGAGTTGATGTAAAGACAACAGGTTTTTCCAAAGCTATCCACAGGCCTATTTTTGCAGCATCAATGAACCTCAGACAGTAACCTATTAAATCACACCACCAATAAACCCAGCAAGTATTTAAAAGTGCCTCACAGCTGTCAAGGAATCTCTTAAAGTTCTGCAACACCAAGAAACACGTCTCATGACTTCACTGTAGGCCATGACTCCAACACTTTGGGAAGTCCCGTGTTAAGCGTTCTACTACAGTTGGACTGGTTATAACTAGTTTGCAGTTTACTAGCATAGCGCATTAATAGGGTCCCCCCAGTCATGCAATCGGTTCTGCTCAATTACAATACATGGTTAGCCGAAGAACTGTGGAAAGTACTTTGACAGGTTTACATCTCCAGAATTTAATACTGAGCCAGAGTGGTTGGTAAATATTCTACCAGGTCCCAAGAACCTGGAACCTCCAAATGATATCATTCAGTGTTACACTACATAATGCAACAATGGAATTCCTTTCCTAACAGCATTTCCTAACTTGCATCATAAGGCATGTTTTAGATTCAAGAAAGCAGCTCTGCATTACCTTCACAAGTCAGGATGGAAAGTAAATACTCAACCAGCTCGTGATGCCCACATCCCACGAACGAATACAAACAAGTACCTGTTTCCTCTGAGCTCTCAGCTAATAGTCCCTTTCAATAAAACACATTCTCAGTGCCAATTAAACATATTATGTCTCACTTTATTGTGTAGTGCTGAAAAATGCTCAAATATTTTGAACAGCTAAAAAAATGTATAAAATGGAAGTTGAGGATGGTTGCGTCTTACTGTTTAGTGTCTCAGTCTCACGATAACAGTCCAAAGAATCTATTGATAAAGAATAAGGTGGCACGTTTATCCTGATAAATTCTTGACATGCCGTTTTGTTTAGCGGTGCTGTGAACCCTCCTAATCCCTTGTTCTTTGTTATTTCACTGCAGGTAATCAGATCAGCTTTATCTGTTGTGTCTTCATAATCCCACTGCTGTTTTACAAGCGGTTTCCCAAAAGTAAAGCAAGCTCCAGGTAATCATTCTTGTCGGTATCAGATAACTTGAAGGCTTAACAATGAACAAAAAAGGTACAGTTGAATTTATCTACTACTTTTCCACTGAGGGAGCAGAGCCCTACATTTTATTTCATCAATAGCAAATGCACGCTATGTGTTCATTGTAATATTTCCCACAATTCTACAGCATGAGTGTTATGAGAGACTTACCACAGCCTGGCTGTAGAAGATGTTATACTTTTCTTGCATTTGTCTGAGTGATTCCAGGGAATGTGGCAAACAGTCCACCTGCACAAGGTATTTCTCTCTCTCGCAGTCAGCCCAGTGTCTGATCTTAAAGGTAATAAAAGCACAGCAATTTTCTTTAGAAAAGACAATAATGACCTGATTTATGTATCTCAATCTGTCCAGAAACACAAAGGCCTGATTTTTGCTCTGTTGTGACAAAGACAGCCAATAACCCCAAATATCACTAGTCCTGACCCTGAACTTAGAATTTCTTATTATTATGGGGATGACAACACCGTTAAGTTGGAAATTGTGAAGGCACAGTTTAGGAGACAGCTAGCATTTAAAGCATTAAGTGTCGGAATTCGAAACTCATAGAAGCTGTGCGATGCTAAGAATCAGCAATTAATACTTTTTTGCACCTGAGAGTATGGCTTGAAAAGCCCAGAAACAGCATTTGCTTGGAGCATATTAGCAAGATTAGCTTTCAAGAAAACAACATAGTTGCAGTGCTGGCTTGCTGAACCTAGCTGTCTGTGGAAAATCTGGAGTTGTGCCTGTGATTAAGTGATGTATTGCAGCTTTCAAAATCCTGAGTGCAGCAGACCCAAGAATGACCAAGGTGGTCTGTGACAGAATGCCATATGGCAGGCTACAGTTCAGAAGCTGATGTTCAAAAGAGAAGAATTGGAATCCCTGTCAAAATTTAATGAGATTTGAGGACCCATTGTGGCACAAATGGCCAAAGAGTTGCTGAGAACTGCATGGGATCTATCTTTACCATATTCCCTTTTTAATGCAATGTAGGGAGTTTAAATGTGGTGTTTCTATTACCCTTATTCATTTCTAGTTAATTCTGGATGTAAGAAAATTAGATGTATAGTTGATTGCATTACTTTTATCATCAAACTTTTTTTTTGTTTGTTCAAAACTGTGGAAAGTTGTCACTTTTGTCTCTTAATAGTGGGATCTCAACACTTCATCAACGTTAAATAAAATGCCACCAGTACCCAGCCAGACTGTAACTCAAATTTGCTCTACTTCGGAACATAAGATACATAGCAACCATCATGAAACAGAATAGCAGAAGAAGCTCAAGGAGTTCAAAGACCTCTCAATGCTTCTGTATCTTGTCTGGATTAAGGTAGTTCTACCATTTTATTTTAACTGGTTCCATTCAGATGCAAACTGGGCTGAGGGGGTTTAAATATGGAAAAGAAATCCAATAATAACATTCACGAATTGTGAGATATATTTCTCTCTTACATGCTTTGACGTCATCTTCCAAGCAACACAGATAGTGGTACTACCTCCACTGAGTAAAAAGTGAGGTCTGCAGATGCTGGAGATCAGAGCTGAAAATGTGTTGCTGGTTAAAGCGCAGCAGGTCAGGCAGCATCCAAGGAACAGGAAATTCGACGTTTCGGGCAAAAGCCCTTCATCAGGAATCTTCGACGTTTTGGGCAAAAGCCCTTCATCAAAGCTGCCTGACCTGCTGCGCTTTAACCAACAACACATTTTCAGCTACTACCTCCACTGGTTTTGCTGACTCACTGTAAAAATATGATGTCAAAGTCTTTGCTTACCTTGCTACTTCCCTCCTCGAATCTTCGGAGCTGCAGAAGGATCTCCAGCTGCTGCAGGCACTTGTTGGACAGTATGACTAACCTATGGACCTCTTCATCCACCTGATTATACAGCATTGTGATAGTGTCCATGGCATCCCTGCAAAACAGTTAGAACATAAGTTCGGCTGGTTGCATGTGAGGAAAATATTTTCACAAAGAAGAATGCTAAATGTCGACTTGCATGCCAAGCCTTTCTAGCTTGTTGATTACAAATGAGCCATATAATGATTATAACACAATAATTATTGAAACATTGAGATTCATAAGCACTTAACAAAGCTCCTGGCAGAGAAGACTGGTGTTAGAGATACTTAAAATTGTGATCAATTTTACCCAAGGCGGTAAAGTACCCACATTCCTAGTTTGATTATTTGACTCCAATTTTTGTGGGCTATGCTTTTGATGAGATCATTCAGAGCACTGGCCCTTGAGAGCAGAAATAGCAGGGTCAGCAGGATTTTTTATTTGTTTTTTATTCATTCATGGGGTGAGGACATCACTGGCTAGGCCAGCATGAATTCCCCATCCCTAAGTTAAGGGCCAAATACATTGCTATGGGTCTAGAGTCACATGTAGGTTAGACCAGTAAGGATGGCAGTTTCCTTCCTTAAAGGACATTAGCAAACTACATGGGTTTTTCTGACAATCGACAGTGATTTATGGTCATCACTAGACTCTTCCTTCCAGATATTTATTGAATTCAAATTCCACCATCTGTTGTGGCAGGATTCGAACTCAGGTCCCCAGAACATTACCAGGATCTCTGCATTAATAGTCCAGTGATAATACCACTAGACCACTGCCTCCCCTAAAATGAAGAAATAAATGTGGAAACATTCTTCTAGCATGAACTGAAGACAGGCAGCATTAAACTCCAATTCACATGATTGAAAAGTTTCTTGTTATGAGTCAAAGACCAAGTAGACTACATGGATCACACAAACCATGAAGCTCCTTGCTTGATTCCTCATCTATATAAACTTAGTTACCTCATTCACAAAGGGACACTTGGAGATGGGTAGTGGGAATTAGTATGAAAACATTGTTCCCAGCTACTGACTAATAGCATGAAAACAGAAAGTAATCCAAGTACACAAAAATCTAATCAGTGTCTGACCAATTAAAATAGGTTACTGCTTTAAATAAGAGTGACCTACCAACACAGTGAGAGAAAGGTTCGATTTATGGGGAGAACAGATGCTAGTGGAGCAGCCAAAAATAACCTAACAAAATTGGTCATGGTAAATGGAGGAACAAGTTACTGCAGATGCTGGAATATGTACTGAAAACAACAAATGCTGGAGATCTCAGCGGGTCAGACAGCATTCATGGAGAGAGCACAAGCTAACATTTTAAGTCTAGGTGACTCTTCATTAGAGCTCGGAACATTAGCTTGCTCGCTCTCCATAGATGTTGACTGACCTGCTGAGATCTCCAGTATTTGCTGTTTTCTGGTCTTGGTGAATAACTGGCAACCAATTTGCAACTATGAGTCGTACACCCCTATACTGCACCAATGAAGGATTTTACATTACTTTTTACAATGTATTCTGAATATCATATCCACAGTATTCCTGAATATATAAACATTGGAAAAACTGCGGATGCTGAAAATCGGAGACAAAAATAGAAATTGCTGGAAAAGCTCATCATGAGTGGCAGCATTCATGGAAAGAACCAGCGTTAACATTTCGGGTCAAGTGATGCTTCCTCAGAACTGAGGAAGGGTCACTTGACCAAAAATGTTAACTTTGATTCTCTCCTTGGATGCTGCCAGACCTGCTGAGTTTTTCCTGCAATTCCTGAACATGTATCTTTTTGTGTCTCCAGAGTTGTTCCACTGATCTCAATGGTTCCGTTCACAAGGTTGATTGAGGTGATAAGAGACAGGAATTCTATTCCAGACAAAGCCATTACTATCAAGACAGCAGGAATTAAAGACAAGATTCTTAGATGGGGAGATGGGGAGAAGAAATTTTTACTTTAAAAAGTAAGACGGCTGTTATTCTATTATTATTTTGAAAAGGCTTTGAAGTGTTGTCAGTGTTGTAATATAGGAAACACAACTGTTAATTTATTAGCAGCAGATAATGACCAGACAAACTGTTTATTGTTCAAGCTTGAGATTGAAGGTAAAGACATTAGAGGGAACTCTACTGATCTTCTCTAAACGAGTGCAATGGGATGTCTTATATCAATGTGAGAAGGCAGAGAGGACCTCAGTCTAACATCCCATCCCAAAAGGCAACACCTCAGACCTAGTGCAGTACTTCCCCAGTAGTACACATCGGTTTCAGATTAGATTTGAATTGATGCTCAATTCCTTGGAATGGGATTTGAACCTACAATTATTTGACTTGAAGAATAGAGTGAACCCAAGTGAACGACTTAATACAACCTACCATCTCCTAGCTTTGGACTACTGAACATAATCAATAGAATTCATGCTCTAATGAGTAAGAGAATGATGGCATTGTTAGATTTCACAGAATAAAAGCTTAACAAAGGTGATTTTGTTCATCACACAAGCAAAATGATCTCTAGTTCAAGAAAGTCCAATATCTTGAAGAACTCTTCCAAATTAACCTGAAGTCATTTAATGTCCTACCTGTAGTCATCAGTGTCTGAGAATTCATCTTTTCTAATCCTAGCAAGAATAGTCCCACCTTCCAGACGCAAGCCCACCAGCCGAGAATCTTCCAGCACAGATTTCATTATCCTTGTATGTTGGTTGATGAGCCAAGTGACTTCCTATAGAATTAAGGTTCCAAGTTTAATTTAAATTGACCTTGGTCTCATGATATTTGTCCTCCATCTTTCTGATGTCAGCCATACACCCACCACCACACAATCACAGTTATGAGTTTGTCTTGGTTACTTTGTTCTTAGCTGAGAGGAGAAAGTGAGGACTGCAGATGCTGGAGATCAGAGCTGAAAATGTGTTGCTGGAAAAGTACAGCAGGTCAGGCAGCATCCAAGGAGCAGGAGAATCGACGTTTCAGGCATAAGTCCTTCTTCAGGATTCCTGAAGAAGGGCTTATGCCCGAAACGTCGATTCTCCTGCTCCTTGGATGCTGCCTGATCTGCTGCGCTTTTCCAGCAACACATTTTCAGCTCTTAGCTGACAGGACCAATTTTCACCCTTGCACATCTTAATTTATACCTATTTTACATCTCTATTCCCTTTTCTCCTCAGTTGACAATCCCTTTATCTTTTGCACTGGGCCTCACATCATTCCTTCGCCCTCCTCTGCTACTGTCAATCCTTTCAGTTCTAATAATATGACAAAACCTTAACTCTGCTTTTCTTTTCCCACAGATGTTGTCAGTCCTGCCGAGTTTCTCTTGCATTTTCTGTTTGTTTCAGATTTCCTGCATCTGCATCATTTTGTTTTTACTTAATTTAAACTGTGACATTAAACCTCCTAGCCAGGTGACTGTGACAGAAATTTACAGGACAGAGGGACCAAATCTTCTCTGCTCGATTGTCAATTACTCAGACACCAATGTGCAGCCATTTATGTTACCACTGAAAGGGTGGGCATAAAAAGCTAGGGTTCACAGTGCCTCCATTAATACAACCAACAGGCATGCAATTTACGGAAGCACTATTGAGTGACTAAATATTGCCTGTAAAGAATTATGGATGGGAATCAATCTCAGATAAGTTCACCGGGCCTGATCTATCATGAACCATAGAACATTCGAAGAAAGAGGAATGGGGTAAAAATGTGGCTTCCTCCAGGTTTAGTTTTAAGCCAAGTTAATTCCCTGCTCTCTGTTCATTGACTGTTATAGAAGACGGACTTCAGCGGTTCCTTATGTTCTTATATTCATTCCTTCTTCACCTCAAGTCCCTTTCCTGCCATGTCCTCTTTTTGCCTACCTTTCCCATTTGACGACCCACTCATGCCTACCTCCACATTCACTCCTACCACTGTCACTCAGAGGGGAGAAGGAGGGAATCAGAACAAAGCCACGCACACTTGACTTAAAATCTGCAGTCCAATTTTAGACCTTGGTGCCTCCCATCTCTGAATTATGACCTAGCCCATGGGAAATGAAGGAACAAAAGACAGGGGCAGAAGCAAAAAGAGGTAAGGGAAGCAAAAGAAGAAGAAATGGAAACAATCAGAGTCAGAACCAAAAGAAGTAAAGAGAAAGAAAGACAGAAGGAGAGGAAGAGCTATAGAGATAAATGGAAACATGAAAGCAGCAGAGGCAGATAACAGGATGTCTAAAACTCTCGGTGATTCCTAACATTAATTACAAACCTTAGACTGCACCCAATTCATTTGTTGCCCCCACTTAGAATTTAAACTCATCACACTGTTAATGTGGGCACCATACAACATGGCCATTGGTGAGAGAGTTGGGTGGATCATGTGAGACTTGCAGTAAGGAGATTCCTGATGGGAGAACAAAAGGTCCCATTTTCCGAACAATTCTTTTACAGTTAAGACTGGGTTCTCATTAGTGAGTTGTAAGAGACCTTTTTACATCATTCAAATCCTCAATGTTGCAACATCTCATCTCATCCATATTCTCCCAACTGCCAGACAGAAACTAGACAGTGATAATTCCCAACATGAAAACCAGTACCATGGACACTCCAGCTCACCGCTTGCTCCTCCTTGCTAGGACACAAGGCACTGGTATCAAAGAATACACTGATTGGGTAATGACTGCATGAACTCACCATCCCATATCCAACACCCCTGAATCCACCAGGATCCTCAGGTTCCCATCAGCACAATGTGCTGCCAATTTCCCTTTGACTGGAAACGTGTATGACAGTTGCAGATGTAGGTTTTGGGAGTGACCATACCCCTCCTTGCGTCAACTGGGTAAAATGAGATGTGTAGGGGGTAACATTGGGGTGGGGTGAATAGGTAATGAAGGGAGGCAAGTTTGGGAAGGTTGGATGAGAAAACCTCCATGAAACTCACCAAATTTATTGCTTCATGATTTTCCAGCCAATGCACTCCTGTATGTCGAGCCTGCAATGTTGCTCCAGTGCCACTACTGGCCAAAAAAGGTGTAATGGCAACATGATTGGTTTACATGGACAATTTCATTGATAGAAAATAAAAATCATAATTGTGAAAATGCGCACTGAGCATTTGAATTCTAAATTGGGAGCTAAATGATATCTCAGAAGCCTGTTCCAGATTTCTCTATGGGTAGAGCTGGAGGAGTTCTCCTGCAAGCATACAAAGCTTTGAGTGTACCTGTTCTGTGCTCGGCACTCTGTTGACATTTAGACTGTTGATGGAATTCTTCAGGTATATTAGAGCCCCTCGACAGTTCATCATAAATGGCTCCAACTTCTGAAACAACAAACAAGAGTCATAGAGTTATATAGCACGGAAACAGACCCTTCAGTCCAACCAGTCCATGCTGAACATAATCCCAATTAAACTAGTCTCACCTGCCTGCACCTGGCCCATATCCCTCCAAATCTTTCCTACTCATGTACTTATCTAAGTGTTTGTAAATGTTATAATTGTACCTGCATCCACCATTTCCTCAGGAAGTTCATTCCACACACGAACCACCCTCTATGTAAAACATTTGCCCCTCATGTCTTTTTAAAATCTCTCTCCTCTCACCTTAAAAATTTGACCCCGGTCTTGAAATCTCTCATCCGAGGAAAAAGAAACCTACCATTAACTTTATCTAAACCTGTTATGATTTTATAAACCTTTAAGTCACCACTCAATCTCCTACACTCCAATGAAAAATGTCCCAGCCGAGCCAGCCTTTCATTATAACTCAAACCTTTCATACCTGGCAACAGCCTGGTAAATCTTTTCTGAACCCTGTATGGCCTAGAACTGGACACATTACTCCAGAAGAGGCCTCACCAATATCCTGTACAACCTCAACTCCTATACTCAAAGGATTGAAGGATTAGACCTCGGTTTTGGCTCTCTCTAATACTTATTCCTTCACAGTCAGTAACAATTGCATTCAAAAGCATTTTGTTTATATACACAGGGATCCTCATCATTTTCAGATGAAAATATAATTATACAAATCCTTTCCTTGCTCACCTCCTGATTTCCATCCTGCAGCAACTGGAGCTGCCCTGACATCCGGCTGACCAAACCTGACTTAACACTAGGTTTCATGTACCCAAGCAGCCTTGTGCCCACTGACTCACATTGACTGTGCTTGATTTAAAAAAGAACAAATTACATCCTTATTTCCAAAGCCCTCCAAGGCCTCACTCCTCTTTATTATTACAATCTGCTTTATCCCTACAATTAATTCAGATTGTGGTGTTCTTCTAATATTGGCCTTTTACACATCTCTGATCTTAATCAGTCCACCATTGGCAGCCACTCCAGCTGTCTGCACTTCCCAAACCTCGAGCAATGCATTCCACGCTCCCTCCAAGATTTTTTTTTTCAATCCATTTCTTTGACAAAGCTTTGGGCCATCTTTTCACATGTATCCTATGCAGTTTAATGTCAAATATTGTTTAATATCATTCCAGTGAAGTACTTTGAGGCACTGCTGTGAGTTGAAGATGTTATGTAAATGCATGTTACTGTTTAATTTGACAATTTAGGCTTCAAAAAACATGGTCTTTTACTGTATGATTCATTGTATTAAATTGAAAAGCAATGGCTGTGTATTATTTTACTTCAACATAAAAACAATTTACAAGGATATCAACAGAACTAAGAAACTGAAACAGGAGTCAGCCATTTGGCCTCTTAAAGTTGCCCTGAAACTCAATAAGATCATGACCAATATGACCCCGGACTCAACTCCTCTTTAGTGCCAGCTCCTCATAGCCTTCAGTTCCTTAATATTTTAAAAATAAATCTATCTCTTTAATAAATCAGGAAGCCTGAATGGAAAGGAACATGGTCAATTGTTGAACACTAAAATACAGCCAACTACTTTTGACACACATAGGTTAGCCCCAGCTCAGAACAGACTGTTCTGCAGACCCATTTCTATTTTCTAACCAACTTCTAACCAACAGAGTTACTAGTATACATCTCTAGAGTATCTCTTGAACCCAGGCTACCTGGTTCAGAGGTTGGGACACGACCACTGTATGACACAAGCACTCTGGGCTTGCTTTAGTTTTTTTGTTTTTTATACCTTGCAGTGTTCTCATACACAACTAAGTGACTTTCCCACCACCAAAATCACCATGACTCTTAGTTCTTTTCTCTTAAACTACTAACCATCAAAACTAGTCCCTTGAAAATGAAGTCAGAGGTAGACAGGGTGGTGAAGGTGTTTGGCATGCTTGCCTTGATTGGTCAGAACATTGAGTATAGTCAGTTCTCCTGTAACGCTATGTTTGTGTTCTTTTTTAACCCAGTGTTATAGAAAATTCATGCTTTAGAAACAGCGCTTAATGACATTGGACGTTTTAAAAGTGCATGCGTTACAATCAGCATCCCTAATTCATCAATTGGATTACACTGAATTCGTGCTGATGAAATGCATATTATAGCAGAACAGCCTCTACATGATTCCGGACATTATGTTGCAGCTACACATGACATTGGTGAGGCCACTTTTGGAATACTGCATACAATTCTGGTTGCCCTTCTATGGGAAGGATGGTGTTAAATTGGAGATGGTGAAGAAAAGATTTACAAGGTTGTTGCCAGGACTGGAGGCTTTGAGCTATACGGAAAGGCTGAATAGGTTGGAGCTTTTCTTCCGTGGAGTAGTGGAGGCTGAGGGGTGACTTTATAGAAGTTTACAAAGTCATGAGGGGCACGGATAGGATAAATAGGAAACGTCTTTTACCAAAACTAGAGGGCACAGGTTTAAGATGAGAGGGAAAGATTTAAAAAGGATCTCAGGGGTAACCTTTTCACACAGAGGGTGCTGCGTGTATGGAATGAGCTGCCAGAGGAAGTGGTGGAGGCTGGGACAATTACAACATTTAAAAGGTATCTGGAATGGTTTTATGAATAGGAAAGATATCAAAGGATATGAGTCAAATGCTGGCAATTGGGACTAGGTCAGATTGGGATGTCTGATTAATGCACACAAATTGGACCGAAGGATCATGCTATATGACTCTACGATGCTATAATCACCCAATTAAATATCTACAAGCAAAGTCTATTATGGGCAAGGCAGACCATCAACAGTGAGGGGGAAGTAGGGACAGACGGAATTGGCTAAATCAGATTGGAGTTGGAGTGGCTTGGTCTGCTTTATCCTTTTTCTGTTCTTTATATCCAGAAGCATTATCACACACAATCGTGTGACTTTCCCACAACCAAAGTCACTGTGACTTTTCTTTTTTGTAAACTAATAACCGCCATCAGTAATCACCTGTGCAGACAATCCAATATCTACAAGCAAAGAACAATTTTGCATAATGCAAATCATCAAAAATGAGGGGGAAATTGGGAGAGACTGAACAGGCTAAAACAGAATGGAGTTAAAGGGAGAAATTAAGCACTCTATCCCCCAAGGTTCCCATCTCTCTCTAAAGACATCAAAAGCACTGACTCATGCCATGCATGCCATCTCCAAGGACCCCTGGGTTGAGTTTGCCTTATTCTTTTTGAATGTGAGGGAGCGATAGGGAAGGAGCTTGGGTCTATTTTATCCTCTTTTCTATTCAACCTGTTCAGGGATGTTATTACATTCCTCTGGAACAGGTAGGATTTGAATCCCAGGCCACCTGGCTCAGGGAGTGGCTCAGTGGTTAGCACTGCTGCCTCACAGCACATTAGACCCAGGTTTGATTCCAGCCTCAGGAAACTGTCTGTGTGGAATTTGTGCATTCTCCCTGTGTCTATGTGGGTGTGGTCTGGTTTCCTCCCACAATCCAAGGATGTGCAGGTGAGGTGAATTAGCCATGCTAAATTGCCCATTGTGTTCAGGGATGTATAGGTTAGGTGCACGAGTCAGGGATAAATGTAGGGGAATAGGTCTGGCTGCGATACACTGCCAAAGATTGATGTGGATTTGTTGGGCAGAAGAGCCTGTTTCTGCAGAGTAGGGATTCTAAAAGTAAGGGTATTACCACAGGAGCCCTTTGGGTCTGCCTCTTGTTTCTTTTCTACTCAGAAAATGTTATATACAGCTGAACAACCTTCCCACCACCAAAATCACCATGATTCTTCTTTTCTTTTACATTTTGTTTTTAAACTAATAAACACCCCAGTAAAAACTCTCATCTCGCCAATCCAATGCAAAGCCTGTTAACAGCAACACAAACCTGCTTTATAAAAGGGCTCAGGGGCTGAGCTTCAGTCGGGCAGGCCACTGCCTGTTGCCAAGGAAACTCTTACTCACTCGGCCCCTAGAGATATTAATGAGTGATTCCCCATTGACTTTGATGGGGTTAGCACAAACTTCTCTTTAAATAATTTCAGTGATTGACCCTCTGCATCTGTCTGGGATACAGAATTCCAGACATTCGCTACCCTCTGGATTCTTGTCTCAACTTGAAATAAATTTCCCCTTATTCTGTAATATCCCCCAGTTGAAGATTCCTCAACTAATGGAAACACCCTCTCAACACCTACCCTGTCAAAACCCCTCACAATCTTGTATTTTCAAAAAGCTGTCCACACAGTTTTTTTCTAAATTCTAAGGTCAAATCTGGACAGTCATTCTTGACAGTCATCCCCTTTATCCAGGAGTCAGCCGAGTGAATCTCTATTGAACAATTTCCGAAGTCAGTGTATCCTTTCTTAAATACGGGGCACACACCAAACACAGTGCTCCAGGTGTGGTCTCAGCAAGAAACTCCTATAAATAAAGACCAAAATACCTCCTTAATTACTTGCTGCTCCTGCAAGCTAACTTTTTGTGTTTCATGCACAAGATCACAAAGATCCTTCTGCGCTGCAATGTTTTGGTGGATGAAACTATCACGATTAAAAGATGATTGAACAGGTTGGGGCTGGTTCTGGGAAAGGAGAAGGCAGAAAAATGTCCAAACAAAAAGGCACTTAAAATGAAGAAGGATTTTGATAAAATGCAAATGGTGAAATGTTTCCATATGCAGATGATTTCAGAATAATAGATGCGGATATATTAAATAGGCACCAAATGATCAAACAGGAATTCCTTTAGATAGTGTTCTGATGATGTCATTTGAACGTAGAATATAGAACATAAAATATTACAGCGCAGTACAGGCCCTTCGGTTCTCAATTTTTTGCAGACCTGTGACATCAATCTGAAGCCAATCTAACCTACTCTATTCCAATCTTGCCCATATGTCTATCCAATAACCTTTTAAATGCCTTAAATTTGGTGAGTCTACTACTGTTGCAGGCAGTGTGTTCCATGCCCCTACTACTCTAAGTAAAGAATCTACCTCTGACATCTGTCTTATATCTATCACCCCTCAGTTTAAAGCTATGTCCCCTCATGCTCGCCATCGGCATACAAGGTAAAGGCTCTCACTGTCCAACCTATCTAACCCTTTGATTATCTTATACATCTCAATTAAGTCACCTCTCAACCTTCTTCTCTCTTCTGAAAACAGCCTGGTGTCCCTCAGCCTTTCCTCGTAAGACCTTCCCTCTATACTAGGTAACATCCTTGGAAATTTCCTCTGAATCCTTTCCAAAGCTTCCACATTCTTCCTATAATGCGGTGAGCAGAACAATTCACAATACTCCAAGTGTGGCTGCACCACAGTTATGTAAAGTTGCAGCATGACCTCATGGTTCTGAAACTCAACCCTTCCACCAATAAAAGCCAACATACCGTATGCCTTCTTAACAACCCTATCAACTCGGGTGGCAACTTTCAAGGATCTATGTACCTGGACACCAGATAATTGATGATGATAGTATTGATTTACCCAAGAGCAAATTTAATTCCATTTATAAGGGAGAAGGAAACGAAACAATTTGAGTGCAAAGTGGAAAGTAATCAATATAGCGAGAGGAGGCTCATGTGAGACAAACAGAGACACAGGCGGGTTGAGCCAACTGGCCAGCTTCTGGGCTCCAAATTCTGTGCAATGCCATTAGCACACACAGGTACATCTTAGATAATGCATGTTCTGGCAGTGCGATTTGCTACTAATGTTGTGGAGGAGTTAAGGAATGGGAGTTTCGAGAATGCTCACCTCGATTCACAGTAGTGCAATTCCAGCAGTGATTGTTTCACATGCTATGTTCTGCACGTGCTGCTGCCAACAGAGCAGCTTTCTCTGTGAGAGACATTGAGCAGCTTCCTGTGAAAGGTACACTATTCCTACATTTGAGAAAATGGAGGGGCAGAGTGACAAGAAAGTTAGCAAGAAGAGTCCTGGTGATAAAATTGCAGGTGGTGAACACAAAAGAAAAGCTATAACACTGGAAGAGAAGCTAGACATTGTAATATATTTGAGTGTAAGGACAGAATATGTGATATGGCTTAGTTCATAAGAATGAGGGGTCTACCTTACTCACCATGTTGACCCTGTGTCCCTGCATTAACAAGATTATTTTAAATCCACTGTGTAAAATGTACTTTTGTTTCATTGATAAATATGGTTTAAATCTCTATTCAGACTATGCTATACTTCGTGCAAGACTGTTGGGTGATTTTTGAACGATTGTGAGTGATATGTTTTGCTGGTCTGCCCTGAACCCCACTTTTCCCATAGGCCCCATTATTTACATTAAGTAATTTTCTTTGAAGTGAGGTTTCACTGGAACACAACTACGGTGTTACAGGAGAATTACTTGTAGAATGCAAATCTCTACTGACAAGAATACAAAAGCAATTCACCCCAGAAGTGCTGACTTCTCTTCTAGTGCTGTTTCTATGGGGGCTGCTGACACCCAGCCAACCAGTCAGTCTTTAGGTGTGAGTCTTCAATCAGGTATTCAACAGGGGAAGTAACAGATGAAATTGGATTCTGTTCACATTGACCATTCGCCACTTGCCAGGAAGGATAAACCAACAGTAATCAAGCCTAGGATCTTCCATTAGTGCCAGAGCTGGGTTCCATTAGAACACACTGGTCAAGAATCAAGTGTTACAGGTCTCTTTGCCATAACTGGCGCAGAAGATTAGAGAAAGACTTTCCACTGTTAAGATTTACAGAACCGTAGAAAGGTTACAGAACAGACAAAACTATTTAGAAAAGAGAGAAAAAGGAAGAGGAGTAGGCTATTCGGCCGTTCAAGCCTGCTCTGCCATTCAATATGATCTTGGCTGATCATCCCGCATAGCACCCTGAGACACCATACCTAATAATCCCTTTAGTCATAAGAACCATACCTATCTCCTTCTTGAAAGCATTCAGAGTTTTTATCTCAGCCGCTTTGTGTGTCAATCAATCAGTGCCAACACTCAGCAAGAGCATTTCAGCTCATTCAACCCACCTACCCATAATCCTGCAATTAATTACTCTACCTCAGTTTGAGTACAAAATAAGAACCACATCAAATTAAATTTTCAAAAGATGAAAACAAACTCTGCTAGAAAATGCTTAGGTCAGGCAGCAATAGTTCACAGAAACTGAACTAGCGTTTCTGTTTGTTAACTTTGTTTCTATCCACAGACACAGCCTCACCTGATGTGTATTTCCAACAGTTTTTGTCATTACTTCAGATTTTAAGCATCTGCAGAACTTTACTTTCATATTAAGCTTTTCACATTGAGCAGATCCCAATGACTTTCAATGCAGTTGAAGATGAACACAAGACCATAAGATGGCAAGAAATAGCAACAGGAGTAGGCCATTCAGTCAGTCAAGCCTGATCTGCCGTTCAGTAAGATCAAGACCGATCTAATATTCCTCATATCCACACTTAGCATTTTCCTCATAATCTTTGATTCCCCTACTGAGGAAGGATCGATCTCGGCCTTAAGTATATACAGAGACTCTGCCCCACAGTTCTCTGTGGCAAGGAGTTCCAAATACTCACATGCTCGGAGAAGAAATTCCTCCTCATATCACACATAAATTGGTGCCCCCTTTATCCTGAGACTACGCCCTCTGGTCCTGGATTCTCCCATAAGGGGAAACATCCTCTCAGCATTTATCCTGCCAAGAACCTTAAGAATCCTGCATGTTTCAATGAGATTGCATGTGAATATTCATTCAGTTACAATTAATCGACACGTACCAAGCATTAAATCCTTTGACTCTTAAAATTCAGCGAATACTACATTTCTAGGAAACGTCTCATTCATGGGAGCGGGACGCTCAATATCAGAGAGAACTTGTCACGTCAACATTCCCAGCTGTGAGTGTGCAAGCATTTCACAAAGTGTACCAGTGACAGTGATCGCTTTACCAGTAGTTTCTATAGAAATACTGTGTTGCCTCAGATGGAATATACAAACCATATGGAAGCGAATCCAGTCATTGTGATCATAAGGAAACATTCCAGAAAATTCCTGCGTCAATTGACTGCCATCAATGTGCTTGTGAAGAGCCTTTAGCGATGACAATATTTCATACTAGATTGAGGGATTGGGCAAAAACAGAAAAATTAATGTTAACCAGCAACTACTTGCAAGTTCATGTTTCCTCTAATACACAATGACGCTATCGTGTGAGAGCTGACATAAGAACAATTATTTGGTAAATATTTAATTACTGGAATGAAATACGTTCATTGTTAGAAGGATTGTACATATTTGATACCTTTGAACTTTGGATCGAGAGATGTCAGGTGGCCCAAGCATTATTGAAATCGCTGTTATACCATTCATTGCCATAGGAAAGGAGGTTCATCATAGAATCCCTACTGTGTGGAAGCAGGCATTCAGCCCAACAGGTCCACACCAATTCTCTGAATAGCATCCCAGACACGACTCCCTACCTATCCCTGTAACTCCACATTTCCCATGGCTAATCCATCTAAGCTACACATCCCTGGCCACAGTTGCCAATTTAGCCTGGCTAATTCACTTTCATGTGCCCTGTGAAAGGGTCCATAGGGGACCAAAGGCATCATAGAATCACAGAAATGCCTGCCTGAGGCTCTAGCTTCAGCTTATGTTCCACATTAAGTCAATGTGGACAGGCAATCTTGCATGCACCCACACTCTGTGCCAGAGTCTGTTGAAGGATGATACTCTTCATTCATTGCATTTTCCAGAAGGACTCTTGTCGTATTCTGGAAATTGCTGTAATTTTGGTCATGAGTCTGGAAGACTTTGTTTGTTCAGTCCTCCTCCCATCTTGTTGACTGATGTGATGGTGCTAAAATTCACACCAAGCTATAAGACATCTGCATTCTTTTGACCAAACCATGTTTACAACAAACAAATGAACATAAAAGAATATTTGAAAACGATGCTGTGTCATTCTTATAAATTTTTCACATAACAACCATATTTAAAGTACTTATATTTTGTAGTCTAACCCAAATCTAAATGCTGAATTTAATGGTTGGCAAGAAAATAGGATTTAATATGATTTCAACACAAATACTTTACTCCAAATTTATTTTCCTTTCCAGTATTACATCCAGCATAGACCCTTTTGTCGTTTCCAGTTTAAATCACAATCAATGTTATTGACTGGTTATTAACAGTTATAATTATAATTAAATGGAACATTGGGAGAAAGACAAGATGACACAGGTTCAAACTAATAAAAAATCCACCAACAAAAGCAGGTTCCATTTAGATAGTATCTCTCATGTGATAAAACATCCATTCAGCCTGCAGGAGCATCAAAAGTCAACACTGAACAATTGAAGGCATAGCTAGCAAGAGTGGGATGAAGTTTGGAGAAGTGTGGAAATCCCCTGTGTTATGGAGTTGGATGATATTACAATGTCAGTGAGGGAGTGAGACCATGGAGGGGTTAAACAGAAGGATGAGAACTTTGAATTCAAGACCTTGTTGAACTGGAAGGCAACGTAGGCCACGGAACACAGGGCGGGTACTGAACAGGACTTGGTGCCAGTTAAGAAACAAGCTTTGGAGGAGTCAGTCAGGCAGGTTTATTGCTTCCTCATAACCTCATAGAAATATCCCAATCCGCTTAACTGTAGTATCATAATGAGTGTTGCAACTCTTTACTCTCACACCACTGGAAACCTGATTTACCTGAACAAGCGGGTCCCTTTCAGGTCTGAATGTCGAATCCTTTTCTACCAAAATCAGCACCGAGTTAATGGCATTTGGAATGGCAACCTGTAAACAGTTAGAAACAATTATAGCAGTACAGCTAAGAATGAATGCTCATCTAAATACAAGAGGCAGGTGACATCCCACAAAAAACAAACAAACTATGGATGCTGGAAATCAGAAACAAAAGCAGAAGTTGCTGGAAAAGCTCAGCAGGCCTGGCACATCGTGGAGAGAAATCAGAGTTAACGTTTCAGGTCCAATGACCCATCCTCAGAACTGATGGTAGCTAGACAAAATTTTTCTTATACAGAAGATAGAGTGGAGGGAGGGGGTAAGGAGTAAACAATAAATGGGGTTAGAACCCAAAGAGAGCGAGGTTAGACAGGCTGCAATAATGATTAGCCCAGGAGAAGGAATAGGGGGTGACGCGGTGGCTCAGTGGTGCCTCACAGAGGTAGGGTCCCAGGTTCAATTCCAACCTCGGATGACTGCGTGGAGTTTGCACATTCTCCCAGAGTCTGCATGGGTTTCCTCTGGGGGCTCTGGTTTCCTCTCACAGTCCAAAGATATGAAGGTCAGGTGAATTGGCCATGCTAAGTTGCCCATAGAGCCAGGTGCATTAGTCAGAGGGAAATGGGTCTGGGTAGGTTACTCTTCAGTATGGACTTGTTGGGCTGAAGGGCATGTTTCCACACTGTAGGGAATCTAATCTATTAATGGGATAATTGTTGGCTGAAAATGGGTTGTATTTGATAGCAGACCATGTGATATCAAGGCCTGTTGTGTGGGAGTTGGGAAAAGGTGCCTCAAGCCTTAAAATTGTTGAACCTGATATTGAGTCCAGAAGGCAGTAGAGTGCCCAAGTGGAAAATGAGGTGTTCGCTAGAATACTCCAGCAAGCCTGAGACAGAGAAAGTGGCCAGGGAACAGGGTGATGTGTGGAAATGGCAGGCAACTGGAAGCTCAGGGTCTTTTTGGCAGACAGAATGTATATGTTTTGTGAAGCAGTCACCCAGTCCACACTTTGTTCCCCCAATGTAGAGGAGACCACATTATGAGCAGTGAGTTGATAGCACATTATAGAATTGCCCAAAACTAAACATCACAGGCCTGAATATCCTGATTGCTGTGGCTGGAGGTCAGTACTGACATTTCAGTGGTTTTCAGCAACAGTGAAAGGGATTATTGCCATATTCCGATAGGACAATAGATCTGCTCTCTCATTACAGAGAGGCGACTGGTGGTGGTTTAACCTTAAAGTCATCACATCTCAGGCAAGGGATGGGGTTCAGGTGGAGAATCCTTATTACTCTCACCTGAATTAAAATGTTGTGGGTTCAATTCCTACTCTAGGACATGAGTACAAAAGAAAAATCACACCAGTGTGGTAGTGTATCACTATCAGATGAGATGCTAAACTGTGTCCCTAATTGCCCTCTCCGGAGGATGGAAAAGATCCCACTGTTTTATAAAATCATAAGGAGCAGTAGTAAGCCACTTGGCTCATCGAATCTGCTCTGTTATTCAACAAAACCACGATTGATTTGATAATCCTCAATTCCACTTCCCTGCCTGACATCTATAACACTTCATTCTCTTACAGATTAAAAACTCTGTCTATCTTAGCTTTGAATATTCCTAATGGTCCATCCTCATTAGACCTCCACAGTAAAGAATTCCACAGATTCACTACCCGCTTTGAGAAGAAATTCCTACTTATCTTACGAAGATAGCATTGTAAATGGGGAGCTATCCCTATGATAAGCTCACTCTCCCCCCTGCAGAAAATTGTTGCTGAGGAAAAGCATTTGGCTTAACATAGTTTCTCGCTAAAAGAATATGAAATGGGATACTGTGTCCTTTTTTCTGCAGTTGACATCCATTATTCTTTCCAAGCCTCTTACAGTACTCAGTGCAAGTGTGGCTGTTAGTGAGATTGAGGGGCTATGAGAGGGAAAGCATGCCATCTTGCCCCACAGTGGTGTCAATAAGGACATTCTGAAAAATAGTGACAATGGAGGAACGCACCAGAAGGTGGACACGCAGACCACCAGAGCTCTCTCATTTCCACTAGGGTTCCAATAAAAGGCCTTGCTGGAGCAGAGACAGAACAAGGGCAACTCAAGACAACCAATGCCACTCACAGTCACAGAGATATTGCACTGATCCGAGGGCTTGAGTTGGAGTGAGGGGAAACCAACTCTCCCTGCGTCCAAGATGTTCCATGCAATTTATTTTTAATTTTGATCCCTCTACCTTTAATCCAGTAGTATTATGGCGCTCTTTCAATTATTTGTGAAGCCTTTTTGGACTGTTAATTAATTTAAACGATTGATGCAGCAGGATGGTGAAGCAAGACTTTTTGATCATATTGAACAAGCCTGTCAGTTGTGCAATTGATAAACACAGTGCAATGTGATTAAAGAGCCTATTTTCTCAAGGAGGAAACTTTGATGTGACCAACAACATATTAATTACATAATAATAAAAAATTCCAGTCACTGGTCACCAAAAATAATGAGCTAGTTAAAGAATACAATAGAGAGTCGGTGTTCCACTGTGAGATGCAAACCTTGCTTTAAAATAAAAACACTGTACAATGGTGAAATAGTTTGGATTCTTCAATGTGCGCTAAAAGGTCTGTCTGTGGCTGTGTTTCTTCCTTGGCCAATGACAGCTTAAAGCTCATGCTAAATGACTGGAATGTGACAATCTTGGCTGCGCACAAATAATGAAGCCAATCACTTTGAAGCATTCTCACAGACAGCAAGCCAGAAAGTTAAAACCACTGACTGCCTTTGTTCCTAATTAAAAATTCCAGATCAGAAAATAAATAGCTGCTTCATTTAAGATACCCATTAAAACGAATTAAGAATACATGGGTTTCTTGATTGTAGAGAAATCTGACATTCCAAAAATGTAAACATAGGTTTCAGTGCCAGAATGTGTGCTAAGTATTAATTTTGATGTAAGTATTGTCTTCAAAACACAGGGTTGGATTTTACACAATCCACTCTCCCTCTGCCAGAATGAGGTAGGGTGGGATGGGGGAGGTGCATTGAGTGAGAGTGTGTGTGTGTCAGAGAGAGAGAGAGAGAGAGAGAGACTATGTGTGAGTGTGCGTGTGAGTGAGTGAGTGAGTGAGTGAGTGAGTGAGTGAGTGAGACAGAGACAGAGAGACAGAGACAGAGACAGAGAGACAGAGAGAGACACATTCGAGATGCTTGAAAAAATTATTTTTTTTCACCTTCCAGCCACCTACCCATCTGCTCGCCCCAACCGATCTGCACTTTTATGGTGCTAGTGGAGACTTGGTCCTATTGACCTTACCCACAACCTCAAGGGGGGGGGGGGGGGTTCCAGGCTAAGTGGCCAGTGAGGAAGTGCAGGCTCATGTCAGCAAGGGGTAGGGGAGACATCACTTACAAATCCCCTGCGCCCATCGGAGGCACGATCTACAATGTCTCTCTCTACCCTTCAAAACCCACCCTATCTCAAACTTGCCTCCATACACACTGGAGCCTGCTAGATTGGACACTCTGGCAGCAGGAAACATGTTTCCACTGATGGGTGAGTCCCAAACCAAAGGACACAGCTTAAAAATAAGGGGTAGGCCATTTAGGACAGAGATAAGGAGAAACATCTTCACACAGAGAGTGGTGGGTATGTGGAATGCTCTGCCCCAGAAGGCAGTGGAGGCCCAGTCTCTGGATTTGTTTAAGAGTTGGATAGAGCTCTCAAGGATAGTGGAATCAAGGGTTATGGAGATAAGGCAGGAACAGGATACTGACTGAGGATGATCAGCCATGATCAAAGTGAATGGTGGTGCAGGCTCGAAGGGCAGAATGGCCTACTCCTGCACCTATTGCTTATTGCCTGTCCCTGAGAGACAGAGATCCTTTCTCTCGCCAATAATGGCCAACTGGCCATCAAATGATGCCAGTATAGTTTCTTTTCCCATGGGTAGTGTCCTTATCAAACGTTTATCTTTATGGGGGAGGAGGTGGGGAAACCTGTCAGCTCCACAAAATTCCATCCATAGTTTCAACTCATTCAATAATGTGTAACGTTTATTTTAAATGTTTTTTACAGTAAGATTAGCAGTGTAGAAGTGGAAGTTTTCTTCACGTCATGATTCAATGGAGAAATGCAGAACACAGGAATTTCAACAGTGAACCTGATGACGCAATGTGAAAACACTGGCAAAAATATCTGGGATTTCCACATCATTCCGTGTCTACGTGAGCTCCCGAAGGTATGGAGAATTTCAAGGGAATAACAATGGAATACATTGAGTTCTCCACTATACCACAGCAAATATTGGGTTATTGCACCTTTATATAATACATAGAGATAATCTGAAACCTAACTCAAAATGATTTCAATTTCAATGCTGTCCTTTCCTCATAATTATACATCTAAAGATGTTGGATAATGTCCTTACCTCTCAGTAGCAGCCCTGGGTTCAAGTTCCATTTTAGAACTTGACAGTACAGTGGCAATGCAGCCAAACAGGTCGAGTAGGGGTCAAGTTGAGAGAAGAGAGTGACTTAGAAAAGATGGTTCGCATGCGAAATGAACCTCCTGAGGAACTGGTGGACGCAGATATGGTCACAACATTAAAAGAGATGGGAATCAGTAGGAAAGATGTTGAGGGATGTGAGCCAAGAGCAGGCAGGTGGGCCTAGTTTAGTTTGGGATTGTGTTTGACATGGACTGGTTGGACCGATGGGTCTGTCTTTGTGCTATATGGCTCTATGAGTATCCACAAGCAAATCTTCCAAAATGTGACAGTGGTCAGTCAGAAAGAATGGGAGAAATTTCTTGTTAGCCACGTGATAGAAAACTGGAGCCTTCTCTGTCACTGTTTACAGCTCCTGATTACAGCAATCTGTGGAATTGCCTGATGCAATGTGTGAGCCTCATTGTGAGGTGAAGTGTTTACTGGTTGCTGGATTTCCAGTGTGCATTCAGTCTGTTTTGAATATTTAGTTGGATCAGTAGTTTGGATCAACATTCCATATTCAATTGCGGCATTCAAGAGGGCATTTGATTATTTGGAGCGCAGGGTGTGGTGGGAAAGATATGAAACTGGCTCTAAGGAATAGAAGCAGTGAGGCACAACTGGCTGAGTGACCTCTTACTGTGCCATAACATTTCTGTGGATCTACATATTAGGGGGCAGACTGGGTGGGGATGCATATGCATTTGTGCATTCTTTGTTTCCAATCCATGAGTTTTTCTCCAATATCCAGCCAACACACATAATCCTCACAGTGATGAGTATTACACTGTTGAGCCCCCAATCCCTGAGGCCAGCACAAAGCAGGATGGGTTACTGGGGTAAGGAGATGCTCCTTGGATAGTGAAACCCATGAAATGTAAAGTTAAGCAATGTCTACAATCCGGATTCCTAATTTCCCTCCAACTGCCATAATCACCCCCACATTTCCCAGTTGTGGTCACCGAGGTGTGGTCAGGCTAGGTGAACTAACACCGGTGGCATCAGCCTTCCTGCTGCCCACCCATCACCATCCCTCCCATACTGTCCTTATTTGACATGGGGGGAGCTGGCACAGGCTAGCAGCTGGACCTGCTAACTGTGGGGCTGGGAACAGAAATGGAAGCCAATTCCCCACATGGTTCACAAAAAACATGTGCATGGGCACTTTCAGTTCCTCAAGGGCAGCAAGTGGACTCCCAACAAATGAAGAATAATGGGAGGCCCTCTATCATACAGTGATTGGCAACACTATTGATCACAATGATGGAACTGTTGATACAAAAATGGCAATGGTGAGGAACAAGCTGAGGCAAGTCTACCTTTACTTTTCAAAACACCCACAGTTGACAGGCTACAATTCTGGAATGGCAACCTCTCCAGTTCATGGCAAGTGACTACAGTAGTGAGGGAATCCATTAGACACTCCCGTTGCCTTGAGCCTAGCACCATAGTTTATGGTTTTTTTAAGAATTTATTCACGGGATGAGGGCATCACTGGTTAGGTCAGCATTTATTGCCCATCCCTAATTACCCAGAGGGCTGTTAAGGCTCAACCACATTGCTGTGGATCTGGAGTCACATGTAGACCAGACCAGGGAAGGACAGCAGTTTCCTTCCCTAAAAGACATTAATGAACCCGATGCATTTTTCCAACAATCAACAATGGGTTCCTGCTCATCATAGACTCTTAATTCCAGATATGTATTAAATTCAAATTCAACCATCTGCCGTGGTGGGATTTGAACTTGGTTCCCCAGAATGAATACACATTCAGCCATTGCCGTCCCTATGTGAATGCAACTCCAATCAGTGAGGGAATGAGGCCCTAAGTCAGTAATTAAACTTAATTGCCCTCAAATAGTGGCCAGCCAATTCCATCCCCAGCCACCCTAATTCAAAATGGCCAAAAGTCAATATTGTGGCGCTAAATTGTGGCCCATCGCTGTTCAATATGGATAATCAAATTCATTTAAAAATCCCAGGCACAGGAAACAAAGCTGGAACCTTTCAAGTGCGACACACGTTTACTCACTCTGCCATCAGAGGCAGCCCCAGGCCCCAGTTTCCGATGCACAAACAAATTAATCTGGAGAAAAATTAGTCAAGACAAAAATGAGGTCAAGAGCAATAATGGGTCAGCTGCAGAAGAACACACCACAAGATAAACAAATGTGAGCTTGGGCGTAAAAAGTAAAACAGCAATAAATGAACAAGAGGGATAATAAAACCAGACATTACGAACAGAGTTACAGAAATTAATTTTGGTAACAACCTTGGCCTCTCTCCTCTTTCCTTTGTACAACCAGATTCAAACACCAAGTACTAAAAATAATTACTGACAGCCTTGATTGGTTGTTTTGCTGTAAAGTTACTCGATATTATGTAGATGCACATTTGAAAAGCAGCCATGTGGAAAACCCAAGTTCACAATGAGAAGAGCAGTACTTTCAGGTATTTTGATTGAGATGTGCAAGGAACTGTTTTCGATATGTGTTCTTATTTTTAACATACTCGACCAAGTTAAACATCACACAACACCAGGTTTTATTCCAACACGTTTATTTGGAAGTTCTGGCTCTCAGAGCAGTGCTCTTATGGCCCTGCTCCACAACTGCTCCAATGAGGAGCGGCGATCCTAAAGCTGGTGCTTCCAAATAAACCTGTATGACTATTGCCTAGTGTTGTGTGATTTTTAACTTGTCCATCCCAGTCCAACACTGGCTGCTCCATATCATGAACATATTGGTGTCATCCATTTCTGCTGTCATTATACCAGAATAATTTTTCTCTTGATTACTAATCCAAGCCCATGGTTTAGTAGCCCAGTGACATTAACTATTGCGCTCTAGAATGTGGAAAGACAGTCCGACAGGTTTCAGGATGATTCTACGTGTCCATCCTCAATTGGCCAATAACCCAATGGTATTGGTTGATGGTGGTGCCACTAGTAACACAAAGGCCTCAGTTAATGCAAGTTCAAATCTGACCCCAGCAACTGTTGGAAATTCAATTGTAAATCTAGAATTAAAAGGTAGTCACAGTGATGGTAACCATGATAACAATCATCAACTATTTTGAGAACCCATTGCATTCATTAATATGTTTAAAGAAATCTTCCATTTTTATGTGGTTTGGTCTACACGTGAATCCATATCGACAGCAATATGGTTGACTCTAAACTATCCTCTGAAAGAGTTAACCACTCAGTATAGCTCTGAGATTGAGATGTGCAGAAAATGCTAGCATTGACAGCAACATCCACATCCCATTAAAGAATTTTAAAAAAACAAACAAACAATCTATAGGACTAAATAGTCATGAATTGTTTCACATTGTCCAAAAGAGAAGAACCAGAGAGACAGCCTTCACTTGACAAAAACTAGTCTGCAGAAACATTTAGTGAGTAAGTGATCTATCAATAGACTCCTTGGCATGTGATGAAAGCAGATAGCGTTGATTCATTATCGGGATTTCTGTAAGAAATCAATATTTTGTGATTCAGTAATGAATAACTTGAGAGATGTTACATGTTATCTGCTTCGGGGCAACAGGTTACTTTGAGTCAAATGGTGCCCAAATGCTTCCCACCACTGGAATTTGTCTCACCTCCTATCTTGGCCTGTTTTTAATTAATTTGTACAGATTTATCACCATGATTAGTCAACAATTCTATTATTATTGAATTCGCTGACGAGCAAGATGGTCAAAGTCAAACCAGGTGAACTTTTACTGAATTAATTTTTCTGGGTGGCACAGTGGCTGAGTGGTTAGCACTGCTGCCTCACAGCGTCAGGGACCTGGGTTTGGTTCCAACCTCGGGCAACTGTCTGTGTGGAATTTGTACATTCTCCCAGTATCTGTGTGGATTTCCTCTGGGTGCTCCAGTGTCCTCCCACAATCCAAAGATATGCAAGTTGGGTGAATTGGCTGTGTTAAATTACCCAGAGTGTTCAGAGATGTGTAGGGTAGGTGCATCAGGGGTAAATATAGGAGAATGGGTCTGGGTGGGCCATTTTTCAGAGGTTTGCGTGGACTTATTGGGCCGAACTGTAGAGATTCTCCAAGTTTCACATAATTAATTCCATCAAAGAGGAGGTGAGAAATTGGAAATGATTGTAACTTGCTGGCGAATAGGTTATTGTGTAAACAGAATTATTTAAAAATAAAAATCAAAGGAAATTCAGCTGGAAAAACCAGATAGCACTGGCAATTCAACAGAGAGGGATCAGTTACAACTTAAAAGCTGTAAGTAAGGAATGAATGGTAATTTGCACATTCAGATTTTTACTGATGTCTCACCTGCAGTGCAGTAAACGCTCTGAAGAGGGTAAGAGTGGGAGAGCATCTGCGAGCATCCACTAATATCGTCAGTCCAAGCTCACGCACTTCCTTCCTGCAATAAACAGACTACACAATTAGAGGAAGTTAAACTGAGTTTAAATGCAGTCAATTTTAGACTCCAGTCTGTGTGATCTTATTTACTTTATCATAAGCCTTCTTTTGGAGTATTCATATTCAACTGTTATGACCATTTGTGATGGCTGCTGTTTTGTGTCCCACACATGGTGATCTGGAACCATTAAGATTTAGCACTGTACATCCGCCTTTAACACGGAGATACAATTAATAACTATCCTCTTCAAAGAGTAGGCTTGTCCCAAATTAAGAACAATGAACAAAGAACAGTATAGAACAGAAACACATCAAGACAGTGCTGACACACGACACCATTGTAAACTAAAACCTTTTGCCTCTGCACAGTCTGTCTCCCTCTATTCCCTGTCTATTCAGCTATCTGTCAACTTCCCTCTTAAATATTACTATTGTATCTGCCTCCACCATGTCTTCTGGCAGTGCATTCCATGTACTTACCGCCCTCTGTTTAAAAAATCTGCCTCTAACACCTCCTATAAAATTACCTACATTAACCATAAACCTATGTCCCCTAGTTATTGGCATACCTACTCTGGGAAAAAACTCGATTATCCATTCTATCCATGCAATTTTGCAAACTTCTATCAGGTCGCCTCTCGGCCTTTGACATTCAAATGAAAACAAACCAAATTTGTCCAATATCTCCTCATAGCAGATATCCTTCAAGCCAGGCAATATCCTGTTTCAGCGCTCTCTCCAAAGCCTCCACATCCTCAGGTAGTGTGGTGACTAGAACTGTACCCAACAGTCCAAATGTGGCCTAAATGAAGTTCTATGCAGCTGCAAGATAACTTGGCAATATTTGTCCTTTCTGCCCAGACAAATTATGCCTTAGGCCTTCTTGACCACCTTATCCACATGTGTTGCCACTTTCATTGCACTGTGAACACACACCTTAAATGTGGATTAATTGTAGATATTTTCCAAATCAACCCTGTCAGAGATATTATCTCACACTCCTGGAGCAGGTGGCACTTTAACATTGGCCTCCTGGTCCAGAGGTTGGGATTCTACCACTGTGCCACAGCAGCCCTGATTATGTAGTCATTGTCATTATCAACCACAGAGAAGAGGTGATGAGTATTTTAAAAGCATATTTGGCACGTCAGTGGATCTATTTTCCATTGACTTCAAATGGTGTGAAGTGTAAAGTGGGCAGTTGATTTCCACCAAGTGGTAAAAGATAGAATTATCCCCTGCATTTCCAGGCAGAGAGTTATCAATTGCCTTTAATCCTGTTGTGAAAGACTAACTATAGTCTCCCATCAACTAGTCTGAAACTGGGGAGCCAGTTTGGTATTTGCTGGAGAAGATACACATAAGAAGATTAGCTGAAGATGTGGTGGTCAAACCATCTGCATAAAATCAAGCAAGTGTTTCCTGGGTAATGTAATTGGTGGAAGTGTCATTGAATCATGGAAACGGGGCAGTATAAGCCACTAGGTGTACAGAGAAGATATGTTTTATGGTCTTATGTTTTGTTAGCTTAGTCACAGTCACTCAAAGTACACTGAATCATCTACAGAAAGAGGCCATTTAACCAAGTGTGCCTATCTCCCTCAAGCTATCAACTTCTGTTATAATTGACATATATTGTCAATTTTCTTTTGGAATTCATGCTCTACCTGCTTCTAAATAACTCAGCGTGTCAGAACCTGGGGCGCAATGCACTGTAAATGCAAAATATAATGGGGGCCAAAAATCAGATTCACATTGGTTATTGTGAAAGGGAACAGGAACTGGGAGAGTATTTTGTACCTGGTTTGCTGATGTGCCAACATTTCAATCAAACTGCAATAGTGGAGCAGCTCCAAGAGTGGAAGAGAGCAATGGGAAAAGATAGCTTCCAACAAAATGCCAGCATCTACATAAGTGAGTTAGGCTAATGGCAAATTTCAGAGCAAGGAAAGTTGACTAATATAACTAATGTCTAAGACAAAGCATTTGAAAACAGAAAAGCTGATTGTTTATTCACTGCTTCTACTAAAGGTAAGAACTGTGATGACAATACACAGAAACCAAATAAAAGTCACTGCAGAACTTGCTGCATACTTGCAACCAAGTTCTACTCTACTTTGATACACAGGGTATTTCTCACAATGATCCGGGCTCATGATCTGTAGTTGTTAAGGAAGCCATAAAGCAGATTGATGGAATCATGATATCAACTTACCATATATTAATACCCACCAGCCCAGGGCGGCACGGTGGCACAGTGGTTAGCACTGCTGCCTCACAGTGCCTGTAGACCCGGGTTCAATTCCCGACTCAGGCGACTGACTGTGTGGAGTTTGCACGTTCTCCCTGTGTCTGCGTGGGTTTCCTCCGGGTGCTCCGGTTTCCTCCCACAGTCCAAAGATGTGCCAATTCAGGTGAATTGGCCAAGCTAAATTGCCCGTAGTGTTAGGTAAGGGGTAAATGTAGGGGTATGGGTGGGTTGCGCTTTGGCGGGTCGGTGTGGACTTGTTGGGCCGAAGGGCCTGTTTCCACACTAAGTCTAATCTAATCTAATTACCCATTAATCTCTCAAAAGCTGAAAAATCAAATGTTATTTTCATTACATTTTGGGTCATATTTTTATAGTTATATCTATTTATTATGAGGTTTTAGAATATGATAACTGAAGGTGTCAAGTTTTATTTTTCTGAAATACGATGAGTGGATTGATTTTTAGTGTTGTTCTCAGGACACAGGTGATGATGCCAACACTGAAATTCTTAGCCATCCTTCATTGGTCCCAGTGTATCGCAGCACTGATGTTAATGGAGAACAAGGGAGAGAGGAGGGACAAATGCAATTAAAAATCCATCTCTCAACATATGAATGTGAAGCCTGGACATCATGTGCGTGTCAGTAGTTAGTTGTGCAAGAGGAAGTTTAGCAGGCAGAATGATACCCCAGCCATTCAAGCTAGTTACAGGAAAGGGTTACCAGGAGTGGATCATAATCCTCCTCCTTCACCTGAAAATGGCTTTAAATTTAGTTCTTGCATCAACTCCATTATCTTCACTGGGCAGGAGGTCACCATGGTCTCCTCACTCAGACTAAGAGTTAAAATTATGGTCTGGTCCTAATGACCACACCAAACTCTGACCTGAACATTATAAGAAGGATCTCATTGTCTTGAGGCAGACATCCTTGCTAGCTGCTCAGGATAGAAGGTTAAGATAGAAACATAGAAAATAAGAGTAGGCTATTCGGCCCTTTGAACCTGCTCCACCATTCTACATGATCTTGTGATCATCCAACTCAACACGCTGTTCCCACTTTCTCTCCATACCTTTTGTTCCCTTTAGCTCTACTTCTTGAAAATAGTTGAACATAGCAGAAATGGTGCAGTGTGCTAGTGGGTAATTTAATTCCCTACCAATCTGGTTTTGGATCCTTAAGAACTAACCACTTGCTTCATTTTATGAATCAACACTGAATTTATTTACTTCAATGCAAATTTGCAAACTGTCTAACAGACCTCTGGGCTCAAAGAGTAAAAGCTATTATAGATAATGTCTTTTACAAAATAATGTTGGTCAATTCAGTTAGTAATTAAGTTTTCTCTAAAGAAAGAAATAATGCTTCATTTCCCACTCTTAGGAAGGGCCGCATATTCAGGATCTCTAAGATTTCCTTCTTTCTCCTTTTTTGGCAATTTCAGGAAATCCTAAAGTATTTTACATTTTTTGAACTGTAGTTACTGGTGTAATGTAAGAGAGACAGCAGCCAATTTGCAAGCAAGTTAAACTGAACATCAAACCATTGTGTCCGTTCTATTACGAACTTTATACTTTTTGGAAATCTTCCCTTTACTGTCTTCAAACCCATGGTTCTCCAACCCCAAATACATTATTTTTACCTACTTCTGGAGATCCAGAAACAATATTTCTCTGCTCACTCAACTGTTTCAGCCTGTTGCTGCCTCTCAGGAGCTATTTCTTTCTATCTCAACTTAATTTTTATCTCCTCTTGTCCAAGTCTGTCTGACCACTGGCCATGAATTTTCTGATGCCCTACACCTGGATTGGCCATGCTAAATTGTCCATTATGTGCAGGCTAGGGAAATGCAGGAATTGGGTGGGATACTCTTCAGAGGGATTTGTCTAGGCTTATTAGGCCATATGGATTCCATATCCCTTTGCCCATTCTCTTGCTCAAAAACTCTTACACTTTCATTTCCCTTTAGCTCTGAGGAAAGGCATCGACTTAAAGCATTAACATTGCTTTCACTACACAGATGTGCGTGATTTTTCCAGCTTTATTTGCCTCTATTTCAGAACTCCAGCATCAGTGGTGCCTTGCACCACAAGAATAGTGACCTGGAATCTTTATCAATCACCTTTCAGAGATCAAATGTGGTCTCAGTTTGATATTTCATTCAAAAGGCAACACACCTGATTGCACTCTTCAGAACAGCATTTAAGCACAGATTACGTGCGCTACAAGTCATCCTGACTGAAAAGAAATAAAGAAATGAAAAGAGCTCTTTGTGTTCCATGTACTTTCCCTCAGTCTGCATAAAAATATCTGACTGACTGCACACATCCTGAAAAGACTGTGCCAAGTTTTGTAGGAAAATCTTATTCTATCTCAGAGCATGTTTGCAAAGGCTATAAAAAAATCCACACAGATATGTTTTTGTTTGAGGGCCTTTGCTAAAAGAACTGAATCAATGATATCCATCTCTGTGTGATTAATGGACGTGTATTGGTTCTTTCTTCTTCGTTGCTGTTCTCAGGTTGAACTTTGTTCTGTATGAGCACAGAAATACCTCTGCCCCTCTGCACTTTGAGGTTATTTCCCAGGCAAAGAAATCTCTAAATGGATGAAATACTAGCTGTAAAGAATAGCTGCAGGTTAAATCTGCAGTATGTTTTGTTTTCAGATTTACAATACTCATGACCACTTAATACATTTTCTAGAATGTGGGCATCATGGATAGGAAGTGGCACGGTGCCTCACAGCACCAGGAATCCGGGTTCAAATTCAGCCTCAGGCGACTGTCTGTGTGGAGTTTGCACATTCTCCCAGTGTCTGCATGGGCTTCCTCCAGGTACTCTGGTTTCCTCCCACAAAGATAAGACGATTAGGTGAATTAGCCATACTAAACTGCACAAAGTGTGCAGGGTAGGTGGGTTAGCCATGGGAAATGCCGGGTTTCAAGGATCGGGTAGGGGAAGGGTCTGGGTTGGATGCTCTTCGGATGATCGGTGTGCACTTGATGGGCTGAATAGCCTGCTTCCAGCTGTAGAGATTCTGCGATAGGGCCACTGCTTATTGTATATCCTTAATTGTCTTTGAAAAAGTAGCAATGGATCTTCTCCCTGCAGTGTTGTGTGGCAGTAATGCTTCCGCTACGGTTGTCAGAAGGGAGGTTTCAAAATTTGGATCTAACAACAATGGATAATTGACCATAAATGAAATAGTTTGTAGCTTAGAGGTCTACAATTTGGAGGTGATAGTGTTCTTATATGCCCTGAATTTCCAGGCAATGGAGTAGAAAGTACTGAATTGAGCCATTATTTTAAAGAGAAGCAGTGGAAACAGGTCTGGCCAATATTCCTCAGTCGTCATTAAGACAGAGATCATGAGAGCTTCTTCTGTACAAATGAGCTGTACTCTGAAGTACACATTATAGGCCCTCAAGTGAACTAACTTATTTCTGCAATTGTGAAAGGAAGAGTTAGATTTTCTGAATGCTGATTAGCCCTCCACACAGTTGCCCTAGGGTGGAATCAAACATGGGTCCCTAGTGCTGTGAGCGAGCAGTGCTAACCACTAAACCACCATGTCACCCGGGAGGAAAAGTAGAAGAGAAGACCTGTGATAAGTTTCGGGATCAAGGGGAAAAGGTTTCATTACACAAGAGCCAAAATCAGTGGTAATTGAATATAGGGCAAATGTTCTCAGAGGTGTGAATTGCAGCATGGAAATTTCAAAAAGATTCAAATAATTTGGAGAGTATTTACTGTGATGCTTCCCAAAAATCAAGATGGCCCACCAAAAGCTTTATTGTCCAGCAGACTAGTAATTTCTCTCCCTCTTGGTCTTCACACATTTTGTCTTTGTTTTGATTGTTTTCTGAAGTCACAGATGTTTCCTACATGACCACTTGGAACAAGCCAAAAAACATTATTGGTTGAACGAGCCAATGCACCTGTATTTCTTCTGCTCTGATGATTCGAACATCCTATTATTATTATTATTGTGTTCGCTGTTGTTAGGGACTTAGTCTGGTTCAAGCTTGCAGTTTTGTCACTGATGTTTGGAATAACATAACAGATAATTTCTAGAGTACAGAGCCTCTTCACTGATTTGGCTTCATCCATTTAACTCTACATATTTTCTACTCAACCTGTTCAGAGATGTTATTACACAGCGCTGAAGCAGATAGGACTTGTACCTAGTCCTCCTAGCTAAGGGGTAAGGACACTGCCACAATGTCACAAGAGCAGTCTCCAAATAATCCTGTGCAGAGGTGATACAGGGAGACGGTTGAAGAAGTCTTTCCTCACAAAGAGAGGAAATATCAAAATACACCAGAGACCATCCTTAGCCGAGTTGAGCTGACTGCCGAGAACTCTTACTCAGCTAGTTCCCTGATGAAGGGCTTATACCCGAAACATCAAACAGCTGTGCATTTCCAGCACCACACTTTTCCTCTCTAATTCTTCAACATCTGCAGTCCTCAGTTCCTCTTCGCTCCCTGTCAGGACAGTCTTAAGCTGAAACCTGTAACATCACAAAGCCAGCACAAATCGACAGTCTGTATATCAGAGTGGTAGTTCTTATTAGGAGCTTCTGACAATGGAATTGTCTTGTTAGTCCTTACAAATATAATGACCATCATTTAACAAGCATAACGTTCTGGGGGAGGCTTGTTGTCTTTGAGGGGTGATTACAGCTTGCGCTACTAGCTTTGTCAGTAGTAACAAGCTGTTGAATCATAAAGACCAGAAGCTCCAAAGGCAATTTCCAACCAATGCCTCCATTAGGCGATCACATCCTACAAGGTAGTAAGAGCAATGCAATTTGTCACAGTGTCTATGGAGGGTGCATGTTGCCTGGATTCACATGACAGATCATTATCTAATAGTTTCTGTTGGAAAATGCTTAAAAGTGGAAAATGGCAGCGATAAGTGATGACCTTCTCAGTTGAATAAACATCATTAAATGTTGCCTTGGTGCACAATATGATAAATGATCATTTGAGTATGACAATGTCTGACCATAATTGAACTCCATGAAATACTTGCCGATGAGTAATATCAGAAAAACATGTAAATTAAATATTTTCAAAACTGTGTTGGACAGCTGATTAACAATAGCAAGGTTTATGGTGGGACACATTGTTACAAACGCGATAGGCCGATGCAATAATTCACTTCTAGAAGCACACTTAATTGAGGAAATTATAACCTTTTAAAATGATACATTAGTATAGCATATTGAAAGAAGCTTTGCACTGAATTAGCTGTAACAAACATGAGCTGGAATATTGAAGCTGACACGGAGTGCCTGAGAATAAAAAGCCCAATGTCCATTAGCTGAGTGAAAATGATCACCAAAATGTTTGATGAAATGTCAGTGGTTTGAATAGACAGGATACAGACTTTTAATAAAGAATGTAGAATTAACCAGAGACAGGGCAAAATCTTACCAAAATATCAAATAAACCAGACATTTCAATAAATCTATAGTTTGCATACCTTGGAATGGTGTAGTAGTACAGCAGTATATGGGTCAGCTCTGTGCTGGGCCAGTTTTGGCTCATCCATATTACATTGTGTAAACAGATCTGGATCACAGCTCGATTAGCTTTGTCTCTGTTCCCTGGAGGGCAAATTACAAGTAACTAAATTGTGAAATAATCCTTCTCCACATATCTTTTGCAAAATATATTCATTCCTGACCAAAACATTCAAATTTCATAGAATCAGAATCAGTGCAGAAAGAGGCTATTTGGCCCATTGAGTCTGCATCAACCTTCCTAAGAACACCCCAACCAGACCCATTTCCCCCACCAACCACATCCCCATAGCCATGGGACTTTTAACCATGGCTAACCCACCTACAGACAGGAAATGCTCCAAAGTGTAGTCCAGAGAGGTCAGCAAAAGACATTGATGAAGAAAAGGAAAGTAATGTTGAACTGTGCAAGGAGAGAGGTGGAAAACGGACTAACAATTAATTGAAATTATAGAACTTGAGAAGACTTTTAATGGTGGACAGAAAAAAGGGGAGGCAGTGAAGTTAAGGGAGAAACTTCTAGAGTGTGGATTCTGGCAACTGAAGGCACAGACAGCAATAACAGAGAGGAGGGTGAAGATGCATCAAATTCCCCAGTTGAAGAATGGAAGATTTTATTATTTTCTAGTACTCCCTCAAAGTAAAGGGGACACTTGTCAAGGAGTTCATTCTGTGGCAAGGACCCGCATGGGTTTGCCAGCAATTTCTGTTTTTGTTTCAGGTTTCCAACAGCTGCAGTTCTTTGTTAAGAAGATGTAATTATTCGAGTTGATAAAAGTGAGCCAAATGTAATAGACACTGATTTTAAAAATGTACTGGATAAGGCTCCACAGAAAAAGTTAATACACAAAATAATGGCTCACAAATTTGGGAGCAATCCATTAGCCTGAAAAGAGGATTCATTGACAAACTATAAGCAGCAAATAGGGCTAACAGGGCATTCTCAAGTTGGAATATAGACTGAGACGTGAGCTATTCACAGCGTATTTTAATGATTTAGACAAGGAAACCAAGAACTATGCATTAATATTTGATGATACAAGCAATATGGAATAAAATACAGGATAAAAGAAATGGATGCAAGTTTGCCAGCACACAATGTAATGTGGGATAGGGTATGGTTATTCAACTCATTTAATAGGAAGAGAAAAGCAATTTACATAATGTGCATAACATGATGTAGGGTATGATTATTCAATTTATTTCATATGAATAGTAAAGCAATTTTTAAACAAAAATGAATCTTTTAAATAATGTTCAGAGTGACTTGAGTGCAATTGTACAAGGAACATAAAGTTATCATGCTGATAGTTAGCAATTAAGAAGGTATATGGCATGTTGACCTTTGTTGAAAATGACCTTGAGTACAACATTAAGGAAGTATTCATGATAATAATTATAAAGCACTTTGGTGAGACCACATCAAATGTATTGTATGGAATTCTAATCGCCATACTGATATATTTGTACCATAAGCAGTACAATCAACATGTGAATATACAAATTAGACGCAGAATAGGCCATTCATCCCTTCAAACCTGCTCCTCTATTCAATAAGATCAGGGCTTCTTTTTGGTTTATTTATCTTGTGTTCTGAATTCTGCATTCTTATCTATCCTCAATAATCTAGGAGACTAACAGGGTAAACACTGAGAAATTGTCACCACTGGCTGAAGAATCTAGAACTGGGACCACAGGTCTACAGAGTGTCAATTATTTAGGACTTTGAAGAGGAGAAATTTCTTCATGCTTGCCTTCAATGATCAGAACATTGAGTAAAGGAACCTGGACATCATATTGCAGCTGTACAAGACATTGGTGAGGCCACTTTTGAACTACTTCATACAATTCTAGTTGCCCTTCTATAGGAAGGATGCTGTTAAAACATTCGAGGGTGCAAATAAGATTTACAAGGATGTTGCTGGGACTGGAGGGTTTGAGCTTTTGGAAGAGGCTGAATCGGTTGGGACTTTATTCCCTGGAGTAGAGGCGGAGAGGTGACCATATAGAGGTTTATAAAATTATTAGTGACATGGATATGGTGATATCCTAAGTGTAAAACTGGAGGGAATAGGTTTAAGGTAACAGGGGCAAGATTTTAAAAGAACCTGAGGGGTAACTTTCTTATACAGGGGGTGATGCAGGTATGGAATGAGCTGCCAGAGGAAGTGGTCGAGGTGATTACAATTATAACATTTAAAAGGCACTTAGGTGGGTATAGAATAAGAAGGGATTTAGAGGGATATGGGCCAAAATGCTGTCAAATGGGAATAGATCAGATTGGGATGACTGGTCAGCATGGGTGAGTTGGACCAAAGGGTCTGTTTTCCATGCTGTATGACTCTATGATTCTCTAAATGACTTTGAATCTCTGGGATCTCATGAATGCACCATCACTGAAGCTACTTAAGTCTGAAATAAACAGTTCTTTGGTCTCCCAGGAAATGAAGAAACACATTGAGCTGGAAGGAAAGTGATGTGGAGACTTGCTCATTTTGAATGGTCTAACAAACAAGGGAGTCTATATAGCCTAATCTTACACCTACATCTTCTGTTCTCATACACTACTAGTGATAGCATTCCTCCAGTACCCCACCAGAGTAGTCCATATACCAGAGACAATAGCAGGTTATTCAAGTGTGCATCATGGTAAACACAATCCTTCTTCCAGAGTCTACACGCTTGCTGGCTTGATGATGGGTAGCACGGTGGCTCAGTAGTTAGCACTTTTACCTCACAGCACCAGGGTCCTGGGTTCAATTCTAGCCTCAAGTGATGGTCTGTGCAGAGTTTGCATGTTTTCTCCATATTTGCGTGGGTTTCCTCTGGGTACTCCAGTTTCCACCCACAGTCTAAAGGTTGTGCAGGTTAGGTGGATTGGCCATGAGAAATGCAGGGTTACAGGAATAAGGTAGGGGCTGGGTCTGGGTGGGATGTTCTTCAGAGGTTCAGTTTGGACTTGACGGGCTGAATAACCTGCTCCCACACTGTAGGGATTCTAAGGAAGCATTTTTGCTGTGTTTATGCAACTGGGTTACGGTTTGAAATGCCTGAGAGTTATGAAAGCATAGTTAACAATACAATTTGAAAATCAATTGGTTAAATATTTCAAAAGGAAAAAGCTGTGATCCTAAGGTTAGAGAGAAGTGAATGATAACAATCGGATTGCTCTTTCAAAGAACCAGCACAGGCAGGTTCACCAAATGGCCTCCTGCTGTACTGTACAGACTAGACGTTAGGACAGAGGTGTGGTGCTCTGTGCAGGTGGAGGGCTGTTGTTAAGTAGGGAAAGGTATTCTGTGGAATTAAACTGCAGTAACCTCCTGGAAGCTTCATTGACATGGATATCTAAATGGCCAATTCACTTCCCTTAAATGGGCATCACTCTATCCTCATTTCACCACCATTTTAACCAAAGTTGTGTAGGGTCAAGGTGGGATGAGTTCCTTCTCCAGATTCTTTGCAGTTTAACCTCTGACATGGCTGCATTAAATGTGCCCTTTATGGAGAAGTTAAGATTCAGCTTTAGAATTTTAAATGCCTAAATGTTCATTGCGGACGTGAACTAATGTCAACTTTTCTGATTCTAGGCCAGGTGCTTACGTTAGAGACTTTCCTGATAATTACAAGTATCCATCCCTCACTGATGTTTGGCCTTAGCAATCCAGGGAGTTTGGAACATATTTTGGAGTTACACAGTGGCTCGTTTTATTCATCCTGAATGCTCACTATGATACCGTCCAAGGTTTCATACTGATGTGTTGGCCCAGAATCAAACCTACTGATAATTTAGCTAAAACCGCCAGAGCGGTTCATCTTGCTCTTCTCAATTCACCCACCACCCCTCCATACTGCTTGTTCTCTTTGTTTTGTCCAAATCCGTTTTCTTTTGGAGAGCACACCAACCTGGTAACTGGGCGACTCCCGATTGCAGTAAGTTCACATTGACCTCCGCGGCCTTTGTTGGAAGGCTGTTGCAGGCTTGGGTGGAGCCCTGGGCCTGCGCTGAGGCTGGAGGGCAAGGTGCTGGAGGAGGAATCTCTGCGGCTTCCCACGTATTGTTTAAAACTGCTTGGCAGCTGCTCCTCCTCTGCATCTCAACCACACAACTCTGGGAGGAACCTGCTAAAAACAAAATCAGTCCCATTAAAATAACATCACAACACTCAGAGACTCCACCAATGAAAGACTTGCAACTCAACCAAAATAAAGCATCAGAAATTCGCAGAGCAATTTTTCCTGGTATTTGGTGTGAAACTGAAATCCTAAAACATGAAAGCAGATAAGCCACTGGGCAAAATGCCCACAACGTGAAGGTTCTCATTCTCTACATGGGTTCTCTGCTTTCTCTGCCCACGCTCGCGACCCTTGGCAACACAACATATCTGAAAAGGCGATGAGAGATTGGAGAAAAACATGTTGCTGCTTCGTAGGATTCATGTGAAATGAAACGCAGTTCCAAATAACGTCACGCACAGCAAAAGGCGACAATTGGTTGGCCTTTGCTGCTTAAACATGTGGCATTTTGTTTCAGAAATGCAAAGCCCAGATGTGATTAGGATCAGTGATGCTTCTGTTTCTTCAATCATTCTAGAAGCATCTATTCTTGTCTTGAGTACATCCGAAACTCTGCTGCCTGCACCAAGCCCGAGTCACTCATCACTCCTGTGCTCCCAGTCCAACAAAGTCCCAATTTAAAAATTCTCACCCTTGCTTTTAATTTCTCCACAGCCTCAACGCTTCACTACAGACATAATCTCCTGGAATCTCGTACTTCTGCAATTCTTGCCTTGAATTTTAATTGATCCAGCATTGGTGCCGGACCTTCAACGGCCCTCAGGTCTGGACTTAATTCTTTTAACTTTTCTATCTTTCTGTCTTTAAGGAGCTCCCTAAAACCTGCATTTTGACCAAGCCTAGAATGTGGCTCAGTGAAAATTCTTGTCCAACTATGCTCCTGTGAAGTGCTTTGGGATAGTTTATTATATTAAAGGCACTATAAAAATGCAAATTGTTGTTGGTACTGTACTTGAAGACAATATTAACGCGCAAAGTTATACAACAGCTCCTGGATGGATTGAAGCTGAAAAGGAGAGCATTGCATAGTGTTTGACATATTAAATAGAAAGGTACAGTCTTGTTTTAATCAATGATTGGAAGTGAGACAAATTACAGGATGAATTGAAACCTTATCAGAATTGACATATTCCACTCCCCTGCCATGTCAATGCCGGCGTTTGAAGTGGATCGAATTGATTGATGTAAACATTGGGCAGAATTTTTTTCATTTTTAAAGTGTCTCGTCCAGTGAGTGTCATGTCACTCGGTCCACCATAGGCTCAGAGCATCAGCTCTCACACAGTTGTCTGCTCCTCACCTCACTGACGACAATGCAGCCACACACTTCCTCAGGGAAAGGCGCAGCCGGAAAGGAAGAAGTCCTGGGACGGTACCCTTTCAGGCTGCCGTGACCATAGTTAAAGGCCAACTACACATCACTTACACAGTCATAGAGCTGGGCAGCATGGAAACTGACCCTTCAGTCCAACTCGTCCATGCTGACCAGATATCGCAAGTAAATCTGGCCCCATTTGACAGCATTTGGGTCACCCTTTAGGCAATACAAAACAGGAACCACGCTTCACGTTGTGGTAATCAAGAATCTACATTCAGAACATGGCCCAGAGGGAAGGAAAGCTTACTCCCTATTGTGCAAATGGGGACTTGAATGTCTTGTTGGACAGGGTGGTGGTGAAGGGGGTAGTCCTTTTTCCAGCTGGCCACTACAGGAGGCCATCTTTACTCATTCATGTGATGGGACGTCACTGGTTAGGCCAGCATTTATTGCCCATACATAATTGCCCAGAGGGCAGGTAAGAGTCAACCACATTGCTGAGGGTCTGGAATTACATGTAGGCCAGACCAGGTAAGGATGGTAGTTTCCTTCCCCAAAGGGCATTACTGAACCAGATGGGTTTTCCTGACAATTGACTCATAAGACATAGGAGTGGAAGAAAGGCCATTTGGCCCATCGAGTCCACTCCGCCACTTAATCATGGCTGATGGGCGTTTCAAATCCACTTAACCCACACTCTCCTTATAGCCCTCAATTCCTTGCGAGATCAAGAATTTATCAATCTCTGCCTTGAAGACTCATGGTCATCATTAGACTCTAAATTCCACATTTTTTTTTGTTGAATTCAAATTCCACCATCTGCAGTGGCAGGATTCGAACCCAGGTCCCCAGAACATGACCTGGGTCTTTGGATTAACTGTCCAGCAATTATATCACTAGGCCATTGCCTCTCCAAATAACCACACTCCTATACTAAGTCCATGTGGACACACATCACAGCTGAGGTTAGTGTTATTCTCCAGGTGAAGTGGAACGGCTAGCACTGTAGAAAGAAGTCAATGATCTATTGTGCTGTGCAAGGTCTAGTGCCACCATCTCCTCTCTGCCACCAATTTGGAATCCATGCTTGCCACTGATTGGAAATTTTGTTTCAGGTTATGGCAAAATCTCAGAAAGACTAATTATCAGGTTGTATTCAATTAGCTGATCTTGCCCCAAGCAGTAGTGCAGTGCTACAATGGGTTTGAATCCAAATGAGCTTGAGAACACAATATGTCCTAAATATTACACAGTGGCTTCAGTTGGGAAGTAGGACAAGATTGGCTGGGACAAGATCAAGTCCAGTTAATGTGAGGAAAAGGAAGCCTGCATCACCACAGAAAACTTTGAAATGCAGTCACTGCAGCTGTGTTGGAAAATATAACTACAACATAAAAATGAGGTAAATGGTCAGATGACTTGTTTCCTGGTATGATTAGTTGACAGCCAGATATGAACAAGGGAGCAACTTATGTCCCCCCTGTTCATCAAACACACAGGGGCAGCACAGTAGCTCAGTGGTTAGCACAGTTGACTCACAGCGTCAGGTATCTGGGTTCGATTCCAGCCTTGGGTGACTGTCTGTGTGACATTTGCGCATTCTCCCATTGTCTGAATGGGTCTCCTCCGGGTGCAGGTTAGGTGAATTGGCCATGCTAATTTGCCCAGAGTGTACAGGATGTATAGGTTAGGTTCATTAATTAGGGGTAAATGTAGAGCAATAGGGGAATGGGTCTGGGTAGGTTACTTTTTGGAGATTCAGTGTGGACTTGCTAGGCCAAAGGACCTGTTTCCACACTGTTGGGATTCTAAAAAAGAAATTAATTGTCTGGGGAGGCATGCTTCAAAGTCTAGCAGGTTTTCTTGCTGTTATCTTACCAAACTCACCTAATTAATTACCTTGCCCTCCTATAGTGCCCCTCAAGATGATTCCTGTTCCCATGACAACTTACCACTCAGCCAATATCCCAGAATTCAACTGTGTGCTTTGCACCTGAGCCATCTTTAAAAGCCTTTTGGACAGCCATTGTCAGTATGCAGTGGACTGTTCCTGACATTTGCCCTGGACACAGCAGACAGTGATGACGCAGTGTACTGATTTATGGCCAGAGACCCAGAGTGGCACGGTGGCACAGTGGTTAGCACTGCTGCCTCACAGCGCCAGAGACCCGGGTTCAATTCCCGACTCAGGCGACTGATTGTGTGGAGTTTGCACGTTCTCCCCGTGTCTGCGTGGGTTTCCTCCAGGTGCTCCGGTTTCGTCCCACAGTCCAAAGATGTGCAGGTCAGATGGATTGACCATGCTAAATTGCCCATAGTGTTAGGTAAAGGGGTAAATGTAGGGGTATGGGTGGGTTGCGCTTCAGCGGGTCGGTGTGGACTTGCTGGGCCGAAGGGCCTGTTTCCACACTGTAAGTAATCTAATCTAATCTAGCTCCTGCTGGACAGTAGGCAGCAGATCCAAAAGTTCCTCTTCACCGAAAAACAGCAACGGAAGCCATGACTTCAGAACTTGGCAGCCTGGTTGTCATTTCCATCAATAAAGACTCAACCACCTGGAGGAATGCAGGTGTAGCAAGAATATCAACCACCTTCTCCACTTCACCTTCTCTCTGATACATCACACTCGCTTTACCTTTGCTACTGTATTCACCTCCCAAATGTTCATGTACATCCCTCAATACTGCCTGCCAGCATCTTTCCTCCCCTCTCTAACATCTACCTCAAACCTCAACACCATTAGCCTAGCATGCCCTCTGCACTGAATACTCACTTGCTTGTCACACTTGGGATGGGGATGGCCTAGTGGTATTCACACTAGACTATTAATCCATAACCTTGGCTAATGTATTGGGGTCTTGGATTAGAATGCCACCATGGCACATGACTTGGCCATAGAAATGGCAAATGTGAGTTAATGCATTTTGGGAGACCTAATGTAGGAGGGAAATATACAGAACCCTTAGTAGCAACAACAAAGAGGGATTTAGGTGCAAATGGCTCAGTTCCCCAAAAGTGGCAACACAAGCGTATAAAGTGGTCAAGAAGGCATTTAACACACTTGACTTCATCAGTTGTAGCAGGGAATTGGCAAGTCCACTAATTTTCAACATTTATATAAATGATTTGGATGTGAACATAGGAGGTATAGTTGGCTTTTATTGGTAGAGGAATTGAGTTCCAGTGTCCTGAGGTCATGTTGCAGTTGTATATGACTCTGGTGCGGCCGCATCTGGAGTATTGTGTGCAGTTTTGGTCACCATACTATAGGAAGGATGTGGAGGCACTGGAACGGGTGCAGAGGAGGTTTACCAGGATGTTGCCTGGTATGGCAGGAAGATCGTAGGGAAAGGCTGAGCCCTTGGAGCTGTTTTCATTGGAGAAAAGAAGGTTTAGGGGTGACTTGATAGAGGTGTACAAGATGATTAGGGGTTTAGATAGGGTTAACCATGAGAACCTTTTTCTACTTATGGAGTCAGCTATTACGAGGGTGCATAGCTTTAAATTAAGGGGTGGTAGATATAGGACAGATGTTAGGGTTAGATTCTTTTCTCAGCGAGTCATGAGTTCATGGAATGCCCTGCCAGTAGCAGTGGCGGACCCTCCCTCTTTATGGGCATTTCAACGGGCATTGGATAGGCATATGGAGGATAGTGGGCTAGTGTAGGTTAGGTGGGCTTGGATCGGCGCAGCACCGAGGGCCAAAGGGCCTGTACTGCGCTGTATTTTTCTATGTTCTATGTTCTAAGTTTGAAGATGACACAAACATTGGAGGTGTAGTGGATAGCGAAGGAGGTTACCTCAGAACATAATGGGATCTTGATCAGATGGAGATTAATTTAGATAAATGCACGGTGCTGCCTTTTGGAAAGGCAAATCAGGGCAGGACTTATACACTTAATGGTAAGGTCCTGGGAACTGTTGCTGAACAAAGAGACCTTGGAGTGCATGTTCATAGTTCCTTGAAAGTGGAATCACAGGTAGATAGGATAGTGAAGGCGGCATTTGGTGCTTTCCTTTACTGGTCATTGCATTGAGTACAGGAGTTGGGAGGTCATGTTGCAGCTGTACAGGACATTGGTTAGGCCACTTTAAGAATATTGCGTGCAATTCTGGTCTCCTTCCTAATGGAAGGATGTTGTGAAATTTGAAAGGATTCAGAAAAGATTTACAAGGATATTGCCAGGGTTGGAGGATTTGAGGTACATGGAGAGGCTGAATAGGCTGGGGCTGTTTTCCCTGGAGCATCAGAGGCTGAGGGGTGACCTTACAGAGATTTATAAAATCGTGAGGGGCATGGATAGGATAAATAGACAAGGTATTTTCCCTGGGGTGGAGGAATCCAAAACTAGAGGGGGCATAGGTTTAAGATGAGAGGGGAATGATATAAAGGGGACCTAGGAGGCAACTTTTTCACGCAGAGGGTGGTGCATGTATGGAATGAGTTGCCAGAGGAAGTGGTGGAGGCTGATACAATTACAGCATTTAAAATGCATCTGGATGGGTATATGAATAGGAAGAGTTTTGAGGGCCAAGTGCTGGCAAATGGAACTAGATTAGGTTAGGATGTCTGGTCGGCATGGCTGAGTTGGACCGAAGGGTCTGTTTCTGTGCTATTTATCTCTATGACTCTAAGTCATGTTGCAGTGGTACTGAAGTTTAGTTAGGCTACGTTTGGAATATTGAGTACAGTTCTGGTTGCCACACCACCAGCAGGATGTGGAGGCTTTGAAGGTACAGAAATGGTTTACCAGGATGGTGCCTGGTTAGGTGTGTTATTAGCTGTGAGGAGAGATTGGACAAACTTAGTTTGTTTTCACTTGAACATCAAAGGATGAGGGGTGGCCTGATAGAAGTTTATAAAATTATGAGAGGCACAGATAGAATAGGTGGTCAGAGTTTGGTCCCCTAGGTAGAAATTTCAATTACTGGGGGTCATGGGTTAAAGTAAAGTGGATAAGTTTAAAAGAGATGTGAGAGTCGATGTTTTTTTTCAACTCAAAGGTGGTGAGTGCCTGGAATGTACTGGCAGATGAGGTGGTGAAGGTGAATACAATAGCAATACCCTATTAAAGGGGAGTGTTGACAGATACCTGGATAAGCAGGGAATAGAGGGATATGACCTGTGAAGAGGCAGAAGGCTTTTAGTTTAGAAAGGAGTCATATGTCAACACAGTCTTGGTGGGCTCAAAGTCTTATTCCTATGTGAGACTGTTCTTTGAGCATACAGGGTATAGAGTCAAGAGTGTGTTGCTGGAAAAGTACAGCCAGCCAGGCAGCATCCAAGGAGCAGGAGGATCGATGTTTTGAGCATATGCCACAGAGGCAGAAAAGCATCCGTGAGGTGCATTAGCACACCACTTTTATCCAATCTCTGCCCTTTTAACCCACTCCACCTCACCTTTCCAATGATGTATCTCTGCATTCAATGTTTTTATGATGGGAGACTGGGACCAGAATTCCTGTTTAAGATTGTTGGTGTGATTCCAACTTAATTCGTAAAGCATAAAGCCATACACAAATCATTTTCTTGATAAAAATCAAGAAAGCAGCCCACCACCACCTTCTCAAGGGCACCTAGGGATGGAAATAAATGCTGGCCAGCCACTGACACACAAGTCCCATGAGTGAATGAAAACAAAAGGCTGATTTACAGAATGTATGGTTACATAGGTCTATGTTTTACCTAAAGCTGCAGTCACCCAACTTTCCATTGTGGTAAGTACTCTTTAAATAATGCCCGACAACTGTCTATGTTAATATAATTAAGCTGCTATTATCAAATATGATAGTATGATGATCTTTGTTAGAAAATGCAAGAGTTTGACAATCCTTTCTTTGTCAAACAACAAAAACAACGAATAGAATATTTGATACCTCGTTTTGTCAGTTGAGTTGCTGATCTACAAAAGAGACAGAGACCCCTTTTCAATGGATGAGGGATATGGACCAAGAGTAGGCAGGCAAGACTAGTTTAGGTTGGAATTATGTTTGGCATGGACTAGATGGACCAAAGGTCTGCTCTATGACTCTATGAAGAATAATACACCATAGAGAATAACTAAAGATTGAGAAAAGTTCTTAGGCAGACCAAGCTTTTTTCTTGTCACATTCATCCACAGTAAATAACATAGGAAATTACAATATACACAAGAGAATCTGAATGACATGAGTACAACATCAACTCCAAACACACTGCATGGGCAAAAGGAGGTGCTTTGGACCAAGCTGAGTTATGAAAGATCGAGGGTCATTTGGGTTGACTTGGAGCATACTAGGTTGACAAATCAGCAACATTATACAATATCTCAACATAGTAATGGCTACTTAGGCCAGGTATCTGAGAGTGCTGGGTGTGTGTGCAAGTATATCTAAAGCAAAGTCACCCATTTCAAATGAGGAAGGGAATAGAATTGCCAGTATATATAAAAAAACAGAACAATGCGTTGTCACACAGGCATTTAAATTGTGCTGACACATATATTATCTGTTGCATCTCTTGAATAAGCTTAGCATGAGAGATTTCACCTGTCAGAATCCCTTTAATCTGCTGTCACTCTGATGCAGGAAAGTCCTTAAATTGCAAAGATCTGCAGATGTGCAGTTAATGAGTGTAAAAGGGTCCTGACCTTTTATTCTTAAAACCCGAGAAAACAATTTTATTATAAAGGAACAATGGTTGGTCAACTTTAACCTTTGACACTGTCCAACTGACTCGACTCAGTGTTTTTGATGGAATTATGACAAAGGTTAAAATAACAGAGCCATGATTTCTTTGTCATTCTTAACAAGAATGATTGACATTTGGTCAGGGCTAGGTAGACAAAGCAGTTCGTAGTCAGCTCCATCAAGGCAGTACATCACTTCGGAGTCTTTTCCCATTGGAGGTTGGATCTCCCTGCAATCGGATAGATCCTACCAATAGATGCAGAGGCAGCTTGGCTCCAGAGACAGTCTGCTAGACAGAATGCAATGGAGTTGTACGTCCCACTAAATACATTCTCCAGTGTAAATTCCCACAGTCAGTGAAAGTCCTGTAAAGGGGCATCCCCTCAACACAAACAGCCCTAACTGTTGAGGGTTTAATTGATACATTTGCATTTTGATTGTCCTGTAGAAGAGTTAAGCCTAAAACGTCGACTCTCTTGCACCTCAGATTCTGCCTAACCTGCTGTGCTTTCTCTAGTGCCACACTTTATCCACTCGAACTTGATTGACTCTTCCACTCTCCCACCTGTCTCAGCTATACCCACATCTCAGAGCCCCTGTTAGGTCTTTCCCTAGTCCACATACTGTCCCCTTATTAGGACTCAGCTCTCTAAAACCAACTTCTGAATTGGAAGTTTTTCCCAGGAAGGTCGTGTCTCTCATTCCACCACAACAAGATCTGAGATCCAGCCCCTGACATGAGGGTGACATTGGGACTGTGATGCAACTGGGAAAAACCAGCCTGACGAAACCAATTTTACATCTGCCTGGTTTCACAACCCCCCCAACTTCCTCCCCAAATATGACGCTGACACTGAGAATCATTTAATTCTGCAGTATGAACAACAGTTCAGAGGAGCTTTCGTTCATTCAATAGACAATGGAATTATATAAAAGAAAGATTTGCACAATTATTGGATAGCTATGAAGGGAGAAGCACTCTACACATCCATGAATTACTGAGTCAAAATTCAATGCACAAATCATCTCCAAGTTCTCCAGAGCAGCGATTGCTCTAACAGGTTCCACTATCATTGACGGGTGTACTGCCTTTATGACGACATTTTAAGATTTGATGGTTACCTAAATTGTCAAAATCAGACAGCCGATTTGAAATTCGGTGCTTACCTGGAGAGGCCGACCCACTCCCAGTATTGGCCAAACACCCATCAGGCTCCAGTTTCCCTAGCTCCCCTGAGTTTCCATTTATTACTTTCTTAGGACTTTTTGAGGAATCCCCGGAGGAGAATCTCGTCCTTAGTGCTTTGCTCTGTAAGTTCTTGGAGGTCAAATCCAAGGACTTGGATCTCCTGCGGCAGGTTTTACTGTCAGTGACAGAACAACGCTCTGCTATTGTCGCAGGCCCGTTTCGGTCTTGACTTTGCTGGCTGCTTATAGTTTCCTCATTCTCTCCTTTAGTTTTCAACTGATGGCCACATTGGTCATGCTTACAGTTCTGATTCTCACCAGCTCTGTTCGTACGTAATCTTGGCCTTCCATTAGTGATCACTTCAGTCTTATGATCCATGGCTTCCTCAACAATAGACTCCTCAGAACTGAAGCCCAGTTGCATGGGGTTCTGCAGAGCTTCCATGTATGATTTCCTGAAAAGGCGCCTTGTTTCGATATACACTGAATCCCGGTGTTGCTTCTTCCGTTGGCATGGACTGCTTAAGTCTGTGGCAAAGGTTAGAACTTTTGTACTGATCCTGCTCTCAGTCACAGGAACCACCAGAACTTCTTCATTAGCTGTTGGGGTGTCTGCAGACAGAGGTCGAACTAAATCGGGTAAAGGAGATACTTCGGTGTCATCAGGGTTTTGTGGAAACAATACACAATCTCCTTCATTAAACTCTTTGGAAGAACCCTGTTTGACATTGCTTTTCAAAGACTGCATGCTCCCTGATAAAGGAGTCCCACTGTTAGTTTTATCTTCCGAAATTGTTGGTGTCTCAGATGAAAGCATTGTATCGCCAGTTGGGTAATGGTCTGGTGATTTGCTGTTTTCTGTTTTTTGAGGCATTGTTTCCCTGGTGACACTAGTATCTATCAAATGGTCATGGTGAACTGAACTGTAGTAGGAATGGGTGAGTATGGTTTTTGGCTTGGTAACAAATGCAGGGTTAATTATGTTCTTCCAATGTACTCTCAAAACAGCCGTGCCACTTGTTAGAAGACAACTATGCAGGGAGCAGTTCCTCTCATGGTTCACACTTTCTAGGAACTCCATGGTGAAGATGTTTGGGTAGACACACTCCGGGACAGGAATTTCTTCTAAGGAGTGTCCATTTCCGGAAAGACATTTTAGCACTAATCTTACAGATTGATTCCCCTGAGGTACAACCTGGATGTAAAAATCTCCAGACTTGAGAGGAACCCTGTGCAACGATGCTAACTGCACCACCACCTTCTCATGGACACAGAGAGGCCAGCCTTCATGACGGAAGATGAGCCCTGCGTATTTGGCCTGCAAAGAAAAGAAAGGCAACATTAGCATTATTCCCCTCAAGCAGCAAGACAAAGGGTTAGCTTTTCACAGCTTTGCTTGCACTGTGTAGTTCTAAACTCCAGAGTTCCTTCCCAAAACATCTCTACCTTTCTGTCTTCCTTTTGAATTCTCCATATACTATATTGAAGCAGGTCCAAGTCCCAATGTTTCTAGTTTGGTTTTAATGTCCTTCAGTGTCTTGGATTTACATAGCACCCAGGGTTGCTTGTCTACTTGTAGTGCAAAGCAAATACTAATTGTTTCTCCTGCTGTCTCTCCAAGCTCAGCACTGAGTAGGGTTAATGTTCATCATTTAGTAAAACACTCTGATTAGCCAAGAAGTAGGAAAAAAAACAATGAATTAAAAGTGATATAGAGTGGTTAACTTAATTTGGTCTTTTACAATTTTGTGATTTTTTTTAGAAAGAGCATCAACCTGCTTAAACCTATTACATCTCTGGGGATTTCAGTACCAGACGGACTAGAAAAATTAGGTTGCTAGTGAATGCCACAAAAAATAATTTATAAAATGTCCACAAGAATTTCTTCGGAGCTGCTTATGGTTGAGACCATTAGGGAGCTGGCAATTCTGGATTTGGTGATGTGAAATTAGGCCAAGTTGATGAGGAAGTGTAAGGTGAAGCAATCCCAAGAGAGCAGTGAGCACAGTATGATAGAACTGAGTCTGCGGTTTGAGAGGGTGAAGCTGGAATCAGATGTAACAGTATTACAATTAGGTATAAAGACATGAGGGAGGAGCTGGCCAGAGTTGATTGGAAGAAGAGCCTAGCAAGGAAGATAACAGAGCAGCAATGGAAAGAATTTCTGAGACACAGACAAAATTCATCCCAAGAAAGAACAAACATATTAAGGTGAGGGCAAGGCAACCATGAATGACAAGGGAAGTCAGGGACAGCATAAAATCATAGGAAAAGATTAGTGGGAAGCCTTCAAAAACCGGGCAAGGTCAGCTAAAAAATTAATAAGGGGAGATGATGAAATCGCAGAGTAAGCTAGCTAGTAATATAAAAGAAGAGTGCAAGACTGTTTTCAGATATAAAAGGTGGACACTGGACTGCTGGAAAATGAGGCTGGAGAAATGGTCATGGTGAGCAAAGAAATGGTGGAAAAACTGAATAAGGACTTTCTATCAGTCTTCACAGTGGAAGAAATCAGTAGTAGAACAGAACTTCAGCGAGTCAGGGGCAGAGGTGAGTGTCATGGTCAGCACTAGGGAGAAGCTGCTGGGGAAGCTAAAAGGTTTGAAGGTAGATAAATCACCAGACTTGGATGGACTACACTCCAAAATTCTGAAGGAGATAGTTAAGAAGATTGCGGAGGCATTGGTGATAATCTTTCAGGAAACACTGGAGTCAGGAAGGTTCCCAGAGGATTGCCTAATGAAATACCCCTGCTTAAGAAAGGAGGAAGGAGGAACACAGGAAACTACAGGTCGGTTAGCCTGACCTTGGTCATTGTTAAGATCTTACAGTCCTTTATTGAGGATGAGATTGTGGAGTATTTGGAAGTGCATGGTAAAATAAGGATGAGTTAGCACAGCTTTGTCAAGGTGGGGTCATACCTGACAAATCCATGGGAATACTTTGAGGAGGTAATGAGCCAGTTTGCCGAAGGAGAACCTGTAGACATGATGTATTTGGATTTCCAGAAGGCCTTTGACAAGGCGTTGCACAGGAGGCTAAAAATAAGATAAGAGCCTCATCTCAGGAGAAATTACCAGCATGGATAGAGGACTGGCTGATTTGGAGAAGGCAGAGTATGGGGATAATGGGTCTTTTTCAGGATGGCAAACCGTGGCTAGTGGAGTTCTACAGGGGTCAGTGTTGAGGGTACTATTGCTAAATTTGCAGACAGCACAAAGATAGTGCTGAGAAATGGGGAGGCTGCAGAAGGACTTGGTCAGACTTGGAAATGAGCAAAGAGAGGTAGATGCAATACAATGTGAGAAAGTGTGAGATTACGCACTTTGCTAAAAAGAATAGAGACACAGGCTATTTATTAAATGGGGAAATGCTTTGCAAGTCTGAAGCACTGACAGACTTAACGAATCCTAATTCAGGATTCAGTTGTTAATATGCAGGATCAGTTGGTAGTTAGGAAGGCAAATGCAATGTTGACATTTATTTCAAGAGGGCTGGAATATAAGAGAAGGATATACTGCTGAAGCTCTGGGCAGACCACATTTGGAATGTTGTGAGCAGCTGTATGCCCTGTGTCTAAGGACGAATGTGTAGGAGTTGGAGGGTGTCCAGAGGAGGTTCCCAAAAATGTTTCCAGGAATGAAGGGCTTGTTTCTTGATTTGTAAGGGGAAATTAAAGGATACAAGGAGAAGGCAGGAGAACAGGGTTGAGAAATGTATCAGCTATGATCGAATGGTGGAGCAGACTCAATCCATCTAAATGGCTTAATTCAGCCTCTATATCTTATGATCATATGATCTGCAGCCAGTAGGACTTTTTTTTAAGATTAGATTAGATTACTTACAGTGTGGAAACAGGCCCTTCGGCCCAACAAGTCCACACCGACCCGCCGAAGCGCAACCCACCCATACACCCCTTACCTAACACTATGGGCAATTTAGCATGGCCAATTCACCTGACCTGCACATCTTTGGACTGTGGGAGGAAACCGGAGCACCCGGAGGAAACCCACGCAGACACGGGGAGAATGTGCAAACTCCACACAGTCAGTCGCCTGACGCGGGAATTGAACCCAGGTCCCTGGTGCTATGAGGCAGCAGTGCTAACCACTGTGCCACCGTGCTGCCCCTAAACGGTGGCACAGTGGTTGACTTGAACGTAGAACTTCTGGGTCAGAGGTATGCACACTACCACTGCACCACAAAGACCCTTTTCTCTTGTTCATTTTGAAATCAGTTTGTTCAGACATGTCATGACACACTTCTGTAGCAGGTGGTAGACAAAAATTGATCTTCTGGCCCAGAGGAAGGGACACTACAACAGCGCCACTAGACTCATATTTTCAATCAATCTTCTCAGGCATGTTACAAGATCCCTCCATCGATGGTGAGACTTGAAATCATATTTTCTAGCCCAGAGATTGGGACACTACCACTGAGTCACATTTGCCAATGTTCTAATTATCTTCTTAATAGTCTGCATGATTTTTCATAACCACACCAACACATATAGGCACTTGGTGCAAAGATTGCAGCATTATGTAAACTCGATAGGCTCATTGGAGTGGGTGATTTATTAAAGTAGAATGAAAATGCCACATTCAGTCTCTGGTATGAGCTCAGCACTCAATCTCGATTATGTGGCAGAATGCTGCAATTGACCCTAACATTCTTCTGTCAGGTCGGGAAAATCAGATAGGATTTGACTCCCAATTAATAACCACTGCTCACTGGTAATACTATCATCACTGGGTTAGAAGGTTGTTGCTTTAATTCCCACTCCAGTGACCTGAGCACATAATCTAGGCTGACACTTAAGTGTAGACTGATGCATAGTTGAGTTCAAAAGGGGACATCAATCAGGATTCCCAGTCATGATGGTTACTCGGTGTTCTTCGCTGCACAAAGGGTTGGAACAAGGAGAGATACCTTTCTCATAGGTTTCAAGCCAATACTGCCATTTGCACACAGAGATCAGTCTGGAGTGTCTCGGGCTACACATATATGGTCCCTGAGACTGCTCGATCCTTATCACAATGTAAAGGCCTTCAGCTCCTTACATACTGCCAAAGTCCTTTCCTTACATCTCACAGGGCAGGTAATTTAATACAGCTCTCCAGTTTAGTGCCTCCGGCCTCTCTCTTCACATACTCATTTCACATACTTGTAAGTCATGATGATTATTATAACTCTGGCATCATCTGTTTTACCATTGCCAGAGTTATAATAATCATGACTTACAAGGGAGTTGGTTAGCTTGGTTGGCTGGTTTGTGATGCAGTGTGACACTAATAGCATCGGTTCAGTTCCTGCCCCTTGCTGAATTCACAGTGAAGATTTCACCTAAGGTGTGGTGACCTTCAGGATAAACTCACCACTCATTCGCTCTCTCTCTGTCTCTATAATGACAGTATAGGACGAGTGCAATGTATCTTCAGAATAAAATTTCATCATACTCTAAAATTAGCTGAAACTACCTGCCCACATTTAATTCAGAAAATGGTGTAAATATCAAAATGATGATCAACAATAAGTCAACTCAACCCAAATAAAATCAAGGGTATGAGAAAACAAAGGAAAAAAAATTGTTTTACTATTGTTTGGCTGTAATTGTAAAGGCTGGATAATTGAAAGCAAACTCAATTCTAATATAACAATTCAAAATAAGTTTAGAAAAGATTGAATTTCAACTTAGGGAAGAATATTACAAATTAGGCTAAGTCATAGCTTTCAGCTGAAGTCTTTTTTCATGACATGAACTTAATCTAAGTGCAATGGTAAGGAATACTGCTCTGCCAAGGACTGCTTTTCAGATGAAATGTTCAAATAAGGCTCCTTTCCAATCATTAATAAGGAGCAGGTGACGTTTGTTATCAGAGAAGTAGAGAGGCTGATAGAGGGGAACGACAGGGAACGATAGAAAGGCAGAAAACATGTGTCTTTCGTGTCTTCAGGCTATCCCGACTTTACAACCACTGAAGCACTTGTTAAAGCATGGTCTTTGCTGTAACGTAGGAATCATGGCAGGTAACCTGTGCATAGCACAAAGCACTTTGATAAAGTTTTGTCTTTTGCTTAGTATGGTTGATTGATGGAAATCTTGTATCCTTTGAACAAAACAACAGAGTCTTCTCATGTTCACCTGAAAGGGCATATTGGGCCTTTAACTTCTTAGCTCAGAAGAAGTTAAACCTTGCTGCGCACTTGCTGTCTGTTAATTGTCCAGAGTGCATTGTCGGAGCAACAAGAGGAAGCTTGCGTCATCTCCACAGAGAGGCTGAAATCTAAGTCACACTGAAGACCCCTTCAAGACCACCAGTTAAAAATTCTGGAAAGAAGACTCTTCTCATACTGCCTTAGTTGAAAAGCACTGAACAAAAACAAAACAGCATATCACTCTGTCAATTTATAAAATTACCTTCTCTAGGAAACTTGAGATGGTGTAAACACATTTTTCTGTACTTGCCATCAATTTCCATGACCTGCTCCTCAATTGAATAGTTGGCCTTAATTCTCAGCATTTTCACTGGCATGGTAACCTATCTCCCCTCCATCCACCTCCCCCATGTTCTTCACCTGAATAACTATTTTTCAAGTGCAGGCTCTGTCAGAATCAGTGGGATTTCCTGGGGAAAAAAAAAATCACATTGAAGTCAAATTCCATTTCCATCCCATGCCAAAATTGCAGCAGAAATGGTCAAGGTTAAGGTATGATAATGAGCACCAGAGATCGTACCATTTCCCAATCCCTGCAGTCGAGTTGAGGCTAATTCACTAGCTCAGAACACAGCAACCTGATATATTTGTGTTCTATCTAGCTCTATATAAAGTCTGAATCAACTTGTAAAGTTATGGGCAAAGATACTGAAACATTTGCCTGTGAGATAACCTCTAGATAAGGGTTCTGTTTATATATGTAAGAGTAAAATCATTAAAGCTATCTCCATGCTGCTAAAGTGCTGCTGATGGCCAGTATTGGGATATCATGCAGCTTGCAGGATTTAATTAGGCTACAGACTAGAAAGGCACACAGGCATAGTTTGTTCTGGGAATGATTGACCAGGCCATTTGGCACTAGCTCAGCAATATAGAATGCAGACTAAGTTTGGTCAATCACAAGGATGAGCATGAGGATCACGATGTGCAATGAATCTGCATCTATTGATTACAATGCAGGTCTTCTGTCATTGAACTCAATGCCGCATGCTCATTTCAACGATTTTAAGGTCCAAATAGTGTTAACTATGTAGAGGAGAGATGTTCTGTATCTGCAGGATGGTCTTCACACACAGTCAGAAGGCACTGAGAGTTGTTAGTCAAAGCACTCAATGCCAAGCTTCAAACACCAAAGATCTAGATGCAATGTTGCAAAAGTTCAATGCTCTCACAGGAGTTGTCAAGGTCAATGAAAGCATTTTCAAATGCCACATTCTACCAACTAGAAGAAAATGAGGACTGCAGGTGTTGGAGACCAGAGTCAAAAAGTGTGGTGCTGGAAAAGCACAGCTGGTCAGGCAGCATCCGAGGAGCAAGAGAAGCGACGTTTCAAGCATAAGCCCTTCATCAGGAATGTGGTAGGGAGGCATGCCAAGGGGGCTGAGAGATAAATAGGAAGTGGGTGGAGCTGGGTGGGAAGATTCCTAGGAAGGCAATGGGTAGGTGAAGGTGGGGATGATGGTGATAGGTCGGTTGCTAAAACAATCATTCCAACCTATCACCATCAACCCCCCCCATCTTCACCTACCTATCGCCTTCCTAGGAACCTTCCACCCTGCCCTACCCCCTCCCATCTATCTCTCAGCCTCCTTACCCACATTCCTGAGGAACTCACCTGCTCCTCTGAAGCTGCCTGACCCTGCTATGCTTTTCCAGCACTATACCCACATTGTACCAACTACACCACTAGCCCCATGCACAATTCAATTCATCTCACACATTGTTCACTCACTTCACAATTAACCAGTCATTAAGACGTGCACTGATATGTATTCTATGTGCGCTCAGATATTTAATTCTGCCGTTTTATTACATCTCAGTTTGCACACATTGCCAGGGTGTCCCAGATTAGTTTACAGGCAAATGAAGTACTCTTGAAATATGGGAATTGAGAAATGACAGCAGCCAATTTTACCAAAGCAAGTATCCAAAAATAGTGGGGTGAGCAGAACCAGATAACTCGTTCTAGTGGTAATGAGCGATGGAATAACACTGATGAGGAGAATTCACTTGATCTTCTCCCAATATTGCCATGGGATTTTCATATTCACCCGAGAAAGCAGATGGGGCCTTGGTTAAGTTCTCATCCAAAAACAACTCAGCACTCCCTCATTGCTCCATTTCATCCTCTGCAACTGGACTCGAAGCCACAGTCTTCTGTCTTTGAAGCTTGAGTGAGCTGACCAATGAGTTTAAATTTTTCACTGAACCAGGCTCCTGGATGTGCCAAGTTTAGAACTCCTGACAGCAATTATTCAGAAGTTATCAGCAAGTTGAACTCCCTAAAACAACACAGGAGTTAACTCCACTTTGAGTTATTTGCTGTCACTGAAATATTGAGGAGGATATGGGATGGTCGGAAACTTGAATGAAAAGTTATGGCATTTGCAAGCTTCTACATTTCATCCAACAACTCTGAACTCCATGAAGAGCCTGTCTTCCTTTTGATAACATGTTTTCTTGTTTTTTCAAACAACAAACCTAACAGGGCCTAGCCTGATTTTCTTTTCACCAGCAATTTCAGTCCTGGAAACAGAAGGTTCAAATAGGTCTTTTCTTTCCCCCCAGCTGTCTGGTCAATGTGGGAAATGTTTAGTAAATGGACAAGTTCCTCAGAGACTGTCTGAAGTGAGTAAGGGTTCACGTGAAATGAAGTCAACCACAGCTAGGTTAAAACAACTGTCAAACTCTAGGAATTCCAACAAACTTTTAAGCTCATCAAAGCCAGGCGAGGAACAATGAATTGTTTCAGCCCAATGACTACAGCCTGAAGAGAGGAGGGAATGCAAAACGCATTGTCAGAGTTCTTAATCACATGCTGACAGCTTTCATTGTGGGGTTGGTCGTCTCGGCTTTCTGACTCGTGAAGCAGATCCAAGTGAACCTCTCGGCACCTAACAAAATTTTCAGTTTTACTGAGACGCTAAGTGTACAATTTTCACCAAAGCCATGATTCCGCTCTGGGATTGCCTTCCACTGTTTCTTGCTGCCTAACTCACTTGACACACTGGCTGCTGCCAGGCAGTCAATTAATATAAAAAGGCTTTTAGGTAGAATATAACCACAGTTCATCCCTTGTCTGTTTTCATATTTCTCCCTGAATGGATTCTAATTATTATACGTGTGGCTCAGAGTTTATTACATCTGCGCGTTAATGCTAGGATGTTTAGAATGAATGTTCAAGTGTCAAAATAAAATCTCACTGACAGCATGCCAGAAAAGTGAATTATTCCAGGTGTATGCATCAACTATCAGACAAGTAGGTGTACTTAGGTCACACCTTCAACTTACTGGGAGCATTACCAGACCAAAATTATATTAGCAGATATTTAGACTGACAGACAGTTAGCGAGCACCTTAAAGCGGTGAGAGAGATAGGAAATGGGGGGGGTTTGAAAGAGAATATTCCAGAGCTTAAGGTCATAAACAGCCAAGACGTAGCCAGCAAAGGGGAACAAATTAAATTAAGAATGAACAAGGGGGCACAAATGGAGGAGTGCTGATGGTGATTGCAGGAACAGGGAGAGGCAAGGCCAGAGATTAAGGATTTTTTTTTAAGCAAGGTTTATGAAAACAAGGATACAATTTTTAACAACCATACTTGGCTAGCCCAAGAGGCGAGATAGGTCACCGTGTGCAGGGTGATAGCTCAAAGTGATCTGTCAGCCAGGACAGAACAAATAGATCATCTCTGCACCTAACAGTGCCTCAGAAAGAAAAATGCATACTCATGCAGCACCTTGTAGGAGTCAAGCCCTTCACTGCCAAAATATTTTTTGGAAGTGCAGTCACCATTTTATTGTAGAGAAACCCAACAGGCAAATTGCTTTCAGCAAGGTCTCACAAACAGCAATGGGATACTGATTGGATTCACTCTTTTATAGTAATGTTAGTCAAGAGATCAATATGTTAAAGGACACCAAGCGGGGCTCTTCTTTGAGGTAGAGATGTGGAATTTTTTTACCGCACATGAAAGAAGGAATAAGGTCATGGCCTATTGTCTCATTAAAATGATCAAACTTTCAACAGCATGGTTGGATTTTAGTTTCACATCCAGTAGACCCAGACGAGACAGTGGGGTGTATTTCAGAGATATTGTCTATGTGGACTGGTTTGCTGGTGTACCATTATTTCAAAGAAATTGATCTACGTACCTTCTCCTGTAGTTGTAATGTGATTTAAAGATCGAGACATGGAAAGCACCCGAAGCTTGCAAGGGACACAAATCCCTTCAGCCACCGTTGACTGACACAAGGAGTCCTCATTAAAAACACAGCCTATCATACAATTCCACCAAAACTAAAAACTTTCTGCTGTGTTCTGTTTAATTCATCCAGGGAATTCTACAGGCAAACGTAGTGCTGTAAAATAAGCAAACATTTTCACCAAATCCATGCTCATTCATATTCCACCTCCTCACCCTGCTCTACAATCTTCAGCCTTTTGCCCACAGTTGGTTTTCTAACCTTCTTCCACTGGCTGCACTTTTTCCAACCTTTTAACAGCTTACTTCAAACACATCTCTTCACCTTTCCATGCCAGCATTGAAAGCTTTAACCACAATAAAATGTGCTACATCAATGCAAGTTTTGTCCTATAATTCCTCACCCTAGTTCCTGTTGGTTGATGTGTAAAGACGACGATCCTAATTAACAGCAATGCTCATATGCTCACAGGCTGTTTTTTGTCGACAGACTGAGATAAAACAGGAGGGAGGAGAATCATGTCAAGTGTAGACACTGGTATAGAGTTGTTGAGCTTAGCAGCCTGTTATGGTGCTGCAAAATTTAGAATAATTTAAGCGAGTGTTAGTCCTTCACCAGTAGTAGCCTCAGTCAGAAGGTTTTGGTCTAAATCCAACTCTAGAGAGTTGTGCATAGAATCAAGGCATGGTGCAGTATTGCATTAATCAAAGAATGAATCATGAGATTACGTTGTATCATTAGAGTTGTTAAGTTTACAGGATGAAGGATGATAAAGTACAGTCAAGTTATTTCTCATCAATGTGTTCCCTCTTGCTGATATCACCCAGAAATGCTGCCAGTGTTCATATATATTTAGGATACCCACCATTAATCATCATTTCCTTTATCAATTCCTCCACTCTGTCCAAATGTTAAGCTGCTTACCCATCATTCAAAACTAGAAAGTAGAAACATCCTAACTGAAAATGTGTTGCTGGGAAAGCGCAGCAGATCAGACAGCATCCAAGGAGCAGAAGAATCGACATTTCGGGCATGAGCCCTTCTTCCTGGGAAAATTTTGGTTCCGCCCTCCAAAAAGTGATAATATCAATCATAGCAACTGAAGACAGCTTGTATTTTGTAGTGGCCATAGTTTAAAACAGGGCATGTGTATACTGTAGGACGAAACGTTAACCATGATCCTTTTGGGACCAGGAATTCCTCTCTGTATTGAGAACTGGCCTTTCCCGTTCCATTTGCAGGACATTAAGTGTCAATTCTTCTGTAGATATGAACAAATCTAGAAATCAGATTTTGAGCTATTCTATTTTAGCCACAGAAGGCAACCTGGGTTTTGCAGAAGAATGGTGTTTTCTAAGCAGATGCTTGAAAGCACAGAGAGTTCAAGAGGATCTTTGCTGATAAAAGTGTTTGCCTTTCAGTAAAGATACCACCTCAGGCTTACAATCTGCCTCATTAACTTCTAATTTAATGTCACCAGCAACAAACCAAACAAACAGAATGGTAGCCAACCATGAAGAGAAGAACCTCAACTCCCCCTAAAGGGTGTGTCACACTGCAGAATTGTGTGCAATGTAGAAACAAAACTGAATTTTTGCCTTTAGCAGCTCAGTTCTGGAGGTGGCCGGTGGCGAAATGGGGAGCAAACAGGATGGGGATTTAGGATCAAAGACAGAAACTGCAGGGTAAACTCAGCAGATCTGGCAGCATCTGTGGAGAGAAAACAAAGTCAATGTTTTAGGTCCAGTGATTTTTCTTTAGAACAGGATCCCAGCATTCCCAGGAATCCAGCAGTTTCCATTTTTGTTTCTGATTTCCAGCAACCGCATTTCTTTGTTGGGGGGGCGGGGAATTGTTCAGATTTAGGATGATGGGGAAAGTCTGCAACTTGACCTGTGATCTATGTATGTTGAACTTGTGTGATATTTCACATATAACAGCGCTTGCTCAACAGGCCAAGAAGTCAGACTGTGGCTGAGTTTTGGCTTTGGATGGAGACTGAATGGGTTGATCAGAGATCACTGCAAACTACATTTTGAGAAAATTGCTTAAGTACACCACAATTTACAAGCATATCATTCTCAAACTTTTTCCTCAGAGATCAAAACTCCAATCGTTTCAGACATAGGCAGGCAGTTAAGGAGCTTCTCCAAACACCATCGGTTAATAACTGGCCAGCAGCCCCATGTAAAACTTCAAGCTTTGATCACTTTAAGGGCAACTGTTTTCACACAGAGGGTGGTTCATATGTGGAATGAACTGCCAGGGAAAGTGGTAGATGCAGGTACAGTTATAACATGTAAAAGACGTTTGGACAGGTACATGAACGGGAAACATTTAGAGGGATATGGACCAGACACAGGCAAATGGGACTAGATTTACTTTGGGAATTTTGGTCAGCATGGATAAGTTGGACTGAAGGCTCTGTTTCCGTGCTCTATGACTCTATGGCAAAAGTGAGGACTGCAGATGTTGGAGATAGAGTCAAGATTAGAGTGGTGCTGGAAAAGCACAGCAGGTCAGGCAGCATCCGAGGAGCAGGATTCCTGATGAAGGGCTTTTGCCTGAAACGTTGATTTTCCTGCTCCTCGGATGCTGCCTGACCTGCTGTGCTTTTATAGCACCACTCTAATCTTGACTCTATGCTCATGGAGATTCTGCCCCCGGTCCTGCATATTCTGTGGATGGGTCTTACTCCAGTGGCATGACTGAACAAATCTCAAGACAATGGCCCAGACAGGTCATTCACTCTCAGTCACATTCTCCATCAAGACCAGGAATGTGTTTGATTTGCAAGTCAGCCCTGTATCACTTTGTGATTGCAAGCACTGCTAAAGCGGGACACTGCATCCTGGGAGAGATTACTCCTCCTGGAGTTAAGATACAGGCTATGGTCATCAAGCAGATAGTGGAATGCTCACAGATTTATAGGCCCATTATGACAACAATCAGGAGTCTGTGTAACTATCTGCCTGCCTTACATAGGTACTATTGGCCATCCAAATTCACTTGACCACATACCTCCAAGCCCTATAAAAGGGCAACTTGACTTCTTTCATCTGAATGGGGGAAATCAAGGACTATAGAAAGGTGGGGGCAGGGGGTGGATGTTGATAGAGGCAGGAGAATTGAGTTAATGCTACACAATCAGATCAGCCATGATCTTAGAGAATCGTGGGGTAGGGTCAAGGTGCAGAATGAACTTACTCCTGCATTGTACGTTATTGTGAAGGCTTACTGCTATATCAATATGCAGCATATGCCCTTACCATAGGTTTATGACAATATATTTTCAGCCAATTTGGCAATTGAGAGGTCCTGAGCTTTTGGGTTTAAATCTCAAAAGGAGCATACTGACTGAGGCAGACACTTGACAGTAGACCCCGTTAAAAACTGGAATTTCATTAGTGAGGAATAGAATTGAAAGACACAGAAATTATGTCTAACTTATATAGAACTTTGTTGAAACAGCAACTGGACTAAAGTAACAGTTTAGTCTCTATATTACACAGAGTATAGAGGCATGGGAGAATATTTCAAGAGTGATTGTAGAATTGAAAGGTTAGAAATATCAAGAAAGAATTAACAGGCTGGGCTGCTTTCTTTAGACAAAATGTAGGCTAAAAAGGGGGGGGTGACCTAACAGAGGTCCTTAAAAATATGACGTGCTTTGATAGGGACATTGTTCAGGAAGACCAGAACGATGGGCCATAAACTTCAGGTAATCACTAATGAATCCTATAAGGAATTCAAGAGAAATGTCTTTCCTCATAGAATGGTGAGAAAGTGAAACTGAATTTGCCACATAAATAGGTTGAGGCAAATTGTATAAATGAGTTTAACGAAAGCTGGGTAAATAGGGGAGGAGAACTAAAATGAGGAGAAGGCAAGAAGATGAATTGATGTTTTAGAGAAGGTAGAACAGGAGAAACCTTGTTCAGAGCATAAACGTCTGTTGGATGTGTGTGTGTGTGTGTGTGTGTGTGTGTGTGTGTGTGTGTGTGTGTGTGTGTGTGTGTGTGTGTGTGTCCGTCCGTCCGTCCGTCCTCATGGGAAATGGCACATTGTAGAAATACCAGAGAGCCAAAGCTTCCAATCTCACATTTGATTACCACCATCATGTTAATTCTAGGCAAATCAACTTTCTGGAAACACTAAATTCAAAGACGCAACACTTGAGCTTTTCTACTGATCAGAACTGGGATAGGGCATTAAGCCCATCAAATTTGATCCACCATTCACTCAGACTCTATTTGCATCTTATCTTCAGCTAACAGCTTTGGTTCCGTAAGCCTTAAGTCTGAAAAATAACTTATCAAACTCTACTTTGAATTTTTCGATTAATATTAGACTTGGCAGCTTTTTCCACTAATCTTTGTGTGGAGAATTGCTCCCTGAATTCACAAACTCTAATTTTACTCCTTGTTCTGGACTCCCCCAACAGACAAAATAGATGCTTTCTCTCTAACCCCTCAAGCCCTTAACAAGAAAGCTGAATTAGATCACTTCTTGATTGCCTACATTTAAGGGAATATCAACCCAGTTAATGCAATCTTTTCTTGTAAACAAACAGCTCTCGTACTGATATCATTCCAATGAATCAAAGTTGCACCTCTTCCAAAACCAAAATATTTTTCTTGAGAGACATTGGCCAGAACTGAATGCTCTGTCTTCAAAAATTATCTGTTTGAAAGTCCACTCTATTCTCCTGAAAGTTTCCAGTACTTACAAGTTTTGATCCATCTACAAATAGACTTCACCTTCACAACTTAATATAAAAAGTGTTATATTGGTTAAACCAGAGATTAAACTAGAGACTCATATGGTTGTGACACAACATTCATCCTTTTGTATTACAGCTTCTGAGGGACAAACACCAACAATCCATGCACCTTGTCAATTTTCATTGTGCTTTTCTGTTAGTTTATCATATTTTCCACATTTGGATCCTTAAATCTCTGTGATCTTCCACAGGTCAACATTTCACATCATGTAAAAAGTTCCCTGCTCTATTTTTCTGATGTCCAAACATAATAACCTCATAACTCTCCACATTGCAGTGTGTCTATCACAGTTTTGTCTAGTAACTTAATCATTTTCAACCTCTGATACTATCGAAACAATTTAATATTGTCATTTTCATAAAATTGCAGAGATATTCAGAAATGCAAAATACATTTAAGACACCTCGATATCAATATGAAATGGCATACTCTCAAAAAAAAAGCTCTCCACCTTATTGTATGAATAGCCAGTTACTCAGTCAGCACTCCATTGGATGACAATTCTGCAAGTCAACAATGTTTGTAATATGATATCAACCTACACAAGTTTATAACTCAGATTATATATGTAGGTCTGAGATGTCATGTTAATGTGCATAATTAGTTGTTCATAAACTTCCAAATATCTGCCTCAATAAGTGTCCAACTCTCTGTGGTCTGTGTCATGTCAGGGAACACATAGAAAACTCCATATTAGAAAACAAATTTAGAAACAGTTATCTTGTGGCTGCATTCCAGTCATTTGTAAATATGGGGAAAAAAACTGAGGCCTAACAGATGACAATGTGATACCAGTGGACATACCGCTAATTGGACAAACGTTCATATGTATAAAATTAACATGTTGTATTATACATCAATCAAAAAATATTAAGTGTTATTGAGCAAAAAGAGATATATAGAGTTGCCAAGATCTTAATAACTGGACAAGCTTAAGTGGCCCCTACTGCTTATACTGATATTTAAAAAGGAAGAGTGAGTAATTGTTTTGACGGCTTTGCAAATTATTGATTAGATTAGATTAGATTACTTACAGTGTGGAAACAGGCCCTTTGGCCCAACATGTCCACACCGACCCGCCAAAGCTCAACCCACCCAGACCTATTCCCCTATATTTACCACTTCATCTAACACTACGGGCAATTTAGCATGGCCAATTCACCTAACTTGTACATTTTTGGACTGTGGGAGGAAACCGGAGCAACCGGAAACCCGGGGAGAACGTGCAAACTCCACACAGTCACCTGAGGCGGGAATTGAACCTGGGTCTCTGGCGCTGTGAGGCAGCAGTGCTAACCACTGTGCTACCGTGCCACCCACATTGAGGGGCAGAAACTCTGCATGATTGCTAGAAGAATGAACAGTTAGAAAGCAGTGCAGTTAGAATGTTTTAAAGTTCAGAATAGCTTTAGGAACATATAACACTTTACATTAAGTTGTGAAGGTGAAGTCTATTTGTAGATGGATCAAAACTTGTAAGTACTGGAGGATACAGTAGATCTTAAAAAAGACATAATTTGGTGGAAAGTGCATGGAGGTGGCAGATGAAGTTCATTTGTGGAGATATGTGAGGTGATTCATTTTGGATGGGAAAGACAAGATAAAATAAAAGGCACATTTCTAAAGGGACTGCAGGTACAGAACAACAGGGGTATGTATGAACACTAGTACCTTAGACTTTCCTGACAAGCACAAAGAGTACAAGAGCAAAGAGCTTATGCTGAACTTGTAAAAGTCATTGATTCAGTCTCAGATTTAATATTCTGTCCAGTTCTAGGTGCTACACTTAAGATGATGTAAAAACATGTGCACAGGTACAGCAGAGATTTATGAGAGTGGTTCCATTCATGATCAATTACAGTTGTGAAGATAGAAGGTAGAACTATTTTCCTCAGAGAAAGTTAAAAATCACACAACACCAGGTTACAGTCCAACAGGTTTAATTGGAAGCACACTAGCTTTCATCAGGTGCTTGTGTGAAGGAGCAGCACTGTACACCCCAGTCCAACACCAGCATCTCCAAATTATTCCTCATAGCCAAGAGGAGATTTGATAGAAGTATTCAAAATCATGATGGGTTGGACAGAGTGGATAAGACATTCTTCCCAATTGTGCAAGGATTGAGAATAGGATTTAAAGTAATTTGTCAAAGAAACAAAATTGATATGATTTTATTCCGAGTACAGATTGATGAATCACTGATTTCAAAACCTGTCCAAAGCCACTCTCTGAAGTTTGACCCCACTCTGCAGTGTGATTGTATGGATGACACCACCTGTTCCTGGCAGCTGCCACGCTGTGACCATGCAAAGTTGCACTTGTGCACATGCATGATCATTGTGCCACCCAGCAATGGTGTTGACAATAAACATAGCCTATTTAATGGTGTGAATGAATACAGGGAGAATACAAGAGAACGACATTAATTGAAATGCTCATTCAGACAGCTGGTGCAGACATGGTGGGCAGAATGGTCTCCTGTGCTATAATAGTCATTTGTTAACAATCCCTAGATCCATACTGCCTATCTCCTTAAACCTAACCAATTCTCTACACGCGCTATTAGGACCCAAATCCATATGCTCTCAGTATTGTGAAGAATTTCTTATTGTATCAAAGGTGTTCTGTGACAGATACTTGCTTATCCACTGCATTCAATATCTCCTCAAGTCAGCTTATTTAGACATGACTTGATAAATCTATTAAGGACACCATACAACACCCTATCGCCACAGGATGAAGCTTGTACAAGTTTGATTAGCAGTTTGAGCTTGCGGAGGTGAGTGCATGAAATATCAAGGACAGAATTTTAAATCTTTGATCTTCCAGCTTTACTATACCAACTGGTTTGGGTTGTTTATCTTCTAGTAACATCTGCTCACCTGCACTTATGCCTATCTGTATACATCTATGTACGTTAACATATTTGAGTCAACAGGTCATGATGAAATTTCAATTCAGAGACATGTGCACATAATCCAGGCTGATTCTCCAGTGCGGTACTGAAGGAGCATGGCTCTTCCAAAGGTAATGTCTCTCAGGAAGATGTAACAGATCCTATGGCACTATTTCAAAGAAGTAGTGAAATCATCCATGATCCTGACCAGTATTTATTCCTAAATCAACATGACAAAAATGCGGTCCCTCAACCGGTTATGTCCATTTTGATCATCAAACATCTATCTACTCTAATCCTATTTTCCAGCCTTCTATGTAATGGCATGTCAAATAGTCATCTAAATGGTTTTTAAGTGTCTTGAGTGTTCCTGCCTCTACCACACTTTCCAGCCCTCTGTGCAAAGATATTTTTCCTAAAATCTCCTCTAAGCCTTTAGCTCCTTACCTTCAAACTGTGCCCCTGGTTATTGACCCCCTAGTGATGAGAAAAGGTTTTCCCTTTCTACCAGTTTATTCCCCTCAAACATTTGTACCTAAGACCATAATAAAAGGGAATAAGGGACTAGGCCATTTGGCCCTTCAAGCCTGCTCCACTATTCAATACAATCATGGCTATCCAACATTCCTCACATCCACCTTTCTCCCCTTTCCCCATAATTCGGGATTCCCATCCTGGTCAAGAATCTATCTCAGCCATAAAACTGCACAAGGACTCTGCTCACAGCTCTGTGGCAAAGACTCTAGACCCTCTAACAGAAGAGATTCCTCCACATCTCAGTCTTAAATTGGCACCCCTTAATTCTGAGACTATACCCTCTACTGGGGTGGACATGCTTTCGGTATTTACTCTGTCAAACCCCTTATATTCCAAACCCCTTGAAATGAGGGCCAACATTCCACTAGCCTTCCTGACTACTGCAGCTTCCGTGTGCTAGCCTTCAGTGCTTCAGGCACAAGTACCCACAAGTCCCTCTGTGTTGTCGATTTCTGCAGTTCTTCTCTGTTTAAAAATTATGTTCTTTTTCTTGCTTCTAAAATGAACAACTTTGCATTTTCCAATATTAAATTGCCATCTTCTTTCCCATTTACTTGACATATCAATATCTCTCAATGAACTGACTGTATCCCTTCCACAACTTTCTACCTATTTTGTGCCACTTGCAAACTTGGCTACAGTACGTTCACTTCCTTCCTCCAGGTCAACTCACCTCCATCTTATCTCCATCTCCAATCTGCCCCCTACTCCTCTGCTCTAAGGTAAACAACTCCAGCATATCACGTTTCTCTTCACAGTGAAATCATTCCAGCCCAACATCTCAGCAAATCACCTTCTCCAGTGCAATCCTTCCTGTAGTGTGGTGACCAGAACTGCATACAGCACTCCAGCTGTGACTTAACTAACATTCTCTACAGCTATACCATAACCTCTTTGCTCTTATATTCAGCTTCACAACATACTAATGTTCCTCAAGGTGACAGCCCGAAAGCAAGTACACAAGCTGATGCTGGTAAAGATTATCAATCCTGATCCAAAAGCACATGCAAGTGCCCATGCACTAATTGAGGGAATGATTGAACAAATGATGTTAAAGACTACATACTTAAATAGGCTGCAAGTTAATCAAGGCTCACACATGAATCATGATCCTTTAAATCAAATTATCAGTGGGAACTGGCACTCATGGAAACACTACCCCACTGAGGAGTCGAAGCCTTGGGTGGAGGAGGGAGAAAATTGGTGAGAGCAAAAGAAAATCAAAGACTCTAAGGCCTTTCAGTTAGAATGCACTATTCATTTACCCATCAACTTAGATAATTGTCTTCAACTATTAACTCCTGAGAAGAAAGGCTTCAGTCTGCATTTCAAAGGGTTCACCAATCTGTGAGATAATCAGAATTACACAATGATCCCATTTTACTAGCTCACTTGATTTTATCAAGTAAAATCATTCATTGGAAAGCTAATCACCGTGTGTTTAATTTTGAAACTGGTATATGCAGGAACCCTTAAAAGAATAAAGGACTTGTTCCACAGATTCTCTTCAGAGAAAACTCTGAACACTCACTCAGAACTCATACAGTCATTCAGTATGGAACAGACTCTTTGATCCAACTCATTGTGTGCTGACCAGACATCCTAATCTGACCTAGTCCCATTTGCCAGCATTTGGCCCACATCTCTCTATACCCATCCAGATACAATTTTATCAGCCTCCTCCACTGCCTCTGGCAGCTCGTTCCATACCTGCACCACCCTGTGTCAAAAGGTTACCCCCAGGTCCTTTTTAACTCTTTCCCATCTCACCTGAACTCTACGCCCGATAGTTTTGGACTCCCTCAATCTAAGATAAAGACCTTGGCTATTCACCCTATCCATGCCTGTCATGACTTTATAAAACTCCATAAGGTCATTCCTCAGCCTCCGATGCTCCAGGGGAAAAAACACAGTCTATTCAGCTTCTCCCAATAACACAAACCCTCCAGTCCCTCCTTGTAAATTATTTCTGCACCTTCATAAGTTTAACAACATCTTTCCAATAGAAGGGCTACCAGATGTGCTCACTGTATTTTGAAAGTGATCTTACCAATGTCCTCTACAACCGCATCATGACATCCCAATACCTATACTCATTTCACTCTCCAATGAAGTCAAGCATGCCAAATGCTTTCTTTACCACACTATCTACCTGTGACTCTACTTTCTGCTCTCCACGGTCTCTCTCTTGAGCAACACTCCCCAGGACACTACTATTAACTGTATGAGTTCAGCCCTGGCTTGCCTTACCAAAATGCAACATGTCACATTTATCTAAACTAAATTCCATCTAAGTCCTAGCAGAGTGTACACTATCTCCTGTGCTACAGGTGGGGGCTCATGAAACAGCCTTTGGATTTTCAGTCCTCACTAAAATGCGCAATAAATTCATTTTCCCCAAAAGCAGTACAGCTCTTCAGAAGTGAATCCATTGGGAACTGTCAGGAAATACCGTTCAACAGGTGGGAATGGTTAAAGATTTCTGATAGCCTGTTGAAGATCATCTGCTATTCAGGAAAAATGTAGTTTCTGGTAAAACGTTTTGCTACTTTTTCTTGGTCAAATATGCTGCTGGGCTACAACTCCCTGGATATCAGATGGCTACCAGTATCTTAGCTGTGTAACTGCTACTTGTGAGAGTACAGGCAGTAAGCGGTGGAGAGTTATCCCACAATAAGTACCTACCCTTGTTACACCCTGACATGCATATTGTTTCAATGCAGGGGGCAATAGATAATGGTCAGCAGCAAGCAACCCTGACTGATTTTTCTCTTCCCTCTGCCCAAAGGCACCTATACTCCCAATCAAGATGAATCAAATGGCACAGAACAGATTCATCCTGGGTCATGCCTTGACTCTACAAGTCAGGTTACATGCTGCCTTCAGTAACTGGACCGCCTTGAGATTTACAGGGAGAGTTAATCAAACACTGAGCAGCTTTCACACCCCACACAGTGAGCTTACCCAATGGGAACAGAAAGGCCTGTGGTGGTGGATGGCTCTAACCTCCAGGGCATCCAATCACTGGGGAGGTGATGACCTAGTAGTAATATCACTGGACTGCTAATCCAGAGACCCAGGTAATGTTCTAAAGACCTGGGTTCAAAACCTGTTCTTGCAGATGGTGAAATGTAAATTCAATTTTTAAAAATCTAGAAATTAAGAGTCAGATGATGACCATTAATCTATTGTTGGAAAAAACATCTGGTTCACTGATGTCCTTTACATGTAATTCCAGACCCACAGCTATGTGGTTGACTCTTAACTGCCCCTTGGGATGGGCAATAAATGCTGGCCTAGGCAGTGAGACCCTCAACCCACGAACAAACAAAATAAGGCCCGTCAGAGAACCCGAGAACACTATTCAAAGAACAGCAGGGTAATTCCTTCTGATGTCCCATCCAATCTTCCTAATCACTAACAATGGATCATTTGCTGTTATTATGGCCACTATCATATTGCTGTTTTTGGGATCTTCCTGTGTGCCAATTGGCTGCTGTAACTGAGATTATAAACAGTGCCTACACTTCAAAGGTGCTTTACTGCCTTTGAACTTCTTGTAATGTGAAAGGCATGTAAAAATCTTTTTTTTTCAAATTGCCGTCTGTTCCGCACTCCTGCCAAGCAAGCTTCTGTGTTTAATAACTCACTAGAAATGGACTTTCCAGACCATGATGATAAATCGCCTGATTATTAATTATTCTGTTGAGGTTGATCCATATATGTTCTTTGATTTGGACTCTTTTATGTTGTTATTTCCCAACTCACAATCTTTGAAAGCCCAATCTATAGCAGAAATGCTAAGCCCTCCACACTTTGATCATCAGAGCGAAAGCAATCATCTAGGCTCAAAACATTAGCTTGCTCTCTCTCCATGGACGCTATCTGACCCGCTGTGATCTCCAGCATTTGTTGTTTTCAGTAGAGTATGTAGATCTTGCTCAGCTAAAGATGTGAAATGTTATCTTTATAGTTCTCTCCCAATAGATGCTGCTTAAAGCCTTGAATGTTTCTAGCTGCATTTGTTTTTATGTCAGACACATCAGACTCTCTCTCGGACTGCTATTCATTAAGCAGCATTTGAGAACTTCCCGGACTGACTTCTCATTTTTCTATGTCTTATCTTAGAAAGCACCTTTTAAAAAGCTTTTTGTTTCCAGTGTGATTCTCAGCTTTCAGTTCAGACAATTCCACTCCTACATGCTCAGGACTGCTGCCAATTCTTTTGGAAAATGATAGAATTAAATTAGTCAGATATTAGTATTCCACGCCGACCTCACTACCACCTGCCACCACTCCCTACCAACGTTTTAATTTCTTTTTCTTTTATTAGGGAACAGTATAGCAAGCAGTCAACTAGGAAGAGAATTGAATTCCACGTTATAGAGCAACTTTATGGAACAGAATGGCCTGAAGAGCTTTACAGTCAAAGAAATAAATTGGATGTATAGTCACTGTTGTACTATAGATAATGCAGAAGCCAATTTCTATACAACAAACTCTCACAAATTTGCAAGGTGATAATGACCAGATAAACTACTTTAATTGTCAAGTCATAGAGACATAGAGATCTGCAGCATAGAACAAGATTTTTCAGTCCATCAAGTCCAAGACAGTCAAAATCAAGCACCTAATATTCAAATGCCATTTTGCAGCACATAACCCATTGCTTTATATGCCTCGATACTGCAAGTGCACATCTAAATTTTATGAGGGTTTTTGCCTCTGCCATCTTCACAGGCAATGAGTTCCAGATTCCCACCACCCTCTGGGTGAAAACAGCTTCCTCACATCCACTCTAAACCTTCTGCCCCTTACCTTAAATCTATATCCCAAGGTCACTGATCCCTCCACCACAGTGAAATGTTTCTTCCTGTCCACCCCATCCATCCCCCTCATAATTGTATACATTTCAAATAGTCTCAACTATGCTCCATGCAAAACAACCCCAATCTGTCTAATCTCTCTTTATAACTGAAACTCTCCTGCCTAGGCAACATTCTGATATATCTACTCTGCATCCTCTCCAGTGCATCATATCGCTCCTAGTGTGAAATTCCAGAATTGCAAACAATACTCCATCTGTGGCCTAACTAACATTTTACACAGCTCCAACACAACCTCCATGCTGTTAAATTCTACGTCTTGGCCAATAAGGACAACGCTATCAAATGCCGCTTTTACCACTATCTATCTGTCCTGCTACCTTAAGAAAGTGTTGCATCTGCATACCAAGGTTCCCCCTGATCCTCAGTGCCTCCCAGGGCCCTACCATTCGTCATGTATTCTCTTGTTATGTTTTCCCTGCCCAGTTTCATCACCTCACATTAGTCCAGAGTGAATTTGATTTGGTCATCTAACCAATCCCTCTATATCCCCATGTAATCAGGGTGGCATGGTGGCTCAGTGGTTAGCACTACAGCCTCACAGCGCCAGGGACCCAGGTTTGATCCCTGCCTTGGGCGACTGTCTGTGTGGAGTTTGCACATTCTCCCCGTGTCTATGTGGGTTTCCTCCAGGTGCTCCAGTTTCCTCCCAGAGTCCAAAGATGTGCAGGTCAGGTGAATTTGCCATGCTAAATTGCCCATAATGTTAGTTGAATTCATAAATGTATGGTAGGGGAATGGTTCTGGGTGGGTTACTCTTGACAGGTTGGGTGTGGACTTGTTGGACTGAAGGGCCTGTTTCCACACAGTCTAATTTAGTCTAAAGCTAGCTGTCTCATTATTTACCACCTTATCAATTTTCCAACCATCCGCAAAATTACTGATCAACCCTCTCACGTTCAAATCTAGATTAATTATATATCCTATAAACAGCAGGGGATTCAATACAAAAACACCTCTTGAGTATCACCCACTCAGCCAATTAGTGATGCTAGCTTTGGGATAAATATTAGCCAGAATACAGAGGAGAATTTGGAGTATTTGGAGCTACAGTTTAATGTCACACTTAAAAGACAGCACCTTGAACAATTCAGCATTCCCTCTGCACTGTAAAGAATTCTCAACCAAGATTTTAATGCTCTGGCGTGGGTCTCCAACCCATGACTTGGTGACTCTTCAAGGATGAATATGGGGCAAAATAAGGAAGAAAATTCGTTCTACCTTTTGCCTCTATATTCCAGCCTGCACCTCAGCAGAATCATTACTCTGTTCAGTAAATCTCAAAAATATTTAATCCTCAAGTTTCTCCATTAGAAAGAAAGCAATTTGCCTGGAGACCTGAATTCTGAAAGTAACTCCATGAAATCGGAGACCTGCTTAAACATTACTTCTCACTATCATGCTTGACTGGTTCGGGATTTAACAGGACTCTACTAACTAAATCCACTTTATTCTAGCCAGACTAAAATTGCTGTATTCAAGATTCCTGTTGTATTATTGTGTTCCCTAAGCCATCAACAATGAAAGGTCTTGTTTCGTGGGGTGAGCCTCTACTTACACATGTCTCCTGTTGAATGCACTGCAGGATTCTCTTGGCGGGAACGAGGAAGTCAATCAGACAGCGGAGCCCGTCCCCTCGATATGACCTCTCCACCAAGTGGAACAGCTGCCACAGCACAGTGGCTGCAGTAGCTTCGAATGGTGGGTAGAGAGCCGAAAGAGTGTTCTGAATGTAGGTGTCAAGGGACTCCGAGTCCTACAAGAGAAACACAAACAGGAGTGAATCATCTGTCAATAGTTTCAGAGCATGTTCTGAGCTGAAAGTGTGGAGACCATTTCAAAAATGTTCTAATTTGAAGACAAATCAATAGAAAGAAAGTTTTGCATTTAAATAGGACATTTAACAAGCTCAGGACATCCAAAAGCACATAAAGAGCATTGTTGTTAAAGCAACGCGCCAACGAATTTCTGAACAGCAAGCTCCCAGCAACATCAGTGTGTTAATCACAAGATCATCTGTTTTAGTTATGATGGTGGAGGGATAAATATTGGTCATAATATCAGGGAGCAATCCACTACTTTTCTACAAAACCATGGAAATCTTACATGTTGTAGAACTGAAGGATCTAGGGGTTCTTTGAAGTTTGCGTCTCATGTAGACAAGATAGTTAAAAAGGCATACAGTATGCTTGCCTTCCTTGCTCAGTCCTTTGAGTATAAAAGATGGAAAGTCATGTTGAGGTTGTACAGGACATTGGTGAGGCCTCTTCTGAAGTACTGTGTCCAGTTCTGGTCGCCCCTTATAGGAAGGATATTATTCAACTGGCAGGCGTTCAGAAGAGATTTATCAGGATGTTACTGGGTACAGTAGCATATTGAGTTATTAAGAAAAGATAGATAGACTGGGACCTTTTTCACTGGAGCAAAGGAAGTTGAGAGGTGACCTTGCAGAGATTTATCAAATCATGAGGGTGAATAGGCTAGATAGGGTGAACTGTAGGTGTCTTTTCCCTAGGATGGAGGACTTCAAGACTAGGGAACATATTTTTAAGGTGAGAGGAGAGAGTTTAAAAAAGACACAAGTGGTAAATGTGGAATGAACTTCCTGAAAAAGTGGAAGATATGGGCACAGTTACAACATTTAAAAAACACTTGGCTAAGTACATGAATAGGAAAGATTTGGAGGATACGGGTCAGGAGCAGGCAGGTGGGACTAGTTTAACTTGGGATTATGGTCAGCATGAACTGGTTGGACCAAAGGGTCTGTTTCTTTGCTGTACGACTCTATATACACTTGAGAGAACAGACGTGGCACCAATTTAATATCGCACGCAAATGACAACATGCTCAACCATTACACACTCCTCAGGGTTGGTACCTGGAGCATCCACCTTGATTATGTATTTAAGCCACAGGAGTGGGCTTCAAATCTGTGATCTCCCTACTCAGGAGGCAAGAGTGATGCCCACTGAGCCATGGTTGGCATCCTCCTGTGGCAACATCAATTGACTGTTCTGGTAGCTTCATTATATAGCAATACTCTAGAATTTCAACAATAATGCATCCAACTGGAAGGTACAAAGCTTCCCAAGAGTCCAGGATGGCCAGTTTCTCAATTCTTGCCCAAAGTCTGCACTCCCTGCACCTGACCATATTAGTCAGGATTGCTCAATAATTGGACAGGGCATTTGTTGCAAATTGCTGTTAAGGTCACTTCATCTATAAATATAATTTATATTGTCCTTTTTCATGCTTTTAAGAAATCAGTTTGCTAATACTCTCAATGTTTGCCAAGGATGCAGTGACCTGCTTCTCCATGCACTTGGCTGCCAACTGCGAGGTTCTTGAAGAAAGACCTGTCCTAGGTGGCCCCCAGCGATGCCACTAAAATGGTTATTAGGCTGGACTTTTTCAAAATGTGGCTCTCATCCACTTTACACTCAATGGAGGTCGCCTTTGTCCTTTTACAACCCATTTATTCCTGCCATATTGGAGAGTACAGATACAACATTCAAGGAAAAGGTCATGAGGCAACAATATTTATTGAGAGTGAGGCACTTTATTCTAGAAAAGGAAGGCTAAATACGATCTTTAAAATTGTGAAGGGATGCAAAAGGGTAGACAAAGGCAAAATGTTTTGATTTGCAGGATAGTCCAAAACCAAGAATTCTAAATGTAAAATAGCCATTAATGAGTCCAATAAGAAAGCTTTCATAAACTTTTTCAAAAACACATTATGTCAAGAAAGTGGACCCATTACTACAAGTGGTAATTGAGACAAGTCATATAGGTGTCATAAATGGGGTGCTTTAGGAAGAACGAAGGAAGAATATACGGAATATAAGTAGATGAAATAAATGCATAAATACCAGTATATACTAAATAAAAATCAAACTAACTGCAGATGCTGTAATTCAGAAATAAAAACAGAAGTTGCTGGAAAAGCTCAGCAGGTCTGGCAGCATCTGTGAAGAGAAGTCAGAGTTAATGTTTCAGTTCTGGTGATCCTTCAGGTCAAATAGCCTGCTTCAGTGCAGCAGATACAATGCAATTTTGGATAATTCAGCAAATAGAAAACAAAAGAAGTACAGCAAATAAAGCAGCCTTTCAGGGAAAGCACTAAGTACTATCGTTATGGCAACTAACTGTGAATTCACAAAGCTTTTTTTTAAATGAAAAGAAAATTATTCAGAAAGAAGCAACTCTGGAGTATAATAGCAAATTAAACAAATAGCAGAAACCAATTCAAGTAATTTCCTTAGCACTTGCAGCAGAAATTGATCAGGAGCAATCATACCTCATTAAAATACAACATCATTAACAACCCATACCTCTTAACTAAAGAGATTCTGCAATACAAGGTTATAAATGATGGATTTTAACGTTGAAGAGAATTGCATGTAACAAGCAACGCATTTACGTATCAGGTATCTGACTTAATAGCTCTCTTGTTGTTCTCTGTTATATGAGTGAATGTAAATTTATTATTTACTTATGAAGTTCAAAGCTTACAAAATTGCATTAAAATATTACCAGAAAAAGAGAAAGAATAACCTTAATGTAATGCCTATCATGACCACATCAGGCTTCAAAGTAGTGTACTTTCAAGCAAATTAAGCACTTTTAACATATACGCACTGCTGTAATATAGGAAATGTGGTGACCGATTTGAACACATATCGCTCCCACAACACAATGTAATAACAGATGGATAGTCCTTAGATAGATATTGATTGAGGGATAAATATTGGCCAGGACAGAAGATCAAAGTAGTTCTTCAAAGATGTGCCAAGTGGTCTGCATGCCACCTGAAGGGGTTGGCAGAGTTTTGGTTTAATGCCTCATTGAAAGGAGACGAGAGAAGGAGAAAAAAAAGAGTCAGATTTCTATGCAGTTTCTGAAAGTGGTTGAAACAGGATGGGCACAGAGTTAGAATGGCATGCTTGTGTGGTGGATAATGACCAACAAGAGCTGGTTGAACAGACTGGTCCATCTCTAGATTGCAATTTTGATGCTGTTCTATGTAGTGTACAGATGTGCCTCTTTGGCAGAGGTGCTATCTTTGATTGGAACATTAAACTGGGAAGCTGAAGATCCCACAGTGGCATTGGGAAAGAAACAGAGGAGACTGTTTCAGGTAACAAGGTTGGACAACTGGGAAGTGAGCAGTCATTCAGACAGGATGAGTTTGAGTGGTGAATGGAGGAGATTGAAGCTAGATCTTCAAAAAAGAAGAGATCATATTGTTTGTGAGGAAGATAAAAGTATTTCTGTAATTGGTAGTATTCTGAGTGAATTGCTAAGAAATTTGAGATGTATCTTGGTCACATCTCCCATATGATGTGTATTGTGATTCGTTTGACCACAGTTTTCATGTTGATGTATGTTTATCTAATGTTTACCTCAATCTGGATGATAGAGTTCAAAGCAAATATTGTAGACTGTTAACTGGAGTAAGGAAAATTTCCATTTGTTTGCTTAAAATCATTTTATTCTGTTAGTAGGTAACTGGAATTTCGAACTTCATCCACTTGGAACAAAAAGTTAGCAATGGTTAGCTGATTGTCACCAAACTTGGGGGTTCTGTTCTGGGATGGTAACAAGTCAAACCTACCAGGAAATAAAACGCAGACAGCAAATATGCTGGAAAGTGTAGACAGATGCATGGCCCTTTTATTTTGTGTGATTTTCTCATTTATAAACTTCAAGTGACTGTGACGGCCACTTCAGGTCTTTGAGAGTTTTGATCAATGAGATGATTATACCTCAAACACAGATTGAGCAATAGGTTTTACCACATGATTTGAACATTTGTTGCAGTGTGAATTACCTCAGTTTTAAATAGAATAATGCTTCTACCTGCGAGCTATTCCTCATGGACACAGGATATGAATGTGTTGAACTTTAGACCCATAAACCCTTGGCATGGCAAATGTGAGCCTGTGCCAACACTTTGCCACTCTGAAAAATAATCCTGCAGCCTGCCTTCTGTTCTTCCTGATAAAAACTGGTGGGAGAGGTACATCACTCATAGCAGGAAAGGAATTGAGTTAATTCATATTATGAACAGATAATATAAAAGGTGTTTTCATTCCATTTCCTTCCAGGAGCATTTTCAGTTACCATCAGTAAATCATCCAGTTATCGACAGATTAGTGCTCATGAACCTATCCTTTATTTCAAAAGTTCTGTCGTGCAATTCAGAGAAGTATCATACAGTTACATATTCTACATTACATAGGTTACTAAAATGGTATTATGCTTTGCTGTGTTTTAGTTTAATTTAATTTGATTTATTATTGTCACACGTACTGGGGTACAGTGAAAAGCATTGCCTTAACATTTTAGTGAATCCCCACTGCACCCCCTCCAATGCTATCATGGCCTCCCTGTAGGCTGCTTGGGTTTGAGTAAATAGACAGAGAGAAAAACTAATAGATTCAGATCAATGCATAATGCACTGGGAGCTGAGAATGTGTTGCTGGAAAAGTGCAGCAGGTCAGGCAGCATCCAAGGAACAGGAAATTCGACGTTTCGGGCATAAGCCCTTCATCAGGTATCTGGGTTCAAGGCCCACCATAGCAGATGGGGAAATTTGAATTCAATAAAAATCCCCAATAAACAACTGCCCTAATGATGTCCATTGAGAGATATCTTAAAATAAAGGCTTTTTTTTTACACAGAGGGTGGTTCACATGTGGAGTGAACATCCTGAGGAAGTGGTGGATGTGGGCACAATTACACATTTAAAAGACATTTGGATGGATGCATTAAACAGGAAAGGTTTTGGAGCGATATAGGCCCGGAGCAGGCAGATGGGGCTAATTAGTTTGGGATTATGTTCAGCATGGACTGGTTGGACCAAAGGGTCTGCTTCAGTGTTGTATGACTCCATGACTATAACATACTTTACAGGCAAATCATACTGTACAAGTACGTCACGGTAACAGTACAGTGTACAGGATACAATGTTACAGCTGCCAAAGATGCAGTGAAAGATCTACATTAACATTAAAGGGGTCCAATCAAAAGTTTGATAAAGGCAGGGAAGAAGCTGTTCAATAAATCTCTTGATAGAAACTTTCATAGCTTCTGCCTGACAGACGAGGGTGGAATAGAGTGTAACTGGTGTGGGAACGGTCTTTGATTAAGTTGGTTGCTTTCCTGAGTCAACGGGAAGGAAAGATGAAGTCAATGGATAGGATATTGGTTTGCACAATGGACTGGGCTGTTTTCACCTCTGTCGTTTCTTACATTCTGGGGTAGAGCCATACCACACTGATGTATCCAAAAAGGATGCTTTCTATGGTCCATCAATAAAAACTTGCAAAAGTCATTGTGTACATGCCAAATTTCCATAGCGTCTTGAGGAATTAAGGGCATTGCTGTGCTTTCTTGATCGCAGTGTCAACGTGGGTGAATCAGAATGATGGTTGGTGATCATCACTCCCAGGAACTTTATACTCTCATGTAATTATATTTTAAAGATCAGTGCTTTTCTCCCCTGGCATTTTGTATTTTTACATTAACTCCCCTGAAAGGTGGAAGTTCAAGCCCCGTCGTAGAGGCTTGAACAAAATTTGGGCTGTCAATCCTACACAACACTGACAGAGTTCCACATTTGTCATGGACTGTGCCTTTTGGTGTTGAGATGCTAACCCAGGTCAGGTAGGCAAACATGATCCTATATTGCACTACTTTGAAGACAAGGAGGGGAATTATCCCTGGTCTCCGAGAAAATATCTAAGTGACCATCAGAAATAGGCCAGTGCTTTTTCAACATGTCAACATGTTTCAGAAGGAATTCACACGCTCGAATCTACTTTGGAATGTCATGAACAAAAATGTGGAGGTGCCGGTGTCGGACTGGGGTGGGCAAGTTAAAAAAAAACACACCACACCACGTTATAGTCCAACAGGTTTATTTGGAAGCACTAGCTTTCGGAGTGCTGCCTGATCAAGAAGGACACTACAAATCTCAGTTCCTAGAAAAGCACAGCAAGTCAGGCAACATCCAAGCAGCAGCAGAATCGATGTTTCAGGTATAAGTCCCGATTCCTGATGCTTATGCCCGAAACATCAACTCTCCTGCTCCTCAGATCCTGCCTGACCTGCTGTGCTTTTCCAGCTCCACACTCTCGACTCTGATCCCCAGCATCTCCTCACTTTCTCCTAATTCTCAGTTCCTGCCATATAACGTCACATGCAAAAATCTTCATTTAAAAAGGTGGTCAACAACAACTTGCCCTCCTAATGTAGAAAGGAGACCTAAGTTTTAAGATGAGTCATAAAAGAGGAAAGGCAGGCAGAGAAATTTATGGACAAAATTCTAGAGCTGAAAATTGGAGAGGGTTCAGAAAAGATTTACCAGAATGTTGCCAAAACTACAGGGTATTAGTCAGAAGGATAAGCTGGGAGTTTATTCAAAAGGTGCATAGGAGTTTGAAGGGTGACCTTATAGAGTTTTATAAAATCATGAGGGGCATGGATAAGGTGAATAGCAAAGCTCTTTTCCCGCGGGTAGGGGAATTCAACATCAGAGGACATAAGTGAGAGGAGAAAGATTTAAAAGGGACCTGAAGGACAATGTTTTCACATAGAGAATGGTTCATTTGTAGTATGAACTGCCAGAGGAAGTGGTAGATACAGGTACAGTTACAACATTTAAAAGATATTTAGATAGATGAATGGGAATGGGAAAGGTTTAGAGGGATATGGGCCAAATACAGACAAGTGAGACTAGTTTAGTTTGGAAAACTCGGTCAGCATTGACAAGTTGGACTAAAAAGTCTGTTTCTGTGCTGTATGACTATGACTGTACAGCCAAAAGCATGACTAGAAGAGATGTGTAAGAGTTAGAGGAACTCCAATTTATCAAAGAGTTGTTGAACAAACAAACATACAAAACAGGAGCAAAAAATAGACAACTCAGTCCCTCAAGCCTGCCATTCAATAAAGGCCTGCACACAATTCCACCACATAACACTAGATGCTCATTCCTTCCTTTGTCTCATCTACCTCAGTCTTAAAAACATTTAATTACTTAGCCTTCAGCACCTTCTGAGACAGAGAGTTCAACATTTGCACAACTCAGAGAAAATATATCTATGAAAAGGGAAACCCTTAATGTCGAAATTAGTTCTGCACTCAACCACAAGAGGAAACCTCCCTTCCAACTCCACCTGGTCATGGCCTCTTAAGATTTTAAACACTCAATCAAGTCACCCCTTATACTTCTCAACTCCAGTAGAAACAAGCCCAGCCTGTCCAACGATCTTCTTAGGATTACTCAGGTAATAGTCTATTAAATCTCTTCCGAACCAACTCCAGTGCATTTACATCTTTCCCTAAGTAAGAACTAAAAACCTGTACAAAAGTATTTGAGATGCGGTTTCACCCATGCCCTGGATTGGAAGAATGACAAACATAGAAAAAGGTGATGTTACAGAGGGAATAAACCTTTTACTATCAGCATACTGCCATTCCAAGAGATACTGTTGGCCAGCAAGCATAGGGTTATGGGTTCATATGGGAGAAAGTGACCACTGAAGAAGAGCTTATGCTCGAAACTTTGATTCTCCTGCTCCTCGGATGTTGCCTGACTGGCTGTGCTTTTCCAGGCAACACTCTCCATTTACGGGTTAATGTGACTGATGTAAGTTAGAATATGGGCAACAGAATTTTGAATGGCTTCAAGTTTATGGAAAGTGGAGGATGAGGCATCTAGCAGGATTGGCCTTGAAGCCAGTTTTAGTCTAGAGATATGAAAAATGTGGTAAACTTGCAGAGGTGAACACAAGTAAAACATAAGAAAAAAATGGAACAGTAATTCCTGATGGTTCGATGAGTGGTTCCATTACTTGGTTGAATGCTAAAGTATATAGTGGCAGTTTCAGTTCTGCTCTGTGCTGAGATCTCAGGTGGGTAAATGCTGGTGTCTGCTTTAACTGGGTCTCTGCATTCCCATGCTCGAGATGACCCCATTGGAAGTTGGACACTGGGGAGTTCAAAATCAAGTTGGCAAAATATCTGGACTCACAACTGAAACACAATCTTGTTGAATGAGATTTGGCAAATATCTTGTCCCCCATGAAACTGTAACCTCATTTGGATTTTTGCATCCAGGAGATTGCAAAGGATAGGGAGGATGTTGAGGGGATATCCATGAAGTCATAGGCATTTGGCCCAGTCAAATCTTGTCCTTGCATGTACAATAGAGGCTTGATGCAAGCAAGTACACTGTGAATTGAAAGATTCCAAGGATATGACACTTTTTAACCATGGAATATCCTGTCTTCAGGTGTACATTCCCAGAAGACATTATGAAACCGGTAAACTGTTCATTCTTGCCAAGACAGTATGGGACTGTCCAGTCAGCGAACGGTCTGCAGTCAATCATTCTGCTTGCTTTGCATTTGAAACAGAAACAGGATTTACAAATGGGATAATAACACAGGAAATCATAAAGCTCCCTGTTCCTTTTCCCTTTGATTGCATCCATTACACTTTCTATAAAACTGCGTAGAATATGATTAGATTAGACTTACAGTGTGGAAACAGGCCCTTCGACCCAACAAGTCCACACCGACCCGCCGAAGCACAACCCACCCATACCCCTACATTTACCCCTTACCTAACACTATGGGCAATTTAGCTTGGCCAATTCACCTGACCCGCACATCTTTGGACTGTGGGAGGAAACCGGAGCACCCGGAGGAAACCCACGCAGACACGGGGAGAACGTGCAAACTCCACACAGTCAGTCGCCTGTAGTCGGGAATTGAACCCGGGTCTACAGGCGCTGTGAGGCAGCAGTACTAACCACTGTGCCACCGTGCCGCCCACTAAGAAGGACAGAAACAGACCATTTGTCCCAAGGATCAATGCCAATGCTTATGCTCAACATGAGCTCTCTTCCAATCCACTTTATCTCACCCTATCATTCCTACTTTTCATTGTTTATTTACATCTGATGTTTATCTTCCCCTTAAATGCATTTGTGCTGTTTGCCTCAATTGCTCTACATGGTAATAAATTTCATATTCATCCAAGAGACAAAAAAGAATTCCCCACTCCACATGACAATCTATCAAAACTCTAGGACATCTATCTAACTGTACAACAGACATTATTCAGCCCTGACTAACTGCAATGTGCAGATGCTATTTCCAGAGACCAGGCAGCACAGCATATTTGTTCTCATAAACTAACTTTACACATACAAATTACTTTTAATCGCTATAATTAATTATAGTGACATGCTATTTCTGATAATTCAACACAATGTTCCTGAACATTTGTAAACGAGTCAAACGTGCTCTTTACAATAATCCCAACACTAACTCTTTCCCGTTCAAAATTAAAGTTGGTTACATAGCTAAAATAACAATGCTGCTTTGTGCTGGTCTTATGGGGATAGAGATTACTCCCTAATCTTGCTTATAAAAAGGTACAGCAACGTTCAGCATCTTTTGAAATACCATAATGTCAAATAAAGGCTCTGCCTGTTTTTTATGAATAGGCTGAGAAGGTACGAAGAGTCTCGCATTCTATTTTGAGAAGATAGGAGGGGGCTGTGCCCAGATCTGCATTCTCACTTTACCCATCAGTTCCAAAAAGAAATGAGATCATCATCCCATTGTTCATGGGCCTCTCCACAGACAATATGGTAATGACAATCTACTTCACTATGCTTCATTAGCGGCTTATTAGGAAGTACTGTGGGGCATTTCTGACAATAGTTATGCACTATACATCTTCATAATATTAAAAATTGAACATAAATCATTCATTTATTTTGCTTAAATAATTAGAAAATGAAGAAAGGAACAGGAGGAGGTCATTCAGTTGAAATGACCGATAGGCACCTGTTAAAGCATTGACACACCATTGCTCCAGACCCTTTTGCACCTGTAACTCAGCACAGTCTAGCCATCTCAGTCTTATAAGCTACCATCCATCATCCACAGCTTTTTAAGGGGCAAAACAATTCCCACCTCCTTTGAAGTGAAGGAATGCTTCCACGTCTCACCTCTGAACAACCCAGCTCTCATTTTAACATTATGTTCCTGTGTTCCCTTTTTCAGAGGAAATAATGAGCAGGATTCTGTCTTTGGATTTGGAACCCTGTCATTGAGCCGATAGGATGTTCTGAACCCAAACATTCCGGCAGCATAACTGGCATCGCATTCTTCTGGGGCATGTTCTCTAAACTGGTCTCTGTCATGCTCACCATTCCAGTCAGGATGGCAGATGGGCTCCTGATACGGGTGAAAATGTGTTGCTGGTTAAAGCGCAGCAGGTTAGGCAGCATCCAAGGAATAGGAAATTCGACGTTTCGGGCATAAGCCCTTCATCCTGATGAAGGGCTTATGCCCGAAACGTCGAATTTCCTATTCCTGGGATGCTGCCTAACCTGCTGCGCTTTAACCAGCAACACATTTTCAACTGTGATCTCCAGCATCTGCAGACCTCATTTTTTACTCCTGATACGGGTGCCCCAAACAGAGAGACCACGGCTCTGGGGTCGCTGTAGCCACCAGGAAAAGGTGAGCACCACTGAGACAGACTGGAACCATAATACTAGGTAAAAACAATGACTGCAGATGCTGCAAACCAGATTCTGGATCAGTGGTGCTGGAAGAGCACAGCAGTTCAGGCAGCATCCAACGAGCCGCGAAATCGACGTTTCGGGTAAAAGCTTTCCTGATGAAGGACTTTTGCCAGAAACGTCGATTTCGCTGCTCGTTGGATGCTGCCTGAACTGCTGTGCCCTTCCAGCACCACTGATCCGGAACCATAATGCTATTGTCAACATGGAAACATAGAGGTGTCCTGACTGAGCTGTACCAATATTGGAACCAAGGACTTGCAATGTTCACAGAGCTATAAATAATACTCGCTTTAGCATCGGACCTGGTTGTGATTCCAGCTTGGCAGACAAGCGGCCCTGACAATATGACACGGACCCTCCAACCCAGTGACAATCCTGCTCTCAGATGTCTTCAGGGTTGACCACTCCCAGTGAGCTAGTGGTCCCCACATTCAGCAACAGGGCAGTGCAGGCATTTTACAAATAGGCGCCAAACTGAGACCTAGATCAGTAATTTGCTACTCGCCTCCATGGAATGGGTGCCCAATCTTTTCACCAGCCTGACCCCTGTGAAAGTCTCTCAGAAGCAACTTCACATGAGAGAGAAATCACAATGAGGATGCTCCTTACTTTCCAACCCCTCCAGTCCACCAACCTTTCCTTTAATCCTGTCTCCATGGGGGCAGGAAAATCGAGTCCACGTTTCTCTATCTACCACTTTGAAATCTTCAAATGTTTTAAATATCTGGATTTGGCCAGTCCACCCCCTTCGATAAACATGGCAAAATGTATACACCCGTTCTCATATTTTAATTCTTTTAACTCCCAGAATGTTCTGCTAATTTGCGCTCCACTACCTCCAAGGCCTATGCACGGAATGCAAAACTCCAGACAGAATGAAGTTGGGGGTGGGTATTGAACAAGTATTTATGCAACTGAAGCATCAGTTCCACTCCTTTGTAATTCAGCCTTCTTGTGATAAAGATCAACATTAGTGATTTTGATTTTATTTTTATGCCAGTCTCCTTGCTCCTGGTATTCATGTTGCAGAATCACCGCCCATTAATTAAAAATAATTGTGGTAGCTTTCCAAATTCAAGTTCAAAGCAGAAAGTGAAAATTATAACTCTGCTTCATCTACAGGATGTGAAGCATCTTATTTTTTAAATTACACCTTCAAACGTTTTGTTGAATGATGTATTTATACTAATTTCCTTTACCGGACAATAATCATTTAGCTCCTTAATCCCCAATGGTGTACGAATTTGAAACTGTGCAGACTCAGAAGGAAGCAGGTGTTGACTCAGAATCAGAGATGTACAGAATGGAAACTGACCCTTCGGTCCAACCCGTCCATGCCAACCAGATATCCCAACCCAATCTAGTCCCACCTGCCAGCACCCGGCCCATATCCCTCCAAACCCTTCCTACTCATATACCCATCCAAATGTCTTTTAAGTATTGCAACTGTACCAGCTTTCACCACGTCCTCTGGCAGCTCATTCCATACACGTACCACCCTCTGTGAAAAAGTTGCCTCTTGGGTGTCTTTTATATCTTTCCCCTCTCACACTAAACCTATGCCCTCTAGTTCTGGACTTCCCACCCCAGGGAAAAGATTTTGCCTATTTACCCTTTCCATGCCCCTCAATTTTGTAAACCTCTATAAGGTCACACAGCCTCCGACGCTCCAGGGAAAACAGCCCCAGCCTGTTCAGCCTCTCCTTATAGCTCAAATCCTCCAACCCTGGCAACAGCCTTGTAAATCTTTTCTGAGCCCTTTCAAGTTTCACAACATCTTTCCAATAAGAGGGAGACCAAAACTGCATGCAATATTCCAACAGTGGCCTAACCAATGTCCTGTACAGCCACAATATGACCTCCCAACTCCTGTACTCAGTACTCTGACCAATAAAAGAAAGCATACCAAAGGCCTTCTTCACTATCCTATATACCTGCGACTCCACCTTCAAGGAACTTTGAAACTGTACTCCAAGGTCTCTTTGTCCAGCAACACAGGACCTTACTATTGAGTTTATAAGTCCTGCTAAGATTTGCTTTCCCAAAGTGCAGCACCTCATATTTATCTGAATTAAACTCCATCTGCCACTTCTCAGTCCATTGGCCCATTAGGTCCAGATCCTATTGGAATCTGAGGTAACCCTCTTTGCTGTCCACTACACCTCCAATTTTGGGGTCATCTGCAAACTTACTAACTGTACCTCTTATGCTCGCATCCAAATCATTTGTGTAAATGACAAAAAGTAGAGGACCCAGCACTGATCCTTGTGGTACTCCACTGGTCACAGGCCTCCAGTCTGAAAAACAACCCTCCACCACCACCCTCTGTCTTCTACCTTTGAGTCAGTTCTGTGTCCAAATGGCTAGTACTCCCTGTATTCAGTGAGATCTAACCTCGCTAATCGGTCTCCCATGAGGAACCTTAACGAACGTTTTACTGAAGTCCATATAGATCACATCTACTATTCTGCCCTCATCAATCCTCTTTGTTACTTCTTCAAAAAACTCAATCAAATTGGTGAGACATGATTTCCTATGTACAAAGCCATGTCGACTATCCTTAATCAGTCCTTGCCTTTCCAAATACATGTACATCCTGTCTCTCAGGATTCCCTCTAACAACTTGCCCACTACCAACATAAGGCTCACAGGTCTATAGTTTCCTGGCTTGTCCTTATCACCCTTCATAAACAGTGGCACCACGTTAACCAACCTCCAGTCTTCTGGCACCTCATCAAGAGGCCCAGCAATCACTTCTCTAGCTTCCCACAGAGTTCTAAGATACACCTGATCAGGTCCTGGGGATTTATCCACCTTTCACCATTTCAAGACATCCAGCACTTCCTCCTCTGTAATTTGGACATTTTGCAAGGTGTCACCATCTATTTCCCTACAGTCCATATCTTCCATATCCTTTTCCACAGTAAGTACTGATGCCAAATATTCATTTCGTATCCCCGCCATTTTCTGTGGCTCCACACAAAGGCCGCCTTGCTGATCTTTGAGGGGCCCTATTCTCTCCCATGTTACCCTTTTGTCCTTAATGTATATGTAAAAACCCTTTTGATTCTCCTTAATTTTATTTGCCAAAGCTATGTCCCCTTTTTGCCCTCCTGATTTCCCTCTTAAGTATACTCCTACTGAATTTATACTCTAAGGATTCACTCAATCTATCCTGTCTATACCTGACATATGCTTCCTTATTTTTCTTAACCTCAATTTCTTTAGTCATCCAGCATTCCCTATACCAACCAGCCTTTCCTTTCACCCTGACAGGAATACAATTTCTCTGGATTCACGTTATCTCATTTCTGAAGGCTTCCCATTTTCCAGCCACCCTTTTACCTGCGAACATCTCCCCTCAGTCAGCTTTCGAAAGTTCTTGCCTAATACCATCAAAATTAGCCTTTCTCCAATTTAGAACTTCAACTTTTAGCTCTGGTCTATCCTTTTGCATCACTATTTTAAATCTAACAGAATTATGGTCACTGGCCACAAAGTGCTCCCCCACTGACACCTCAGTCACCTGCCCTGCCTTATTTCCGAAGAGTAGGTCAAGTTTTGTACCTTCTCTAGTAGATACATCCACATACTGAATCAGAAAATTTTCTTGTAAACACTTAACACTATGGCAGTCCCAATCTATGTTTGGAAAGTTAAAATCCCCTACCATAACCACACTGTTATTCTTACAGATAGCTGAGATCTCCTTACAAGTTTGTTTCTCAATTTCCCTCTGACTATTAGGGAGTCTATAATACATCCCAATAAGGTGATCATCCCTTTCTTATTTCTCAGTTCCACTCAATTAACTTCCCTGGATGTATTTCCAGGAATATCCTCCCTAAGTACAGTTGTAATGCTATCCCTTATCAAAAATGCCACTCTCCCTCCTCTCTTGCCTCCCTTTCTATCCTTCCTGTAGCATTTGTATCTGTCCATGAGCCATGTTTTTGTAATTGCTATGATATCACAGTCCCCTGTTCCTAACCAGTTCATCTGCCTTCCCCGTTAGGCCCCTTGCATTGAAATAAATGCAGTTTAACTTATTAGTCGTACATTGTCCCTGCCTGCCCTGACTGTTTGACTCACTTCTGTTCTCAACTGTACCAGTGTCAGATTGATTTCTTTCCTCACTATCTCCCTGGGTCCCAACCCCCCCACCTTACTAGTTTAAATCCTCCCGAGCAGCTCTAGCAAATCTCCCTGACAGTATATTAGTCCCCTTCCAATTTAGGTGCCATCCGTCCTTCTTGTACAAGTCACTTCTACCCTAAAAGAGATTCCAATGATCCAAAAATGTGAATCCTTCCCCCATACACCAGTTCCTCAGCCATGCATTCATCTGCTCTGTCCTCATTCAAATACAAATAAATTTATTTCAGAAAATAATTTCTTTTGGATATACTCGATGAGTAATTTGTGATCTGACATGTAATGATTGGAGTTTGATGTGTGGTTTGCTTGGGAGGTGCAGCTGGCTTTGGATCTAATGTTCACAATGTCCTTCACACTGGAAGTTTCCTACCTCAATTTGGTGTCTGTTGTAACTAACTGATAGAGATTGATTGCCATGAGTAGTCAACATCATTATTGTTGAATCACATCACTCTCAGAATGGTAAAAGGCAAACTAGATAGAATGTGCCCTTCTATCACACAACACTTGCTATTTTCTTGAACAAATGTGAACAAATAGCTCAAACAAGAAGTTTACAGGATAGCTGTAAAATTCAGTTTGGTGCATGTAACCTTCATTATTCAGTGTGACAACTTGTAAGAGATAAACAGCTGGTTTTGTAACTGAAAACAAGAAACTTATCTTCACATCTTATTTATATTTGTCAGAACGGTTAGTCAAAACAGTCCACGTTCAATTGAAATACCTGTCTGTGGTTAACAAGCGTCCACCAGGTGTGGTTGGGAGCAAACACACCTTCTGCCTTTGTAAAGACACAGTGCAAAAAGATTTCTAATTGATCGGATGTTAGCAGTTACCTGAATCTGTCCAAACGTGACAATGGCACATTCAGCTAAAACCTACTTTGATCTGAACTCCACAGACTGGATGGATTGTTAAGTATAAATGCTTCAGGCAAGTCAATCTACAGGGGTGGATTTTAAGCATTCTTTCATTTGTTGGATCTGCAGTCTGTTACATACTAAACTCACACAGTGTAAACAAAACACATTTAAAAGGGAAGAAAATCAGCAATCCATTACCCAGTTTTAGCAAAGGTGCATTCATCCTGAGCACTGTTAAAAATGGACTGTCACCTTGTGAAAACACCTTGTATAAACTACAATAAAAATGGAACATAACCTTGCCAGCAACAGCCCCAATTTAACAACAGCCTCAATTGAACCCAAATCTCTGTTTGGTTAGGTTTGTCGGAATGTTGCACATGGATAGCAGTGAGTTGAGGGATGCATATGTTGTTTTTATATTTTATATTAGGATTAAACCTTGGCACAACTTCATGAGCCAAAGGGCTTGTTCTGTGCTGTACCTTTCTATGTTCTCTTACTATACATGAATGAATGGCTATCCAGCCAAGAAATCTTTGTAAAAGCTCGCAAAAACTAAACATATCAACTCAAACAAGTAGCCCGGCTCAACATACATGATTCAGCAAAAGGTCTGATAGGTATGAAGTGAAGAATGATACTCATAATTCTCTGGTAATTTAGACAGATTGAAATTTCCTGTACATCAAGCCACTCAGGGCAATCAACCCCAGCCCAGTGGGCATTGCACAGCTGTGGATCTCTCAGTTTTGTTTAAACCCTGTTAATTTCATATTAATAATAGTATTTAATTGTTTGCACGATGTGGGCATTGATGTGCTCCTCCCCTAAACAGACACAGAGTAAAGCCATGATCATTGGGTTAGGAGATATCTGTATATGGTTGTAGCAGCACCTGTAATGAGAAGCAAAATGTCTTAAAATTGGCTCCAATCTTATTTATTCTTCAGCAATTGGTTTTCTGGACAGAACACCCTCCATTCTGTATTTAGTTGAACATTATTCAACCTGTACAGTTTTGAAATCAAGAATTATCTTCTCAACCCTTCCACCATTATCTCCTTCTGTTAACTGCTGAAAGCCTCAAAGTAGGATTCACTTAAAAATATGGAGATTAATTGCAACCCACGTTGAATAAAAGGCATTTTATTTCTTTATTTTCCAGGGCTAATGGCATGACAGTGAAATGAGTTCACATTCATGGATTTTGATTGGACATATCCTGTCTTCAGACACTTTCGCTCAGTGGTTAGCACTGTTACCTCAGAGCACCAGAAACCTGGGTTCGATTCCAAACTCAGGCAAATGTGGAGTTGCACATTTTCCCACTGTCTGCATGGGTTTCCTCTGGGTCCTCCAGTTTCCTCCCACAATCCAAAGATATACAGATTAGGTGAATTGGTCAAGCCAAATTGCCCACAGTGTTCATGTTAGGTGCATTGGTCAGGGGTAAATATAGGATATTAGGGTAGGGGAGTAGGTCTGTGTGGGTTACTCTTCAGAGGGTCACTGTGCACTTATTGGGCCGAAGGACCTGTTTCCACACTGTAGGGATTCTGTGTTTTAAAAATTCTTCTCTGACCCCTTATGTAGCTTCATGTCAGGTAATGTCACATTAAAATGTTTACTTTTTAAATAAAAAGCAATTGTTTTTGAGATGTGGGTGATGCTGGGGAGGTTGTATTAGTTTCCATTTCTGGTTGCCTGTTCAGACCTTTGTGACTCTCTGCAGTCCATGCACCAACCTGGCTTCTTCACTTATTTCATTGAAAATCCAGGAAGTGTAATCAATACAGGAACTCTCATTCTTATTTTCAAATTCCTCCATGGCCTAACTTCTCCACATCTCTGCAAACTCACCCGGACCCGTAACCCGATGAGACATCTGTGCACATGCAATCCCCCCAATTACAAATCCCTCCAACCCTTCTCAATGTGCATTCAGAGGTCCGTTCCCTAAGAGTCTGGAATTCACATCACAAATATTTCTGCCCTCCCACCTTGCTTTCCTCCTAAAAGCCAACCTTTTCTCAACCAAACCTTTTCTAATATTGACTTCTGTGGTTCAGTTTAATTGTTATTGTCTGTCATTGTGAAACAACTTGAGATGCTTTACGAGATTAAAAGGAGTTATACAGCTTCTGTTGTTATTTTCCCAGCTCCAAAGCATTGATGAAAATCTTCTACCATTCAAAGTACATGCCACTGGGGTAAATCGCAATGATTAGCAACAAACTACAAAACACAAGGAGGACACACAAATATCCAAAGCCAAACGAACACACACACTCAATCGAGCACATCTTAAATGTTCTTCAGATATAAAAATTAATTTAACAGCCGATACTTTCTCTACATTCTATTAAGTAATATTACATTCCTTCTTACTCTCTTCAGATGGTCTTGGCATGTGAGATTGTTGTGACTCCAAAACATTTCCAGCAAAACCCTGCATCAGGCAACACATTTCCAGACCTCGAACCAAACAATAATTCAGATCCTGAGCAAGTGGCTTACGATGACAGCAGGTTATCCAACCAACCAGCTTAGACAGATTCTCTGCTCAAATCATCATTAGTGAATTACAGAATGACATACATAACATAATCAATACGGCAGAATCTCATTTCCAGAGATTGTTTAAATTGATTCTATGATTGCTGCTAATAACAGTACTGTTGATACTGTAACACCCATAAATCCTCCAGTTTTCTCAAACTTAAGTACAGATGGATGGGCAAAACCTTTACAGTTGTCTTTCCATCACTTTCATTTCCACCGTGCACCGAAAAGATTTATATGAGTTTCAGAACTCTTCCTTCCACCTGGACCGTTTGCTTTCTTCTCTAGATCTCTTCATTGAGGCCCTGGCCCACATGAACTGCTCTCCTACTCTCACTCAGTCTAATTTCTCTCACGCTAAGCACCAAATCAATAGCAACATGGTCATAAAACAGCTGTCAAGGGCAGTGCTTCATTTTGTCTTTTTTTCAGGAATGTAGGTGACCCTGGCAAGGCCAGCATTTACTGCCCACCTCAATTTGTCCTTAAAATGAGAAGCTTACCAGTGTAAGAGTGAACTAAATTGTTGTTATTTTACCAGTTTAAACAGGAAACCTATCTGTGCCTTAAAAATATTCAAGGACTCTATATCCACCACCTTTTGAGAAACAGAGTTGCAATGTCTCATGTCTACTTGGATGGGTAACCCATTATGTTGAAACAGTGACTCATGTTTCTCAATTCTCACACAAAAAGTGACATGTTTTCCATATTTACCCTGTTCAGACAACATTTTTGTTCCTTCATTTAGTACTTTACTTTCTATATCCTCAACTGCAGATCCCATCTTACCTCCATATCCATAATTGACAGAGCCCAAGGCAGTGTCTTTTCCATATTTGCACATTTGCTTTCATCCCTTGACCTCCCTTCTAGATCCATACTTTTACCCCATCATTCTGAGCAGATCATGGTCAGCAACATTTCTCATTTCCACTGTGATGCCATCTTCCCCCTCCTCACCTCCCCCTTCAGCAGTTGAAGAGCTTGCTCACTCTTTAAATGGCCTCAGCACCCTGTCCATTTGCCACATCACTTTTCCATGTAGGAGGAGGTGTAATAATTGTCCTTTTACTTACTCCGCATTGTCTAAGGCACCAAACAATCCACCCAGCTGAAATGATAAATTACATGTATTTCTGACAATTCTGTATGCCTGTGTTTGATGTTTGTGACACAGTCTGCTGTACATCAAGGAGAGCAAATGTAGACTGCGTGAATTGCAGAATAGCTGCTTCCAGTCCGCACGTATGACCTGACATCTAATTCTCCACCTTACTCCTATTCAGACCTCGCGTCTTTCAGTTCAGGACTTTACAATCTTCTGGACTCAACATTTATTTCAAAAATAGCTGCCACCATTTTGTTTCTTTTTCTTTGCTGCTTCTGGTTTTTCTCTCCTTTTTTGTGTTTTTGGACACCAGCTCTTCAGAAATCTGTCATTCACATCTTCTCAAAACACACTACTTCTTACCAGTGTCTTTGCTTTGAACAATCATTTCTTTTGTCATTTACTCTCACCTCCTGCTGCCCTATCAAATTCATTTCAATTGATCATCTTCGCTCTTATCAACAATGTAGGGGTTAACATTGACCAAAAACTGAACTGGACTAGCCACATGAATACTGTGGCTGCAAGAGTAGGTCAAAAGCTAGAAACCCTGCAAAAAAAAAACTCACCTCCCAAAGAATTGTCTACCATTTACAATGCACAAGTCAGGAGCAATGCTCCCACCTCCTGGAAATTCCTGCACGTCAATCAGCATGAGATGCATTGTTTCCATTTCCAGATGGAAGTCCTCATAACAGCAAGAAAAATGACAGAGATGCTAGTCAGGAATGTGATGGGATATTCCCTGTTTGCCTAGAGGAGGGTAGTCCCAACAACGTTCAAGATGCTTGGCTTCAGGACAAGTTGACACCATATCCACAAACATTCAGTCCCGCCATCACAAATGCATGGTAGCATCATCTCTAAGTTGCACTGCACAAATTCACCAAGTTCCTCAGCACTACTTAAACCCATTACTATCTAGAATGACAAGGGTAGCAGATGTCTGGGGAACTACTAGCTGCAAGTCCCCCTCCAAGCCAGTCATCATCCTGACTTGAAAATATATCATTGTTCCTTCACTGTCATTGAGTCAATGTCCTGGAACACCTTCCCCAACAGCATTGTGGATCCACCTAAATCTAATGGACTAAAATGTTCAAGGCGGCAGTTCACCACCACCTTCTGAAGAGTGCCTGGGGGTGGGCAATAAGTCCTGGTCCAGCCAGCAACAGCTATATTCTCTGAATGAATTTTAAAATCCTCTCCCCAGTTCCTTAAAATCTGTTTACTCTATAACTTCTTTACAGTTTTAATGAAATGTCAACATATAACATTGATTTTGCTTCTTTCTCACAGATGCTGAGACCTGAGAATACTTTAAATATTTTCTGTTTAAATTTTTGATCCACAGCATGTCTCATGTTATTCAATTCTTCACAATCAGAATCAATCATCCATTTGGACCTTAAACAATAGAGACAGACAATATCTTCACACAATATTCACCGTGTTAACACAGGTCAAGGGTCAATTTACATCCTGGCCATTTCTTTCTTCCTAATCTTTAACTTACAGAAGATTGGTTTGTGTCCAGTCACACAATAACTACTCGTGTCAGTTTACTAGCATCTAAACCTTGGAGCCATCCTAATCTGTGCTGCTGATATTCACATCACATTCACCCACAAAGTCACAGTGGAAGTGCTGAAGTAGGCAACATCGAAAAGGGAAAACCTAACTGAAGATACGATTCCTAAATAAGCCACACTCCAACCAATCCAACATCAGAATCTTTGAATCTGGGTGGGCTGGCCTGAGCACAGCTGCACATTGCTCCACTCTCCCTCCATCTCTCCCCAATCCATAACCAGAACCCTTTTCCCCAGATAGTCCTTTTTTATGACTGCGAGGAAGCGCAATAAACTGACCAACACATCTGTTACAAGGTAGTCTGGGGGAAGTCACAACCAGCTGGCTTAGGGGGTGTTGGATGACTCACAGTCTCCTTTCAATTGGGAACAACAGCTCAATACCTTCCCCTTTATCAAAAAGGCATTAAAGGCATATCAACTCTAGTAACTTGACTGTGGTTTCACTGATTTAATGTTTTACCATCTCTTAAACTAAAGAGTTCTGAATGGTAATGCCATTGATAGCAATGGTGCTTGAGACCTAGAAGATCAAAAATCCTGACTGCCCCTCCAAATAAATCAACAAGATCATTTTACCAACTGCAGCCAAAAACAGCGAGTCAGTGTCTCATTGCCAGAGTATCTTTTAAATCTAAAGTTTCCAATGGTTTCTTTTTATTCACTCACAGAATATGGGTGTCATTGGCTGGCCAGCATTTATTACCAGTCCCTTGTTGCCCATAAGGTGGTGGTTAGCTGCCTTCTTCAGCACCTGCAGTCCACATGGTGAGCCCATAACGCCTGGAGTTCGACCCAGCAACAGTGAATGAATGGTGGTATATCACGATGGTGAATGGCTTGGAGGGGAACTTGCAGGTAGTGGTGTTCTGCCCTTGTGCTCCCTTGTCCTTCTAGATGGAAGCAGTCATGGGTTTGGAAAGTGCTGTCTAAGGATCTCTGATGAATTGGATTGGGTGGTGATGGGAGTTTTGGGTCAGTCAATGTCAGGTCAAGATCAGGTTGAGGCTAGGATGGGCTTGCAGGTTGGGGGGGGGGGGGGGGGTGGGGAGGAGGTGTTGGTGGTCAGCTGCAGAAGAATTAGGTCAGGCATGTGTTGGTTCCAGCAGATGTGCTGAGTCAGTTGCTGCAGGTCATGGTTCAAGCATGGCCAACTTGGGAGGTCTGGGAGGGGAGGGGGGGTAGGTATTGGTTCCAGCAGGGATTGTCAGGTTAGAGTGTCAGTGGTTAGAAGGGTTCACTAGTGAGTCGGGATTTCAATTTAACAATAATCCAGGTGTTAGGGTAGGTTTTGAATCCTCTAACTTTTCTTGGGTGTCTATTTAGTTAACTAAGTTGAAATCCTCCAATCTTAATGGACTGTTTGGAGAATTCCTGATACAAGAGAATTTCTCACCGAGAAATTCAATTTTCCAGATAGTTCCCATGGAGTCAGCGGTTTTGGAGACTCTGCATGGTCTAATTTCAATCTATATTGCTCCGGCGCCTTCGGGTCACCAGAATATCTGGGCCACTGTCTATTATTTCAGTGTAAGTTTATCTCAATCTTCTTGTTATCCCAGCAAGTAATTCCTTCCACTGCACATATAGAGCCTGATTGTTCTTTACTGGGAAAGAGAATGGTGGTAGATGGTGATACCAGCTGGATCTTAATTCAAGTTGAACTGTGGTGAGGGTCTATTGTGCAACCTACCAGAGAATCCAGGTTTAGCTGATGTGACAACTGTCAGGTAGTGAATAGTTTTACATCTAGTACTTTGTGTCCTGGTACCCTTACCTCAATGAAGCACTGGCATTGGAAATGACACCAGCCCCGTTCTCAACATGACATGACCATAACCCTATTAAAATATTCTAAGTACTCGCCCACTTACCTGGCACTTTACTTACCTCAAGTAAAAAATGAGGTCTGCAGATGCTGGAGATCACAGCTGAAAATGTGTTGCTGGTCAAAGCACAGCAGGCCAGGCAGCATCTCAGGAATAGAGAAAGGGCTTATGCTCGAATTCTCTATTCCTGAGATGCTGCCTGGCCTGCTGTGCTTTGACCAGCAACACATTTTCAACTTTACTTACCTCAACAGCCTGGCATCAGCCTCCCTCACTCACCTGGCACTCCACCCACACCAAACATCCTAACCCCTAACTCACATGACATGCTTATCTTAGTCACTGTCAAAATGGCTTTGGGGCTTTAATGAAATATTGCAGTCAGTGCTGTAAGAAAAAGGCTGGTATGTCTTGAACATCACACCCGAGCTGATTGAGGGATAACTAGGGAGAAATCCAATATGCAAACTCCAATTTGGAACAGAGCAAACTTAGCACCTTGGGTGTACTAATTGCCAATGGTAAAGGGGTAATTTTAAAGAAGATAATCATCAAGTGAATCTGTTCTAGTGGTAATAAAAATACCTGTGTCATTGCTACTAAGATAGGAGGGAGACCTGAAAGCCTGGGCTTACCCATTTGAGGGCCAAAGCTGTTTTCTGGCTTGCAAATATGTGATATCATCATACTAGGCAGTGCTTAATGCATTCCTCAGCATTAACCTTTACAAAACATTGCGTCCTTATACAACACGGTACAAAATTAATTGAATGGCCAGTCTAGAAATGCATGCGATAACATATAGGACAAGAACTCCTGGAATGAGTGGATTGTTTTATGAGGAAAGGTTGGAGAGTCTGGGCTTGTATCCATTGGAGTGTAGAAAAGTCAGAGGCGAATTGATTGAAATATAAAATTCTGAGACATCTCGACAGAATAGGATCTAGAATGAGGTGTCATAGGTCACCCATTTAAAACAGAGATTAGGTGAAATATTTCCCCCCAGAGGATTGAGTGTCTGGGATTCTCATCCTGAAAAAACATAGCTCTTAGTGTATTTAAATCAAAACAAACTTTTTTCACAAAATGAAAGGCTGTGTCTTTTTATCTTTACAAATTGCCAAGTCAGAAATTCCTACTGGTCAATAAATCCTTCACAATTACATTTTGCTTTATTAAGAATTATATTGTCAAGTACCAGTCATCTCCTGAGTTTTTTGGAAATGAAATGTATACTGCAAGATTATCTTACTAATTAAAGCAAATAACCAATGTGTCTACATCCGAGAAAATTTCCACCAATTCCTCCTTCATTGCTGAAGAGCTGTTGTGCAGTTTATTTTTGTTGGACATGTTTGTGCCTTGTTCTGCTACCAACTGCACCTGGTTGGAAGAAAACTATTGTGTTTTTTTTATCTTGTATCTGTCAAAAGCTTTTGCCTTTCATATCTGTGTATGATGTTTACACTGAGCCGATCTTGTGGATGGGTGAAATTCTGGCTCCTTATAAATACATCATATCTTTCCTAATGATTTGTGTACACCTACTCTGTATTGTTCCCATATGCTGAAAATATGCATTCAACATTCACAACAAAACACAGCAACTCATGCTTTGGCTGATGATGATGACGTCTATAAAATACTGCTGAGTTCATGCACCACTCCAAAGAGCACAATTGAATCAACATTAAAAGAGACATGCCTTCAAAGAAGACTGCTTATGGAATAGATTGAAATGAGCAATCAATTGACTATTCAATCCATCCACAGCTCTTGCAGGTCATGTGCAAACTATCCTTCATGGATTCTACTCCACCTATTCAAATACCTTGTAATGAGCAAGAGAAGGAACTGAGAGTCATCACAGGTGACTGGGACCCACCCAGATGACTCAAATTCGAAACTCTTGCGTATAATCTCTTTCACTTTCTGGTTTCATTCGAGGTTTGTTTACTCTGTAGTTACATTCTCTGGTGTATCCTTTCAGACCAAAATGTCAACATTTACTATGATAGTTCAGGTAGTAGATTAGATCTGCATAAAAACAAGGAGCAGAGGTGGGCATTTCAGCCCTTTTAGTCTACTCCATCATTTAACCAAAAAAAAGACTTTGAAAGAAAAACAAAAAGGAGCTGTGACATTTTTAATATCAAAATTAACTCAAAAGCATGCAATATAGCAATGTCCAGGTCTAACCCAGGACATGTGTGGTGCATGGACTGGGCTTTTATAACTCCTGGGCTTACTTAGGGGCCAACTCAGACAGATCAGAAAGAAGCTTGGAGCTGCAAATCTACAAAATATAATTTTAATTTCTCCTGAAGGGAGAAGACTCTGCCTGAGTGCATCTTCTGAATGGATAATAACGTTAGCAAGTGGGGAGGCAGCAGTGCCTTTGCAGATATCCATTTTTGTTCCATCACTTCCATCATGGATGGAGTCCATAGTGTATTCGAATTTGGTGTATTCCTCAAGGTTTTTCATCACATGATCTCTGTCTCTTACCCACATTGGTCACCTTACAAACATATTCTCCTGAGGCTAATCAGAAGTGTCTCTTCATCATCGAAATGGATTCTTCATTATCAGTCAGCTGCTTTCCCCTCCAGCAAGCACAGGATTTGTGTAACAATTAAGTAGGAGTGTTTAAATGTTCTTTCTTTAAAAAAAACTATTTCATTTGCCCCTCTTATTCACATTATAATACTCTGGAAATAAGACTTTTATTCCTTGGGGCAAATCCTGAAGGGATAGCAATCCTAGTGGACCCTGCTTGCCTGGGAATTGCACGGATTGGGAATTGCAGTACTTGGACAAACTGAGGGCTTAATTTTATGTTTCTCCCCTCTCACCTTAAACTTATGCCTTTCATTTTGAACTCCCCTACCTTGGGAAAAAGACCTTGGCTATTCAGCATATCCATGCCCCTCACAATTTTATAAATCTGAGGTCACCCCTCAGCCTCCAATGCTCAAGACAAAAATGCCCCAGTCTATTCAACCTCTCCTTATAGCTTAAACCTTCCAGTCTCAGAACATGTTTGTAAATCTTTTCTGAACCATCTTTCCTACAGCAAGGTACTCAGGATTGAATGCCCAGGTCAACCTCCTGACAACCACCTGAAGGAGCAGTGCTCCGAAAGCTAGTGTTTCCAAATAAACCCGTTGGACTATAACCTAGTGTTGTGAAATTTTTAACTTTTTTTCACTGCAGTCCAATACCAGCTCCTCCAAATCAGAATTGGACATAATATTCTAAAAGTGGCCACAAGATGACATCCCAACTCCTAAGCTCAATTCACTGACCAATGAAGGCAAGCATGCCAAATGCCTTCTTCACCACCCTGTCTACCTACGACTCCACTTTCAAAGAACTATGAACCTGCACTACAAGGTCTCTTTGTTTGGCAACACTCCCCAGAACCCTACAATTAAGTTTATAAGTCCTCCTCTGATTTGCCTTAGCGAAATGCATCATGTCACATTTGTCTAAATTAAACTCCATCTGCCACTCCTCAGCCCATTTGCCCAAGGTCCCATTGTACTGAGATAATCTTCTTCACTACAGCATCAATTTTGGTGTCATCTGCAAATTTACTCACCATATCTCCTATATATTCACATCCAAATAATTTACATAAATGACAAAAAGCAGTGGACCCAGCACCGGTGATTGTAGCACACTGCTGGTCACAGGCCTCCAGTCTGAAAAAAAATTCTCTACCACTATAATCTGTCTCCTACTTTCAAGCCTATTTTGTATCCCAGGAGTAGGTACAGAGTTTGCAAAGGAATAAAGATAGGTTGAGTCAGTGAGTAAAAATGGAGGATAATGTCATAAAATGTGAACTTTATTTTAGCAGAAAGAACAGAAAAGCAGGACATAATTTAAATGGAGATAGTTTGCAGAACTCAATGGTAGAGAGGAATCTGTGTGCAAGGATACAAAATGTTAGTACAAAGGCACAGTAAATGATTAGGAAGGCAAATGAAATGTTGATTTTTATTGCAAGGAGGATGGAATATAAAAGTAGCAAAGTTGTCATTGAGCTGTACAGGGCCATAGTGAGACCACACCTGGGGTTCTGTGCACTGTTTAGTCTCCTTATTTGAATAAAAATATTACTGTGCTAGAAGCTGTTCAGCAAATGTTCAGGCAACTCATAATTAAAGAGCATACACCAAGACCCACTTCCACCCCTATCCCTGTAACCCTGCTAATCCACCTACCCTACACAACCCTGGACACTATGGGACAATTCAGCATGGCCAACCCACCTAATCCGCACATCTTCGGACTATGGAAGGAAACCAGACCACCTGGCAGAAACCCACACAGACACAGCGAAAACACGCAAATTCCACATGGTTAGTCGCCAGACGCTAGAACTGACCCAGGGTTCCTGACACTGTGAGGCAGTAGTGCTGACCACTGTGCCATTATGCCACCCATTCCTGAGGAGGGGGCACTTATTTTATTAAGAAAGGTTGGGTTGTACCCATTGGAGATTTGAAAAATGAGATTTGGTCTTATTTAAGTGTAGAAGTTCTCATAGAAGGGGACTTGACAGGATGGACACTAGGAACACGTTTCCTCTTGTGCAGCAGAATTGAACTAGTTGATGTAATTTAAGAATATAGACATCTCCTTTTTAAGACAGTGATGAGGAGATTTTTCTCCCCTCAGCTAGTCATTAGTCTGTGGAATTATCTTCCCCAGTAAACAATCAAGACTGTTGAATTTATTCAAGGCTGAGTTGAATAGATTTCTCATTGATAAGGGAAATGATTAGAAGGCAAATGAAATGTTGATATTTATTGCAAGGAGAACGGAATATAAAAGTAGCAAAGACTTTTACATCAGGATAGAGGGGAAAGTGGAGTTGAGGCCATGACCAGATCAGCCGAGGGAATTCTAGAGCGTAGAGCCTAGTAGCTGAAGATATAACCACCAATGGTGGGATGAAGCAAATGGACAATGTTAATGCCAATAAATCCAACTGCAGCCATTCAGCTAATGTAAATGCAACTTCAAGAGGATTACAATGGGGATCAGGAAATGGAAAGACATCAATTTTCATTGTGAATTTCTTCCCCTCATCACCATCTCCACACCCTTCCTTGCTTCACCTTCACTGAACAAGAGATTCCCTCCACTCAGGAAATCAATGAATATCAGACCTGCCCTGCAGAGGCAACTTTTCAATGTGCTCTTGCCTTATTCAAGAGCAGCTTTTTCCTGCTGTTATCAGACTTACGAATGGACCTATCATATATTAGACTTGGTCTTTCTCTGCACTTTCTCTGTAACTGTCACACTATATTCTGCATTCTCTTCTAATACCCTGATGTACTTAGGTAAGGCATGATTTGTGTGTATAGCATGCAAAACAATACTTTTCACTGTCTTGATACATGTGACAATAACAAATCAAATCAAAGCAATTAAATCATTTCTTCCTATTTGAAATCATATCAGCCTAGTAGAATCAGGAGCAATAAATCTTTGCATCATAATGAACTGACCATGACGGTGTTCATATTGAAGTATAGCACTAGTACTGGTGGTTTACAACTACTTTAAGCTCATGCATTGTGTACTGCTGTCAAAACCCAATATGAAACATAATCTGGGAGATGAAAACCTCCTTATGTGGATTTCCAGTTCACATCTGGTTAGGTCCAAACTCAGATTTTAGTTTATTTAGTACAGGAATGAGGCAAGTCAGACAGGTTCCTTCAAGGGATAGGCTACAACTTACCTAATTTTGGGTTTGTTCACTGTGCTCCAGTTGATGCAGAGATAATTGAAACTTGTCATGCAAGCAAACTGTTTTGCAAAGACAAAGACATTGAGGTTGGATTAATGAAACCCGTTCTATTATGCAGGGAATAGTGCCATTATCACTTATTACATTATGCTCGGCATGCCCTGAATAAGCCTGGTGAAAATCTATGTGTAGAATTTGGAAGCAAATTAATGGGCTCTAACTGCTTTCTTTTTACACTAAATATTAGATGAGACGTACTGTGCAATATTGGCTGGCTTCATGACTCCTGACTAAATAATCTGCCGGCAACTCATTATTTAGCAACGGCTGTGAGGAATGGTTAGGTGGGGGAGGAGTCAATGGCCTGTGCATCAGAATGGGGCAGAGCCTTCAGGAAGGGAGAAAACTGAATCGGGGTGCAACCAAGAAAATATGTATCTAAACAAACTGTGTGGAAATGTTCATTTTTTCCTTTCAAATTTGCATCCATTCTGCCCTGAAAGCTTTGAAATATTACCCAACTAGATTCCACAGGCCAACTGCCAATATTGCTGTTAGAGCATTGAACTAGACATTGCAAATGCATCAGGGAACAACATGATTCTGCTACCTCTTTCTCTCACAAAAGCGCCTTATGACCAGGGATCACTAGACAGCAATTTAGAGCCGAGCTTTTCTGGTCTCTAATGCAGGAGGGTGGAGCTGTTTACATGCTTTTCCCCTGAGATCAGACTGAAACCAAGGTTGTGATGATTGTAAGCAAATCCACATTCTGTTTAATATTCCACTTAAATTGAAATGGCTGCCTAGATCTGTGAATCTTAACTAGTCCCCAGTCTCCAACCAAATTTAACAGTCCGCATTTGAAACCAACACACGATTCATTCATTAAATGGCTCTCTTTTTTAAGAAAAAATAGGCACAAGTTTAGCAGATCGGATGGAAGCATCAAACTTTCTGGATCAGTTATTTTGAAAGTTTTATATGCCGCTTGTTCCCAGTCCTTATGCTTGCTCTCCCGATGGTGAGAGTTCATACTGGAGCAGAGTTCCCACAGCACCTTCTGCTACCTCATCTGAATTCTTCTCTCCCACTCAGAGTACCACAGCTGGATGACATGGTGGTAACCTGACCCCAAACAACAGCTGTAGACAGCTTTCTCCAGTAGCCCCGAATCCCTGCAGGGCTGCTGAAAAGCTGTAGGAAGTTTGCAATAAACAGAGACTGTGTTCTACATCAAAAGACAATGAAAAATACTGGACACATATTTTGACATACGCTGTAAAGGGGAAGAATAAATCTTGCATTTTTATGGCGCCTTTTACAACGTCTCAAAACACTTTACAGCCAATTAATCATTTTGAACTGCAGGCACTTTGCAACATTGGAAATGCAACAGCCACTTTGCGAACAACCAAGTTCCCATTCGCTTCAATGCCATGACGTCCAGAAAATGTGTTTTAGTAAAATTGATTGAGAGATTAATGTTGGTCCCAGACTCCAGTGAGAACTCAAATAGAAACAGAAAGTGCTGGAGGAACTCAGCAGATCTGACAGTATCTGTGCTGATAAAACAAAAGGTTAGAGTGGAGTCCAGTGGTCACTCCCCTGCTCTTTTTCAAAGATAATGTTACAAATCCTTTTAAAAGTATACTTTATTCATTAAAATCTTTGTATATATATATATATATATTTATATATTAAAAAAGCACAAACGCAGTTTGGTTTTGCACAATTGCATATCAAGTAAACAAAACGTTGAACTTTGACGATCCCAAAAACCTCCCTTACACATACAATACTAATATTTATGTTTGAGGCAGTGGGAGAGCCAAGAACTCCCATTTGGTCCAATGGACTCCCATTTACCTTTTGCAGAAAGGCCTCAGATGGTGCTATTTCCCCACTATGCCTTGGTGGCTCTTGAAATGTCCCAGTCTGCAACACTCAGTCAGGGTCAACCCCTTGTTCTGGAAGACAGAACAGGGTTCAGCAGAGATGGACAGATTGGGACAGTCTTAATTTAAGACTGAGGGAGAGGTGCATTGAAGGGCCAGCCTACTTTTTTTGTTCAGGTTACTGGAGTAGAGACTTGGTCCATAAGCTGCTTACTCAGTATGAGTCCAATGAGCCACTGCTCAATTATTTATTATGAAAACACAGCAAGGACAACAGTCAAGAACTCTCAGCAGGGAAATTATCTATTCAGCAGTAGGAATGGGCAGCACAGGGAACTCATCTACTGCTAAAGGGATTCAATGGTGGCTCAGGGATTCTCTCAAAGACTGCCCCATAACACTGTTGGGTTTGCTAATGGCTTCCCAAGAGGGTTTCTCATTCAGTGCCATTTAATGTTCAAAAGACAAAAGGGAAGCAAGGTGTCCAATTTGGTACCATCCCTTATCCTTACATCTGAAAGCCCCCTCTCCTTGTAGACACCAGTCAGACCAGACTCCCCTGTTTCTAGGGATCCAGCAATGATCCTGATGAAGGACTTGCTGTCTTACCAGCAGCAGCTGCTACTCTGAGCGGTGCTGCCTGTAATGCAGATATTTTTTGATCAACCTGTTCATGGACCTCTTTTTGACAACTCTGGAGCAGCTCGACTTGAAGCTGGGCCTCCTAGAATTAGAATCCCTACAAGTGTGGAAGCAGGCCACCAGGCCAATTGAATCCACACTACCCTCCGAAAAGCATCACATCCAGACTCACCCTATCCTTGTAAGCTTGCCTTTCCCATAGCTAACACACCAAGCCTGTGCGTCCACAGACACAAGCAATTTAGGATGTCCAATCCATCTCACTGCACAGCTTTGCTGGAGCATCCAGAGGGAACCCACGCAGACATGAGGAGAATGTGCAAACTCCACAGACACAGTTGCCCGAGGTCTGGAATTGAACCTGGGCCCCTGGCATTGTGAGGCAGTACTGCTAACCACTGAGCCACCGTGCTGCCCATTCTCCGCCTCTGTTGACCAACAGCTCTCATGAGCAGGATTTCCATTACATCGGGGGGTTCGTTCTGTGGGAGATCCAAAGTGCACATTTCAGTGCCTGACTGCACTTGAGTTGCTTCTGGCTGCCCTTGGTGAGGTGACTTGTGTTTCTGATTGGTGACCTGAATTTTCGTTACCTACACCAAATTCCAGCCATGGTTGATGGGTTGGCCAACTCTCATAACTGATCTGTGGGAGCAGAAAACTAACATTAATTTAATGCCGGAGGTAGGGGCTGAGAAATAGTGCAGTTAATCTTTCAGCATGAAGACCAAAGGCCACGAAGTCAATGTTACATCAGGAATACAACTTTGTAAAGACAAGTGAAGGGAACTGAGAGGTTTTGATTTAGCTGTTGTGTGTGAAATGTGAAGAGTGAAGAAGGAAAAGTGAGAGATTGCTATTTTATGAATCGATTCTGGCAAGGTAGGTGGTCAAGATTGGAGTTTCACGTCCAACAGGAGGGGAAAAAAAATACACCCAATGTTCTTAAATGAGAGAATGTCAGCAAGAGAAGAAGAAAATTAACACATTTTCTTTAACAAATACTTAAGTTACTGGAAAAAACTCACCAGGGGTCTGGCAGCATTTGTGGAAAGAAATCACCGTAAACATTTCGGGACCAGTTTCTCAATTCTGAGGAAGGGTCACCGGACCTGAAAATTTAACTCCGATTTCTCTCCGCAGATGCGGCCAGACCTACTGAGCTTTTCCCAGCAATTTCTGTTTTTGTTTCTGATTTCCAGCATCCACAGTTCTTTTAGTTTTTTTAAACACATTTTCTTTGCTAGAAATTAGTATTTAAAAACTGCTAGCATGCTGAATAGTTAGGAGCAAACACAAGGGCTAAACGATTCAGTTCTTTTCCTAAGTTCCAATGAGAGGAGGAGTAACATTTCGGAGGGTAATGGGGAAAAAAAACAGGTCAAACTTTTGGCTTATGCAACAATCATCATTTCCAAGAGCCTTAAGCTTTTAAGGCTATCTGAAAAATCAAAATGTTATTTTTTCCAGCCACTTGTTTGCCAAGCAAACATAATAAAAAAAATCAATCGCTAACTGGACGCACACAGACATCTGTTTCCTTACACTGTCTCCTGTGTTGCTTTTAGTGTACAATGTTAACCAATTTTCAGCTGCAATATTCCATAATCTTAAAACACAGTTGGAACATGAACTCGAATCACAAAGTTTAGACTAGCAAGAGAATAGGTGCCAATCTATCATTGTTTGATCTGCCATTGTCATTTATTTATTGCCACTGAATTAAAAAAAGCTCATTTCAATTGATTTCTTCTTGCAATTTTACAATGGAATGCAGTAATTCTGCTAAAGTTTGAGGAGAATTGTTTATGTACAATGTGAGACTGTTACTGGCTGCATTATACTGCACAATGAAAAGCCTCGGTTACTGTATAATGTATGACCAAGGAGTTAAAGAACGTGTGAGATGATGGAAGCACTGCCTTATTTAATGATTTTTCCTCTAATTTCCACCCCTTCTCACTTCGACAATTATGCAGTTTCCTGTAACCTCAATGATCTCTGTGCTGCATTAATTTAGTCTCCTTACACATCCCCGATTTTTAGGCCTCTATCATTTACGGTCATGATGTCAGCTGTCTGTCTATGCCCTGAATTTTGCACTTCCCTCTCTAAATTTCTCCAGTACTTTTTCCTTCTTTATGATGCTTCTTCCAACCCCTGTCTTTGTCCATACTTTTATCCAGTTCCCCCTATATAAAATGTGATTTCATATCAGCTTGTGATTGCTAGAACTCCCTTGAAATGCCATGTTTTACCAAGTCAAAGTCCTATACAAATGCAAATCATTGTTTTGAAGCTCCCAACACTTTCACCACTTCCCTCCAGTATCCAGCGTTTGAGTACTAACTTACATAACACTGCTAGTGCTATGCAACTCTATACTCAGTCAAAACTCGACACGTACCTATCTGTTTGAGCCAATAGTGGATAAGTCAATAGTGATCTAGAATAGAAACACAAGCCAAAGTCCTCATCTCCAGCTGCCTGGAATGAGGCAGAAAAGGAATTGAGGCAGCACAGATGTGATTATGGCACCACTTCAAACAAGCAACTGTGATGGTCAGGTGAGACCCACTGTATTCTGGGTTCCAAGGGTTTGTGATCCTACTGGCTTGCAATGATGTTCCAAGGTGTCAAGTGTGGCACAGTGGTGGCACTCTTCCATCTGAGTCTTGACGATTGCAGCCTCAAACTCCCCATCAGAGATTCAAGCACATACTAGACTGACAATCCCACTGAAGTTCAGAGGGAGTGCTGCACTATCAGAGATGCCAACTTTCAACTAAAATTTTAAATGCAAGGTCTGCCTTCCCACTCACAAAGATGTAAGATCCCTTGGGAAAAGAGCAAAGTGTGTTCTCCATAGTGAGCAATATTTATCCCTCCGCCTAAAACAAAACGATCTGGGGCTCTGCTGAGTGCAACTGGGCTGCCTTGTTTCCTATAAACGAGATGCACTGTGGAAGGGCCTTTGTCACTGTACATCACTTTGTGATATCCTCAGACTGTGGAAAATATACTTATGCACAATTTTTTTTACTTTTTAGGTGAAGGTAATATCTTTAATTGCTGTTATTATTTATTAATGATTCTGTCTGTAACCAGGGCCTGAATAAACCTTTATAAGTTAAATAGCTGAACTTCAACAGAGCGAACTGTACCTTGCCGGGTCCTGAATTGTTTCCATATGCCATTTTAAAAAATTTTTTTTGGATTACTGGCAAGATCAACATTTATTGCTTATCCTGGTGTCTTGAACAGGTCATCTTCCTTAACTGCTGCAATTCTTGCGGTGGACATAATACAGAGATGAAGGTCAAGGAAGGTAGGTACAAGTTTGAGATCAGAAATTGGCAATGTTTATTCATGACATCATGGAGATGCCTGAATTCATTTCATTTTCACTCTTGTCTACTGCTAAAACCCAAGATGAGTGAAAATGAGTGAACAAAACATTTGAAAAGTCACACAAACCAGAGGTTCTGACTATAAATCGGCTCATGTGTTCACTCAAGTCTGTTCCCACAAGCATGGCCTCTTCTCCAATGTGGTGCCAATGTCCACTTAGAGCAAAGAAAATATTTACAGAAAATACTTCAAATGAGGATGGCCAGAACATTAATGAAGTCCTTCAACCAGAGTCACAGCTGTTCAAACATCCCGGTGTTAATCTGTATGAAGTCCCACAACTGCAGCTGAAGTAATGATGGAGCAATTTACTCCATTTGAAAATGACACTGGGTGAAATGAGCGGAATAGGAAATGCAGCTGTTCTGTGTGTGAGAGAGTAAACAGACAGCTTTCTGCTCGCCCACTGAAAGCCATCTCATTACAAATCGGGTGGGAAAGGAAAATGCAAAAGGAGGGCCCCTGTGTATGCCTCATGAGAGGATCCTGTGCTCTGCAGCCCCTGGCACTTGTTATTAGGGTCTGACTATCTGTTATAACTATCTGAACCACCTCACAAGTGAATGAGATTTCTTCAGGTTGCTCTTACATTTAGACACAGTTATATGATTTAATGGAGATAGGAATTCTTCCCATTATGCTCGCAGGAAAGAACCCAACAGACCTTTTCCTTCTAAAATCCGGGAGAATTACCACTTCTCCATATTATTCCTTCCTTTTAGCTCACAATAATGATTCCTATTTTATAGTTATAGAAGAAATAGAGGGGCTAGGCAATTGCAGATATTATATGTTATTTTGAGAATTCCCAGTTTGATAAATAAACAACTTCATCACCTAAGATGATGTGAACATCACTCAATACTTTTATCCACGCTCTTTCTGAGCTGAGGCAAAAAGGCAGGCACAGGGGATGTTAGGGGGCAGGAGCTCCTTGCATGGTGCCCAATTGACAACCACCTGATGAAGGAGCAGCACTCCAAAAGCTAGTGCTTCCAAATAAACTTGTTGGACTATAACCTGGTGTTGTGTGATTTTTAAACTTTGCCCACCCCAGTCCAACACCAGCACCTCCACATGTCTTTCAGATAAGATGCTAAGGTCCTAGCTGCCTTCTTGGGTAAAACCCATGGTACGATTTGAGAGGAAAAGGGAAATTCTGTCCTGCATCCTGACTAAACGTTATCTTTAAACAAAAGTGCTAAAATAGCTGCTTACATCATTTATCACATCACTGTTCAGGAGATCTTGCTGCATGCAAGTTGGCTGTCTTAATTCATTATGTATTTCCTACATTGACAATGAGACAATGAAATGAGTACACTTCAAAAGCACTTCCTTGGTTGTTATGATAAAAGGTTGCCAAAGAATTGTTGTCATTTGAAAATTTGGATTTCAACATAGAGGTAAAATAGATTTTGGTTTCAGTTCTATAAAAGATGACTTACATGAATGTGGAACAGTGAACTAAAGACACTGATTCCAAGAAAACATGTCATTTAAGTCAGATGCCTTGATCAGATACCTGGGAACGGTCATTGCAATGTTACAATGCTGAGTTTTATGACTTACATCGAAGCGAACGGTTGGAGGCCAGAATCAAGTTGTACTTCAGAAGAAGTTCCGTTTCAGCAGGAGGGAGTATTCCGTTTGTAAAGAAGCTACTAGTTACTTCAACAGCCCAAGGAAAAAAGGATTGAAAAAGAACCTGAGAGTTTTTCTTCAAACTCAGTGGAAGAGTCAGCGAGCTAGTCTATTGTTTTGTGTCTCAGGGAGACAAAGTGAGAGAGAAAGTCACGTCTGGTGAACGTGCAGCAAATCTAAAAGAAAATATTTGAATTCTATTGAGAGCATTGTTCGCCTTATGGGAACATGTTCAGTGACTAACCATTACAGTAACCAAACTGCAAAAAAATTGAACTTAGATACAATCAAGACAAGTTTCACTCTGCAGTTTGACTTGCCCATAATTACCATCAGCTGGGACAGTAACACAAACACTTTTTTCATTTATTTATTGATTCAACCTTCATTGTCACATATACTCAGGTACAGAAATACAGGAAAAAGTCAGGACTGCAGATACTGGAGATTAGAATCAAAAAGAAATACAGGAGTGCAGTGAAAAGTGTACAATGTCACCACATATGGCACCATATTAGGCAGAAAGTACCTAGGTGCAAAGTGTATGTACAAGTAGTAACTTAGAAAAACAAAGTTAAAAGTAAAGCATTGTTGTTATTCTTAGCATAATGTGGAGGTGCTGGTGTTGGACTAGGGTGGACAAAGTTAAAAAAAATACACATCATCAAGACTGGGATACAGGCAGACTCTAACCTCACACCTTTAATGTGTTGTCTGAGCTGAGATGTCACTTTTTTTTAAATAAAACCTTAAGTTATCTTGCGACACCACATTATAGTCCAACAGGTTTATTTGGAAGCACTAGCTTTTGGAGCGCTGCTCTTTCATCAGATGTATGGAGCAGCACTCCGAAAGCTAGTGCTTCCAAATAAACCTGTTGGACTATAATCCGGTATTGTATGATTTTTAACCTTGTACACCCCAGTCCAACACCAGTGTCTCCAAATTAAGTTATCTTGAGAATGTGACTCGAAAGAATTTCTAGGATTGACATATTAATGAACTGAAACCTGCAACCCATTCTAAAAGATGAAAGACTTAACAGCAATCTAAATTTGTTCAATATGTTGCATCAGTTGCTATAAATTCTCTCTCTTATGATCCTGCTCCACAGCTATCTGATGAAGGAGCAGTGCTCTGAAAGCTAGTGCAGGTAGACAACCCTTTATCCAAAATCCCGAAATCCAAAAGGCTCCAAAATCCAAAGTTTTTTTTTGATGAAGTTTTTTTCTCATTAACAAGGTAGTTTAATGTGCAAACAGTTCGATACGTGTCACTTAGATGTGATGTGGTGGGGGCGTGGCCCAGCACTGGCAGGCTTCAATTCTGTCTCAGGGCCCATAGGACTCAGTGAGTCTGCTGTTCAGTAAGATTTTTTTTTAAATTTTACCATCAAACTGACACTTATTCCGAAATTCAAAAAAATTCTGAATTCGGAAAACCAGCTGGTCCTGGATAAAGGATTGTGTACCTGTACTTCCAAATAAACCTGTTCCACAATAACCTCGTGGACTGTGATTTTTAACTTTGTTCTTAGCATAAGCAGTAAAGGAATAAAGTTGAAAGTTAACATTACAGTCCTTCCTCTTACTAAATGGAAAAGTAAGGAATAAAAAGGTAAAAGTTCAAAAGACTTTCGTAAGGGCTCAGTCTCCTCCACTTTGACCCACTCTCTCAGAAACTTTGTGCTTCCTGACCTCAACATCATAGTGCCAGGGGATTGATACTTCAGGCTTGTTCTGATTACATTAGACCCAGGTCCACAGCCACGTCCTGCACCAGACCTTCAGGAACACTTCAGAATGTCCCACAGATGGACAATTGTACGATATAAATGCAAGGTTTTTTTTTTATTAAACAGTGCTGCAGGGAAGTGCATCATGAATTAAAATTTGGATGAACAGAGGATCAAGTTCAAATCTGGTGCAGGTAGACTCCGCTATCTGAAACTAGAACGTTCCCAGGAAACCTTTCGTAAGGCGGAAATGGCATAAAACGAAGGTGCACGATTTATATGGGGAGAAAGTATCACCACTTTTCATAAAAACAAAAATCCTCTTTGGTTCCACAAAAACAGGTAGTAATATAGCATAAAAGTGAAATTGCGTAAAGCGAAGGTTTGAAAAGTGGGGGCTACCTTTCCAGATTCTTCACTTGAACAACAGACACTAGGGAGAGGTATTGAGTCAGTCAGCTGTCAGGACAGCAGCAGGAAAATAGTTATTAAAGACTCCACGGAGATAGATTTTTTTCTTGTCTGGAATGTAATAAAATGCCTAATTTCAGCCCACATTTAGGGTCATTTAGGTGGCAATGTATGGTGAAACACATCCCTCCAGTGCAACTCCAAGTAGAGAAACATTTCCTTTCAATCAGAGGCACATTTTGTACAATAATTGAAATCAGTCAAGGATGAAAGTAGAAACTATGGGTCACAGCGATTGTAAAGGATTCCAGATAACACCAATGGGGATCCACTCACATAATTTTTCCAAAACCCTCTGCAAAGCAACGTCAATATTGGGTATGAAATGTGATTGTGCCAAGTGTAAAAACACAAAACGCACTTACCCCAAGGAGAAAGGTAGACTGATGAAAAGGGGAACACGATTCCCCACACGGTGTACCTGGAGTCTGAAATTGTGTTGGCATGGAGAGATGCCAGACTGGGTAGTGCTCTGCCTGTGCATAAGATTTCTCAGCCTTGGACCAGTGAAAGGGCTGCCTGCCAGATCACAAATGGGTGAGGCTGGAGTTCATGGGGATGAGGAGGTATAAATCAACCAGGAGAAAGGGAGGACTGCAAATGCTGGAGATTAAAGTTGCGACTGTGGTCGGGAAAAGCACAGCAGGTCAGGCAAGGAGCAGGAGCAGCGACGTTTCGGGCATAAGCCCTTCATCAGGAATGATGCCCGTGGGCCGGGGATGGGGTGCTGAGAGATAAAATCGGGAGGGATAAGCAAGTAAAGGGAAAAGGATAATGGAAAATAATATTAAGGGAGCATAAAAAAAAGTGCATGGCAGTAAAACCTGAAAATTCCAAGAGCAGCAGGTGAGGCTTAATGCAGTCAAGATGTTACCGTTCCTCAGGACATGACTGCCATTTGGAAAGGCTGCATCTATTGCTCATCTCTTAATGCACTGCCTTTTTGAACCAATATTCTTATTGTGATTTCAGACAACTGAGGAGAGCGCTAGGCCATGCCAGGGGGGAGTAAAGAGGCAGCGAGGTTGGTATGGGATAGGAGTTGCATACCATCTGGATTGAATAGGGATGGCAAAACCTCTTACTCAAAAGGTGAATCAGTTGAGTTTTTTGTGACAATCTGTCAGCCTCTTGGCCCTTTTCACTAACACCGCTTCTTAATTCCTGATGTTTTAAAATCTAAAGACAGGATCTGAAACTGGGATGGCTAGGAGTGCCACTCACATTCTATCAGGCCCCTGGATTTCTGAATTACTGGTCCAGTAGCTTGACTATATTCCCTCACCTTGACCTCCTTCCACCTATCGCATCTCCATCGCCTCTCCCCTAAGTCCCTCCTCCCTACCTCTTACCTTAGCCTGCTGGGCACACTTTCCTCAGTCCTGAAGAAGGGCTTATGCCCGAAACGTCGAATCTCTTGTTCCTTGGATGCTGCCTGACCTGCTGCACTTTTCCAGCAACACATTTTCAGCTATATTCCCTCTAAGCCTCAGCCATCAGTAGCTACACCACAGAGACATCAGCAGGACAAGGCGGCAGCATTCCCAATGGGTGACAAATGTTGGTGTCGTCAGCAATGCCAATATCCCATGAATAAATATAAAACAGTCTCTGTCTGTAGTTCCAAAAATAATTAATGATAATAAAATACCTGCTAATTCTTTGCTGTTGAACTTTATGCCATGTGCCAATGAACAAATGTTTAATCTATCGCATGAAAAGAAATGTCCACAGTTGTTTGGACTAAACACTTAACACTATCACAGCTGAGCACTGAACCCATTGAATGGATTATATCTGTGGAGGTGAAGAAACTCTTCTTAAAGTAAAGTAATCTCCTTTATTGAATTTGCAGCAATTCTCCTCATGCAGGGGGTCCATTGAAAGATGGCTCTGTTGCAGTTAAAGCCATTTGTTTGTGCAATCCCATTGAGTTTAGATTGACTAATATATTTCATTCTACTCAACCCCAGGTACTGCTGAGGGAGGGAGGGAAGAGAGAGAAAGAGGGAAAGACAGAAGCAGGAAACTGACCCTTCAGCTGGTGTGGACAGAGTCTTCCTATCCCCCGAAATATGTTCTCTTTCCCCTCCCCCATCTCTCCCTAAAGCCAGGCGTACAGAGAGTCAACCACTCCCTATGTTTATATTAATATTTAATATGTATTGTTGTATACTGTCAGACACGCACACTTAAATAATACCTCTCTGACATCTTTAAATGTTCAAAGCATGGTTTAAAAACAGAGATGTTTATCATGAGAAATGCATCAATAGCTTGTCTTTGAGTCTTGTTAATGTGCCATCTCAGGAAGCACCTGAAAAGGTGCACAACAGATGGAATTGGACTGTAAATTCAGACTCAGCTCCAAGCTATTGAAATTTAAGATAGCAACACACAACAACCATCAGCTTCACTTTTAAACCCAGCCAAAACAAAATCCTGACATTCTGGAGAAGATGGCTCACTCCATTTCAAAAGATAAATCAGATCGACTATTGTGTGTCTGGTTAAATGTTCATCCACCCCTGCTCCTCGCTGTCTGCCCAGATTCCTGTCTGTGTTCACACCTGTTCTGACAGGAGCTAGCCACAGAACTGCCACCTGGTTTTTATATAGATAGTCTTATTTACTGGCCTTCGTAACTGCAGAGTTTAAGTGCAGCCACATTTTGCTAGAGTAAAATTGGCTGTTATACGTGACTTATTGGAAAATCAGACAGACAGACAGAATGCAATTTTAAAAGATCTGATTGGTCTGTCAAGGGCTACCAATTATTCTCCGCTCTATGGAATGTTACTGGATAACTAGCAGATCCAAGCCTACATCACAGAACAACGAAACCTGTCCCTGATGTTTCCACCCTTCTGAAGATCCAACTTTGATAGTCCTAGTAGCAGGGACGATAAATAAAAATTAAGAGGAACAGTCCAACAATCATTTTTTGTAATTACATTTATATGGTGCCCTAATGTAACAATATCGAAACAGAGAGACAATTTAGAGGGCCTGGGCAGGTGAAAGTACGGTTACAAACAGAGCGACGGAAATCAAAAGTGCACAATATTAAACATAATTTGAGGAACACAGGTATATCCAAGGTTGTAAGGCTGCAGGAGGTTACTGAAATAAATGGAAATGAAATTGTAAAAGGAGTTTGAAAATAAGGCGGCAGATTTTCAAAATGAACATTGCTTGATCAGGAGCAAATGTAGATCAGCCAGCACAGGGGTAACTGGCAACGTTTTCTCAAAACTGCACAGTCACACAACAAAATGAAACACCCTGCAAGTCATGTACAAACACAGTCCCTTTAAACTACAGGGTTTAAACTACACAATACAATTACAGGGTATACGGGCAATTCATGTCTGGGATTTAGTTAGGATTGGTACTGACCAATTGAGCAGGAGAGTTTTGGTTGAGTCTAGTTTTATAAAGGGTGAAAGATAAGAAATTTAGACTACTAAGGCAGAATCCTGAGCTCATGTTCTGGAGACATGGATTCAAATCCCGCCATGGCAGATGTCAAATTTGAGTTCAATAAAATTCTGGAAATAAAAGATTAGCCTAACGATGACCATGAAATTATTGTCATAGAGTCATTTGGCATAGAAACAGACCCTTTAGTCCAAACAGTCTAAGCCTAACATAATTCCAAACTAAATCAGTCCCACTTGCCTTCTCCTGACCCATATCCCTTCAAATCTGGATGTAGATTTGCTCACTGAGCTGGAAGGTTCATTCCCAAATGTTTTCTATTTGTTTGGGTGCATGGCATTCCAACGGAACTCTATCAATGAACACATCGAGTTAGGCCCCATCTACCACCCCCTGAGAAAAGGAACAGGAAGTGACTTCACCACAGAAAACAACATCACCACAGTAAATGACATCACCAACCCAAAGAAACACACATAAATAGAAAGCAGGAATTTTCAGCATTGCTTCGCCTGAGGCCCACTGAAGATGTTACCCAGTAGGGTAACGAAACGTCTGGAAATGAACCTTCCAGTTCAGCAAGCAAATCTACATTCAAAACCTCAACCTGAGCTACAAATTTTATCAAAACTCGCTAATCTTTTCAAACCCTTCCTTTTCATCCAAATGTCTTTTAGATGTTGCAACTGTGCCCATATCCACCACATCCTCAGGAAGTTTATTCCACAGGAGAATCAGTAATTGTCAAAAAGCCTAATATTTGTTCAATATTTCGAATGGAATCTGCCTCCTCACACAGTCTGACCTACATGTGACTCCAGACGCACAGTAATATCAGGATCTGAAGCAATGATTAATGATTATAAAATATCTGCTAATTCTTTGCTGTTGAACTTCATGCCATGTGCCAACGAACAAGTGTTTAATCTGTCACATGAAAAGAAATGTCCACAGTTGTTTGGACTAAACACTTAACACTATCACAGCTCAGCACTGAACCCATTGAATGGATTATATCTGTGGAGGTGAAGAAACTATTTCTAAAGTAATCTCCTTTATTGAACTTGCAGCAATTCCCCTCATGCATTGGGTTCAGATAAAGGTCCATAGAAAGACAGCTCGGCCACAGTTAAAGCCTCTTTGACTCTTAACTTCCTTCTGAGCAATTAGAATCAAACAACAAATGCTGCTCTAGCTCATGATGCCTGAATTCCAAGGATGAATAATTTTAATAAATGCATTATAATCATTACATCCAGAGGAAACAAAGGATTCAACAGCTGACAGGTCATAACCCATGGAAAAGCAGTCCAGGAGACTAAATATCCCATGGAATTGTCTCAAATTTACAATTCATTGAATTTTTGGGCATTCAAACTTCACCAGAGATGGCACACAGCAGTCTGCCCACTAACAGTTGGTCACAAATCGGAAACCTTACATCAAATTGAGCCAAAACTATGATTGTACAGACAGGGTAAGACTTCATGTTGCTAAGTAAAAAAACATTTTTATGTTCTGTATCTGAACTGAGCTCAATTAACTGACTTATGGTCTGCCGTCACACAGCACCAGGTTATAGTTCAATAGGTTTATTTGAAATGCAAGCTTTCAGAGCGCTGCTCCTTCATCAGTCGGACTCCACCTGACTAAGGAGCAACGCTTTGAAAGCTTGCAATTTCAAATAAACATGTTGAACTATAACCTGGTGTCATGTGACTTCTGACCTTGTCTACCCCAGTCCAACACCAGCACTTCCACAGCTTAGCTGATTTATATTTGACCTCAGTCCTTTTGGGCTGAGAACCATATTCTGTGGTCTGTTTATATGTTGAATAACTGAGAGGTAATTGTTGAGAATTTCACTGGCAGCACATAGGTATCATATTGAACCTGATTCTGTCTTATCCTGAGGTGCACCCACATTGAAAATGAGCTAGTAAGCAGTCCTCGATGTCATCACAATATTGACTCTCATGGTACATCGGCTGAAATAGACTTGCTCCAAAATGGGAGATGTTTGAGGGTACCAGGCAGTTATAAGAGTCCTGTTACACCGATAGACTTGACAAAGAATAAAATATTACCACATCACAGGATTTTTGAAACAAAAAACTGTATTTGGGAAAACTGGGATAACACCAACAACACATATAATCAATGCTGTTTCAGGTTCCTGCAGGCATGTGAAATATGCCAAAATTCTGCATCGTGTCTGAGGTTCAAATACAGTATGATCATGTCTTCTGAATGAGCAAGTGCCTCTCTAAGATTTGAGGTGTTCTCAGCTATACTCTTCAGAAGAGAGCTTTTTCAGCAGGATGCCACTGCTGAAATTAAATGTGAAACAACAGGCTCTCTGACGATATGACCTTGTCCTCCAAAACCCAGTCTGTAGAAAGACAAAGCAGTACTGTCTCTTTAGTAAACTGGCATAAGCCTAGCTGGGCGCATGAATAACTTGGAAATTGCCTGGAACAGGTTGACGAAAAAGATTTCATATTTTTGAGCAAGTAATGGGTAAGACAAAAGTTTCATTCATATCAGCAAGAATCTGCTCAATGAACCGAAACTAGAGCAGGTTTAATTTCAAACATACCAAAGAGTGTAATTATGCCACACAGGCTCTCTGTCCTTCCTTGCTGACAACACACGTCTGTAAAGTAATCTTGTGACCACTCAGTGCCCTCACTGGTACGAAGCTTGATGCATATGTTCTCAAAATGTCTCTCAAGTTGTTGGAATCATGAACTTAAACATATCCCAAAAGTACAGCACAGATGTAATTCAGTTTAATGGCATTGATCAGAACTGAATTTGATCTCAATCTATTAAAGTCAAATATGCTCCACTGTAAGTAGATTATCCAAAAAGCCAGCAACTCAAGCAACTAACATAAAGACAGTTTATGAAATCACTTTGGAAAATTAGTTGAGAGAAATGCTTGGAGCAAGTCAGATAGAATTGTACAGTATGGAAAAAGAGACCCTTTGGTCTAACTTGTACATGCCAACCGGGTATTCTACATTAATCTAGTCCCGTTTGCCAGCATTAGGCACATTATTCCTCCAAAACTTTCCTATTCATATACCCATTCTTATGCCTTTTAAATGCTGTAATTGTACCAGCCTCCACCACTTCCTCTGGCAGCTCACTCCATACATGCACCACCTTCTGTGTGAAAAGGTTGCCCCTTAGTACTTTATTAAAATCGCTCACCTTAAACCTATGGCCTCTAGTTTTGCACTCCCCTAACCTGGGGAAAAAATTTTGACTATTCACCCTATTGGTGCTTTTACTGATAGACTGGGCCTTTCAGAGGCTCTTGTAGGAAGTGTACATAGGACTTCAAGAATTTTACCTGAACTTGTGCAAAGCTACCCTCATCTTCAGATCCTGGTATGTCGCTCTCTAGCCTGACACAAATAAAAGAAACCTACACATGACAAGTCCATAAACAACCCAGAACTGGCAATAAGTGCAAGGTATCACTCCCTTTGTTTCACACACTTAAACTTTCCTTCACAACATCCCAACATGGATGACAATCTTCTGACATTTCAACAGAGGTATCTGTACAAAGCAAGGACTAACTCACCATCATTGCAATTCTTAGAGGAAGGACGGTATCAGACACAGTATATTTACAACACTGTCGAACTATCGAGAAAATTGTTAGGACCAGTCACCAAGGTGAGGGTCCCCAATTCATTACAATTTGTTCAGACAAGATACTGCAAATCGCCAAGCATCTGGGTGAGGACAGATGGACTGAATCCCTTTCTTTAGGTACCTGCCCCCTCAGTTGGTTATAATAAAAGGTTAATTAAAGAGGATCCCCCCTTTGTAGATACCTTTCACAAAAACCAAAAATTAATTTTTATTTTGAAAGGAGTTGGTTTGACCAGGCATTCTTAAAGTTAATTAAACAATGAGTTTATTAATTGCTACTCATTAGTCACTAACGTACATACACACAGACTAGAAATGAGAAGGGAGTCCAATATAGGTTAGAAGTTAAAAGATATACAGATCAGTCTCTAGGTCATTCATAAATAGTAGATATTACAACATTGATAGTTATGTGGTTGATTGAGAATCTCGATTTTGCAGGTTAACTGAAAATTCTTTCATCCCCCTTTCTCTTTCGAGCTTGGCAAATACTTGGCAAGCTCCAATGCTCATATGGTATATCAAAGAATTACTTACAGGTCCTTTAAAATGCTTGGCATAAGATATTCATTTTTGCATTAAAATCAGGGCAAGGAAGGAACCTTCCTATGCTTTGACAGATCCGATGCGTTAACTTCAAATTTTTCTCATGTTTTCACCTCCAACCCTGCCTCATTGGAGAGTGTCCTAGTCTGTTGGATCACGACCACACACATGCATATCTGAAGTGCAACATAGGCTGTGCACAGCCTGTCTGTTGTGTGGTACATTCCACGTTACTGTGCAGCTGTACAATTTAAAAGGAACTTTAGTTTTTGACTCTTAATGTCCTTAGGATGTACAATAAATAATGCCTTATCGACACCCCAAGGACAAGTTTAAAACACTTCCAATTTCGGACCATAATAGTGATGATTGCATTGTAAAAAAGAGAATAATTAATGTAACCATACCCCATTATGAGTTACTACATTAGTATGAAACTAACCAGCTAGCCACTGTTTCAGAACAAGAAGCTTTATTCATTATCAACTTTCGGTAACATTACCTTACAGTGTACAATTACAGAACAAAGAATTCCACACCCATTTCCCGTTCTTGTCCTGTTTGTGTCATATCCTATCCTTGTGGTGCCAGAGGAGGATAATCCTAGCATATGTTAGGAAATAAATTAACGTGTGGACTGACCAGAGTTCTGACCTTGTTGCCACTGAGTACCTTTCCTACTGAAATGTGGATGAAAGAGATTCCAGAAGCAACTTTAAAAGACAGAGTTAAATAGAAAGAACAGTGAAATGGAATGAAGAGGCTACTTTTCTCAGGGAGCTAAGACAGATGTTACAGGCACAATGGCTTCTGGATGTGCTGCAAAGTCTGACAGATCCCCTTCCAAAACTTGGTCAACTGGTCAATTCACTAGAAGTCCTTCGCTTCTCAATGTGGTGAAACACTGACATCCCTTTAATCATTAAACCAAAGATTTACAAGATACCTACAATAGTAATCAACTTCACTGTTTTACTGCTTCTGCAGAAAATGGGGTTAATCACAAACGTTTCTGCTAATGAGTCATTGCAAGTGGACAGGAATCACGATTTTAAGAGAATCTTAAAAACATGGTCCCAATATGCTACTTGGACACAAACTTCCCTTTCCTTATTACAAAGTACTCAGTTTAAGGAAGATGTGTTCAAAAATAAATAAGGAGAAACTGTTTCCAGTGGCAGATGGATGCAAATTTAAAAGGTAATTGCTAAACAAAGAGGAAATAAAGAAAATTCTTTCCATGTTGCAACTTGCAGTTATCTGGAGGAAACTAAAAGACAGTGGTAGAATATTCTTTTAATAGTTATTAGGAAAAAATACACTTGAAAAGAACAGATGAATCAGACATGTTGGAGCTATCAAACGGGTGGACTCTGTTGATTCTATATTTTATATTGATAAAATTCTGAGTGAATTAATACATAATTATTATACTGAAAGGAATATATCAAAATGAATTCACCTAAAGTCTTCAAAACTTTTGTACATTTTTTAACCTTGTGGATTCTGCCTACAGCTCTTTGCCGAGTTATTGTGGCTAGACAGGGAGACATATTCATTCTCTAATATTTCTTCTGGGATTCCAAAATCTCATTTATGGAAATGAATCTGGATTCTGAGAAAATTTAAGTTTATAGTATTACTATTTGTAGATAGTCAGAAAGAGCATTTACTGATTGATGCCCCAGTGTATTCTATTGGAACCTTGTAGATGAAAGATTATAAAGCAAACCATTTCAAGTACAGTGACTAGGATCAATTTTTTTTAAATGCACTTGAGGTAGCATTATTCATGTCTTCAGGTTGTTCCAAACAGCTTTATAACCAGTGAACTATTTTTTGAGGTTTAGTCACTAATAATATCAAGATTCCAGTATTCACACTGGAAAAAGACAACATGGTCGAGAAGAATACAGAGATACAGGCTAAAAAATGTGTTGCTGGAAAAGCGCAGGTCAGGCAACATCCAAGGAGCAGGAAAAATCGACATTTCGGGCATAAGCCCTTCTTCAGATACAGGCTACTAGACTAGATGGGATTGTGGTTCACAAAGAGGAGGTGTTAGCAATTCTGGAAAGTGTGAAAATAGATAAATCCCCTGGGCCGGATGGGATTTATCCCAGGATTCTCTGGGAAGCCAGGGAGTAGATTTCAGAGCCTTTGGGTTTGATCTTTATGTTGTCATTGCCTACAGGCATAGTGCCGGAAGACTGGAGGATATGGCAAATGTTGTCAGATGTCAGAGGTAGTTTCTTTACTCAGAGTAGTAGGGGCGTGGAACGCACTGCCCGCAACAGTAGCAAACATGCCAACTTTAAGGGCACTTAAATGGTCATTGGGTAAACATATGGATGAAAATGGAATAGTGTAGGATAGATAAGCTTCAAATTGGTTCCACAGGTCAGCACAACATCGAAGGCCAAAGGCCCTGTATTGCGCTGTAATGTTCTCTGTTCTAAGATGATGATGGACTCACACCACCCCCAGTGCGTTTGCACTTTATTATATCAATCCCCACCCCCAGATAATTTCTGAAGGGCAGAGGAGAATGTTTTTAATTTATTTTTTTAAAAAGGTGTTTATGGGATGTGGGAATTGTATTATTTTATTGCCCATATTTAGTTGCCCTGGTGGTGGTGGTATTGGTGAGCTGCCTTCTTGAACCACTTCACTTCTTGGGTATAGACACATCCACAGTGCTATTAAGAAGGGGGTTTGTGACACTAAAAGGAGTAGTGGCATATTTCCAAGTCAGGATGGTGAGTGACTCACACGCGAAGTTGCAGGTGGTGTTCCTGTGCATCTGCTGCCTTTGTTCTTCTAGGTGGTAGAGTTCGTGGATTTGCAAGGTGCCGTCAGAGTAGCCTTGGTGTGCTACTGCATTGCATCTTGTAGATGGTACACACTTTGCCATTGTGCATGGGTAGTGAGGGAATGAATATTGAAGGTGATTGACAGGGTGCCAATCACCCAATGGTGGAAATTCCTGCTCATATAATATAGGATGTCAGAGAAGCAAACATGAAAATTCACCTTAGGTAATTGCTTGATATTATTTTCAGACTAGTGCTAGAATGAAGGACTCTGAATAATTGGCAAAATTCTGTACTGCTCTACCCTGAAACTAGATTCTGACACATCAGAAGTAATATTCCAGTCTCACACTCCCAACACGAATTTGTACCGTGTACAGTAGTAGTTAGATCATAAGTTGAGGAACAGGCTTGAGAGTTTCAGTCCACCATTTTTTGACCAGCAATTCAGCTAATAAATCAAATCAAATTAAGTAGGTGCTCATATATCCACATATGCCTGCACACCTTTTTCATTTCTGCCAGTCATATGTCAGAAGTTTTTGGATGTAAAATCTTCTCGCATTTGCTTTTTACAAAGAAGCAATCATGTTCCTAGACATCTGAGAGTCCATGAGTTTTTTGTGCTTCTGCCCTCTGCCAATTAATTTTGAGAGTTTTGTTTTTTTTAAATGTATTGAAGCTGTTTGGATAGTGAACAGGTGATAAATGATGATAAACTTGATAGTGATCTCTTGGAGAAAGGTCTGCTGTCATGTTCATTTTATCACGCATCACTCACGACTTTACGCAATAAACCTTCCATGGTAACGATACAAGAGAGAATCATTGCATCTGTATGCATCCAGAGAGATTTTGGATTGTGGCATCAACTAAACCTTAAACTAAGGTTAGTGGATTTTGTGGTTCTGTTGCAATATTTTATCAGGTCATTCACAAAATCAATTGGATAGATAGTCATAAAACAAAAAAGGGAACTGTTGTATGTTTAAAGTAATAATATCTGCAACAACACTCAGCAAAACTATTGCAAATTATCTATCACTGACATGAACACGCCTTGTGGTTGGTGACTACAACAGATCTTCTATTTAATTACACTAATGATTTATCAGTGCATAGCATTGTGACTATTACACAGCATGTCATTTAGCATATGCTAACTATATATATGAGCGTGTGTGTGTGTGTGTGTGTTGAGGATGTAACTAGGAAGATGGACAAGAGAGAGCCAGTAGATGTAGTGTACCTGGAATTTCAAAGCCTTTGATAATCTCCACATAGGAGATTAGTGAGCAAAATTAGGGAACATGATATTTGGGGCAAAATACTCACTTGGATTGAAAATTGGCTGGCTGACAGGAAGCAAAGGGTAGTGATAAATGGGTTCCTTTCGGAATGGCAGGCGGTGACCAGTGGGGTACCATAAGGTTCGGTGCTGGGACCGCAGCTGTTTACAATATACATCAATGATACAGATGAAGGTATTAAAAGTAATATTAGCAAATTTGCTGATGACACAAAGCTGGGTGTCAGGGTAAAATGTGAGGAGGATGTTATGAGAATATCAGGTGACATGGACAGGCTAGGTGAGTGGACGGATGCATGGTAGATGCAGTTTAATGTGGATAAATATCTGGTTATCCACTCTGGTGGCAAGAACAGGAAGGCGGATTACTATCTAAATGGAATCAAGTTAGGTAAAGGGGATCTAGGTGTTCTTGTACATCAGTCAATGAAAGCAAACATGCAGGTACAGCAGGCATTGAAGAAAGCTACTGGCATGCTGGCCTTCATAAAAAGAGGAATTGAGTATAGGAGCAAAGAGGTCCTCCTGCAGCTGTACAGGGCCCTGGTCGAGACCACACCTGGAGCATTGTGTGCAATTTTGGTCTCCAAATTTGAGAAAGAACATTCTGGCTATTGAGGGAGTTGAAAATGTGTTGCTGGTTAAAGCGCAGCAGGTCAGGCAGCATCCAAGGAACAGGAAATTCGACGTTTCGGTAGGTTCACGAGGTCAAATCCCGGAGTGATGGGACTATCATATGTTGAAAGATTGGAGCGACTGGGCTTGTATACACCTGCATTTATAAGGATGAGAGGGGATCAGATTGAGACATATAAAGATTATTAAAGGATTGGACACCCTGTAGGCAGGAAGCATGTTTCCGCTGATGGGTGAATCCAGAACCAGAGAACACAGTTTAAAAATAAGGGGTAAGCCATTTAGAACAGAGTTAAGGAGAAACTTCTTCACCCAGAGAGTGGTGGATATATGGAATGCTCTGCCCCAGAAGGCAGTGGAGGCCATGTCTCTGGATACTTTCAAGAAAGAGATGGATAGACCTCTTAAAGATAGTGGAATCAAGGTTATGGGGATATGGCAGGAACAGAATACTGATTATGGATGATGAGTCATAATCATAATGAATGGTGATGCTGGCTCGAATGGCCGAATGGCCTACTCCTGCACCTATTATCTGTATATTATATAGGATAATATCCCATGTGTGTCATTGTGAAGAGGCAATATTGTTGCACTGCACCAAAACAATGGACTTTTATGGGAATTTAACTAGTTTCACCTATTCTCATAATCTTTGTAATCCAATCTTTTGGAATAATTCTTATTTTATATAATGGAACTATTGCACAAAACTCATTGTGGGGAGCCAGCAAAAGATGAGACTGTTCTAATAGCCTACTTTAGAGGCTGATACCTGCATGATGATCAATTGATGTTTCTTAAATGTTCTTCTCTCAATTTCATGTTTTGCAACGAAACACTGGGAACCATAATTTCGTTTGTAACATCTATATTGACAGCATGATATATATACGCTACAAAGTATTATACATTGGAAAATCGTCTACAGACATAGTTGTCAGATCACTCTTTAGCGGAAATGGATAATTCAGATGAATATGGCTCCTTTGAGCTGGGCAGACATCAAATCCACATAGCTAAAATATGAACAGAAACTGCTAGAAGGTCTGGCAGCATCTGTGAAGACAGAAACAGAGTTGACGTTTCAGGTTCATGACCTTTGCTTTGAACTCGTGCCACAATGTCAGACATTACTTCTTCTGAAGTTTGAGCCATGTTACATTGGGGCAAACAGTATCACTGTGCAAGTTCTGTCGGTGTAATTTTCTACACGGCTGACAGCCCAAGTCCATAGACTCTTGGCTATCAATTATGAAGTCAGCAAAACTAATCTTAAAAGAACGTACTTCTCATGATAAAAAAAAATGAGTACAATAGAACATTGATGGGTTTGGCTCAATATGTCACATTCTCAGAGTCAAAAAGTTATGACCTGAAGCTCCACTCTAGAGATTGCACACAGATCATGGTATCAGCAAGGAAGTTCTTTCCGGAGTCTTGGTCAACATTTATCCCTTAACCAGCATCATTAAATACAAATTACAGGTCGTTCTGCTATTGTGTGTGCTTTGTTAGCATGAATTTGCTGTAATGCGATTGACAAATTCGGGACATTGTTTCTAAAGCGCAAGCTTTTAAAATGTGTGTTGGCTGTAATGCAACTACACCACCAACACTTTAAGCTGTTTCTAAAGCACAATTTTTCTCTCATGCGAGGTTGCACAAGAATGCAACCAATGAGTTAAAGAAGGACTACCTGTATATTGGCATTACTTCAATTAAGTGTCATCGCTTGGTCTTACATTCCATTCTTGGCTCCAGCATGGCAAGAGATTAAATGAATTGCCACAAAAGTCACCTGTTTGAAACTTAAGTTGCACAACTCTCCAACAAAATAAAGACACAATTTAATATAAGCTGTACTATTCACCAACTGTATGTAAATAGTTCAGCTGTTTTGTAAACCATAATGGGAGGATGACCTGACTCAATCTGAGGCTTTGAATCTTTACCACTTGACTTGAAATGGCCCAATTAGGATTCTGAATGGAGTTTGGTTCTCAGTTTCTTCCCCTGTGGCCAGTTCACCCATGTGCACTCTAAAAACAGTTCCAACTGATAATCAGAGAACACACAACTGGAGGCTTACATGAACTCAAAATACCTCTGAAGACCATCTGACCCATCGCCAGCTTTCGACAATAGCTTTCCATACTCATTCCCCTTAGCCCTGCAAGTATTTTTTGTTCAAGTCTATATCCAGTTTCAACTTACAAGTTACTGTTGGTTTGGATGTCACCAATCTTCCAATGTGCATTCCTGATCAGAACAACACATTGTACAAAAACATTTCTCCTTATCGCCTCTCAGGTTCTTTCAATGATCTGACTCCCTTTGCTGATTTAAATTGAAACATATACTGTTGTAAACCATTTTTCACATTCCCCTCACTGAGAAAGATTAGAAGAGACTGAGATACACCAACTGCACAAACATTTCCAGCTGGCGAAGCATGTGTTAAGACTGCCCTATCTCAGCCCCAATCTCTCACATTTTCCAATGTAGTGCCACTGACTTACAAGTTGAAATAATACAGCATAAATAGAAGGTAGCACATCTGTGAAATCAAATGGCTTTCAGAACAACATGTGCCAGCCTGAGTTCTGGGATTTTTTTAGTGAATGTGCACCATTGTTTCGTCCTCTGATTAATGGACTTTGGCACACTGTAAAATGTTTGATTATTAACAAGAATAAAGTTGATCTCAACTTACTAAGTGATTAAAGCCATTGACTTTATTTGATCTGTTAAAATTATGGGAAGCACAATTTACCATAGCAACAATTGAGGATGCGATGTCAGAATCCCTGTACATTTAGTTCTTGCTCTTTGAAAGGAGATAGCTTATACCTTTACTTCATATCTCGTCATTCCATCCAGCAGGGAGATAATAGCCACAAATGAATGGTCTTTGTCAAGGAAACAACGCTGTTGTCTGCCAAGATAGTGAAAGTGGTGCAGATATTAGGCGTTGAACTGCAGATGCTGGAAATCAGAGTCAAAAAGTGTGGCGCTGAAAAAGCACAGCAGGTCAGGCAGTAGGAGAGTCAACGTTTCAGGCGCGACCTGACTCCAGACTACATTTAGACTATCACAAGTTGGACCTGAGCAGGTCAACTACCACCAACAGCAACATTCCTGATGAAGAGCTCATGCTTGAAGCATCAACTCTCCTGCTCCTTGGATGCTGCCTGATCGGCTGTACTTTTCCAGCGCCGCACTTTTCGAAATTGAATTGAAGGAGGTCAGTATGCAACCTGTGCACAAAATGCCGCTCTTAATGCCAAATTAGTATGTTTTGCTAGCTGAGCATTTTAAACGCTTGTGACTCCAGTACAAGATTTGGGTGCCCAGTGTATACAGCACACACAAATTATTTCCTGTTACCTGCACTGCATAAAGAGTGCAGTTTCTCAAAAGAACTGTTATCAGCTTGAGCAAATGGTGCCAGACACCATAAAACAACAGCAGCTATCATATACCTGACCCTGCAGCTCTCCAACATCCCTATCAGCACTAGGAGAATGCTCGCTGAGTGAACCGTGTAATGTTGAAGGCATTTAAGCAAAGTGCAAGCAGAGCGGAAAAGCACATGCTGAGGCAAGCAATCCTTCAATTTACCTCAAAGTACCACAACTACTAAGGAGGTAGCAGTCACCCTCAGCATGTGTGCACATTGAGCTACATCATCTTCAGTCATGAACAGCAAAGATTCAAGAATTTAACTTCATTCAACGTGAAGAGGAACTCCAAAAAGCAGGGCCTCATGTGCTGAAGTTCTAACTGCCAGTCATGGGTTAATTACATTGTTGCTATGAATAGCTATAGAGCATTTGCAAAGGAGTTATGTTGATGTGATGTCAACTCATATAGATTTGGATCCCAAGCCTAGAGGGTTCCAGAAAGATGTGCATTCCTTGCAAATAATTCTGCTCAATAAAGCCTGTACTATTCACTCATAAGCATGTGAAGCCCATCTTATTACAAATACTAAAATGAGACGCACTATGGACTATCAGCCAAATCACAAAGAGTTTGGTCAAGGAAGCAGGTTTTAAGGGGTGCCTGAAAAGGAGGAAATAAGGAAGATTGTTCATAACGACTCTGTGATAGAGCCAAAGCTTAAGGCCGAGAAGGAGCCCATCCACCCCATCATACCTGAAACACTTTTATTCCCTACTGCCAATCTCCTGTCTTTTCCCTGTAACCCTGCACATCATTTCTATCCAAATCACTATCCAATGACCACTTGAATGTGTGATGATACTATGGCTTTAAGAGATGTATTTTGTCCTGGCTTTTCTTTTTGCCAAGAGAGGCTGAGGCAGAGGTATCGAATGGTCTGTTCCAAGCCAATAAAGTAAACAGCCTGTGAGTCCTTGCTTTTTTAAAAAAAAACTTGAAACAATAGAAGTAGCCTGAATGGGTGGGTCAAGCTCCTACAGAACCAGGATTTTAGTTTAGCTTTCAGTAGTTGCTGGGGACTGTAGCTGGATGTGGAAGCTGTTATTCCTCGGTTATAGCTCAAACCTTGGGTTCATTTCCTGCTGCTAGAATCACGTGGGACAATCAATTTTACTGAAGTTGGTTTTGCCAAGTGTATTTTCAAGGGACGTTACTATGCAGGAATAGTTGCTATTTAGTAGCTAAATAATCTATTAGTCTGTTAAGTTTTCCAATAGACTTGTTATTCCAATTCTTCTTTCTTTTGTTTGTATTTTAATGACAGGGTAAGAATAAAGTGTGTTTTGCTTCAGGCCTGGTAATCTGACCAATCAAATTGCATCTGGAATTCAATGCCTTACATTTGCCTTTTAAAAAAAGAATAAGTTAGGGTCTAGGTTATCTTCTTAAAATATTTCAAGGGTGTTTGGTCTGTCAATAACAAATGTCCCAATTGAACCAGCATTCAGCATATTTCCAGCAATGCATCCCAAACTCAGACTACTCACTGTATGAAAGTGTTATTTCATCCTTGCTTTACTCGCATATCAATTTACCTCTATGCCTTGTCTACAGGCAATTGTGGAGTGATTAGAATTAATGATCTGCTTACATTTCATCCTTGGAGTTCACCTGACATGGATGCAGCACTGTCTTTTCTTACAGTCACAAGTTTCAACACCTGGCAGAATTTGACACTTTTCATTTCCAGCCAACTACTCAGGAAAGATGACAGTAGGTGCCAACCGCATTAAACTGGGCACAATTTTCACCTCAAGGCCTCACTTGCAGAGAGAGGACAACTACTCTGGTGGACTTTGAACAATAATGAAAGACCCAAATCAAAAGTTAAATATTGCTGATGTTGGAAATAAAAGCAGAAAATGCTACAGAAACTTAGCAGGTCTGGCAACATGAAGGAGAAAGAGTTAATGTTTCAAGTTCAACAGAATTTCCTTTCAGAACTGTAAGAGTCATATTTAAAATCCAAATGTTAAGTCTGTTTCTCTCTCCATAGAGGCTGTTAGATCTACTGAGTTTCTCCACTTTTTTTTTGTTTTCCTACTAATAATGAAAAAAGGAAGCTTGTGAGATTCACAAACCACTTCTAGTTTAATCAACCAGTTCTGTCATGTTATCACACATCTCCAGTGTAGGTGGGACTTGAACCCAGATTGAGCAGCTCTTACCACTGCAGGTATTTCCCAAACAACCTGTTCAAAGATGTTGTTACACTCCTCTGTCTTGAACCAAGGCCTTCTGACTCAGAGATAGGAACACTACAACTGCACCTCAAAACCTCAATGTTTGGCTTTAATTTGAGTGGCTAGTGTATCACCAAAAAGTTTAAAATAGCACAGTCTTATTCTTCAAAGTTCTCGAGCTGCTAACTTATGAAGGCATTTTAAACCTTTTTTTTCAGTTTTAAATGTTTTGTACAGTGATTTATATAGTGTGGAATTTTCTCTTCGTTCAGACATAAACAGGATAGCAATCCCCCGAGTGTGTGGTTTCAAGATTACAGGTAAACTGACAGATTTCTCAGGTGAAGAGACTGCATGAAGACAGTCACATTTCAACACACAGTTGCTGCTAAGCTTCATGAAGGGCTTACAATCATTCTAGCTTCACTGAACCTAAATGCTGCTCTCTACCTGCTGACTTTTCTGGTTTTTTAACCTGTCCATTCGATTTACAGAATGCCTGGTTTCTTGGGCAATGAGACTCCTCCAGGTCGGATTTTCCCAATGCCAAGATGACAGATGGGAAGAAAGGAAGAGGAAGGCAATGGGAAAATGGCAGAGAGTAACAGTGGGATGGTTCCCATTGCTATTGTGCTGCTGGGTACAACTGTATAGGGAGCAGCTGTTAGTTGAACAGAGTTGAGCAGCCAATGTCACTGTTTCAGGATGGTCTATCTGGGGAGCCAATGGAACCACAGGCTCATCACTCAAAGAGTGGGCCCTAGGTAATGGAGGCCAGCCCTCTGGTCCAAGGGGCAAGTCAGAGGGATCTGCCTAATTATCCCCTGAATAGCTTTATTTTATTTTTTTTCTTTGCACCCTCTTGTCATTTATGGGTCTGAAAGGATATTAAAGGACTAATATTGAGGAATGCTACACACTATGTCACACGAGCTGGTGAGCAGGATAGCTTAGCATCACAAAGGAGTGAGACCTAACATCTGATGCTCCTCAGAACTTCTGTAAAAAAAATCTATCTTATTAATGTAAATGGTTGCTAATATGCAACAACCTATACCTTGTTAATGACGAGCGACTCTTCTAGTTAGACCAGGAAGTGTTCCACTGGCACACTGAACAGAGCAGGCTCTGCAAGGTTCCTGCATGTGAAGAGTTTGGTGGTAGCAAATGTCTTCATGAGCAGGAGCACCTACTGTGTAATGAGCTGGCGTGGCCAAGGACCATCTCTCAATCCCTCAGCTGGTTGAGCAGTGCCCACCACTCTTGGTAGGACTAGCAATGGCCTCTGGTTTTTAGCGTTCAGAATGGGCAAGGAGTTTCAGAAGCCTGCCCACTGTCCTTAATAGGTTGGGTGACCCCAGAGGTCAGTGCCAGTTAAATTGCTGAGCCAACTGCACAGCTGACAAGTACAAATGTTGTCAGAGTTCCAATGCCCACTGTCAAATCCTAACTCCAATTCACCAATACAATGGAAACAAAAGTTTAACTATTAGCGAGTAAATGAAGCATTTTTCTACAGGCTCAGATTTTGAAGGGATTCTCACTGCAGGTTCTGTTTGAACACAATGCAAAGCTAGAAATCTGAAACAGAAACAGCAACACGCTGGAAACAACAGCAGGTCAGGTTGCATTTGCAATGAGAGGAAAATAGGGTCAAGGTTTTAAGTTGATGGCCTCCCACTTCTGAACCAGGTCTGCAAATGTCATTGAACACAACTACATTTGCTTAAGGGTAGTTGAGCCTGTTTTTGATTAGCCATGGCTGAATTGTAGCACTCTCTCCTCAGAGTCAGAGGTCACAGGGGTCGAGATTTGCTCCATACATTTGTGTGCAAAATCTAGGCTGATACTCCAGTGCAATACTGAACAAATGTTGCACTGTCAAAGAAGCTGTCTTTCAAATGAGATGTTAACGTCATGAGATGACTACCTCTCAGCTGAATGTAAAACATCCCACTATTCAAGGAGCAGAGAAGCTTTCTCTGGTGTTCTGGCCAATATTTATCCTTCAAAAACATTATTAAAACAGCTTATCTGGTCATTTTTTTGTTGCTATTTGTGGAAATTTGCTGCCAGTTTTCCAACGTTAGACTAGGCCTTTCAACATTACTCCATTTGTTGTATTTGTGGCTATGTGAGTCCCTACAAGAGGCTATTCCGTCTTTCCTCATTGATAATATGCGTCTGGACAAGTTCTATTAATAACAGATTAGGTAAGTTCAGGTAAGTATATCTGATACTCTGCCCTTTTATTAGTGCAGTTCAACTACTATTAACTGTTACAATATAGAACACATGATAGAGTTACAAAATAATGGCTTTTAATAAATTTACAAGTGTGCAAAGTCATCAATGTTTGAAAACATTTACTGCCCATCTTCCCTACCTTGGCAGAGACGCACTGCAGCAAATCATTTGAAATTGCTATCTCCGGAGGTGAATACGGAGGGCACTTGACTATTTCTTAGCCAGAGGTGATTTGGGCCCTTCGGTGTTCCCGTGCCGACTGCTGAAGCCTGGTCTTTCATCGGTCACCGGACAAATGAATAACAGCTGAAAGAGTGACTCGCACCAACTGCACTGAGCAGGGCTGCTCTCTCTGAAATATGTACAGGGAGCAGGTTCCACAGAGCTGGGAATGTGAGGCAAACAATATTGCACCAATAGACTCTCGAGAAAGTAGTGTCTCTGTCAGGGAGAAGTTTGAAAGCTGCGTGTCGACAGACCAAAAACTACAAGCTTTCCAGACTTCTGCACTCCTCCAAGTCTGACCCCTTGCACATACCTGATTTCTACTGTTCTGTTAACACACTTGTTAGAACCTCAAGATTTTAATCATCTCTCCTAATATCTCCTTACGTGGCTCAATAACAAATGCTGTCTTCTAACACCCATTGAAAGCACCTTAGGATGTTGAATGACATTAAAAAGGTAAATGCAAATAGTTGTTATACACAGGAAAGTGAACTAGCTAGCCTTAGAACACACTCGTGGCTCACATCACATCTTTAGAGTTATTAAGGTGCTGTACAGCTTCAACAGTAAACAAGCAACCTATCAAAATGCTTAAGTAATTCAAAACCCATTGAAAAACTTCACTGGGTGAGGCTTTGTTCTTATCACTGGCTGAGAGACCCTAATATCCTACAGACAAAGCTGAAATGGCTTGTTTCCAGATTAAATTATGACAGTTAATAACAGTCTTCTTTCAGAACACAGTCTGGTATTAATAGCTGAATGTACAGGATCCTCCTTAAAAGACAAAATAAAATAACATCTGACTGTGAGAGGTCATATTCCACTAACTATGTTCAACCGAAACTCTGCAAAATTAAAACTTGCTGGGACTTGATGACAGGTTCATTGCAAGCATTTGTATTAAGCTGATCTCCTGGCCAGCAAAAACGTACAGAGCCTGGGATTATACGAACTCTTGCAAGAGACTTTGTGCCTTGGCTGTGTCATTACCTTTGGAACAGAAGATCTGTGCTTAGATCCCAATTGCTCTGGAGATGGATCACTTATTTTCATTCATTCATGGGATATGGGCATCACAGACAAAGCCAACTTTTACTGCCCATTCCTAATTGCTCAAATGGTAGCTATGAGTCAACCATATTGCTGAGGATTTGGAGTCCCATGTCAGCCAGACCTGGTAAGGATGATAGATTCCCTTCTCTAAATGAACCAGATGTGTCTTTCCTGGCAATAGACAATGATTTCATGATCATTAGACTCTTAATTCCAATTTTTTTTGACATTGAAAGCAAATAATACCATATACCAAAACAAGGATACAAACACTTGTCCCCAGAATATTAAATGGGTCTCAAGTGATAGTCCAGAGATATGCCTGAACAAAGTGATTTTAAAAAATAAATTGACACCATGTGATGCAGAAAGAGAAGCTTCACTGACAGCCACAATTGGATAAAGAAAATGACTCATGGCTATATTTTATATCTATCCCACCAGCCAGTTGAGTGAGTACATATAAAAAATATTGGAAGGTCAGCCCACCAGCTACCTATTCCCTATACTATGGGCAGTGGGTGAGGTACCAGCAAACCCATCTGCCCTTAAAAATGGGCAATCATTGTCCTCTAACGGCCCCCATTCCACCTCCGCTATTACAAAAATAGTAGGCAGTGACAGAGAGTGAAAACGTCGTTTGTATTATAACTTTGTTGAAGAGGTAGGAAGGGTACCCTGTTTGTGTGGGGAGGACCTCCAAGAAACTGGATCTTGTGGGAGAAGCAAGTGGTGTGGATGACAGTAGGTGGGGTGGGGGAGGGTGGAGATACTGTTTACCCCCTGCTCCCTCTGGAAATAAAGTCTGTCCCAGATTTGTGTCATTTTCCCAGAGAACCACTCCTGACATCTAGTGGTATTTGCCACATAAGACCGTAAGACCATAAGACACAGGAGTGGAAGAAAGGCCATATGGCCCATCGAGTCTACTGCACTGTTCAATCATGGCTGATGGGCATTTCAACTGCACTTACCTGCATTCTCCCCGTAGCCCTTGATTCCTTGCGAGATCAAGAATTTATCAATCTCTGCCTTGAAGACATTTAATGTCACGGCCTCAACTGCACTCCACGGCAATGAATTCCACAGGCCCACCACTCTCTGGCTGAAGAAATATCTCATTTCTGTTCTAAATTGAGCCCCTCTAATTCTAAGGCTGTGTCTACGGGACCTAGTCTCCCCGCCTAACGGAAACAATTTCCCAGTGTCTATCCTTTCTAAGCCATGCATTATCTTGTAAGTTTCTATTAAATCTCCCTACAACCTTCGAAACATCTATCAATTTGTGGTACTGGGCAAGAATTGTTCAAAGAAGTTCTCTGCACTAGTGACTGTTTTGTCTTTTTGCTATGTTTCAAGGCTTTCTAGTGATGAACAGTGGAGGACACGTCAGCTGGAATATCAATGGAGGCACTCTAATTAAATAACAAAGTCATTTAGAGTGGCTCAGTTAGCAATGCTGCCTCACAGCACCAGGGACCTGGGTTCGATTCCAGCCTCGAGCAACTGTCTCTGTGGAGTTTTCACATTCTCCCTGTATCTGCGTGAGTTTCCTCCAGGTGCTCCAGTTTCCTCCCACAATCCAAAGATATGCAGATTAGGTAAATTGGCCATGCTAAATTTATCCATAGTGATCAGGGAGGCGTAGGCTAAATGCATTAGTAAGGAGTAAATGTAGAGTAATTGGATAGGAGAATAGATCTGGGTGCGATACCATATGAAGGGCTGGTGTGGACTTGTTGGGCTGAAGTGCCTATTTTAAGACCATAAGACCATAAGACATAGGAGTGGAAGTAAGGCCATTCGGCCCATCGAGTCCACTCCACCATTCATTCATGGCTGATGGGCATTTCAACTCCACTTACCCACATTCTCCCCGTAGCCCTTAATTCCTCGAGACATCAAGACATTTAGCGTCCCGACCTCCACTGCACTCTGCGGCAATGAATTCCACATACTATAGGGATTCATACTGTAGGGATTCTATTCCATTCTATGATAGCATTCTGTGAGTCCCAAATGCTGTTGGCACTCAAAGCAATTCAAGGCAACTCGTTGGACACCTGATCTGGTTTCCTTTCAAAACAATCTTGTGAACAACAGCACAATATTGATAACCCTGAGCTCTTGTCATTTGGTTGGGTCACTTTTGGCTGGCAGATCAAGATATCTTCCCAATCTTTTGAAATATTTCATTTGTACCATCATATGCAAACTCAGTAGATTCTTTTTCAGTTCTACCAGGGGTCTAAGGGGCTCAATTAAGTCTTCTATTGATTTCTGCTCATCTGGTTGGTCAACCACATTTTGTTACTGGAGCTGAGTTTTCAGCAAATGCTCATTTCTGGATAAGTTGTCCTCTTGGAACTAGTGGGACTTCTTAAGGAAATGGAGGTCCAAAGATGTATACTGGCTCAAATGTGAGCAGTGCTGATTACAAAAAGCGTCAACTCCTGACATACACAAGATTCTTCACCACCAATGAAGTGGAAAATTCTTCATTTAACTGGATGAAGACAGCTCTAAATACACTCAAGATGCTTCTTATCACCCAGTCAACTAGATTAGCAGCCGACCCACCTCCTCTTGACATCCAGTTCCCCTCTCACCAGCTCAATGTGGATGTACTGTCAGCTTTCCACTGGGTGAGCTACAACTTGACTAGGCTGCATTTACAGTTTGTCAATTTAGCATCTGTGATCCACTGGTAAATGGCAACAATTTTACCTCCAAGTCACGCATCATCCTGACTTTAAATAAACCACTGATCCTTCTTTATCACTAACTCCTGGATTGACCTTTATAACAGCATTGTGGGAGAATGTTCACCACACCATCTGTAGTAGTTCAAAAACAGACTTCCAATCAACCGGGATATACTTGAGGATTGGCAAAAACAAAATGTCAGCCTTTCCAGAAACAGACATCCCAAGAATTAAGGGATTTTTTTTTCTCACCTCACATTTGCTTTGTTTGCAAGATACCAAATTTCTGTGCCACTTGCTCTTCATCCTTTTTACAAAATGGGAATGTTGACTTGTGTCTGCTCTATCCAGCACCCTCATGATTTTGAAAACATCTACCAAATCTCTTCTTACTTTTTTCCTCTCCAAGAAAGATAGTCCCAATTTCTCTAAGCTCTCTTCTTAACTGAAGTTTATCATCCCTGGAGCCACTCCTACAAACCTCTTTTGCATCGTCTCCAAAGCGTTCACTGAAATGTGGTGCCCAGAACTGTGTCTAACACAAAACCAGCACAAGCTCCTTTCTCCTCTGCTCTAATACAATATTAATAAAGCCTAGGATGTTGGATGCTTTATTAATTACTTCTTTCACCCTTTCTGCCACCTTTTATGAATTATACACATTTATATGCAGTTATGAAATATGAAAAAGTCAGCCACATGACAGAACCAAAAGTTAATATTGTTTAAATGTAATATTGCTCATCCCTGTTTTATTTAGAGACCATCTGATCCTGTAGGGCTGCCTTATACATGAGCGCATATGGAGTGTGAAGAAGGAAATATCATGGATGGCAAATCCAACCAGTGTATTTTGCACCAAGCTGCAACTCATTCTCATGCTTAAATATCTCCAGTGCCTGGCAAGAACACAACAATTAGGAGCAGAGGAGGCTATTTGGCACTAATACCATGATAGCATCATGACTTAAACTCTGGCCTCAACCATCCCTATCTCTAAACTCCTTTCCAACCTTCTGAGAACTCTGCATTCCACCAACATTTTTTTTTAAATTTCACAAATATACCTTATTCATATTAAACATCTTTGTATACATACATTGTCACAAATGCAGTTTGATTCTGCACAGTGGCTAATCAAGTAAACAAAAATATTTGAGTTCGATCTATTCCAACAAACCAAAGGCATCTCTTAAACAAACAATACTATATTTACCTGCATAGAGGCCCAAACATTGGTGGCTGGCTATGCTGTCTAAGACATAAGAATGCTGGAGTTCCCTCCCTAAAACTCTTTGCCTCCTTTCTCTCTGGCTTAGTTGCTCTTTAAAAGACTTCTAAATCTGGCTACCCATACTAACGTCTTCTTAAACGGGTTGGTGTCAAATTGTCTTGATTGCACCTGTTCAGTACTTTTATTACATTAGAAGTCGCTGAATAATACATGCAAATGAAGGTCCAGGCCTCATTTGAAATAGTTTGAGCAAAGGATTTTCTGATGTCATTTACTCTTTATTGGAAGAGATGTTTCCAGGACATCAGTCCCCCCACCCACTCCCACTTCTTAAGAGTGCAACTCTAATGGTAAGATTACATTGCCTTGTTCTGAAACCCCCATCATCAGACAAAATAGTTAGCCTCTATCTGTCTGATCAAATAACATGGAAAGGATTACAAGTATAATTAATTACCCAATTTATATTATGGCCAAAGCTGGTCTACATTAAATTCAATGGATATCAAATTAAAGTCAGTAAAACATTTTTGAAGACCATTTTTAAAATTATAAATCCACTTCAATATAACCTAAGTGACTATATTTTTGTGATCATGATATTGATCAAGGTGCCATTAGCTTTCTTCCACTATGTTTGACATTACACATTTGTATTTCTATAAGGACCTCAGGACATTCCAAATTATATCCTTTTGAAGTGTATTCACTGAAATCATGTAAGAAATTGAAAAGCAGTTGTTCAGGCAACAGTCTGCTAGTTTGGACACTAAACATTTCAGTCATTAACTGATTCATATTGTCTTTGTACAAGGTTGGAGGAGTTGCTTTTGAGGTACTTCAGTGTTCTCAGAATTGCAATTGGTTCATGCTGTGCCTAACTCACCTGTTCTTCTTTGAAAGATTCAACTGGGATTTTACAATGGAACAACACCCCCTACTTCCATATTTGAAATACCTCCTGTCTGTCTTGAGGTAGGAACTTTGTTTCCCCCTATTTAAAGGCCTACCATTAAACTAATTCAGACAAGTAGATGTCCACTCAAAGTTCCTGAAAGAATTTCCTCTGACAGTCAGTTGCCTGTTGTCTCAAGCAAGAGCAAGCACCCTAAAGTTGAGTGAGCATTATTATTACAGTAAGTGACAAGCTTGTAACTCAATGGACTGAGGAGGAAAAAGCTCCAGTAAATGATAATTCAAGGCTTCAGGATGTGAGAAAGCATATGTATTCACACAATCAAACAGGTACTGTCTTTTGTCGTGTGTGTAGTCCATTGCAAAACTGACGGAAACCGTAATTACTTTGTCATAGTCCTTCTGAAGCCAATTCAGCCTCTCTCTCTAACTTTGACAATGTTGGGTATTTTATAAATTCTATAGTTGCTAGAAGTCTTCTTATCCTGATTTACCATTCGGTTAGGCTGTATGTTATTTCTATTTATCATAAAATCTTCGCAGATAGGTAAATCAAACTTAGCCACATAGCAGTTTTACACATAAGTTTGTGTAATTGGAACCTTTGCCTGAAACATCTAGAATCTGGGCTCCATATTAAAATCATCTCTCAATCTCTCTTTTCAATGGTACCCCGGTTACTATCAGTAATTTCTAAAAATACTTTTACATTGCTGTTTGTTTAGTTCAGTCACCAAGAGATTGCTTTCCACATTTCCATTGTTTAGTATAGCTCTCTGATCCCAACAACAGAATTATATAACAATGTGTAGACAGAAACCTCTTTTGTTGGATGTAATTTTCTTCAATGCAAACTAAGCAAGTGTCAGTGTAAACGCATTCTTTATTGAATCATAACCAGAGAGTAACTCAACCCATGGATCTGCAGAAAGCAGAACACCAAAGCAGCATTCCTATGTTGATGAATCCGAACAGGAGGAAAGAAGGGCTTCAAAGCAATCATTTAAATCAAACCAAGTGTGCTATTGCTTTTCAGATGAATTGGAGCTTGTCAGAATACATTGGATTCTACACAGTAAACACTGTACGAAGAGCAATTCTGAGAAATGTGTATGCGAATTGAAGTCTGAGCATGTAAATGTTGAAGAATTTGCCGTATCTGAACTTCCACACAAGATTTCAGGATTTATTGGAGTCCATGGTTTTGGTAAAAAGAGCTTGTTTCACCAAGGAACAGTTAATGTTTCAACCTGAATTCACCATTGCTTCATGGCTAACATCAATAAAGAAATGAGTCAACAGATTCTATACCTTGTGCCCAGCATTAACAAATAAATATGAAGGGCATTTTGCAGCCCAGTGGATGATGCATTGCTCTCCTCTACAGATCTTATCGTGCAGGTCATCACAGATTCCTTACAGTTTGGAAACAGGCCATTCAGCCCACTGAATGCACATCAACCGTCCGAAGAGCATTCCACCCAGACCTACCTGCTGTTCTATCCCTGTAACCCTGCATTTTCTATGTCTACTCCACTAACCTGCACATCCCTGGACACAATTTAGCATGGCCAACCCACCTAACCTGTACATCTTTAACCTGTGGGAGGAAACCAGAGCACCTGGAGGAAACGCACACAGACACAGGGAGAATATGCAAACTGCATGCAGACAGTTGCCAGAGGCTGGAATCAAACCCAGGTCCCTGGTGTCATGAGGCAGCAGTGCTGGCCAATGAGCCACCATGTTCTTGTGGCATAGTTGGCGGTGTCCCTGACACTAGATTTGAAACCCACACCAGGATTGGACAGTCAGGCAAGGTGCCAGCCAAACAGGTAAGTCCTTCCAACAGATAGAATTGGCAGGGGGAGATTCCAGTCATGTGATGGGACATCAGAGCATCCATCACCATCCATAGGTGCACGCTGTGACACGCAGACAATGAGTGCATGTTGGAATAGCAACCCAGACTCCCTGAAGGAATAGCAACACACACTGCCACAAATATTGTCCAATTAACTCCCAGTGACCAGAAAAATAAAAAGATTTACCACAACAATGTTTATGCATGTATAGGTCAAATTTCATTTGTAATAGGTAAAACAAATGAGTTGGCGAGCACGGCCAGTCAACATATGGGCATATTGGGTGGGTTGCAAGATGACTCATCAATTTGATGCTAGGACAATCCCCTAAGAGGCAGCAAAATTATAATATCTTGTGTGAAAAGAAATCATATGGAAAGGACAAGAAACATGCTCCAGCACTGACAATGCTAGCAAATAGTGTCTATTTCTAGTAGGCATTAAGAATGTGGTGAAACATTATTAATGCTCAGCGTTGATAGCGTGGCACTGGAAAAGCACAACAGGTCAGGCAGCATCCGAGGAGCAGGAGAATCGACATTTCAGACAAGTGCCCTTCATCAGGCATCCTCGACTCTGATCTCCAACATCTGCAGTCCTCACTTTCTCCATTATTAATGCTCAGACCAGCCAGGATCTAAATAAAATGGTACAGCAAGCTTGAGTAGTTGGGTGACCTTAGCTCAGTTGGCAGGACAGCTGGCTTGTGATATACAGTAACACCAACAGTGTTAACCTCTCCTTCCCAACCGCTCCCCTTATCTGAGGTGTGGTTCAACCACCACCAGCTGTCTCTCTCTATTGAGAGAACAGGACTATAGTGACTTTATTGGTCCTAATTAATTGATTCAAAGAGCTGAATAGCATCATTTTGAACCTTTGGTAGAGGCAAAAGGGAATGAACATTCTCCTCCTATACCCATACAGGCTTGAGTGGTCACGTTATCTCATCCTTTATCTACATAATAATCTCTAGGGACCAAATGGTCTTCACTAGCATTGATGTGAACAAGCATAAGAAATGTTGATGGTCTTGAGGCATTATTACCAAATTGTTAATCTAGAGACCCAGGTATGGTTCTGGGGACTGAAATTCACATTCATGGCACATGGTAGAATTTGCATTCAATAAACATTGTGAATTAAGAGTCTAACGATGACAATGAATCCATTGTTGACTGTCAGAAAAGCCCATCTGGTTCACTAATGTCCTTTAGGAAAGGAAGCGGACATCCTTACCTGGTCTGGCCGACACGTGACAACTATGTGGTTGACTGGACTGCCCTCTGGGCAATTCTAAATGCTCGCTCAGCTAATGTAACATCGTCATCCTGTGAACTAATTTTTTAAAAAATCCCTATGCCCACTTCAGCTCTTTGTATGTCAATATCTGGTTCCTTTATCACAAAGACAAACTTCACACACCCATGAAAATCCACCTCTATGATGGAGGATGCATTGTGCTGTACAGTTGCCGATTTCCAAAGGTCTTTTGGTCAAGAAACAAGCCTGAACTTAAGTAATTTCCTGTTACTCATCTACTAACTTGTGCCACCTCTATTCACTCATCACCCAATTCTTGCTGATGTACACTGGCTCCCAGTCCTGCAATGTCTCCATGTTAAATTTCTCACCCCTTTGTAAAAGTTCCTTCAGAGCCTCGCATTTTGCGATCTCTGCAACCTAAGAATCTCTAAACTTACGATGCCAGTGGCTTTTGTACATCACTTCTTCTTTGTCCCACCATACTCCATTAAGACTTTCATTAAACCCTAACTGGACGTATCAAAATATCCCTTTAACATAAGTTCAGTGTCGACTATTAACTGATAATACTTCTGTGGGATGTTCTGCGGCTTTGAAGGCGCTAAGTAATTGTAAGTTGTTGTAGGTTTAGAAAAAGAGGAGTGAGCGGTCTCTCAGAGACATATGTGAAACGTAGTTTCAATGACTGCCAACATCACATTCTGCAGTGACAGCATTAAATATGTAATATCAATAAGACAAGTCAATAACTTGCCTTATTAAGTCAATAGCCCATTAAGAACCGGTCCTTCCATCAACTCCCGCTTTACAGCAAATGCGACTAAACATAGTTTTGTTGCTGCATGGTTCTCTTCCGGATGGCTGAACTTTCGCTTGGCTTACTTTAAGTTACCTCGAGTGAATGACCCTGGGGAGGAGTTACTGGCACTCCGGGAATTGTCAGTTCAGTTCCGCGATCAGAAATCCACTGTGGATCAATATCTCGCCGTTCAACAAGCACAATCCTCTCTCCTAAACTGTCTGAATGCAAGCAACCTCACAGCTCACTTTAACCCTTGTCTCATTGCATGTCTCGATTGTACAACCAGGAAATTAGCAATAAGAACAATCAATCAAAGTCATTGAAAGGTATTCCATTTCAAAACAAAGTTCAAGCAGTGAATAAAATGTGACATTATTCTCAAACAACTTCACCAACTCAACAAGTTTACACTTCTCATTAGCCATTCTACTCACGAGGGCTGTACTGGAGGTTTCATTTATACAGTGAACCAGGAGGTACAATTGGGAGTCCAGCCACACTTAAATAAGCAAGGAGGAGATGTGGCTAACAACATTATCTCAAATAGTCATTGTTCCTTTTGATAAAGGCTGACCCAACATTACATAGCAGCTCTGTGTTCATTTTCCCCACAAAGGAAAGACCACATGAAAGAAAATTAACAATTTAACCTATTTATCTTCTATTGTTCAGAACACTGGAGACTTGCAGTTTTACTTTCGAGTTTACTTTTACACCCTTTATCGTATTATTATTCCACATACCTTTATGCTCAAATGGTGATCAGTTCTGCTCTTTGACGCTTGTGATCTGTGAGTCATGTTAAACTGGTTCAGCACCTACTACCACAAAACAGCATAAAATCCAATGCATTGTTCTCTTCCAGTATCCTTCCAGTGGTGTACATCCCCTGTCATTTTTCTAGTTGTTCCCTTTTCTGTAAAGCTTTCCATCTCTAAGAACATGAACACCCCCTCAGGAAAGAGAACAGCAAATAATTCTCATGGTCTGGAGTTGAACTGTTTTGGGAGGAAACTGCAAGGCAGGGAGTTGGATGAACCAGCCCCGGCACTCCTGACTTCTCTCATTATGTATACTGATGCAACTTCCTCTCCTTATTCTCCAACTTTTCAAACTTTCAATGCAACCTTGCACAGCAGGAAGCCAAAGCTCATCCCTGCCATACAAAAGGGAATGCAGCTTCTTTCATCCATGCTTGCAGAGTAATTTGGATTCTGTTACGTTTTAAAAAGATGACTAACAGCTATTTACATTTGTAATGCATCCTTCCTGCAATACATGACTGGAAGACAAGTTCTCTGCAGAGAAAGATTTGCATAAGGTGTTCTAAAGCAGTCCACAGGAGCATAATTTTACGAATGAAAGCTGATCTTATAAGACAGGTGGCCAAATCAAAACAGAACATGTGGGTTAAGAAACTATGTTAAAGTAGGGCAAGAGATAGAGATCATAGAATCCTTATAGTGTGGAAGTGGACTATTCAGCCCATTGAGTCCCCACTGCCCCTCCAAAGAGCATCCCACCCAGACACCATCCCTGTGATCCTGCATTGCCTATGACTAATCCACTATGGGATACTTAGGCGAGATGGGTCAGCCATGGGAAATGTAGAATAATAGGAATAGGGTTGTGGGGTGAGTCTGGGTGGGATGCTGTTCAGACAGTCAGTGTAAACTTGATGGGCCAAATGGCCTGATTCTATGATTCTAATGCCAAAGTGGTAGATTCTATTTCTTAATGTCTGTCGGTCAATAGTGTGAATAATGAGTTAAGAGGAAGAACCACGTATACGGTGAATACCAATTGATGCATTTGAAAGTTTAATTTTAATCAGTGCTTAAATTCTCAGTTAATGCAAATAGAAAAGGAATCAGAACTCAGAGAAAAAGTTTATTACAGAGGTATGATGATATGTTAATAGGATTTACTTGAACACATAATTGATCTTTATATAGCACCTTTGTCAAGCTAACTCAAAATGCTTGTAGAAAATGAATTATTGAAAAAGTGTAGTCACTTTCTTATTAGTTAAGTGTGTCAACTAATGTGTTACAGCTACTGGGTCCTGAAGTTCACTTCAGTCCCTCAGTTGATCCAGCAGCAAGGAGATAAATATTTTTACCTACTTAGGCCAATTGGAAAGTGACCTAAGTCCAGCTGGCAAGTTGTCCTGCTTTCACAGATGATAACACACCAACTTTCTCACCTGCAGGAGCTCAGGAAGGTAAAAAAATAGAAGCCCTTAAGCAATCATTAAGTGAACACTTAAGGGGCTTAAGTGGTAGTGGGTTGAGAACCCAATGGATTGCCTTGCTTAAACCTAATTAGTGAAATGGTTAATTTTTCCCCAGGGCTAACTCGTCTCATTACTTTTCTTCTTGTTATCTTCAAGGAGGGAAAAGTTGATCCCTTTGTTTTTCAGGTTGTTAAGTAAGACATAAATATTTGATTTGATTTATTATTGTCACACATACCTAGGTACAGTGGAAAGTTTTGTTTTGCATGCAATACGGACAGGTCATACCATACAAAATGCTTTAGGGTAATAGAACCGAGTGAAGAATACAATGTTACAGCTGTGGAGAGAAGGTGCACAGAGATTAAGATCAACATTAAATTTAAAATTTGAGAGGTCCAATCAGAAGTCTAACAACAGTAGGGAAGGAGCTGTACATAGAACATAAAACATAGAATATTACAGTGCAGTACAGGCCCTTCAGCCCTCGATGTTGCGCCACCCTGTCATACTAATCTGAAGCCCATCCCACCTACACTATTCCATATATGTCCATTTGCCTGTTGAATGACAACTTAAATGCACTTAAACTTGGCGAATCTACTACCGATGCAGACAAAGCATTCCGTACCCTCACTACTCTCTGAGCAAAGAAACTACCTCTGACATCTGTCTTATACCTATCTCCCCTCACTTTAAAGTTGTGTCCCCTCGTGTTTGCCGTCCCCATACTTAGAAAAAGGCTCTCCCTGTCCACCCTATCTGACCTTCTGATTATCTTGTATGTCTCTATAAGTCACCTCTCAACCTTCTTCTCTCTAATGGGAACAGCCTCAAGGCCCTCAACCTTTCCTCGTAGATCTTCCTTCTATACCAGGCAACATTCTAGTAAATCTCCTCTGCATCCTTTCCAAAGCTTCCACATCCTTCTTACAATGCGGTGACCAGAACTGTACGCAATACTCCAAGTGTGGCCATACCAGAGATTTGTACAGCTGCAGCATAACTCCTGGTTCCAGAACTCAATCCCTCTATTAATAAAGGCCAAAACACTGTATGCCTTCTGAACAACCTTGTCAATCTGGGTGGCAACTTTCAGGGACCTGTGTACATGGACACCAAGATCTCTCTGCTCATCTGCACTCCCAAGAATCCTACCATTAGCTCAGCACTTTGCATTCCGATTACTCCAGCCAAAGTGTATCACCTCACACTTGTCCACATTAAACTCCATTTGCCACCTCTCAGCCCAGCTCTGCATCCTATCTATGTCGCCCTGCAACCTACTACATCCTTCGCCACTATCCACAACTCCACCGACCTTAGTGCCATCCGCAAATTTACTAACCCACCCTTCTAAGCCCTCATCCAGGTCTTTTATAAAAATGACAAACAGCAGTGGACCCAACAGCAACACTTGCGGTACGCCGCTAGTAACTGGACACCAAGATGAACATGTTCCATCAACCACAACCCTCTGTTTTCTTTCAGCAAACCAATTACTGATCCAAACTGCTATGTCTCCCACAATTCCATTCCTCTGCAATTTGTATAATAGCCTACTGTGGGAAACCTTATTGAACGCCTTGCTGAAATCCATATTCACCACATCAACCTGTTTAAGTAAAAAGTGAGGACTGCAGATGCTGGAGATCAGAGCTGAAAATGTGTTGCTGGTTAAAGCGCAGCAGGTCAGGCAGCATCCAAGGAACAGGAAATTCAACGTTTCGGGCACAAGCTCCTGATGAAGGGCTTGTGCTCGAAACGTCGAATTTCCTGTTCCTTGGATGCTGCCTGACCTGCTGCGCTTTAACCAGCAACTCATATCAACCTGTTTGGTCACTTTGTCAAAAAATTCAATAAGATTCGTTAGGCACGACCTACCCTTCACAAAACCGTGCTGACTGTCCCTGATCAGATTATTCTTTTCTAGATGGTTATAAATCCTATTTCTTATAACCTTTTCCAACACTTTACCAACAACTGAAGTGAGACTCGCTGGTCTGTAATTACCAGAGTTGTCTCTACTACCCTTTTTGAACAAGGGAACCACATTTGCTATCCTCCAGTCCTCAGGCACTATTCCTGTAGACAATGATGATTTGAAGATCAATGACAAAGGCTCGGCAATGTCTTCCCTTGCTTCCCAGAGGATCCTCGGATAGATCCCATCTGGCCCAAGGTATTTGTCTATTTTCACACTCAGCAGTATTTCTAATACCTCTTCCGTGTGAACCTCAATCTCTTCTAGTCTAGATGCAAGTATCCCTGTATCTTCCTCGCCAACATTTTCATTTTAGATAGTGAACACTGTACTTGAATATATTTGTACATATATACAAACTTTTATATCTATTAGCCAATGTAAATGTTAGTCAGGAAAGTGAGGGAACCTCTCGTTTTAGATTTTTTCAGGATATCTTATGGGCATCTTGGAGGATGGCAGCTTCTCGGTTTAATCATTTATCTGAAAGGTGCAAATTCTGACAGCACAGTGTTCCCACAGTCATGTATTGAGTTGTCAGGTGCTTAGGCCTCTGGAGTAAGCTTTGGGTGTATTGCCTTTCCAAACTAAACCAAGTCTGCTAAACATCTAATCTTGGTTGACACCCATCTTGGTGCTGGCATCATTTGTTTAGAGCAACCCTAATTTGATCATAAAAGTGCTTGTCAGTTTAGAACAACCCTACACTATTTCATGTCATTTATAATTGTTGATAGAAGATGAGCTCATTTCTGCTTTGAAACAAAAAGGCAAAAAAAGTCTCTTAAAATAAATTAAATTATTATAATACAATAGCATATGCACTGGCCTTGAACACATAACGTAAACCTATTGCCTCAGCTGATGATGTTGATACACAGAAGCCATTTGTGTGGTAAAGAAATGTGGCCTTCAGGTTTCATTCCCACTAACACATTAACACAGCTTATCATAGTTTGGTCTTCCAATGAAGCCAACAACAATCAGAATCAGCACTGAAGAGGCAGAGAAGTTTAGAAAGTGAGATAAAAATAGAACAGCCCAATCAGGCACATTCTCCAAAACTTTCTGCTGTGCTTTGGTTGGAGTCTGTAAACTGATCCCAGCCTGTGTGGCCTTGAAGGATTATGAGAATTAGTCTCAAGGGCATGGGGCTAAGTAGGGACCATAAATCAACAGGTACCAGTATGAGTCGTTGTCCAGTACTCTTATACATGTTCAAGTGCAACACATCAGCAGCATGACAGTTCTGCCATTCACAGTGGAATAGCCACTGTGATATTATGCTTACTTCCAAACTCTGATTCCTAATTCACATGATCAAATCTGCTTGTTTCTCTTTCCATAGCATTGCCATGCCCATCACCTCTCTCTCAGAGCTACTAAAATCCTTTTATCACCTACAAACTCCATGATCCAATGCTCTTGCATTGTCCATCCTCCAAAAACTCCATTTTGTCCAGATTTCAGTTGTCTACATTTTCTCACAGATTCCCTGCTCAAATATTACGCAAACTTTGTCCATCTGTACTGACTGGCCTTCCCCAAAAAATATCCAAGTTAAATCTTTGACATCAAATCCCACTTTTTTTTTGCACGTCTAATGATGATGGTGAACAGCTCCGGTAGCAAAACTTTCAAAACCTTTACAGCCACTAACTTTGCGCATTCCATATTTCAATAGCAGAAACATTTTGGCTTTCCTGGGACACCTTCTCTTGTGCTTCAGAAATCTTTCCTTTCGAAATCTTTCCAAAGCCTATCTTTCCAAGCTGCCCTCAAAGTCACTTCCTACAACTTCTGAATCCATCTTCCTTTATTTTTCCTCATGAAGGCCCTTGGTGCTAGACAACTCCAAACTGTTATCTCTTCAGAACCTTCAGGTATGAACTGAACAGGAAACACTAGGAGCAGAATGGAGGAAGCAAAGCCCATTTTTTAAAAATAGCAATACTGTAATTGAATGAAAAGTGATTACCTTTCATTTGGAGAGGAACAAGTGTGAAGCATTTAATTCGAACATTATTGATCATGAGCTCATCAAGAAAGAAACAGGATCCTTCAAAAACACTTTCATGAAGACAATATTCCTTTAACGAAAAGTACAATGCTCTTACTGTGTCTCTGTCAGATCACAGCACACTGTTTACTTGTTGCAATTTATTCTAAATGTTCAATATTCATTTATAATCAAAACAAAACAGAACAGAGTCTGTCATGAAGCAGTGTGAACTCCTCCACTCTGATCCAATCGTCACACACTAAACCTGCATCTTTTATCAGACTGTTTGTGAACAGTTTCTACCCTACTCAGATCAAGCTGCACGTATTAATCTTGTTTCCCACACACTGCGCAAAGAAAAGCACCATTCCATTCACAGTGAAAACAGTGTCAAGGTTAAATCATATAGCCAAGTGGCCATTGATTCAGACTGTGCACCATCTGACTGGAGCGAAGGAATAAGTTGCCAGTGTTAGAATGGACCTTAATAGTGCAGATTAGATATCAATTAATATTTCCAGCACTTCCATTTATCTCTCCAAATCGACATACCAGGCATACCAACCCCATCCTGTTAAACTCTGCAGACCCAGCCCCTGTATAACACACCTGTCAACCTTTCCCAAACAATCCCTCCCCTAACATGCACCTTAACTTTTATCTCTCCACCCTGCAGGCACTCTGCCTCTATTCCTGATGAAAGGCTTTTGCCCAAAACAACGATTTTCCTGCTCTTCGGATGCTGCCTGAATTGCTGTGCTTTTCCATGCACCACTCTAACCTAAATATATGGTAGGGGAACAGGGCTTTGTGGGTTATTCTTCAGAGGGTCAGTATGGACTTGTTGGGCCGACGGGCCTGTTTCCATACTATAGGGAATCTAATCACAAAAAAAATCTCAGCACATAGTTCTGACTGGGCAGCCTCAATATTTTGCTACACGTCACTGTAGTGCTGTGCCACATCATTGTTGATGTGCTGCATTCTGTATGCTCTACAATGAAGTGCGGGTCATTCTGATGGAATCAATAGTGATAGCAAGTGTCACTTCCTCAGCAATAATCTGATCACTGGTGCTCAATTCAATTTCTGCCATCTCCTGACTTCATTATGGCCTCAGTCCAAATACAGACAAAAGAGCTAAATCCAACAATGAGGTGAACATGATTGCCCTTGATATTGAGACTGTGTGACTTCAAGAAGCCCTTGTCAAATTGAAGTTAATCAGAATAAAGGGAAATTTCTCCACTGGTTGCAGTCATACCTAGCAACGAGGAAGGATGGCTGGTTTTATTGGAGATCGGTCATTTCAGTCCCAGTATACCAATGCTGCAGTTCCTCAAGGTAGTGTCCTATGCCCCACCAACAATGGTCTTCCCTTCATCATAAGGTCAAAAGTGGGGATGTTGGCTAATGATTGCACAATGTTTAGCACCACTCACCACTCCTCAGACACCGAAAGTATGTCTCCAGACGCAATGAAATCTGGATGACCTTCAGGCTTGGGATGATAACTGACAAGTATCAGTCACACCACACGTGCCAGGCATTGTGCATCTCCAGCAAAAGAGAACCTACCTTAGCTTGACATTCAATAGAACTACCATCACTGAATTCCACACTATCAGCATCCAGGAGCTTACCATTGACCAGAATGTTAAATGGACCAGCCAAATTAACAATGTGGTGACAAGAGCAGATCAGACACCAGAAGTTCTAAAGGTGAGACCTCACCTCCTGTCAATCCCAATGCCTGTCCACAATCTACAGGGTAAAAGTCCAGTCTGTGATGGAATATACTCCACTTCGCTGGATAAGCACAATATAGAAACATAGAACATCGAAAATAGGAACAGTTGTCAGCCATTCAACCCTTCAAGCCTGGCTCCACCATTCAATATGATCATGGCTCATCATCCATTCTCCCTGTTCGCGCTTTTGTCCCATTCTCTTTGAACAACACTTAAGAAGCTCAATACGATCCAGGAAAAAGCAGCCTACTTAATTGAAACTTCATTCTCCAGCTTCACCAGTCATACCTTCCACTACTGGTGTATAGTGGCAGCAGCGTACACTATATACAAGATGCACTGTAACAACTCATCAAGGCTCCTTCATTAGAACCTTCTGAAGGTATGGCCTCTTCCACCTGCGGGTACAAGGTAAAGGATGCATGGAACATCACCACCTTTAAGTTCCCCCTCAAGCCTCACAGCATCCTGATTTAAACTATAATGCCATTCCTTTTTGTCACTGGGTCAAACTCCTGGAACTCAGTTAGTCAGTGCACTATGGGTGTTCCTGCACAACATGACACAATGTTTCAAGAACATATCCCCCACTGTTATGATAAGGAGGGGGTGGACTAGTTTCCTCTTTTTGACCCCCTCAATTGGCCACAGCTAAGATTCCTGATGAAGGGCTTATGCTCGAAACGTCGAATTCCCTATTCCTGAGATGCTGCCTAACCTGCTGTGCTTTAACCAGCAACACATTTTCAGCTCACAGCTAAGATTTCAAATTCTGACTCCAATAAAAATGCATTTTCTTAGTTTACCAGAAATGAAAAAAAAGACAAATACAGTGTTTTCTTGCATGAAAGAAATTGAAATTTAGTTATTTGCTAACCCTGAAAAAAAAAGTAGTAAAGACAGAACATCAAATACATGTCTACAAACACAGGTATAACGTTTTAAAAAAAGAAGAGTGCCTACTATAAAATGTAAATTTTCTAAAATTGCAATTTAAAGATCCCTAGGGTGTCCTTGAAGTACTAGATTGTAACCTGGAACCACAGTTTTTTAATTGATGTCTTGCATCCTCCAGCAGCAGCAAATATTGTAGATATCTTTGAATTCTAGGTGGAAGAATGTTTCTCTGATTTGCTTTATCATTGAGTTGTGCCCTTTGAGAGAGACTAAGAGAAAACAATTAGATAGAGACCAAGCTCTCTCTTGTTCAATTACAATCTCTCTGCTGCTCTGCCAAAGCAACAGCTGGTAAATAAAACAGCTCATTCGTGTATTCCCATGTCTGGGCTTATTGTTTTGTGAGCTAGAAAATGTGCAAGTTACAGTATCTCCTCCAAAATGTGAAACCTATCCATAATGGTGTAAATCAGATGGAAGATAGAAATCTGACTTGAAATAATTTGTGTAAAAGCAAAATTTGGAAAAAATTGCCTTTGTTATCTCACATTAATTTCACAAAGATGGGTTAATCTGTGCTCAGCTGATTGCTGTGGCCATTTTAAGTCACTATTTTTCTGACTTAAAACTATTTTAATGCACAAGGGACTCATATATTAAAATCAGACGACTGATGTTGAAAATCAACATTTATGGCGTGGCCTCATTAAAGGCAATTAGGAATAAACATTAAATGCTGGCCTAGCAAGTGATGTCCACATGCTGTGGTAACTCTTTTTAAATTCCAATATGTGAATGAAAGCCTATCAGAGGCCAACACCAAGATGAATTGTATGTGCACTTTTATTACTTTCCTAGTCATGACCATAAAATCCCTGCACTGCGGAAGCAGATCATTCAGCCCAAGTTGGCAATGACCCTCTGAAGAGCAAACCACCCAGACCCACCTGCTAATCTATAATCCTGTAGGTCCCATGGCTAATCCAGCGAGCCTGCACATGCCTGCACACTATCGGCAAATTAGTATGGACAATCCACTGAACTGTGCATCTTTGGACTGTGGGAGGAAACCAAAGTACCCAGAGGAGCCCATGCAGACACAGGGAGAACATAGTTTGGGAGAAGATTTGTAGCTCGGGTGCTCTTTGTTGTGGTTCTGTTCGCCGAGCTGGGAGTTTTTGTTGCAAGCATTTCGTCCCTTTTCTAGGTGACATCCTCAGTGCTTGGGAGCCTCCTGAGAAGCGCTTCTATGATGTTTCCTCCAGCATTTATAGTGGCTTGTCTCTGCTGCTTCTGGTTGTCAGTTGCTGTCTGCTGCAGGCATGGCACTCATCCACAGATACTATCAACAAACATTGACCTGGACCCAATATACCGGCCACTGCAGCGGACAGCAACTGACAACCGGAAGCGGCAGAGACAAGCCACTATAAATGCCGGAGGAAACATCACAGAAGCGCTTCACAGGTGGCTCCCAAGCACTGAGGATCTCAACTAGAAACGGGACGAAACGTTTGCAACAAAAACTCCCAGCTCGGCGAACAGAACCACAACACAGGGAGAACATGCACACTCTACACAGACAGTCACCCAAAGCTGGAATCAAACCCAGGTCCTTGGCACCGTGAGGAAGCAGTGCTAACCACTGAGCCACCGTGCTACCCCTCTGAGAAGACAGAGTTGCTAGCTTTCCTCAATAAGACTCCTTGCCCCAAGAGATGTCTGATGTTGATTTTCCTCTTATGTCTTTCACTTAATAGACACGTTCCTGTTCACCAAAGAGTAACCCACCCAGCCCCATTCCCCTAGCATTCTATATTTATCCCTGACTAATGCACCTAACCTACACATCCCTGAACACCATGGGGAATTTAGCATGGCCAATTCTCATAACCTGCACATCTTTTGTGGGATGAAACCGGAGCACCCAGAGGAAACCCATGCAGACACAGGGAGATTGTGCAAACTCCACACAGACAGTTGCCCGAGGCTGGAATTGAACCCAGATCCCTGGTGCTGTGAGACTGCAGTGCTAACCACTGTGCCGCCCTAGCTAAAACTTTTTATCTTGCATACAGAAAGACAAACACAGGTACACTAAATTTCAAACAATCACAACAATTTATACTACAGGAGAAAAAAAAGGTCTTGAATGGTTGGCCAGTAGACTCTGATTGGCTATGATGTTGCTATGACGAAAGCAATGGGGAACTGTAAACTCACTGAAAGAATCGCCCAGAACACTGGGAAGCAGAGGGACAAGCTCAAGGAAGCTTCCCAGTTTCTTTCCTTCTGATCCATGCCAGGATGTGCCTCTGAGATTTCCAGTGTAGGATTTGGGGAATAGACAGGGTAGCCACAGATCTAAGGCTAGGAGCTGCCAATCAGTGCTTTATTCTGAGAACATTTCTTATCTCTCTTCTGAGAAGTTATTTTTGGGGACAGAGTCAGGAGTCAACTGAAACTGGTTTTGTAAGCTAATCATTTGGGACCTACAAAACTGGGTGGGGAGGGTCTCCTTGCCTCGTGACTCTTGTCCACATTGGTCACATCTGGAGTTCCACAAGCTCTAGAATGTAATGTGTACGCGGGCACATTTACAGTGTTGAAAAGATACTTGGACAAGTACATGAATAGGAAAAGTTTAGAGGGACACGGGCCAGGAACAGGCAGGTAGAACTAACTCCTCTCTGAAAGACACCTTCAGCATGTGCAGCATTCCTTCTGCATTGTACTGTTGGAAGTGAAAAAAGTCTATGAGCATGCTACCATTGAGCCAAATTTGACATCACCTTTACAATTTGAATCTTTGGGAAAGGGGCAGAAGAGATCTGTTCAAAAGAGATGGGTTTCTCCTGAACTGGCGGGAGACCAATATCCTGCCAGGGCGATTACTAGTGCTACTCAGGAGCCTATAAACTTGTATGGGGAGTGAGTGGGGGAATCCTAAGCTGTACTGAGAACAGAGAGACAGATGGGATGATTTGGAAGTTAAAGATAGCAAGTTAATTAGAAAAAAGCAAGTCAGAGAACAAGGTAACTCTGAAGAATTAAATTGCATTTATTTCAATGTATGGGTCTTACAGATAAGGCAGGTGAACTCAGGGCATGGTTGGTAACACGAGACTTGGATATCAAAGCTATTATGGAAAAGTGGCTAAGGGAGGGTTAAGACTGTCAGCTCAATGCTGAGGATTTAGATGCTATCGGAAGGATAGAAAGGGAGGCAAGAGAGGATCAGGAGTGGTGTTTGTGGTTCGGGAAAACATTACTGCTGTACTTAGAGAGGATATTCTTGGGTGATCATCCAATGAAGCTATATGGTTAGAACTCAGAAATAAGAAGGGGAAGATCAATGGGATTATTAATGGGATTTTACTATGGGCCCCTAATGGTCAGTGGGAAACAGGAGCACATATGTAGAGACATCTATAAGAATAGAAGGGTTGTAAAGTAGGGAATTTTAACTTTCTGAACATAGATTGGGAACGCCATAGTATTACAGGATTGGATGGGGAGGAATTTGTTAAATGTGTTCAAGAAAATTTTCTTTATCGATAGTTAGATGTATCGACCAAATAAGAAGGAAAACTTTGATAAGGTAGGGCTTATATAAAAGTTAAAGTTCTAAACTGAAGTAAGACCAATTTCGATAAGAGACAGGAACTTTCAGAAGCTGATTAGTATAGACTGATTGCAGGTAAAGGGACAAATGACAAGTGGGACACTTTCTAAAGTGAGACAATGAGAATTCAGAAGTATCCCACTCCTGTTAGAGTGAAGGGTAAGGCTGATAGGAATAGGGAGCAATGGATGAATAAAGATACTGAAGCTCTAGTCAAGAATGAGGAGGAGGCATCCCATGGACAACTGGGATCAATTGAATCTCTTTAAGAGTATAAGGGAAATAGAGGCATTCTTAAGAGAGAAATCAGGAAGGAAAACTGGGGATATGAGATAGTCTTGGCAGATGAGGTTAAGGATAATCCAAAGAGATTAAGTACATTAAGAGGAAAAGAGTAACTTGGGAGAAAGAAGGGTCCATTAAAGATCTATAAGGTCATCTATGCGTGGAACCATAGGAGATGGGAGAGATACTAAACAAATATTTTGCATTAGTGTTTACTATGGAGAAAGACATGGAGGCTAAGCAACTCAGGGAAATAAATATTAATGTCTTGAAAACAGTCCACATTACAGAGGAGGAAGTGCTGAAGGTCTTAAAAAATATAAAAGTGGATAAATCTCTGATACCTGATCAGGTATAAAACAGGATGCTGTGGGAAGCTAGGTAAGAAATTGCAGGCGCCCTAGTAGAGATATTTGTATCATCCCCAGTCATGGGTGAGGTGTCAGAGGACTGTAGGGTGGCTAATGTTATTTAAGAAAGGCTGCAAGCAGAAACCTTGGAACTATAGACTGGTGTGTCTGACATCAGTGGTGGGTAACTTGTTGGAGGGGATGCTGAGAGATAGGATTTACATTTGAAGAGGTGAGTACTGATTAGGGATAGTCAACATGGTTTAATGCGTGGAAAATTGTGTTTCACAAACTTGGTTTGAGTTTTTTGAGGACATGACCAAGAAGGTAGATGAGGGCAGAGCGGTAGGCGTTGGACTTTTGTAAGCCTTTCATAAGGTTCTGTATGGTAGACTCTTTAGTAAAGTTAGATCACTTGGGATTCAGGGAGAGCTTGCCAATTGTTTACAAAATTGGCTTGACAGTAGGAGACAGACGGTGGTCTTGGAGGATTGCTTTTCAGGCAGGAGACCTGTGACCAGCGGTGTTCACGGGGATCATTGCTGGGTCTATTGTTATTTGTCATTTATATAAATAATTTGGATGACAATTTAGGAGGCATGGTTAGTAAGTTTGTGGATGATACCAAAGTTGGTGATATAGTGGACAGTAAAGATGGTTATCTAAGATTACAGTTGAGATATTGGTCCAATGTAGCAAGGAGTCGCAGATGGAGGAGGAGTCGCAGATGGAGGAGGAGTCGCAGATGGAGTTTAATTTGGATAAATGCAAGGTACTACATTTTGGTAAAGCAAAGCAGGGCAGAACTTATATAGCTAATGGTAGGGCCTCATGGGGAGTGTTGCCAAACAGAGAGACCAAGAGGTTCAGGTACATATTTCTTTGTAGGTTGCATCATAGGCAGAGTGGTTAAAAAGGCATTTGGCATGTTTATCTTCACTCAGACCATTTCATTTAGGAGTTGGGACATCATGCTGCAGTTGTAAAGGACACTGGTGAGGACAATTTTGGAGTACTGTGTCTGGTCATCCTATTATAGGAAAGATATTATTAAATTGGCGAGGGTTAAAAAAGATTCACTGGGATGTTACCTGGACTGGAGGGTTTGAATTGTAAGTGGAGGCTTGATAGGCAGTGACTTCTTTCACTAGAGCGTAGGAGATTGAGGGGTGACCTTATAGAGATTTGTAAAGTCACGAGGGGTAGAGCTAAGTTGAATAGAAAAGGTATTTTCCTTAGGGTTGGAGAGTTCAAAACTAGAAGGCATATTTTTACGGTGAGAGGAGAAAGATTTAAAAGGGACTTGCGGGGCAACTTGAATAGGAAAGGTTCAGAAGGATTTGGGCCAAACGCAGGCAAACGGGACTAGTTTTGGTTTGGGAAACTTAGTTGGCATGGACGAGTTGGATTGAAGGGTCTGTTTCTGTGCTGGATGACTCTATGTGTTGGAGCATATCCCCAGGATTTCCTCAGCAGCATTTTCCAAATAAGTGATCTCCACCAACTTGAAATAGAAAAGCAGTAGGATATATTGGAAAACCATCATTCCAGGCTGTCCTCCAGTCACACACTATCCTGGTTTGGGCATATACAGTTGGGCATATACTGTTTTCATCAGTAGATCAAAAGCCTGGAACTTCCTACCTAAAAATATTGAAGGGACAATTGAAGAAGGCAATACGTAACTAATTTGAGTTACTGCCAGTCTTGGCAACACTATCCATATCTCATGTATGAAGGAAAAAGCGCGAGCCCTGTTTATGTTTATCATGCACTTTGAAAGAAATTATAATGATAGAAATTCACACACTCTTAACTGGAGCAAACTGTCCATGTTTTCACGGACTGCCGTACAATGGTTAGCAAGCCATTTAAGGGACGGGGTGAAAATTCTCCTTTGCCATACTCCGAGGAATCAACTACTTACTTCAGGTCCCATTTTACATCCCTCCATCAAATATTAATGGACAAATGTGTAAACCAACAACAGCTCTGAACCACTTATCATTTTGAATAATCTGAGTTAAACTGGTGTACGGTCAGGACTTATACTGTATACAGCATTTAGATCTTTATAACTAACCTGTTCAGACATACCTCTGGAGCAGGTGGAACCTGAAGCTTTTTTGGCCTTCTGACTCAGAAGGGCCATAGGACCATTTATTGCTATCTGGTTTAGCTCAGGTTTCACAGCAAGTTGTATCTGTCTGATCAACCCACTTGGGTATTTAACAAGTTAAAGGAATGTTACGTTTAAATTTGTGTCCGTGCAAAATAAAACATTATGGAAAAAAAACAAGCAAGGGAAATATTCCTCTGGGATCATTGAAGCAATTTTGTTAAGTTTCTATTTTGGAGGAGGAAAGGACAAGTAGAGTGAATTAGTGTGTAAATAATGTACAGATCTATTCGATATGTCAGCTGACTGCTCTGTACAGAATCTTGGCGCAGGCCCAAAGCTGGGAGACATAAAAGTCCTTTTGGTTCTGAGATAAAGGCTTCGATTGTACTCTTTGATCTGCCGTTTTGTTCACTTAGTCTTTTGGGAAAGACATTCAGACAAGCTGCACAGATTCAGAAATTCCTCCCCTTAGTTCCACATAGTTTACTCTATTACTTCTGCTTTTTGATTAGCATTGTCATTCTGACAAGAATCTGAAGGCATCAAACATCAAGTTAGGCTCAGAAACCTGATAAAAATATGTTTTGAAATCATGCTGAACGATTGTAATCTTGCACTGATTAGTTTATGGGATTTGGGAATTTTCCTAATTGGTGGTTAATTTAGAACCAACGTCTTAATTTATTTTTGGAACTTTAACGCTCATTAGATACAATTTTATGCTTCAAAAGAACAAAGATGCATTACGCATTTTTAGTCTCATTTTATTTACCCAAGTCCCTCTAGAAAGTTACTATTGAATCTGCTGCAATCACCTTTCGGGCAGTACATTCCAGATCATAATTCCCAAAAACGTACAATATTCAAAATTAATCTAACACAATAGTTAAAATTAAACATACTGATTTACTGATAAATATCAGGGGCCTCAGGCTACTCCACTTTTTTTTTAACAGGAGCGAGGTCAAGAACACAAATCTGAAGGGCATTTGTATTTTAAACACTTTAAACATATTCCAACATATTACAAAACCAATTCTCAGCCATATATGGCAGCTAAAAACTGACCAACTTTGGCAAATAAATTTGTACCGATTTTGGGCAACTGTGTAATTGTTTTCATCTGTTCTTGTGCTTGTCCATTTCACCTTTAAATATAAAACCAAAAGTTTGTATCAACTTAATTATCTGTCATCATTAAAAAGTGTCCAGCTTCCAAAGACCTGGTATGCTATATAATTTACATTGCTCAAGAAACAGTTGCAGCCAATTCCTGTAAAACTACATATGTGCCGCATTCCTCAGTTGGGGAAGGATTCACTATTTTGCAGAAATTAATCATTTTGTTCATATTTCAGGATCAGCATTCTTTATCAAGATATGAATCTTGCTCCCCTTTTCAGAGCTGTCTCATAATGTGATGAATACCTTTGAGAAGGACAGTAGTGAGCTGAACTGCATATTTTCATATAAAGACTCCTGCAACAAGAATAAAACCTTTTGATTGCTTTTGAATACAGGTTTAACCTCAACAGACCCTCTGTGAATGAAGAGTCAACCTCCATTAAATGCATTCACTTCCAGGAGCAAGCTGGGTATTATGGTTGAAACATGGTCCCATCTCTGTAAATGGGAACACACAAAAACCTTCACCTTAGCTCACAAGAGGTGGGGGTACAGCTTTATTGCTCAGGACAAAATCAGATCCCTTGTCTTTTTAAATGATGATTTGAACAATGGTAGCGCTTTGTGGATGAGAAGATTATTCCCTTTTTATATGTCTGGCAGATTCAGAGATCATTTTGGGGTTAGGTCGAAATGTATCAATTGACCTGAAGTACGTCACACATGGCTTATCATCTGTTTGAGTGTTGGTATGTATGGTATTCTAGTATAGGCAAGCGGGGGAAGGTCTGTAGAGGATTGGCTGTCTGACAGAAGGCAGAGAGTTGGGATAAAAGGTTCTTTTTCGGAATGGCAGCCGGTGACAAGCGGTGTCCCGCAGGGTTCAGTGTTGGGGCCGCAGCTGTTCACATTATATATTAATGATCTGGATGAAGGGACTGGGGGCATTCTAGCGAAGTTTGCCGATGATACGAAGTTAGGTGGACAGGCAGGTAGTACTGAGGAAGTGGGGAGGCTGCAGAAGGCTCGAGACAGTTTGGGAGAGTGGTCCAGGAAATGGCTGATGGAATTCAATGTGAGCAAATGCGAGGTCTTACACTTTGGAAAAAAGAATAAAAGCATATACTACTTTCTAAACGGTGAGAAAATTCGTAAAGCCAAAGTACAAAGGGATCTGGGAGTGCTAGTCGAGGATTCCCTAAAGGTAAACATGCAGGTTGAGTCCATGATTAAGAAAGCGAATGCAATGTTGTCATTTACCTCAAGAGGGTTGGAATATAAAAGCACCGTTGTGCTACTGAGACTTTATAAAGCTCTGGCTAGGCCCCATTTGGAGTACTGTGTTCAGTTTTGGTCCCCACACCTCAGGAAGGACATACTGGCACTGGAGCGCGTCCAGCGGAGATTCACACGGATGATCCCTGGAATGGTAGGTCTAACATATGAGGAACGACTGAGGATCCTGGGATTGTATTATTGGAGTTTAGAAGATTAAGGGGAGATTTAATAGAAACGTACAGGATAATACATGGCTTGGAAAGGGTGAATGCTAGGAAATTGTTTCCGTTAGGTGAGGAGACTTGGACCCGTCGACACGGCCTTATAATTACAGGGGGTCAATTCAGAACAGAATGCGGAGACATTTCTTCAGCCAGAGAGTGGTGGGCCTGTGGAATTCATTGCCGCAGAGTGCAGTGGAGGCCGGGACACTAAATGTCTTCAAGGCAGAGATTGATAAATTCTTGATGTCACAAGGAATTAAGGGCTACAGGGAGAATGCTGGTAAGTGGAGTTGAAATGCCCATCAGCCATGATTGAATGGCGGAGTGGACTCAATGGGCCGAATGGCCTTACTTCCACTCCTATGTCTTATGGTCTTATGTGCAGTGATAGTGGCCCTGCTGCTGGGCTAATAATTCTCTAGTTCAAGTCCCATTCACTCCAGAGATGCGTAACAATGTTTCTGAAGGGATTGATTAGAAAATGCCTACTTTCGTGTTGGAAGACTGTTGTGGTACAGTGGCAGTGTCCCTACCTATGGGCCAGAAGACTTGGCTTCAAGTCCTACCTATTCCTTAAGTGTGTAATAACATCTCTGAACAAGTCGATTAGAAAATATTATCAACTGACCACTAGATGGCCCCTGATAGAAGTAAGCAGTTTGCAGCAATTACATTTCATTACATCCTCTTGCGTTAAAAGTATTTCCTTCCATTGCAATTCATCAAAACGCCTGAAAGTGAATTCAGTTGCTTATTAACAAACCAGTACATGTGTTTACCCAGGAGCACAAATCTAATTTTGATATCAGCTCACTAGCAGATTCACATTTTCCCATTTTCACAAAATAACATCAAGAAGAAATCCTGATTGATTTTTCTTCTCTCTAACCCAAGGATGTGAACGAGTCCAATTTCAGCCATTGAATGCAGTGCAACTAAACATTTATAAAATACTGGTGCGATTTCAGCTGGAGGACTGTGGGCCTTCTCAGCACCACATTTAGGAATGATATCAAGACCTTTGAAAGGTTTCAGAAGAGGTTGACCCAGATGGTACTGGCAATGTGGGATAGCAGAGATGTGAAAAGACTGAAGAAATTGGGATTATCCTCCTTAGAATATCAGAGGGGGTTTAATGGGTATTCAAAATAATGTAGAATTTTACTGGAATAAATAGCTTGGATTACAGTATGGATCAAACCCAGGGAACATTAGCAAAAAGGCAAGGGGGAAGGCAATGACAATTTTTTCCTGTACTGTGTTATTGAGGTGCAGAATTCGCTGCTTGCAAGGGTAATATTAGCAGATTCAAAAGTAATTTTCAAATGAAGGATAGAAAATTACAGGGCTAATGGCAAACAAGTAGATAGCTGTTTCAAAACTGATAGTATAGGAGCTTTGGGCCAAACTGTCTCCTTCAGTACTTTATGATTCTACAATCTAAATAAAGGAACTTGACACTTAATGCCTCCAATAATAAGACAGCCTGTATCAATGACAACAGCAATGTTTTGTGAAGTAACTAAACAGCTGGAATCTACATAGTCATTCAGGACACAGGTAATAAATCTCCATGCATCAAACAGCCCTTGAACCCTGCACAGGTTTACAGCTCTATTATCATATGCTACCACACTCGTTTGAAACTGATAGCACACAACAGATGGCAATGCACTTGGAGCTCACAGAGTTACAAGCATTGACCCTACTCTCACTGTACACAAATTTGAGCAGCTGATTATCACATTAATGTTTCTCAACTTCGAAGAAAGATGGATGTATTTAAATGTTCACAGAATATTGCATTTCTCTCCAAGAATATACAGAGAACTCAGTTGAAAATTAGTCGAACCCATGTGGTGAAGAAAGAGCCTGAGAGACTTGACATTTGCTGCCTGTATCAGAACTTGGATCAAGTCTCCTTGAATGAATTATGGAATAATGGCTACAGCACAGAAGGAGGCCACTTACTTCACGATGTCATTACTGTGTCTTTGATGGAGAAATTTGCCTTTGTGCCACTTCCCTGTTTTCTCCTCGTAGCCCTGCACATTCTTCCCTTTCAGGTAATAATCTAATTCAGTCTTGATTGAATTTGCCTCCAAAACACTCTCAGGCACTGCATTCCAGATCCTAGTGACTTGTCATGTGGTTTCATGTCCAGATATAAGAGTTTGGGTTGGAGACTGAATGCTCAAGGAGAAGGCAAGACCAAGAATTCTGTTCAGGATTCAGTTTCATTAGAACTCTGTTTATTATAGAGCAATATAAAATACAACTACGTATATACAATAAACTGTGCCACACCGGGTTCTAATCTTGCTGTTGAAATAGGAAGAAAAATAATTCTTTTCAGGCCTAGGCTTCTTCAGAACTCTGTTTACTGCATATTAACATAAATACAACTATATACATTAAGATGAGTTATACCATGATCTAACCTTACTGTTAGACTATCCTTTCCATGTGTTTCTGAAAAACAAAGAGGCCAGGCAGCATCCCCACCCCTATCAGTGTTCCGGAGAGACCACTCCCTCCGCGACTCCCTCATCAGGTCCACACCCCCAACCAACCCAACCTCCACTCCCGGCACCTTCCCCTGCAACCGCAAGAAGTGCAAAACTTGCGCCCACACCTCCCCCCAACACCTCCCTCCAAGACCCCAGTGGATCCTTCCATATCCATCGCAAATTCACCTGCACCTCCACACACATCATTTACTGCATCCGCTGCACCTGATGTGGTCTCCTCTACATTGGGAAGACAGGCCGTCTACTTGCGGAACATTTCAGAGAACACCTCTGAGACGCCCGCACCAACCAACTAAACTGCCCCATGGCTGAACACTTTAACTCCCCCTCCCACTCTGCCAAGGACATGCAGGTCGTTGGCCTCCTCCATCACCAGAACCTGACCACACGACACCTGGAGAAAGAGCGCCTCATCTTCCACCTAGGAACCCTCCAACCACACAGGATGAATGTAGATTTCTCCAGATTCCTCATTTCCCCTTCCCCCACCTTATCTCAGTCCCAACCCTCAGATTCAGCACCACCCTCTTGACCTGCAATCTTCTTCCCAGCCTCTCCGCCCCCACCCCCTCTCCAGCCTATCACCCTCACCTTCACCCTCACTTCCTTCCACTTATCATATTCCCAGCGCCCCTCCCCCAAATTCCCTCCCCCTACCTTTTATCTCAGCCCTCCTGACACAGACCTCATTCCTGAAGAAGGGTTTATGCCCAAAAACACGATTCTCCTGCTCCTCAGATGCTGCCTGGCCTGCTGTGTTTTTTCTAGCACCACATTTTTCAACTCTGGTGTCCAGCATCTGCAGTCCTCACTTTCTCCTTTTTAATCATGCTGTCAATCTCTCTTGTCACCTTCAGATATTCCAGTGTCCAGATAGTCAGAGACAGAATGTACCCTGAATAATGTACATGGGGAATTCTTGGGACGTCTCAAAGCACTGACTGTGAGAGAACTTCCCCAGGAAGTTTAAATGTTTAATGAGCAAGTACCCAATGTCTGGAACTCTTTGAGAATGATTCTAACTCTGGCTTAGAAGTGTAGATTTTGGAGGCTACTGAACTGGATTTTTGTCCAGGAAATTTTACCTGGATGAAAGCCACTTCTAACTCCTGAATAAGTATTCAACGGGGACCACCCAACCCCCATCAATTCACCCCAACTACCACTTGCCTGCCAACTATACCCAACTACACTACAAACTGGAACAACTGTTTCCACATCACCTGACTAACTACCCAACATGGCTAGATCACTCCCATCAACCCAACATTACTACCTCCCAATTTGCCTCAATTAAACACCTAACACATAACTAGTCTGCTGCACCTTTACGTAACTATTCCTGAACTGATGACTACACCTCACCCCATGACTACATCTCCTGACCCAACTTGACTTAACCTACTCAACCTGACCCAAGATCCCAGCCCACTACCAAACTATCCACTAAAGCAAACCAACAATACACCGACAATACACTCCACCACTAGACTAGGAACCCAAACCTCCAACACCTCCCAAACATCCAAACCCCCTCCCACAATCCAACTTAACTCTCTCACTCATCCTCTGCCCATCAATGCCCATCCATCTACTACCCTACTCCCTCACACACTTGCCACCCTATTTTCCTATCCACCTGACTCACCACACCTAACCCACTAACCAGGCCACTGCCTCATCTACCTATCACTCTACTTATTTACCCACTGCATTCCGACAACTCTCAACCACCTGTCACCCTAACCATCACTCACCCACCTATCCAGCATCCACCTACCCACTCATACATGCCACACTTCACCCATTTACTGACATCCTTCTGCCCTTACCCACTTGCCTTCTCTGTTTAACTACAGTGCTGTTAGGAAGGCAGTTCCTGGATTTTGATAAGCAAAGGTAATATAGTTCAAAGCCAGGATGGTGTGTGGCTGTAGGGAAAACTGACAGTATTGGTGCTCCCATGCATTTGTTGCCTTTGTCGCCTTTGTCCTTTGAGGTGGTGCAATTGTCAAGTTTTCAAGATGCCATCCTCGTGACATTCTACATTATCCTTTTGAAGATCTAACTACCTTCCTTACATATTATTGGCGGCACAGTGACACAGTGGTTAGCACTGCTGCCTCACAGCGCCTGAGACCTGGGTTCAATTCCCGCCTCAGGCGACTGACTGTGTGGAGTTTGCACGTTCTCCCCGTGTCTGCGTGGGTTTCCTCCAGGTGCTCCGGTTTCCTCCCACAGTCCAAAGATTTGCGGGTCAGGTGAATTGGTCATGTTAAATTGCCCGTGCTAAATTGCCCATAGTGTTAGGAAAGAGGTAAATGCAGGGGTACGGGTGGGTTGCGATTCAGCGGGTCGGTGTGGACTTGTTGGGCCAAAGGGCCTGTTTCCACACTGTAAGTAATCTAATATTACAATGCTTTCCAGTTTTGTGTCATTCATCCACGATCAACATTCCCTCTAAAATGCATCTAGTGTGGTCGTGCACTAGTTCAGAACTTTCTATGCACAAGACAAATGGATTGCATGCAAAAATGATGGCTTTAGCACATGAGCATGTGCAGTTACGTAGAAGCCTTAAAGGGACTACATATTCCAATAAACAGACTCTGTACAACATTATGAAATTAGTGGCTACACTGTCCAGTGCTCACTAACCTATAATTTCTCCATGTTAAGCAGTGTATTGATTTATTTTTCTCTCATTTATCTCTTGTCTTAACTCCCTATCCTCGTAGTCTCCTTGCACCCACAATCTCCCCAATCACAGGTCTACCATATCTCTCCACACACCAAATTTAACGCAAACTTAAATATTCAAACTCAGATATATCAATGCCACTGACTAACATTCTCTTATGTTGAAAATGTGTTGCTGGTTAAAGCACAGCAGGTTAGGCAGCATCCAAGGAATAGGAAATTCGACGTTTCGGGCATAAGCCCTTCATCAGGAATTGAAGGGCTTATGCCCGAAATGTCGAATTTCCTATTCCTTGGATGCTGCCTAACCTGCTGTGCTTTAACCAGCAACACATTTTCAGCTGTGATCTCCAGCATCTGCAGACCTCATTGTTTACCCTAACATTCTCTAATGTTTACTGGGAGGGATAATTCCACACAGTTATTGCTTCTGAGCATTGATGCATTAATGAGAATTTTCTCTCATTATGCATTAGCATTCCGAACAGCAAAAATGTGCTTCAAAATGACGTCCAATAGCATGAGTTTCATTGTGTTACCAGCTGAGGTAGACATAGGACTTATTCCTAAACCTGTCCTTGGGAATGAAAGGTTCCAAGAAACACAGTTTAGAATGAAGCCTCAGCAATGAGCCAAGAAGTACTTACACCAAAAGCACAAACTTCCTATATTAAACTCATAGCAAATATGCAACTTTTCATTTTTATTTTAAAAAATACAAATAATGTATTTACCTCTGCTGATAAACTTGGGTCACGCTATTTGTTTTCTGCAATTGATTTTGACATTTGCTTCCTACTAAACAATCATTTTTACTTCAACTTCTCAATCTTTGAAATGTTTCTCAATGTCAATTATTGCACCCTACACTGAGCAGGTTAATACACGAGTCGTCCAGATAACAAGTTGTAAATGAATATTTCCCACGGGGTAATGAAGCACAGATTGACGCAGCATCTTATGTTTTTTTCTGTCTGAGACAATTATTCCATGAAGTGTACTACAAATGCAAAAGACTTTTCACAGCGCCGCTAAATCAGTCTTTGTGCTGACACAATTTACGCAGAGTTTAATGAGCTGAACTACTTACCTGCAATCCAAAGAGACTGGCTCTACCCTTGGAATCAGCTGAAATATGAACGTTTATCTGACCAAAGAAAAGGCAAAACTTAAGCCACCATTCTGGAATATTTTGTGAAAGGAAATATTCCTGACACTGGTAGCTCTGAACAAGATCCAAATTCCTTAGTAACCTTTGGACCAGTCACTGTTCACAAACTTTCATTAAACAAGCAACAACATCCGGCTGTGGGTAATTAGAACTCTGGCACTTTAATCGTGAATGTTTATGAAATTGATATCATTTCCTTTTCAATTCCAACTAAGACAGAAACAAACATTTGTATTCACAAAGCACCATTAAAGCAATCATTAAACATCTCAAGGTACTTCACGGGAACGATATCAAACAAAAAACAGCCACATAAAGAGATGTTACGTCAAGTGTCTGGAATCTCAGTTTAAAGCAATTGGTTTTAAGGAGTGTCTTATAGAGAGTGCAAGGTGAATGATGGATATGCAGACTTTATGGCCCAGGGTAACCGAATGGTGGAATAAACGAAATTGGGAATGCATAAGAGGCCAGATTTTGGAGGAATGCAGAAATCTCAGAGCCTTTTTGAACTTGAAGAGATTTAGAGTTAGGAGATACTATCATTGAGGTAAAATAAAACATTATCATAAATTTTTATCTTTAGACAAAACAGAAATGGAATCTAACTCCCCTGGTCATCCACGAATTCAAATAAATCTCAACATACTGCTGACCCAGAATGAGCTAAATGAATCCCAGAATCATTCTTTGCTTTGGTAGCTATTTCTGACAGAATAAATAAGTGAGTGTATGCAAATTGGAAAGTCAGCCGCGACTCTCCCTCCTGATCATCACCAATAACACTTCCTGGATAAGGACAGAACTTGGCTCAGCCATGCTGATTTACACGATCAGACCGCCTACTGACCTTACCATTGTACGTCAAGAATGAAGAATGGACAGTTTGGAACAATACAGGGCTGCACTGGTAACATTTCTCCTGCAGGAGCCAATAGATTATCAAAGGATTTGCAGACTGAAAAGGTCTGGTTGAAAATTATCCAAATGCCAGTGGATTTCCAATGCTCATTTGCAGCTTGCCAGCCATGTCAGTTTACAGGGACTTGGGAAGTCTGCATTAGCAGTTTAAAGAGAGAAGAGGAGGAAATCTGAAGTACAGTCATGGTTACATTTATATAGCAACTTTAATGTCAGTGATCCCTAAAAGTTGAAAAGTGTGGTGCTGGAAAAACACAGCAGGCCAGGCAGCATCCGAGGAGCAGGAGAATCGACGTTTCGGGCATAAGCCCTTCTTCAGGAATGAGGCTGGTGTGCCAAGCGGGCTGAGATAATAGGTAGGGGGGAGGGAATTTGGGGGAGGGGCACTGGGAATATGATAGGTGGAAGGAGGTGAGGGTGAGGGTGATAGGCCATAGAGGGGGTAGGGGCAGAGAGATCGGGAAGAAGATTCCAGGTCAAGAGGGCGGTGCTGAATCTGAGTGTTGGGACTGAGATAAGGTGGGGGGGAGCGGCGGGGGGGAATGAGGAAGCTGGAGGAATCTACATTCATCCCGTGGTTGAAGAAGTAGGCGCGGAGGCGAAGGCGGCGGAAGAAATGCTCGATGTCTAGCCGCGTGTCGGACTCATTGATCCGGGAGCGTAGGGGGATGAAGGTGAGGGCTCTGCAAAAAAATCCCTGAAAGGTACTTTACACTCATCTTGACCAAATCTGATACTGAACTACAAGAGGAGATGGCCAAGAGCTTGGTCAATTGTAAGTTTTAAGTTGCATCTTAAAGGAGGCCTGAAAGGATGAGAGGCTAGGAGATTCAGTGAACACATTCTGAAGGCACCAGTAGTGGACCAAAGGTAATCAGCAATAACAGAATTCGGAGAGTGCAGAAATCTACAGATTGGAAGGTTAACAGCAATAGGTTGTACTGAGACCATAGAGAGCTTTGAAAACAAGATTGAAAATTAAGAATTTGCTAGACTGGGAGTCAGTATAGAGAAGGGTTTATGCAAGTCAATGAGTTAAAAATGGTTCATTGTCATCAGATCCAGAGCTCATCAAAATTACATCTAGTTCCATCCACTGAAACCAAAACGAGAATTTGCAATGCAAATTATGACGACTCAATGCCAACGCTTTTGCTCCAGTGACTTCAGGTTCAAATTTCTGCAACAATAGAAAGCATTCTGAAGGAAACCTGAGTGGAAACTAAAACAAAGCATACTTTCAGCTCAACAAAAATGCCCACTAGTGGATCAGATCACAGCATTCAATCCACTGTGACCTCATCTCCTTTTCCTCTGCTCCATTAATTTGCTTTAGTGTGCTTCTTAATCCTGCTCTGGCTGAAATCAATTAACTCAGTGACAAATTCAACTTTGGATCCACCTGGACTTCTTGGGTCAGGTACACGTTGCACTCACCAACTGGGGACTGTGTTGTACCCAAACAGGCTGCTATTTTTTTAAAATTCATTCGCAGGATGTGGATGTCGCTAACTAAGCCAGCATTTATTGCCCATTCCTAATTGCCCAAAGGGCACTTAAGAGTCAACCACATTGCTGTGGGTTTGGAGTCACACTTAGGCCAGAACAGGTAAGGATGGCAGTTTTCTTCTCTGAAGGACATTAGTGGACGAGATGGGTTTTACCTGACAAATCAACACTGGATTCATGGTCGTCATTAGGCACTAAATTCCAGATGAGATTACTTACAGTGTGGAAACAGGCCCTTCGGCCCAACAAATCCACACCAACCCACCGAAGCGCAACCCACCCAGACCCATTCCCCTACATTTATCCCTTCACCTGACACTACGGGCAATTTCGCATGGCCAATTCACCTAACCTGCACATCTTTGGACTGTGGGAGGAAACCGGAGCACCCGGAGGAAACCCATGCAGACACGGGGAGAATGTGCAAACTCCACACAGACAGTCGCCTGAGGCTGAAATTGAACCCGGGTCTCTGGCGCTGTGAGGCAGCAGTGTTAACCACTGTGCCACCCACGGTGAGCTCAAATTCCAGCATCTGCTGTGGCAGGATTTGAACTAAAGTCCCCAGAACATTACCTGGGTCTCTGAATGAACAGTCCAGTGATAATACCACTAGGCCATTGCATTCCCTAATTTCCTACGTGATAACATTCACTGCACTCCAAAGAGTGCTTCATTGGCTGACAGACTCTTTGGGATATCTGAAGCCTGTCATGTGCTACAGAACTTAGAATTTCTTACATTCTGAAGAACAGTCACTGGATCTAAAACATTAAATCTACTTGCTCTCTACAGATGCTGCCAGACCTGCTGAGTTTTCAAAGAAAAGTCATATTTGGAGTCAATGCATTTGTTTCTCTGTCCATGGATGACATTGAGTTTCACCAGTTCTTTCTGTTTTAATACAAATGCTGCATTAATTTCTGAAGGCATCTATCCACATTCCTCTCTTGTTATGCTCTGAAGATGATGGTTATATTGCATTTATATGTCAAACAATAATGAGGAGGAGGAACTACATGCCTTTCTTGCTGCTTTTTCTTATATCTGTGGAGGTAGAAATTTTGAAATGCACACGTTCCTTTGGGTGTGCAGGACGGGTACAATAAGATCCAGGCATTTGAATGGCTTTACATTACAACAAAATTGAGGCCCAGATTGTATTTAAAACCTTGCCAGCCAAGATCTTTGGCATTGAGGTCAGTTTCAATGTCACCCCACACAGTTTCAATCCATATCCATCCAGTAACCCTGGGGGATTGGGGAAATCACACACAGGGTAACAGTTGCCTGTGCAGTTCAAAGCCAAAAGGAATCAACTACGTCAAGAAAAGGAAGGTAGGATTGATAACTCAACCATTGTAGGCACAACCATTTCACAACTTTTCCATCATACGAAAAAGAAATAGAAATAATCCACTTGACTCTAAGGCCTCTCGGACTGGCTTGCTTTCGGTATTCTATTGACTTGGGTTAAAGGTGACCCCTCTCCTTACCTGTTCAGTTTTCAGGGCAATTGCCCCCTCCAGCCACTTCCAAGATCTACTTCCTCAGTGGTAACCTGCCAAGAACCTGGAAAAAAACACAAGCAGTTATATTTAGGTAAATATAAAAGAAATGTCACCATCATGTGGATATTCAAATATGGATACACTTTCACTTTAACATGAGGAAAAACAGGATTAATAGAATCAATTTATTATTGACAATACAAGCTGGTTATTTGGCTCCTCAATTATTTTCTGACAACCTTGTTACCTTCCTGCTTATTGCTTCACCCCCAGTAACATTCTTGAGCATAATATCATTTTTAAATGTACTGATGATCAAACAGATATCCTTAATGCTTGTAAGGTGTAGCAGAGTCCCACATAGATGGTTTCTACAGTCCCAGGAGATTTGGGTAGTCATGGCCAAAATAAATTAAAGCCTTCTTCCAATAATGAGGGAGATGCAGAAAACAGAGCCATTCAAGCTAAAACACAGCCATAGAATGGCTTAAAAAGTGTAATAGGTTTACCAACACCTCAGACATCCCACCCTCCTGTCCTCCCTATTGACTTTCCCCACGAGACTTCTGCCTCCCCCAGGATTCTGTCTTCACCACCTCGTAGGTCTCTGTACTCATCGTACCAATCCCCATCATGTCTCTAAGTAACCCCCACTATCAAGTTCTCCAATCCTTCATCTGACAGTAGGGGCCCCAATCCTGAGATCTTAAAATGGCAAATTCTCAAGGAATTATACCAATCCCACTGAAAAAACCCATTTCTGAGCCATTTTCCTTATCAGAATCGCTCTGGGACCAGCAGCCCACTTCCCACAACTGGGAATATCCCCTGTAGCCTCCTCTGATCTATTCCTAGCCTGATCTGAAGCCATGCCTGTCAACTAGGCTGGCCTTCGTCAGTAATATCACACACACTTAAAATTCCATCTTCTATTTGGGGGGAGGTTAGCATCGGGATTCAGGAGAATCTACTGTCGTCATAGAGTCACAGAGATGTACAGCATGGAAACAGACCCTTCGGTCCAACGCGTCCATGCCGACCATATATTCCAACCCAATCTAGTCCCACCTGCCAGCACTTGGCCCATATCCCTCCAAATGCCTCTTAAATGTTGCAATTGTACCAGCCTCCACCATTTCTTCTGGCAGCTCATTCCATACACGTACCACCCTCTGTCTGAAAAAGTTGCCCCGTAGGTCTCTTTTATATCTTTCCCCTCTCACCCTAAACCTATGCCCTCTAGTTCTGGACTCCCCAACACCAGGGAAAAGACTTTGCCTATTTACCCTATCCATACTCCTCATAATTTTGTAAACCTCTATAAGGTCACCCCTCAGCCTCCAATGCTCCAGGGAAAACAGCCCCAGTCAGTTCAGCCTCTCCCTATAGCTTAAATCCTCCAACCCTGGCAACATCCTTGTAAATCTTTTCTGACCCCTTTCAAGGTGCACAACATCGTTCCGATAGAAAGGAGACCAGAATTGCAGGCAATTTTCCAACAGTGGCCTAACCAATGTCCTGTACAGCCACAACATGGCCTCCCAACTCCTGTACTCAGTACTCTGACCAATAAAGGAAAGCAAACTAAACGTCTTCTTCACTATCCTAATTACCTGAGACTTCACTTTCAAGGAGCTATGAGCCTGCACTCCAAGGTCTCTTTGATCAGCAACATTCCCTACGACCTTACCATTAAGTGTATAAGTCCTGCTAAGATTTGCTTTCCCAAAATGCAGCACCTCGCATTTATCTGAATTAAACTCCATCTGCCACTTCGCAGCCCACTGGTCCATCTGGTCCAGATCCTGTTGTAATCTGAGGTAACCCTCTTCGCTGTCCACTGCACCTCCAATTTTGGTGTCATCTGCAAACTAACTAACTGTACCTATATTGCTCGCATCCGAATCATTTGCGTAAATGACAAAAAGTAGAGGACCCAGCACCGATCCTTGTGGCACTCCACTGGTCACAGGCCTCCAGTCTGAAAAACAACCCTCCTCCACCACACTCTATCTTCTACATTTGAGCCAGTTCTGTATCCAAATGGCTCGTTCTCCCTTTATCCCATGAGATCTAACCTTGCCAATCAGTCTCCCATGAGAAACCTTGAAGAACATTTTACTGAAGTCCATATAGATCACATGTACTGCTCTGCCCTCATCAATCCTCTTTGTTACTTCCTCAAAAACCTCAATCAAGTTTGTGAGACATGATTTCTCACACACAAAGCCATGTTGACTATCCCTAATCAGTCCTTGCTTTTCCAAATACACGCGCATCCTGTCCCTCAGGATTCCCTCCAACAACTTGCCCAACACCGATGTCAGGCTCAGCGGTCTATAGTTCCCTGGCTTGTCCTTACCACCCTTCTTAAACAGTGGCTCCATGTTTGCCAACTTCCAGTCTTTCAGCACCTCACCTGTGACTATCGATGATACAAATATCTCAGCAAGAGGCCCAGCAATCACTTCTCTAGCTTCCCACAGAGTTCTCGGGTACACCTGATCAGGTCCTGGGGATTTATCCACCATTAACCATTTCAAGACATCCAGCACTTCCTCCTCTGTAATATGGACATTTTGCAAGATGTCACCATCTATTTCCCCACAGTCTATACCTTTCATATCCTTTTCCACAGTAAATACTGATGCAAAATACTCATTTAGTATCTCCCCCATTTTCTGCGGCTCCACACAAAGTTCACCTTGCTGATCTTTGATGGGCCCTAGTCTCTCCCTGGTTACCCTTTTGTCCTTAATATATTTGTGAAAACTCTTTGGATTCTCCTTAATTCTATTTGCCAAAGCTATCTCATGTCCCCTTTTTGCCCTCCTGATTTTCTTCTTAAGTATACTCCTACTGCCTTTATACTCTTCTAAGGATTCACTCGATCGATCCTGTCTATACCTTACAGAGGCTTCCTTCTTTTTCTGAACCAAACCCTCAATTTCTTGAGTTATCCAGCATTCCATATAACTACCAGCCTTTCCTTTCACCCTAAAAAGGAATATACTTTCTCTGGATTCTTGTTATCTAATTTCTGAAGGCTTCCCATTTTCCAGCTGTCCCTTTACCTGCAAACATCTCCCCCCAATTAGCTTTTGAAAGTTCTTGCCTAATACCATCAAAATTGGCCTTTCTCCAATTTAGAACTTCGACTTTTAGATCTGGTCTATCCTTTTCCATCACTATTTTAAATCTAATAGAATTATGGTCGCTGACCCCAAAGTGCTCCCCCACTGACACCTCAGTCACCTGCCCTGCCTTATTTCCCAAGAGTAGGTCAAGTTTTGCACCTTCTCTAGTAGGTACATCCACATACTGAATCAGAAAATTTTCTTGCACACACTTAACAAATTCCTCTCTATCTAAACCCATAACACTATGGCAGTCCCAGTCTGTGTTTGGAAAGTTAAAATCCCCTGCCATTAAACCACCCTATTTTTCTTACAAATAGCTGAGATCTCCTTACAAGTTTGTTTCTCAATTTCCCTCTGACTATTAGGGGGTCTATAATACAATCCCAGTTAGGTGATCATCCCTTTCTTATTTCTCAGTTCCACCCAAATGACTTGCCTGGATGTATTTCCAGGAATATCCTTCCTCAGCACAGCTATAATACTATCCTTTATCAAAAATGCCACTCCCCCTCCTCTCTTGCCTGCCTTTCTATCCTTCCTGTAGCATTTGTATCCTGGAACATTAAGCTGCCAGTCCTGCCCATCCCTGAGCCATGTTTCTGTAGTTGCTGTGATATCCCAGTCTCATGTTCCTAACCATACCCTGAGTTCATCTGCCTTCCCTGTTAGACCCCTTGCATTGAAATAAATGCAATTTAATTTATTAGACCTACCTTGTCCCTAACTGTTTGACTCGCTTCTGTTCTCAACTGTACCAGTCTCAGATTGATCTCTTTTCTCACTATCTCCCTAAATCCCACCTTCCCCCCCCACCCCCTCACCTTACTAGATTAAATCCTCCTGAGCAGTTCTAGTAAATTTCCCTGCCAGTATATTAGTCCCCTTCCAATTTAGGTGCTCAGAGGGTCAGGTCTCTTAAAAGCCAGCCCACAGAGTGAGTGCAATCCCAACATTGATGAAAACAACTGTGTTCTGCTTCTGACCCAGGGCAACATTTAACTTTCAATTGCCATTATCAAACCAGGTTATCTCGCTGTTTATCTCATTGTTGTTTGTGGGGTGTTGGTTTTTGTGTGGAATCTTGGTTTGTGCATATTGCCCACTGTAGTTGTCTTCTCAATATCAGCAACCACATTTAAAAAATTCTGCAGTGACTACAGAACACGATGGATTTCCTGATTTCCGTAAAGCCACGTTAACCTTTTTTAATCTCTATAATCCTGCAAGGCTCCGTGAGCTCTTACTCCACCAACTCTGACCTCTTGCACATCTCTAATTTCAGTTACTGCACAATTAGATTAGATTACCTGCAATGTGTAAACTGGCCCAACAAGCCCAAACCAACCCTCCGAAGAGCAACCCACCCAGACCCATTCCCCTACACCTGACACTACGGGCAATTTAGCATGGTCAATTCACCTAACCTGCACATCTTTGGACTGTGGGAGGAAACTGGAGCACCTGGAGGAAACCCACGCAGATACAGGGAGAATGTACAATTCCCGAGGCGGGAATTGAACCCAAGGTCTCTGGCGCTGTGAGGCAGCAGTGCTAACCACTGTGCCATCGTGCCGCCTTGATGCTTGTATTTCAACTATCTAGATCCGAAGCATTGGATTTCCTTCCATAAACCTCTGTATGTCTCTCTCCTCCTTCATGATACCTTTTGAGACCTACCTCTTTGTCTAAGATTTTGTTCACTTGTCGTGATTACCCTTCTGTGCTTCAGTGATTGAAAATGTTTTTGGTTTCATTGATAATACATTTGGGAAATGCACTGGCCTGCTTTGATACATTTAAGGTTTGATATAAATTCAGGTTTGCAGGCTCACTGTGCCAGGTAGTAAACTGCATGAGTGTGTGGAGCTTCTGAACAGCCATTCTGGTGTCATACAAGACCCTAGAACTTAAGTTGCTTGTAGTTATCTCCAATTTCAATGCTCCTGCTCCTTCTCCTTCATAGAAATTTGTGCTGGAAAATTAGTATGGATAGTTATTGAATAAGAAGAAAACCAGCTATGTTGCCATATCCTCCAAAGTTGAACACTCTGCCAATATTCTCTGTCTGATGTCACATATGAATAAATGGCTACATATGGTAGACAAAGCAGGACTTTCTGTGCTTTGGAACCATAACCCACTCCAAGTGTCTTTTTCAATGTTGCATAAGATTACGGCTCAGAGAGAGCTGATGTTCATATTACACTGAGCTCTACCTACTCTGTTAATGTCACACACAGTCTGTACATGGAGATAGTGAGTTCAAGTCCTCACATGGAGCATTTGTATTCCCAAGAATACTAGTAGTTATGCTGATGTAGTTATGTAATGTGGTTTTACTTATTCCTATCGTGCAACAAACCATCTTGTGAAGTAAGAACAATACTTGTTCTGTTAATAACTCTATGACAGTACATCCTCTGCCATTGATCACTGGACAAGCATCAGATCATGGACAAAAGAGGACTGATGGCAGTGAACAAGTTCACTGGTCAAAGGTGATGTGAGGGGCAAGTTTTTTTCATACAGAGAGTGGTAGGAGTCTGGAATGCACTGCCAGGGTTAGTGCTGTTGGCAGATACAGTATGGGCATTTAAGGGAATCTTAGATAAGCACGTGAATAGGAAAGGAATGGAGGGATATGGACCAAAATCTGGCTGGAGGGATTAATTTATTTTGGTTTCATGTTCAGCACAATCAAAGGGCCTGTTCCTGTGCTGTACTGTCCTATGTTCTAACCTTTACTCCAAACCACATACTGGCAGAGGTGGCAGATATCTCAAAGTGCCAGCAATGTTCCCTCTCGGCTGTGCAACTGGGAAGCTGCACACACAAATCGACATGCCAAGCCATTGCCTACACTTCTGGAAGCTGCTGCTGTGCACAAGCCTTTGAGGTTCACGCAATGACAAGAAAAACAACAGAGGACCAGTAGTGGGCTTCAAAGTAATACCACAAGGAGAGAAAGAGGAGGAAAGAAAATGACTGAAAGAAAAAGAGAGACAGACAAAAAGAAAATAAAACAGCACTCTGGGCTTGAAAGGCCTAACAGACAGCATTGCTTTGGAAGAAACTTGGCTGTAATAACCTCATGGCCAGCACTCAGTGTCCAAGCTCAAATAACTCCAGAGTGCAACCCAGGTAACACCAGAGAGTATGGAGTCAGCTTTTCCACGTATGGAGTCAGCTATTACGAGGGGGCATAGCTTTAAATTAAGGGGAGGTAGGTATAGGACAGATGTTAGGGGTAGATTCTTTACTCAGTGAGTCGTGAGTTCATGGGATGCCCTGCCAGTAGCAGTGGTGGACTCTCCCTCTTTATGGGCATTTAAACGGGCATTGGATAGGCATATGGAGGACAGTGAGCTAGTGTAGGTTAGGTGGGCTTGAGTCAGCGCAACATCGAGGGCCAAAGGGCCTGTACTGCGCTGTATTTTTCTATGTTCTATGTACAGAGTATCTCGTGAAACAAACACAATAGGGGCAGCAACATCAAAGAATGAGCAGAAAGAAGTGGGTGAAATAAATAGAAAATTATTTATTTGAGGTAAAATTTGGCATGTGATTAAAGTGCAATACTTACATTATTAGACAAAACCCATGTAAATTCAGTTCCTGGTTACTTGTAGAATCTGAAGTAAAGTTTTGAATGTAAACATGGATATTATAGAATGGTATCAATAAAAATAAGTGTCCGTAAAAATACCAGACTGTCATAAAAACAAAACTGCTTCATTGTTATGGAAGGAAGCCTGTCATCCGTGTCTGAACTGGACTTTGTGACTCCCATGCCATACAAATTGGCTGACTCTTAGCTGCCCTTTTAAGTGCCCGAGCAGACTACTCACTTGTATCTAAGCATTAAATCAGCCAGCATCAATTTCTCAGGGAATACAGGATGAAAAGTAAATGCTGTCATTGTGAGAGGAGCCCAGATTCAAAATATGAATTAAAAAGAACAATTTTTGTTTCCATAGGTAATTTATTATGCTGCTTACTCAGTGGATTCTCTCAGTTTAGGAGGTCTTGATTGCATCCCCACTGAATTAGCAAATAAGTGATCTATGAGATGCCTGGGACTCTCCGGCTTTGAACTGGTTAAGAAGCCACTAGACATCCTGCATGATTGTTCCAATCCTGTCAGACATTCCCAGGGACATACTGGACTGAGGCTTTTAAATGAAAATTTGATGCAAAATTTATTAGGTTATGGGGGGAAAGCAGCATGGTAGGATGAATTGGGAAACTCCTTTGAAATAAATAGAACAGCCATGCTGGACTGAATGGCCTCTATTTGTGCTGTAGATTCAAAAGGCTGTTTTGCCATTTGATAAGATCATGGCTTAACTAATGCAGCCTCAACTCTGCCTTTCTGCATAGTCCCTATACTCACTGACTCCTCTGTCAATCAAAAATCTATCTAACTCAGCCTTCAAAATATTGAATGGCCCTGCCTCCACTACTAAAAGTAAATGATTTAGAGTCATAGAGATGTACGTTACAGAAACAGAGCATTCAGTCCGACTCATCCATGCTGACCAGATATCCTAAATTAATTTAGTCCCATATCCCTCTCAACCCTCTCTATTCATATGGCCATCCAGATGCCTCTAAATGTTGTAATTGTACCAGCCTCCACCACTTCATCTAACAGTTCATTCCACACACGCACCACCCTCTGCATGAAAAAGTTGCCCTTTAGGTCCTTTTTGAACCTCCCCCCTCTCACCTTTAAACTCGGCTGTCTAGTTTTAGACTCCCTTACCCTGGGGAAAAGATTTTGTCTATTCACCCTATCCATACCCTTAATGATTTTACAAACCTCTATAAGGTCACCCCTCAACCTCCAATGCTCCAGGGAAAATACACCAGCCCATTCAGCCTCTCCCTGTAGCTCGAGCCCTCCAACCCTGGCAACATCCTTGTAAATCTTTTCTGAATGGATGGGAAATGGAAATCAGTATGTCCATGAGTTTCCAGTCCTCAATGACCAGGTATTAATGTGCCTGTTTCTAGTCTATATGCTCAAAATTAACTTGGCTATCTCAGTGATTTCGTATTGTTTTTGAACATTTAAGAAAAAAACTTGTTTCTTTGAGGAGAACAATATCTCAAGAACTTAGGTTTAACGAGGTAGAGTTACGAGGTGTAAGGTGCATTCTCTGGATGATTACAATCTTTTACGTAACATAAACATTTGTTCCACCACCGCTTGGAATATTTACTGTATTCCATTCCATATAACAATAAATAAATCAAATGATCAAACAGTTATTTCCCAAAACAGTGTTGTTGCTGGGGTGAGGTTTTTCAGTACCTCCAATACTTGGTCCATGAAGGTGTTCTATAGGTGAACAAACAACTTCCTTTTGTGAGTTGATTCTAGTCAAGGTGGTAAAACCTTAAAATGAGAGCTAAGCCATTTAGGCCTAAAAGTAGAAAATGTTCATACAAGTGTAGAAATCCAGACTTTTGAAGAGTCTTAAACGCTGATCACAGATGCACAATGTTACAGAATATTATATGGGTACTGAAAAGAATGCACTAAAATCATTATCATGTTTATAGGATTCATCTAGTGTCTGTTTTAGTGAAACCATTAACCACTTCAAAGTGTACAATTTGTTATTAATATTGTGTAGTGCAACTTCAACCCAATACCAGATCATTCTCTTAAATCAAAGAGCTGCAAAATCACAGACAGCTGAAAATCGACTTCATGACTGTTTAACAAGAAGTAAGGCATAAAGCTACAGAGTAATATCAATAAGCATTCATTTTCTGTGGTTTCAAACAGCGCAGCCATAGCTCATAAACAATTGCAGCACATTGCAGTCCCAGATGCCAAACATCCTGCGCTCTACATTGGCTACTCGTGCCCCAAATTGACCATTCTTTCCCTTGCATATTTTATCTTGCACAGGCTCATCCATCCTATCTACGGATGGAATCCTCCAGTATCAGTCTATGTTCAGCACTGGCCATGAAGGTCAGTGTCACATCTGCTTAGAGGTGGGTGGGCCTCACATAATCACAGGGTTCTGAGCTCATTATACATGCATACACAAGTGGCTCAGGTGACAATCACCTGATGAAGGAACGTCACTCCGAAAGCTAGTGTGCTTCCAACTAAACCTGTTGGACCATAACCTGGTGTTGTGTGATTTTTAACTGTGTACACCCCAGTCCAACACCGGCATCTCCAAATCATAAAAGTTTCTAGGACTTGATGCAATTGAGCTGACAGTCAACTAACTACATTGCACTGGGTCTGGAGCCACCTGTAGGCCTGACCTGGTAAGGACAGCAAATTTCCTTCCCTGGATGGCATTAGTGAATCCGATGCATTTTTACGACAATTGGCAATGGTTTTACGCTGATTATCAGATTTCTCATTCCAGAACTTTCATTGAATTCAAATTCCACCATCTGCCCAAATGAGATTCAAATTCACATCCACAAAACATTACCGTGGTCTCCAGCTGACTAAGCCAGCAACAAGACCACCCCCATTCCTGAAGGTAGCCCAACTTTCTACACCATGTAACCCAATCCCAAATTCTCCATTTATCTGCAGCATTCTCCCATGTCCTCCACCTATTATTTATGCTTCATCTTCAGCCTAACTTCTTCGGTTTAACCCCCGGATTCTGGATTTCCTCCATAAACCCACTCAACTTCACACTTTCCTCTTTTCCCTAAAAGCATAGCTCTTTGCCAAACGTTTGGACATTCCTCCTCACAGCGCCACCTTCAGCTCAGCATTCATTTTATTCTCTTACATCTTTGTGGCCTGCCTTGGGCCATCTGTCTATAATACAGCTGCTAGCTTAATGCAAGTTGTTGTTGCAAATTTGTCAAACGTACCACACAATCACACTTGCAATTGTGATTACTAAGTCGGAGGAGTAGAACACAATTAATAGCGATCCAAAACTTTATAAATGTCTTTGAGTGATTCAGAAGTAGAGATATGATGAATTTAGTTTGATATCAGGGTCCCAACTGATAATACAAAGTTTATTTGGGTTACATGTAACCTTGCCACCAGTGACCAACAAATTCTAACCACCAAAAATAAGTTAATCCCAGTAGTTCCATCTGAGCCGGAATAAAATACAATTAGTGCAGTTCCAATGTTTAGGAAGTCATTATATATGAATAAACACAAGGAAAACCACGTTCTTTTCCAGAATTTCAAAACCTCTAAATGGCATTACAAATCTCAGGTGGTGATGTTAATTGCTGTTTACGGATTTCATTTTTCCAGTAATGGCAACTTTTTTTTAGTGTTTGCCAGACTGTGGAATGTGATTGCAAAACAAAGAAAATCATGCAGGGTACTCGATCCTGCGTCAGCTTACACAGCGTACCTTGACAGAGGCTTCCCTCTTGAACAGCGTTGGTTTCTCAGAGCTTAGCCTTCATCATTTCATGATACCAAGAACAGGGATCAGCTACAGGGGAAGGCAAGCATTGTTCACACAAGAAAGTGGGCAGGAGATGACAGGAAGTACTGTCAAGACCAGGATGTCCCTGGTACAATTTCTGACCTATTTTACCAAGCACCATTCCCAGAAAAATTCAGTTCTCTGCGGATATCCTCCCAAAGTCTGGTATGTCTTCTGCCTGTGCCACCTTTGAAATGTCACTGATGGTCACTGGCATTCTGAAGTTGCCCTGCTCATTGACAGTCAGAATTAGAACAAAAGGGAAAGATGGCACCATGTTTCATCGACAGAGACCTGGTGGTTCTCGAGGAGAAGAACAAAGGAGAGGTCATCTTACATAAGGTGGATCCGAGAAGACTATGCTACTGGCCCTTGCCTGCCTGATTGGAGGTCACTGCCTGGGCAAGTGCCATCTCCAGGGTGCACAAGAATGACTAGCAGTGTTGTAAAAAGCACAATGAGTGATAAATGAGTGCTATTCTGGTTGGCAATCATTAAGTAGTGGTGTGCCTCAGGAATCAGTGTTGGGACCACAATTATTCACAATTTATATAGATGAGTTTGGAGTTGTGAACCACTGTAGTGTGTTAAGGTTTGCAGATGACATTAAGATAAGTGGCAGAGCCAAGTGTGCAGAGGATTGTGAAACTTTGCAGAGGTACATAGATACTGTGAGTGAGTGGGCAAATGTCTGGCAAATGGAATACAATGTAAATAAATGTGAAGTCATCCATTTTGGTAGGAGTAATAGTAAAAAGAACTACTACTTGAATGGTAAAAACATTGCAGCATGCTACTGTGCAGAGGGACTTGGATGTCCTTGTGCATGAATCACAGAAGGTTGGTCTGGAGGTAAACAAGGAATTAGGAAGGCAAATAGAATTTTGTGCTTCATTGCTGTATAGGGTGCTGCTGAGGTCATGTTGCAGCTGTATAGGGTGCGGATGAGGCCACATCTGGAGTGCAGTTTTGGTCTCCTCATTTGAGAAAGGATATACTGGCACTGGAGGGGGTGCAATAAGGTTCACTAGGTTGATGAGTTGCGTGGGTTGGCTTATGAGAAGAGACTGAGTAGATGGAATTACATTCATTGGAATTCACAAGAATGGGTGGGGGGGGGTGCGGGCGGAATCTAACAGAAACATATGCAATTATGGAGGGAATAGTCAAGATAGAAATAGAGAGGATGTTTCCAATGGCAGGTGAAAGTAGAACAAGAGGCCTCAAAATTAGGGGGAGCAGATTTGAACTGAATTTAGAAGGATCTTCTTCACCCAGACAGTTGTTAATCCCCTGCCCAGAGAAGTAATTAACACTACTTCACTAAAGTTTTTAAAGCTAAGGTAGCTATTGTTTTGAACAATAAAGGAATGAGAGGGCGGGTAAGTGGAGCTGAGTCCACGAAAAGATCAGCCATGACCTTATTGAATGGCGGAGCAGGCTCGAAGGGCCTGTTGGCCTACTCCTGCTCCCAGTTCTTATGTTCTTCTGTGCTCTGCCAGGATAAGTACCACATTCTTCTTTATGCCAACACACCCTCAGTTTGACAGTGCACCCACCTTCCACCAAGGCTCATGCCCCACCAGTCTCACTGTTGCCTGAAAACATTGCTTCACGCTCTTTTTCCCCTCAGACTACCTACCCTGCATTCCCTCAATTGCTCACACCTTACACCTATCCCCTACATACATCAGGACTACAATCACCCACCATCATCTCATTTATTTTGCCTCTTTCTTATCATTACTGGAAAAAATAGCCCACAACAGGGCAGAAAGAGTTCATATGGGTGAAAGGCGAGGCAGGACAACCACGTCCTCACCGCCTATAGGGGGGCAAATCCTGGCCCTCGCTAGAAAAGCTGGGAGGACAACTGCAGGGATGCTAAGGCACACAGCAATGGGGCTTGGTGAAGCCTTTAGCTATCTCTTCATTTAACATCACTCACGTTCGACTCTGTCTGTGCACAAACATATAGCTGTGCAAGAGCTGCCCCGTAGTAGCTCTGCCAGGGACGTGCAACATGCAGACAGGGAGTAGCTGGCCTGCATTCCTCTGTGCTCTACCTTCCACACAGTTCTGGGGCCAGTGTTATTCTCCTTTAAAAGCCCTTTCTGAATGGCGTGTGCTGGAGCCCCCCTCCCTCGAGTCACTTCCCTGCCCGCTCAGAGTATGCTAGCAGCCATTTAATCTCCCAATGTGCACTAGCTGGTTCCAGCCCAATGGCAGGCGACAGTGAGTGCTCCTCTTCCAGTGGCTTCCAGCCTCAGCCTGACTGTGTCAGTGAGCCCTCAAATATCCACATGTCTGCCTTCCTCGTCATCCATTCCACCAGGCCCACAGACTTCCCATGTGCCCAAGGCCCCAGCCAAATTTTACTGCGATGAAAGGTGCTTTATAAATGCAATTTGTTGTTTGAATAGGGCAGCCATGCCTATGTTGGCTGCTACAGTCAAACTGCTCATCTCAGGACAAGATACTGACACTTCTGCGTCAATTTGTAGCGTGTTTTATCATGGAATGAGGTGAGAAACTTCAAGGGAAAAGGAGAGCAAACAGACTTCACTTGAACCCAAAAGAATGCACATAACAGCTCTCTGCCCCAGACAGACTATCATTTAAATTCATATTCACCTCATTAGCTGTTTCCAGTTAGAGAGAATTAAGAATTATGTGATGATTTACTTCCCTTATCAAAATGCACAGCTGTACAGAGAAAGAGTGGGAATGTTGGTCGGTGTAGAAGAATCTGATTTGAAAAACAGAAACAACTTGGCATTTTCAGAATGGTCTGTCTGTCTGCTTTTCTGTTCCAGCACATTCCTGTGATGATGTATTTGAATCAGAGCAATGAGCATGTTGCTTCTCCAACCGTGCTTATCCAGCTTTATACGGGGGGAGAACACTCTGGCTACCAATCAATCCAGACTACATAGGTTCTGTTCTTACTTCCTTCAGCTTGATTGTTGTTTTCATTTCTATATTCTCTTCCCTAGTGGAAGAATTGATGGGCTGAATAAAAATCCGATATAACAGCAGTGTTATTCCTTTTGCATCTTCCCTTAGAGACCAGTGTAATGTAATGGAAGGTTTTGTGGGGCAGTTTATTGAATAAACACTTCATGCAGAGCCACAGCCATCTTCTGACCACCCTATCCGATGCTCAGTCCCGCACAACAGGAAGGTTTTATGGGCATGCACAACCCAGGCAACAGATCAGGCTTTACCACCATCAACAATCAGAGAACACCATGTCACCAAATCTCAATCCAGAACCACAGCATCAACCTCCATTCATTGGTGTGACCTGGAGCAGGAATTAAGCCCTGATCCTTTTGATTCTGAGGGAGGAGTGCCACCACTAGACTGCCAATTAGAATCACAATTTGCAACGTGTAGGCCAAGCCCAGTGCTTCTCATTCAGCAGTTCAAGAAATAATGTAGGAAATGTGTATCCAAACCCGAACGTGTAAAAGCTGCTTGATTGGCGCACAAGCCCAAACTAGATCACCCACAGCCTTGAAGCAGGCCTTGTCATACCGTGATAACATCTGGTACCAGAAGATCCAGGTTCAACTCTAATTGCTAAGATTTGTCAGCAACAGAAGCCACATTCATAAAGTAGTTCAATAGATTGATAATAAAGCACAAACAAAACACTGTGGATGCCAGAAATATGAAATAAAAATCAGAAGCAACAGAGGAACCTTGGCAAGTCTGTGGAAAGAGAAATGGAGTTAACATTTCAAGTCCTGTATTACACTTTATTGGGACTGGCTCTAATTCTAAAGAAGAGTCATTCTGGACAAGAAACAGATACTGACAGACCTCCTGAGCTTGTCCTACATTTTCTGTTTTTATTTTATCCTGGGAATCCTTCCATTCACTTCCCATTATCACCCGAAGAGGGGAAAAACAGCGTGAAAATATATTTAAAAACTACAAGCCCAGATTGTTTTACCTCCAAATAATCACCTTTAGATGATGGAGGGTGAAGGTTTATTGAGGAGTTGGCAGTGGTATCACTGTGATGTCACTGGATGGGAGATCCACAAAGTCTTAGGCCAGTGCTCTGAGCCATCGGTTTAAATCCCAATGCAGCAGCTTGTGGAATTTAAGTTAATTTAATAGAATCAGGAATTGAAAGCTAGGCTAGGTAATAGTGACTGTGGAACCTCCCTTGCTTGTTGTAAAAACCCATCTGGTTCACCTCCCTTTGGGAAGGAAATTAGCCATCCTTACCTGGTCTGGTCCACATCCACAGCAATGTGGTTGACTCTGAAACACCCTGCTCCCTGAAAAGGCTCAAGACAAAATAAAAAACTGCAGATGCTGGAATCCAAAGTAGACAAGCAGGAGGCTGGAAGAACACATCAAGCCAAGCAGCACCAGGAGGTGGAGAAATTGACGTTTGGGTATAACCCTTCTTCAGGACTGGGGGTGGGTATAAGGGGAGCTGCAGATAAATAGGGTGGGGGGTTAGGGTGGTGAAATGGGGATAGGTGACCACTTTCCCTTCCCACTCTCTTTCCAAGATGATCATCCTTGGCCTCCTCTATTGCCACACGAATCAGACCGCAAATTGGAGGGACAATCTTCTGCCTGAGCATCCTACAGCCTGGAGGACTCTACATTGCAAATAACCTCCCTTCTCATCCCCCGACTCCCTTCCCAGCCTCACCCTCTCTGTTCCATTCCTCTTATCGACCTTTCCTCCCACCCACCAACCGGATTCATTCCTCCCATTGACCAACCAGGTCATACCCTCTACCTGTGTTCATCTATCCCCATCCCTTTTATCTGCAGCTCCCATTACACCAACCCTCAGTCCTGAAAAAGGTATTACACTCAAATCGTTGACTTCTCCACTTCCTGATGCTGCCTGGCTTGCTGTATACTTCCAGCCCCCTGCTTGTCTACTCTGAAATGGCTCAGCAAGACATTCAGTTTAAGGGCAAATAGGTCAGGCAACAAATATTGGCCTTTCCAATGGTACATGAAGGAATAAAGTGGGGAAACAAATCCTTATCATCCTTAACCAGTCTGGTCATTTGGTTCCAGTCTCATAACAATGTTGTTCACACTCAGTAACCCTCTGATCAAGCACTCCATTGTATCACGCTCAGGGCAACTAAGGGTAGTAGTAAGCACCAGTCCTACCAATTACGAGCTGTTCACTCATTAATGCAAAGTCCATTCATTCATATTTCTGCACTCCCTAGTTCATCCTGCCTCTCATGAAACTGGAGACTCCCACTGAGCATGTTTCTCTCAGATCTGGCAGCTCTCTGTTCCCTTATCCCATTGTTCTTCTGTGAGACCAGACTGCAAGTCCATAAGCTCCAAAAATCAAAGACTTGAATTCTATAAGCAGCTATTCATTTTCAAAGTTAATAACACTGTGCATAATATAAAGCAAACATACTAACCATTGTTTACACATAAAGCATCTGTCAAATGTCAGTCTTTATTCAAATACAAAGCATCTTGCCAGCGTAGGTACATGAATTAATAGCAGTGGATTATTGGTTATAAACAACACAGTAACAGACACACAGCATGTTCTCTGAAATGATTTGTAAATTGCCGTCCTGTCTCCCTGATGTAGAGGATGCACCCGATGTGGTCAATGTCATCTTCTGTATCCATTGCACCCGATGTGGTCTCCTCAACATCGGGGAGACAGGACGCCAACTTCCAGATCATTTCAGGGAACATCTCTGGGATACCTGCACCTACCAACCCCACCGCCCCGTGGCTGAACACTTTAACTCCCCCTCACACTCCATCAAGGTCATGCAGGCCTCCTCCATCGCCAAACCCTAATCACCCGACGCCTGGAGGAAGAACGCCTCATCTTCCACCTTGGGACCCTGCAACTACATGGGATTAATGTGGATTTCACCAGTTTCCTACAAGCCTCCAACTTGGTACTGCCCTCTTGACCTGTCCATTGTCTTTCCTATCTATCCACTCCCCCCTCCTCTCCGACCTATTACCTTCTCCCTCACCTTCTTTATCTATTGCATTTTCAGCTACCTTACCGCCTCCTCCCCACCCCACCCCCAGTCCACAAGGCTCATCCCTGATGAAGGGCTTATGCCCAAAACGTCGATTCTCCTGCTCTCAGATGCTGCCTGCCCTGCTGTGCTTTTCCAGCATCACACTCTCGACCCAAAGCACTACATAGCCAACTATATACTTTTGCGGTTGTATTCACTAATTTAATGTAGAGACTTAGGCAATATCTGAATCCAAAGCCAATATTTCCCTAGCTGAAACCCAATTGATGCCTCTTCTACAGACAGCAACAAATTGAGGTACCAAACTTTATATGGGTCCCTTCCACTCTAGTGAGAGTATTTTGCCTCTCAACCATCACTCCCAACACATCAGACATTCTGATATTCATTCATGAACAGCAAGAGTGCAAGTTGGGAGCAAACCGTTGAACTAGTGGTTTGCATCTCATAGTGCGTTACCACTAATGGGGTATTTCTTGCACAGTGCAGTCTTGACCCTGTTTCAATGTAGGAAACAGGGCAGTCAGCTTGCACACCACAACCTCCCAGAAACAGCAAATGTGGTCAGGACAGGTAATCTGTTTTAGTAAGTTTTATTGAGAGATAAATATTACCCAAATTCCAGGCATAAATGCTTAGCACTTTTTAAAAATCTTGGTATGGGATCTTTCACATCCAGCAGTAAGGCCAGATTGGGTCACAATGTCACATCTTATCTGAATGACAGTGCAGCACCCATACTGTACTCCACTGGAGTTAATAGTGAAATTGTTTTTTTGTCGGAACAGGTTACACAATAGCCGTTGGTATCAAACACAAACGAAGAGAGGTTATATTGTCCAGATTCTCAGTGACCCTGGGCTCGTGTTAGTTTGGTTGCAGCCATCTGCACTATGTTCTTTCAAAACAAAACTCTCCGCCATAAAAACACTCGCCAAACTCACAAACACACAATTAAACACTGGACAGTCTAAGACAGAGATGGATGTTTGTTGGGGGAGGTTGTTAAGGGATAGGGAGATAAAACAGATAAATTGGGTTGTCACACAGAACTGCCCAAAAAACGGCACAGCAGGCTTGAGGGCGGAATAGCTTTACCCATATTCCTGCATTCCAAGTTAATGCTTTTAAAGTATCATATTTGTTCATTATCAAAAATAGATATTGTCAAGAGCAGGTTTAGGATTTCAATCACACTGCCTCAGGTTTGATTGTAATTACTTCCGCAAGAATTCAAACTTATCCAAGTCTCATGCTTCAGCTACTGATCAATTGTCCACAATTTGACAATGGACTTGCACACTGATGAACTGGGAGACATTAAACCAGCCATATCCTAGGGGCTGTGCCTAGTCGACAGTGAGTTAACAGATCATAGCTGAACAGGGTGATAATTGTGTGATAGTTTACTGAAGAACATCTTAGATTAGGTTACTTACAGTGTGGAAACAGGCCCTTTGGCCTAACAAGTCCACACTGACCTGCTGAAGCGCAACCCACCCAGACCCATTCCCCTACATTTACCCCTTCACCTAACACTATGGGCAATTTAGCCAGGCCAATTCACCTAACCTGCACATTTTTGGATTGTGGGAGGAAACCGGAGCACCCAGAGGAAACCCACACAGACACGGGGAGAATGTGCAAACTCCACACAGAGAGTCGCCTGAGGCGGGAATTGAACCCGAGTCTCTGGCGCTGTGAGGCAGCAGTGCTAACCACTGTGCCACCGTGCCGCCCAAAATTAAGAGGGGACAGGGTGGGGAAAGAATTTGAGAAAAATCATAACCAGGGCATTCTTCCCCCAATCACTGTTCAGCAATCCTGCTGAGGAGTGGCATGCAGGTACAAGCTTGTCTGTGATGTCTCTGCGGTTGAATTGTCACAGCAAAGTATTGATGGACAAGAAATTATCTGTGAAATTGTAACTCACCAAACAGTTAACTTTGAGTCGATGAGCAGAGGAGAAAAGTTGATAAAAGAAACTGATTAAACACAAGTATGATTAACTCATGACCATTTCACCTCCAATTTTTTTTAGATTTGATTCCCTGCAGTATGGAAACAGGCTCTTCAGCCCAACAAGTTCACACCGACCCTCCGAAGAGTAACTACCCAGACCCAGATCTCTACCCTATACTTACCCCTGACTAATGCACCTAAGACTATGGGCTACGTAGCATGGCAAATTCACCTGACCTGCACAACTCTGGACTGTGGGAGGAAACCGGAGCAAACCCACACAGACATGGGGAGAATGTGGAAACTCCACACAGACAGTCACCCAAGACGGGCATTGAAGCCAAGTCCCTGACGCTGTGAGGCAGCAATGCTAACCACTGAGCCACTATGCCGCCTGTCATAATTTTCTAATGGGAGCACTTCCTACTTTGAACTGATGATTCGCCAAAATATTCCTTAACCTCAAGCAATTCCTTGCTAACAACCATAAATGTATTTTAACTGTGAAATAAATTAATAGTCTATTAATCATCTTGGTACTGAATTGTACTCTCCCATTCATGCATAGCCTAGAGTTTTCAACAGGACCCAGTCCATTTACCGAGAGAAGTTTGAAACATTTACAAAATGGGGAAAACACTGATTGTTCCCATGTAGAATCAGATTTCTGGTGCATTGTACACACAACTGTATCTATGTTAATGGAAGATTCACAAAAGCAAAACTACTTCCAATATTAGAATTGCACTACATTAACCGTGCAGATTAAATCCGGTGTCTATGAGTAGGAAGTGATTAAATAACAGTTAGTACATGGGATACAAATGCAATCCTGTGAAAAGTTGGTTATTAACTCCGCACTTACCATTTGAAGAAAGGAAGTACAGTCATCAGTCCCATTGAATACCATGTTTGCAGGTCCTAGCTCAAATAACCACAGCTTCTATTGAAAGAAATTATTGTTCAGCCCTTCTTAGACATATCCTTCTAAGAAGCAAAGAGACTGAACTATTGTTAGCGCTGAACACATGCCCTAACTCAATGAAAATAGACACCCTCGCCTCAGAGAAAAATTCTTCGCAGTTCCATGCATTCTCCTCCTGCACCTGTGTTGAATGAACCCTGTAATTATCTTCAAATTTTGTGGTGGAGCTCTGAAGACAGCCTCTGCTGGATGAAACACAAATTGAGGACTTATAAATTAGAACAATGTCACACTATAGGTCGGTGTCTTATGTATGGAGAAAACATAAAATAACCTCACTCTATATCAGACTCCATAGGTGTCTGTGATTCTACATCAAACAGAATACATTGGTGACATTTTCACGACCATAACAAAGTAAATTCAACAGTTTAAGTAAAGGTCATTCACTTTTCTTTCATGATTTGATTCTGATAGTCTGACAACAACTTAAAGACATTTTTAAAAATGTTTTATTGAGCTCATTTATTTACTCAACATCAACATTTTGAAAGGTAACAAAGGAAAATAGCTGCCAAAACATTAACTGACAGTTGGCCCTGATCAAACAGTATTGTAATTATTTATTAAACAGACATCTTATTCATATTTGGCAAACAATTTTTGATCCCAGAAGGAGAAAGTTCTAAAGAGGTAGAAGCAATTTTCTTCATAATAACTTTGCACTAAAGCAACCAGATGCACATTGAACTGACTTAGGTTTTTGCGATTGCAAGTTAACAGAAAAATGGCTGTCACACTATGTTCTTTCAGAAGGAAACTAAAACAAAGGGAAAAAATTGCATTTATATAGCACCTTTGATGAGTTCTAAAGTGCTTTACAGCCAATGGAGTACATTCAAACTACAATTAGTAATGTATTGTAGGAAATGTGGCAGCCAATTTGTGCGCAGCAAGCTCTCACAAACAACAATATAATAAATATATATATTCTATGAAGGAAAAACAATAAAATGCAATAATTTGTGGAAATAAATGTACTAATGATATTGGAACAGTGGTCTGAGGTCCAGGCAGTCCCCAGGTTACAAATGGGTTCCACTCTTGCACATCGATTTGGATGCAAATCGGAACACGATGCAGCACAACACTAAACCACCACTTGTGAGTATGAAGAAACATTTGTCTGTTGGATCTTTAAAATTAATATTAATACATCCCTGAATGGGATCACAGTCATAAGTGCAAGTGTTGTAAGTCAGACATTCATAAATCAGGAACCCCCTGTACACATAACTGGTCAGACCAGCTTGCATCATCACAAGTTTTACGAGATTGTCCTTTGGGATATTGTTGATTGTAGAATAAACATGGATCAAGATATTGAGAAAATTCTCCTACCCTTATTTGAAATGGTGTTGTGCAAGCCTCAAGAGACCTCAGGGCACAGACAGAACTTAGAGTTAACATTTCATCCAAAACACAGCACCCCCAGCTAGGGGATGGCACAGTGGCTCAGTGGTTATTTTAACCACTTCCACAGTGGGATGGCGTCAGGAGAGCAAAAGGCTGAGGAGGAAGGCAGAATTTTTTAAAGTGTCTGGCACTTGCAAGATCCAGAAACAACTAAGGGTCAGATGTTCCAGTTGGTGACAGGAATGAGGAGACGTGTTTTGTTCCATACTGTGAACCCACCTCTGTCTCAGTGTTGGTTTCACTGGGTCAGGGATTAAGGATCCTCAAGGCAGACCTAAAGCCCAGTTAGTTGTCAATGACAGGGGAGGAGCAGAAATGGAGTTTGAGCACCAGAGAAATGGGCCATGTTTTGTCCCAAATTGGAAATCATTGATGCATGTGTGCATGGTCTTAAAAAAAATTGAGAAGAACTTAATCTTAAAGTGATCTGGAACCCTGGAAATGGCAGGGAGGTTTGGTTTGGTTACTGACATTCTATAAATAATCAGTGATATGGAAACTTTTTTAACATTAATTACCACAGCTACAAGACTGACACCCTCCTCCCATCCCCACTCCTTTCCTGCCAAATTATGGCTTTTTAGTTTCACAAAGCTCCTTATGAAAACCTATCCCTGCAGAAATCTAGTGAGATCACAAAGCGAGCTCCTAACTAGATTCCTAATGAATTCAGGCAAAAGTGAGGACTGCAGATGCTGAAAATCAAAGTTTAGATCAGAGTGGAGCTGGAAAAGCATAGCGGACCAGGCAGCGTTCAATGAGCAGGAAAATTGACGTTTCAGCCACAAGTCCTTCATCAGGGCAAAAGCGATCTTCCTGCTCCTCGGATGCTGCCTGGCCCATTGTGCTTTTCCAGCACCACTCTGACCTAAACTCCTGAAGACCCCAACCTGCCCCAAAAAATGAGGTGGGAGATTTTGACATTCTGGCCGCACAGAACCTATGTTCTTGAGAAAACCAGCTGAGTTGAGAGCCAAGGTGACAGACAGTCACGAAGTCTGGAGATCCCATTGTTTTGCCATCCCATCTCTGCTCCATGCTGACCTGCGGTGGGAAAGTCCAGCCCTTATTTCTGCTAATGCCATCCATCCTTTGGCTCAAAGTCACCCAATAAAAAAAATTTACAAACCCTTTTTTTTAAAATCCCAGAGGGCAAAAACCTTAGAAATTGCGAAGTGGAACATTCACAGACAAATAAAACAACTAGGAAATGTCCTCTTAATATATTTGAATGGCGTTTACCCATCCATTAAAACAGAAGACAGGGGGAAGACAGAGCAAATGATTAATCATTCAGCAACTAATATTCCCAACAGTTCACCTGCGGCTAAATTCCTGTTCCCAGGGAGACAATAATTCAACATACACATAACAAGAAATGATTCCTGTAATATTGAAAATAGTACTGAGTGGTGCCTGAATGTTTCAACTTCTGTTCAGCTGCCTTGGCCTGCAAGCTGATTCTTCTTTTTTTATTAAATTGTGACACAGTTTTAATATCATAAATCCTTCAAAGTTCACAAGAATATCTTGCTTGTCAATTATTTCTATTGCTGTTGTAAGCAGTTTTTGTTAAGGGCATCAAGCTGTATTCAAGCGTATTTGATTCTGCTCAGGACACTCTTTCTGTGCCAGATCGACAATCCTCTATATATTTTCTGGTTTAGTTCAGTGGTTCAGTTCAGTCAGGAACTGTCCTTTATCCAATGTTTTTGGTTTCCAGTCATTAACCTTCTTTACACAGGTCTTAGCCCTAGCCATTGTTTTGCTCACAACATTCCTGTTTATTCTTATTTTCCTGCAGCATTTAAAAAAAAAGTCTTAGATATAGATATTGCTGGCAAGGGCCAAATCTATTACCCATCTGTAAATTGCCATGTGGAGGGAGTGGTATGCAGTTGAACTACTAGACTTTTGGTGGAAGTTCACCAGTAGGGCAATTCTTGCAATAGTGAAGGGATGGTGACATAGTTCCAAGTCAGGACAATGTGAGGCTTGGCAGGGAACTTGGTGATTTTTCCACATGTCTGCTGTCCTTGCCCTTCTTGGTGGTAGAGATTGTGGGTTTGGAAGGAGCTGTTGAAGAGGCCTTTTTGAAATCATTCTACACTGTTGTCAGCATGCAGCACAGATGAAGGGATTGAATGTTGAAGGTGGTCAATGAGGTGCTAGTCATGTGGGCAGTTTTGCCCTAGATAGTGTTGAGCTTCTTGAATACTGTTGGGGCTCTGCTCATCCAGGCAAGTAAAGAATATTCCACCACACCCCTGGCATGTCTTGCAGATGATAGACAGGTTTTGGGGGGTCAGGTGGTGAGCAAGTCATCTCAGAGATCCCAGCCTTTAATCTGTTCTTGTAGCCTGTATTTATATGATTAGATTCCCTACAGTGTGGAAACAGGCCCTTCAGCCCAACCAGTCCACACCGACCCTCCAAAGAGTAACCCACCCAAACCCATTTCCCTCTGACTAATGCTCCTAATACTATGGGCAATTTAGCATGGCCAATTCACCTGACCTGCACATCTTTGGACTGTGGAAGGAAACTGGAGAACCCAGAGGAAACCCACACAGACACAGGGAGAATGTGCAAACTTCACACAGTCGCCTAAGGCTGGAATCAAACCTGGGACCCTGGTGCTGTGAGGCAGCAGTGCTAACCACTCAGCCACCGTGTCACTGAGTTAATTCAGTGTCTCGTCAATGGTAACACCCAGAATGTAGATAATCCTGGATTCTGTCACAATAAAACAATTGGATGTCATAGGGTAACTAATAAATTCCCTATTATTGGAGATAGTCATTGCCTGTCACTTATATGGCACAAATATGACTTGTTCTTATCCTCAGCCCAAATGCCATTTAGGGGCCAGATATTATTGTTACTGAGGTCAATAGTTCAAATTGGGAGATTTCTCAGCTTACCAGACTCATTGTCAAAGGTTTCATTGAATCATGGAGGAGGAGGCAGTGGTTATGAGATAGAAACAGACTTGCTGACTCCAGAAGTAGAGTTTAAGTGGCTGTGGTGGCAGGGGTGTGCTAGTTAGAAGGTCTGCCTTAGTTCTCTGGGATATCATAACAGTTGTTTCAGAAGCAGTTAGACAGTCTAGGTCACAGATGTCATCACCCACTACCCACCCCTCATATCTTCCAATGTCATCTCCATGTCAACTCAATGCCCTCACCTATCCCATATGGCAATTCTCACTCTACATGCTAACTGCATAGACACTCACCCAATATCTGCCATGGGCTGACCTCACCAGCTATATGAAATTTTTAAAAATAAGCTTTTAACTCATGAATGCAGTTCTTACTCCTACACACTGCATAATGAATAAATAACAACCCTAATTCAGTAAATCTGATCACAGTTTAAGATTTTTAAAATCTTAACTGGATTTGTTTAGATCCTACATTAAAACCAGAAAATCCTTTAACAGCCTCTTTAAATTGTCAATCTAAACATAAAATCAGAGACAACTGCTGAGTTAATTGTGTCTTTTTAAATTCAGCCAAGCATTCATAATGACATAATAAATGTCGACAGAGAGTTCTAATGAAACTTCACAAACAGATGCTTTTTTTTTCTATTCTGTAAATCAGATTTTTTTTTAATTTGACAGCTGTAGATTTTTTTTAAAGCTTAAATGCGGGGAATTTAAAAAGTACATCAAATCATTATTATTTTACAGAATTTTTAGGGCGGCACAGTGGCACAGTGGTTAGCACTGCTGCCTCACAGCGCCAGGGACCTGGGTTCAATTCCCGCCTCAGGCGACTGACTGTGTGGAGTTTGCACATTCTCCCCGTGTCTGTGTGGGTTTCCTCCGGGTGCTCCGGTTTCCTCCCACAGTCCAAAGATGTGTGGGTCAGGTGAATTGGCCATGCTAAATTGCCCATAGTGTTAAGTAAGGGGTATATGTTGGGGTATGGGTGGGTTGCGCTTCGGCGGGTCGGTGTAGACTTGTTGGGCCGAAGGGCCTGTTTCCACACTGTAAGTAATGTAATCTAATCTAATCTAAAAAAAAAGTTTTCTGTACTTCAATAGTTTTTCCATCTACTCCATTAATTTATGACTCCCTCATTTCCCATTAAAACCTTGCAAAGACTACAATGGAGTCTAATTGATGAGCAACAGATTAAAATACCTCTGCTGAGTCCTGTACTTTTCCCCAGTCGCAAAATTTGGACCAGTTGGTAATGGAACCAAGACCTTTACCCATAGGGTTCCACTTGCTATTTCCCAGCTGGAAGCCAATATTAGCACAGAGTGCCTAAGGAGTTGCAAACAATACTGACAGAGAGCAATCATTAGTGAACACCCTATTCCCGACTTTACTATGGAAAGAAGGTCATTGATGAAGCAGCTGAATATGATTGAGCTGAGGGCATTACCTGAAGGAATTCCCACAGAGATGTTGTGGGATGGAAATGATTGATCTCCAACAATCACAACCAATTTCTTCTGTGTTAAACATAACTCCAGCCATTGAAAAGATTTCCCCTAATTCCAATTTCCTTCTTTTAGTGGGGTCTTTTGTTGCTGCTTTTGGTTGAATGCCTCCTTGTTGTCAAGAGACATCACTCTCACCTAATCTCTTAACTTCAGTTCTTTTGTCCTTGTTCACACCAAGCTATCATGAGGTCAGAAACTGAGCAATCCTGGCAGAATCCAAACTCAGCATCAGTGAGCAGGTAAGTGCTGCTTGGAAACACTGTTAATGACACATTACTTCATTTCGTTTATGCAGTTTTACTTGTCCAGATTAGAATTGTCATGCTTTTTGTGTACACTACATACCTGGGCAATTTTCTGTATTGTTGGGTAGATACTAGTGTTGGAATAGTATTGGGACAGCTTGGCTAGGGGTATGTTTAGTTCTGAAGCAGAAGCCTCAATACTATTACTGGGATATTGACAAGGCCCACAGCCTTTGCAATGTCCAACCCTTTCAGCCATTTCTTGACATTACATAGCATGAATTAAATTGGCTGAAAATTGGTATCTGGATCCTGGGGATTTTCAGAGGAGACAAAGATGGCTTATTCACTCATCACGTCTGGCTAATTGTTAGATTTTGACTAAGGTTTCTCAAATTAAATCCTTTTGTCCTTCTGCACTTTATGATTTGGTTATGATTTTTAAAAATCATTCACTATTTTGACCTCATTAATTGCCTAATAACAATTAAAATCTCACTTCTGCTATTTGTGATTTCCTCTCATGTTTATTTTCTCTTCAATATTCCTTAAAATTCAATATCACTACTTTATTATGGACTTCAATCTTCTCTTATATTTGGGGTCAGTTCCTCCAATTTCTCTCTTACGATCCAGGGTTAGACACAGGAAATGGCCTATAATCTGCGAGGCAATTCCTTCCTTACTTATAAGTCCATTCACACAGAGTTCTTGGCAATCTCTATTTTATCACCATATGATTAGAGCTTCTCTCAAGTTTCTCTTCTTGTCCCTTATCAACAGCAAAGCTGCTGGTCTACAAGCTCTTTTTATAGTGTTGTTGCATTGAAAAAAAATGAGTGTATTTTATGGATTTCGACTCCTTTGCAGTGCTAAGTGTGTGCTTCACTGTTGGAGGTGCCCTCTTACAGAAAGATATTAAACTGAGTCCCCATCAAAAGAACAACATAACATCCAGTGACATTATTCAATGAAAAGCAATGAACTTCTGAGCAAAAGCTAACTTTAAACATTGCTACTAAAAAGGCAGGTTACCTGGTCATTAATTTAATTGCAGTTTGCGGCATTTTGGTGTGTGTCATTTGGCTGTTACACTCCATTACATTCCAGCACAGGCTGTATTTCAAAAGTATTTCACTTACTGCAAAGGCCTCTGGGAGGTCCCCAGGTCTTGAAAGACATTGTATAAACACCAATTCTATACAAACTTTTGAAATCCTCATTTCTCATTGTCTTTCTCCTTAAAATCCTGAAGATTTTAAAGGCTAATCTTTGTACTGCTGAATCACACTTTCCTGATTATCTGCAACTTCTCATTTTTAACACTGATGGGTCTTCATCTTTCAAAATGTACTATAAGTTTGAGAAAATCATTACATCGCTGTCAATATTTTCACTTAATCAGTGCGTATTTAAGTTATACTGCAATTTTAGAAAATGTCCTTACTCCATCTCAACACTGCAGGCAGGGTATAATCTTGAAACAGCTTTCCTTTGCATCTTTTTAATAGGTTTCCAATATAAATCAGCCATCTTGTGAAATCTGAGTCTTTTTTCATTTGGGGACAAGTTCTAGATTAAGGGTAGCTTGCCATTAAGAACTGAACAGGGGTGCCACAATGGCTCAGTGGTTAGCACTGCTGCCTTACAGTACCAGAAACCTGGCTTCGATTCCAGTCTTGGGTGACTGTCTCTATGGAGTTTGCACATTTTTCTGCCTGTCTGGTTGGGTTTTTTCCAAGTGCTCTGGTTTCCTCCCACAGTCCAAAGATGTGCTGGTTAGGTGAATTTAACCATGCTAAATCGCCCATAGTGTTAGGTCCATTTGTCAGAGGGAAATGGCTCTGCGTGGGTTACTCTTCGGAGGGTCGGTGTAGACTTGTTGGGCTAAAGGACCTATTTCCACACTGTAGGGAATCTAATCTGAACTGAGGTTGACCAAAGAGATTTAATGCAACTCTCTATTGTCAACGTTCCAGAGGATAAAAGCCAGGCTGATTTCAGGGTGCACATTATAAAAGCCCAGCTGCTAGCATTGAATAGTGCTAACTTAACCTAGCCAGATATAATGCTCTACATTCACGTACATTTTAAGCATGGTAAAAGGGAAGATTTGTAATGATATTTTGCTGATAATGCTAGGTACTTGTGGCAATGTAGATTTCCCATGGTTCTATATCATACTATGAACAAATGTAGCAGAACAAGGGTACATTAATAGGGTTTCTGTCTCTCCAAAACATCAGGTTTCAGAAATTCTCCTCTGTCTTTAGTTGGGGTAGGTTTTATAAAGAATGCAGTCTTTTCATTAGGTAGTACATTTACAAATGCAATTTATATTATTTAACACTTATGGTAGTGAGGAGTAGCTGACTTGGGGATATATTCACTGTTCATTTTTGTATTTAATTTTATACACCATCATTTACTTCTACATACTGCTGTGCTCCTCTTTATTTAGTCTGGACAAACTAACCAACATAGAGAATGTTCATGTGTTGGGACTATGTGCAGAATCTGACCCTGATTGGGATATCTGCAATATTCCCAGAGTTGGGCAATTGACACGCTGCTTTTGTGATATCTATATAACTAGGGACACTGGGCAAGCTCCGAAGACAGGAAGATCAATGGGTTTGGCCAGGGTTGTGAGTGGCCAACAGTCCCACTGCAAAGGTTTTATGTTGTTGATCAAGGTGGGAGATTGTGATGGTGTCCCAAAATGGAAGAACTCTTTGAAGAGTCCAGAACTAGTTAAAATAAAGTTAGCCTTTGCACCCAAATCATCATTTTGGAAGAAACAGCACACACATACACACACATACACCAACAATTGTCACCTCACAGCTCTCAAAGTTGAAGTTTGGCGGGGAAGGGGGGGGTCAATTAGAGTCAGAGAGTCATAGAGATGTGCAGCACAAAACAGACCCTTCAGTCCACTCATCAAGGCTCACCAGATATCCCAACCTAATCTAGTCCCATTTGCCAGCAGTTGGATCATATCCCTCTAAACCCTTCCTACTCATACATCCATTGAGATGCTTTTTAAATGCTACCAGCCTCTACCACATCCTCTAGCAGCTCATTCCATACATGTACACCGTCTGCGTGAAAAAGTTGCCCCTTAGGTCCCTTTTAAATATTTTTCCCTCTCACCTTAAACCTATGCCCTCTAGTTCTGGATACTCTAACCCAGGGAAAAGACCTTGTCTATTTACCCTATCCATGCCCTCATGATTTTATAAACCTCAATAGGGTTAACCCTCAGCATCAGATGCTCAAGGGAAAACAGTCCTAGCCTATTCAATCTCTCCCTGTAGCTCAAATCCTCCAAACCTGATAACATCATTGGAAATCTTTTCTGAAGCCTTTCAAGTTTCACAACATCTTTCTGATAGGACGGAGACCAGAATTATACACAATATTCCAAAAGTGGCCAAACCGTTATTCTGTACAACCACAACATGACCTCCCAACTCCTATAGTCAATGCTCTTACCACTAAAGGAGAATGTTCCATCAACAAGCATCTGGTCTTTCACATTAGCTGGGTGTCTGTCTACCATCAGGAAATTCCCATAATCAATATCATTAATTTTCTGTCATGGGAACAATCGATTACCACTAACCAGGTATCTGTCAGTGTCAATCTTACCCGATCTCCCGTTTGATCATTTGGAGACACGAACACATCAAATATACAATGGAATGGACAACATCCAAAATTTCCTCACCGTCTTGCTTCTGCGTAGTTAGTTGATTAAATTCTATCCCACTTGTCCCCGTGTAGAACCATGGGCCATGCTTCAAAGCATGTGCGAAATTTGGCACTGCTTTCATGAATTGCTTTGTGTTAAGTTGTGGAAACAAGTGGGACATCTAGATGCCCAGAGATCAATCAATTCCAGAGAAGAAAGCAAAAGCCTGTATTTAAGCCTAGGTCTTTAAGGATTATGGACAAAACCCAAATCCAAAGCTCCTACCTCCATTTCTGACAGATCACATTTTCCCCTATTCGGGGAACAGCACAAGGTATGACACATGGGAGCAGGAGAAGCTCAGCAGAGTTGTTGAATTCTGTACTGAGTTCAAACAGATCTCATTTTCACAGTAACAAACGTCTTGACCTGTAGTATGAGAAATACAAAACTTTAAAATAGTTATATATTTATTGAAATGTAGGTTAGTTTTATAGAACTGTCAAGCTATTGAGATCATTATTTGGAGGTGCTAGTGTTGGACTGGGGTGTACAAAGTTTAAAATCACACCACACCAGGTTATAGTCTAACAGGTTTAATTGGAAGCACTAGCTTTTGGAGTGCTGCTCCTTTATCAGGTGGTTGTCAATTAAACTTGTTGGACTATAACCTGGCAGTGTGATTTTTAAAATTGAGATCATTGCAATCCCCAGCCCTTTAAAATATACAACAAATACTGCATGTGTCAGCAGCAGTTGAAAAATGTTTGTTCCAGCCATTCTAGTAACTGTTTATTGACATTAGCCAGGGCTATGATTATGTCCTTATAGGGCTTCGATTATCGTGCTTTAAATCAAGAATATAAAGTTCACAAATTTATTTGACAGTTCAAAAATGTTATTAAAGAATCAGATACCTTTGGTGTGAAATTATGAATACAACTCAGCTTATTAAGTGATCAGGAGGAGGTTTAAATATTTTGTACAGGCTTTCATGAATGACAGCCAAACTTTTTAACCACAAAGTAGGCGGTAATTGATATTTCAAACCTTATTCCATTTCAAAATGGCTTCTCATGTCTGTCCAATAGGAAAACGTGGTTGAGTTGGAATGAAGGCTGCATGAACAAAGAACATCTGGGTAGGTTTCTATGAATTAGAATTCAGTTAGTATAGGGGCTAGAAGCATGCCTTGGAGTTGGAATGAATGGGAACTACATTGATATGAGTGCTATAAGGGACATTTTGCTGTGGATAGAATGCATGCTTGCAGAAAGCAACTGTACAAGGTGTTGATGAGACCATGTTTGGAGCACAATGAGCAGTTTTTGACCCTTTATTTAAGCAAAAATATTACTTCATTGGAAGTAGTTCAGAGCAGATTCACTAAGAAGATCCCTGGTATGGGGGATTGTCTTATGAGCAAAGGTGAAACAGGTTGGGGATCTACTCACTGTCGTTTAGCAGAATGAGAGGTGATCTCATTGAAACGTACAGGATTCTTAACAGACTGGGCAGTGCAAATGCTGAGAGGATATTTATCCTCATGGAAGAGACTAGGATCAGAGGGCATGACCTCAGAATAAAGACTGAGATGAAGAGGAATTTCTTCTCTTAGACGATTGGAAGTCTTGGGAACTCTTTCCACAGAGAGCTGTAGGGGCGCAGATCTTGTGTATATATATTAGCTAAGAAAAATAGATTTTTGATCAGTAGTGAAATCAAGGATTATGGAGGTGGGGGGGTAGTGGACAGGAAAATGGTAGTGAAGAATATCAGATCAGCCACTGAATGGCAGAGCAGGCTCGAGGGGCTGAACGGCCTACCCCATTGCTATTTCTTATGATATTAGGATCTTATGGATTTTTATAGAGAATTTGAGGTAGATGTGTGGGGCACGGATTTACTCGAGTTGGTAATGGAAAGAGCACAGCAAGAGGGGTAGAGGGATGACGACTAGAGGGTCTAATATTTAACAGAACAATTGGAATGAATTCCCAGATGTGGTCCTAACAAACAGCAAAACAAAGATCCCATTATTCCTCCAAAAGTCCTCCCAAGATGGGCACAGCAAGACTTGCCTCACATATATTAACTTGGCCAGAGTATCGTGTATGGTTATCTCAGGAAAGATATTATGGACATACAGGGAGGTGTGACAAAGTCTCCCCAGATCTGTTTCCTGGATGGTGGAACTGTCCTATGATGAGAGCTTGGGCAATTGGGCTTGGATTGTCCAAGAGTTTTGAAGAATAATAAGAGATCTTAATAAAACTCACAAAATACTTAGAAGAAGAGATAGCGTAGATAAGACACAAATAAACTGTTTCCTGGGTTGGGGTGTCCAGAACTAATGGGCACAATCTTAAAAGAAAAGAGATCACTCTTAGGTCTTAGATTAGGCAAGTTTTTTTATTTACTCAGAATATTGTAAATCTTTGGAATTCTCTACCAAATGAAGGCCAGCCTTTGAGTATATATAAGATAGATTGATAAATTTCTAATCACTAGAGGGGATATTGTTATGAAGCTAGAATGGGTAGAAGGCATTGAATATTGACTCATCATTTTGAATGGTGGTTCAGGCTGGTGAAAGGGTTGACTGGCCTACTCCTAGACAAATGTTCTGATTTTCTAACTCCTACAATCCAGCTTGAGAGCAGGAGTTCAGAGCATAAATCTGATCCTCTTCCCCGACGTGCACTCGTATGTGTATAAAAACAGATAATGTTAGAGAATTGCAGCAGATCTGGCAGCATCTATGAAAAGAGCTCAGAAGAGTCACATCAGAATTGAAACATTATCTCTGTCTCCCTCTCCACAGATGCTGCCAGACTTACTGAGTTTCTTCAGTATTCACTGTTTTTGTTTTCATTTCAGAAGTCCATGATCCACAATATTTTGCTGTTATCTCTTAAATCCACAGATATGTTTCCTTGCAGGCAACACTGTAAAGCAATCAGAACTGCCAAGTCTTGTCACTTTTCACATCTTTGAACGAAACCTATAAAGTCCCTAACACAACAGAGTAGTTAGGTCATTGCAAACTGATGATCAACCCCGAAAGCTTTCTGATATACATTCTTTGATTTGCAATCTTCACAGGTGTGGTTAAATTGCAGCACTGTGTCTGTTCACCACTCATAACCTAAGGAAACTTTCCTTCTGGCAAAATGCTGATACAGGACTGTCTATACTAACACTCAACTTGGAGCTTTCTTTGCTGATAACTTTAGTGCATGTTGTGAAACTTGAAAGGGTTCAAAAAAGATTTCCAAGAATGTTGCCAGGGTTGGAGGATTTGAGCTATAGGGAGAGGCTGAACAGGCTGGGGCTGTTTTCCCTGGAGCGTCGGAGGCTGAGGGGTGAGCTTATAGAGGTTTACAAAACTGTGAGGGGCATGGATAGGGTAAATAGGCAAAGTCTTTTCCCTGGTGTTGGGGAGTCCAGAACTAGAGGGCATAGGTTTAGGGTGAGAGGGGACAGATATAAAAGAGACCTAAGGGGCAACTTTTTCACACAGAGAGTGGTACGTGTATTGAATGTGCTGCCAGAGGATGTGGAGGAGGCTGGTACAATTGCAACATTTAAGAGGCATTTGGATGGGTATATGAATAGGAAGGGTTTGGAGGGATATGGGCCGGGTGCTGGCATGTGGGACTAGATTGGGTTGGGATATCTGGTCGGCATGGACAGGTTGGACCAAAGGGTCTGTTTCCATGCTGTACATCTCTAAGATTCTAAATCCAGTTATATAGAATTTCCTTGTCCTCCATGCCTAATAATGGTGGAGACAACCCATTTTCTCTATTGCTTTACATTCTGTAAATTGTTGCTATGGTAATCCCCTTTTTTAACATGGGCTAGTAACGTCACTGACAAAACCTGGAGTAGTGCACGGATTCATTGGGGAGTACCATTTCAGTCACATCTGGAATGAGTACTCTGTTGTTTGTCAGTATTTAATGACTGGAGCTCAGATCTCCGATCAATCAGGATTGTCACAGTGGAAGTTCTGGATTAGTGATGCTAGAAGAGCATAGCAGTTCAAGCAGCATCCAAGGAGCAGCGAAATCGACGTTCCGGGCAAAAGCCCTTCATCAGGAATAAAGGCAGAGAGCCTGAAGCATGGAGAGATAAGCTAGAGGGGGGTGGGGGTGGGAAGAAAGTAGCATAGAGTACAATAGATGAGTGGGGGAGGGGATGAAGGTGATAGGTCAGGGAGGAGAGAGTGGAATGGATAGGTGGAAAAGGAGATAGGCAGGTAGGACAAATCCGGACAAGTCATGGGGACGGTGCGGAGCTGGAAGTTTGGAACTAGGGTGAGGTGGGAGAAGGGGAAATTAGGAAACTGTTGAAGTCCACATTGATGCGTTCTTCCTCCAGGCGTCTGGTGGTGAGGGAGCGGCGGTGAACGAGGCCCAGGACCTCCATGTCTCGGCAGAGTGGGAGGGGGAGTTGAAATGTTGGGCCACGGGGTGGTGTGGTTGATTGGTGTGGTTGTCCTGGAGATGTTCCCTAAGGCGCTCTGCTAGGAGGTGCCCAGTCTCCCTAATGTAGAGGAGACCGCATCGGGAGCATTGGATACAATAAATGATATTAATGGATGTGCAGGTAAAACTTTGATGAATGTAGAAGGCTCCTTTAGTGCCTTGGGATGGAGGTGAGGGAGGAGGTGTGGACACAGGTTTTACAGTTCCTGCGGTGGCAGGGGAAGTTGATAGAGGTGAGTGGAAGTTCAAACTGCTCACCTTCCAGATCAAGAGATGAGAATGGCAGCAGTAAGCCAAGGCTTCCATTGTAATTCATCCCCAGTGTCAAAACAAAAACCACACAGATAAAAAATGCATTCCCAGAACAGGTGCCCCAGATGAAAAACCCTTTAATTTGAAAACTTTTGAGCAAATTAGAGACTTGCACAAGTATCTGAAGCGTCTCAAAGTGTGCCAAAGGGAATGAAGCCGAGGAAGGTTTACAAAGTGCAACCTACATTTATATGTATTTTACAGGCTTTGGTTCTGAAAAATGAAAACTCAAGTAATAGGTGGTGGCTGACTTCATTCTTGTAAGTTCTAATGCTGAACAGTGAATTATATAAACAAAAAGAAGTATGTGTTAGCAGGGACTGGGTGGCGCAGTATATTTAAAATCGGATCCTTTTATCTGGCACGCTCTTTGCTGGAAGCAATCACAATCAGACAGGATATAGCATCCTCTCCCTGGAGACGAGCTAAGTTAAATGACTTCCTTATAAATTCATTGCAAGCAAGTTTAATAAGACGAACTTGCATACAGAACACCTTTCATGACCTCAGGATATGCTAAAAAACCTTACAACCAGTGAAGTACTTTTCAAAGTAAAGCCTCAGAGATTCCAGGCCATGGTCAGCACAGACACTGTGGGCCGAAGGGGCTGTTCCTGTGCTGTACTCTTCTCTGTTCTATGACATTGTGTACAGGTGAAGTTTATTAACTGAACACTATGAACTCCACTGCTCTTTTCATATAGTGACATTGGAAAGACTTAAATAGCTTCCCTCACGGTCAGTTTGCTGGTGGTAGGGAAATTAATCAGACAGGAGATTGGAGTGTGGTGTCTGCATCACCTTCCCACTGTCACACCAGTTAGGTCTGTGCAGGCAGACCCATAGACAATTTTCCCACACTGCTGCCAATTAAGGCCCTAACATTGGCAGCTAATGCCTATGTAAGGGCTTTACCGCCCAAACCTCCACCTGGTATTAATGCAGCATCAGGTGAGAGCTCAGCAAGCAGTTGTCATGACAACAAACATGTATGGGACTGCACATGGGCTCCCAGAATCAAACTGAATTGAATTTATTGTCACATGTGCGGAGGCATAGTGAAAAACTTTTACTTGTGAGCAATACAAGCAGATCACATCGTTAAATAGCATGGCTAAGTAAGTGGTAGGTAAACAGCAGCAAAAACAAAAAAAAGTGAAGCAGAGCTTTCATTCAAAAGGCACTCAATGCCTAATCGGGAGACCCAGAATCATGAACTGGTGCATTTTGATAGCTGCCACCCTCTACCCGTGCTGCCAACAACCTCCCCCCTCCCCACCCCTCACTGACTGACTCCCGACCAACATCACCTACCCGTGACCTGGGATCCAGGAAAATTCCTAGGTCTTGTGGCTGTGCAGTACCAACAACAGCCACTGCCTCCCTTGTGGCGCTGTCACTTAGTACAGCCACTGGTCATTGACTTGTCCTTAGTCTCAGGAAACCTAATGTGTGACACATTGCCCCTAAAAGAGGCAAGTTTTGGCTCTCACTGAATCTTCAGATAGTGGGTGAGAACCCCATTAGTTCCAATAAATGGTATCTTTTATGTCAACCTGGGAGAGCAAATAGAACCTGGCTTTGATATTTCATCAACATTAATGTCAGTAGCACTAGCTAAACCAGATATGACTGGTTGAAAGGTTTCCTGATAATGTAAGCAATCTTAACATTGGGAAGTCATGTTGCCATTGTACAGGACATTGGTTAGGCCACTTTTGGAATACTGTGTTCAATTCTGGACTTCCTGTTATAGGAAGGATGTTGTGAAACTTGAAAGGGTACAGAAAAAATTTACAAGAATGTTGCCAGGGCTGGAGGGTTCGAGCTATAGGGAGAGGCTGAATAGTCTGGGGCTATTTTCTCTGGAGTGTCGAAGGCTGAAGGATGACCGTATCAGTGTTTATAAAATCATGAGTGTCTATTTATCCTATCCAAGCCCAAGTCTTTTCCCCAGGGTGAGGGAATCCGGAACTAGAGGGCATAGGTTTAGGGTGAGTGGGGAAAGATTTAAAAGAGACTTAAGAGACAATTTTTTCACACATATTTATATATATATGGAATGAATTGCCCAGAGGAAGTGGTGAATGCTGGTACAATTACATCAGTTAAAAATCTTCTAGGTGGGTATATGAATAGGAAGGGTTTAGAGGGATATGAGCCAGGTGCTGGTAAATGGGACTAGATTGGGTTGGGATATCTGGTTGGCATGGACAAGTTAGACCAAAGGGTCTGTTTCCGTGCTGTACATCTCTTTGACTCTATAAGTACTGAAGCCTTGATTTGATGAGTGAATGTTATTAAGCCATCTATCTAAATACCATTGTTGCAATAAAACTGTTGCTGAGGTTGAAAGATCAAAAATACCTGTCCACCATTTTGAATAATGTGCTAATTGTAAAGATGGGTGTTTATATTTTTATGTATTTTTAATTGTAGACTGAAATTAGAAAAGACAAAAGGATTCCTGGAGGATTGTTGCATGGTTTGAAGGCAAGTAGCATGAAGCTCATTGTAAGTACTGTTTGCACAGCTGCTTATTCCCTTAGCTGGTTGAAGTTGGATTGCAGTGAACTGGAGACCCAAAGACTTGTTCAAATATGCTGGGACTAGTCGCTGATTAGTCTTTGAATTAGTGACTAGTTATTTATGACAACGGCCTTCTGCCTGCCAACAGCTACGCAATTGGTTCTCAGGTAGCTTAACAGCTTGGGCCTGTGAACAAGATTGGGAGAAACCTTCAGACCTCCATCTGCTCAGAAGCTCTCTCTGTTCTCTGCTGTCAAAGCAGCTTTAAGCCTGAAGTAAAGTCATTTAGTTTTCCTCCAGCAGTTGCTGTAAGCAGTGACTTTTAATTAAAATTAATTGCAGCCACCCCATGCCTCTTGCAAATCAATGAAAGCAACTGGCAAAGGAAGATCAAGAAACAATGTTCTGATCAATGCAAGATCAGCAGATGCTGTGGACAGAAACCACGGAAATGTATTCCCAGTTTTCCTTCCATCCGTAATACTCACACTTCTTTCCTGTCTGTGTCTGCACATGAGTATAAGGGTGAGTTTAGAAGGGCTTAGGGTTTTAACTCATTAGGTCATCTACTAATGGTTTTTAATTGTTTATCAGTAGTTAGACTCCATTTGCTTATAATAAATAATTATTGTTAAATACAGAAACCTGCTCCATATTGTCAACCTGGGTGTAAAAACTAGATAAACTGAGGAATTTTGTGTACTTTAATAAAATATTACTCTTTGGGATAACTTTGGAAATAACAGAGGCTTGGTTTTCAACATGTCACCTCAATGAGACATTACTGACCAATGGAACTCATGGTGAATGTACAAGTAGAGTTATTGGCTCTTTTCTAAAGGAGATTTTAGAAATATAGGTTGAAGACATGATGGCCATATGTCCCATCATCTTGTTTGGACAACATTCACACTCCTTTTAATATAATATACTTGAAAAATGCCTGTTAATGGACCTAAAGGCCTGATTGCGATGAAGAGCTAGATAATTAAAGAACATCCATCAAACATTAGTCCACTTTTACCCCATCAGTATCTTTTAATGTGTGACAAAATCAACATATTTGAAAAGTATGAAAATCAAGTGTTTTTTTCCACAATGAAACCTTTATCCTTATCGTTCTGTCATGCAGTACAGCTGAGTATTAACACAAAAGGACCATTATGAGCAGAATTATAAAACTCATGCACATTTCATGAAGGTTCAGCGATCTCAAAATGAAAGCAAAATTTGAATAGCAAAGCATTTTGAAGGAATAAAGGCACACCTCATCCGATTGGCTAGTTATTGAGGGCATCGCCTGAGACACTTCCCTTCCATTCTCCAATTTCTGAACACTTTGTCATATTTTCCCACACTCGTAACATGCAAACAGACTGAGACAGTAAAAATACAGTCACTGGCATTTCTCTCTCTCACCCTCTTAAATAGTCACACTAAATAACCAACAAGCCCATAGCAGGCTGTGTTAGGGCCAGGCACAGGCAACATGAAGCCATCAAGCCTAATACAAGTGGTCTTCCAACCTAATCAGTTAAAGCAATAAACCAAGTAGTGATAAAGTGTCAATTTACAATGAATTCATTATTGTAGTCTACTTCTAATTTGAATTGTAAAAATGCAACAAGTGTTGTTGAACCAAATTCAGAATTCACAGGATCTTGTACGCTGATTACACCCAGGATTCCTCTCAACCCATAGGACCTTCTGCCATTCCAATTGTGGAAATATCTTGGAAAGATCATGAATTGCTCTTTCATTAGTTTCTCCTCCTTCACCGTGAATCATAGTTTTGTTCAAATCACCTGAATTCCAACCTCTATTCCCAAGTTACTGACTCATTTCTTCACATTAGCAAATGTCTGAGTCGAAACCAGACAGTGCACAACTTTGAAATCGTATTCCATCCTAATCTAAGTCTCTGACTAACATAATCATGACATCAGTCAGACTTCTACCTCCATAATCTTGCCCAATTTCACCTCCTGATGCTGCTCATTCATGCCTTTATTACTTCAACACTTGGCCATTTCAAAGCACACCTAGCTGATTTCTCACAATTTTTTATCCTCTGTAAACATGAGGTTGTCCAAAACTCAGCTGCCTGCATCCTAACATGCATTAAGCCGCATTCCCTATCAACCAACACAGTAACTACCAACCAATCAGCACCTTATGCTGAAATACTTTACAATGTTGTACCTTCGAAATTTGTCATTCCTGCAGTAGTCTTCAACGGTATGTTTTGTTGTCAGTAACATCAATTTTGAAGCATTCTTATTATAATTTAGAGAGTGCTTCACACCAGCACCATAGGTTGATGCTCCAGTGCATGGCTGATGGAACACTATACAGATAGTCGAGCTGTTTTACAGAGGTGATGCTAAGCCAAGGCTCCAACTTTCTTCGGAAGGGAATACACATAAAGGAACAAGGAGAGACCAAAATGTCATCTCTAACTCAATGAGTTGATGTCCACCAAGAATTCTTGTGCCATTGAGTATATCCGGTTGCTTTTCTCTGGGCCCTTCGCCCAGCCCAAAAGTTAAACTGGGCTTTTCTGTTTTAATGTATGTCCTGAAAAGAAAATCGATGAGTAAGGCTTCGGAAATCCATGTCGGCTAATCTCCCCTGTAAGTCACTCAAGAAGCTTATCAAGAAGCTTGTATTTGCACAACAGCATTTGCGTAGTAAAATTTCTTGAGTCATGGAAGCATTACCAAGCAAAATGTAACACATAAAGGAGGGATTAGGATAAACAACCAAAAGACTGGTCAGAGGTAGGATTCAATGGAGCACATTAATGGAGGCCAGAGGTAGAGAAATTTAAAGAAGCTATTCCAATACTTAAGGCAGAGGCAGCAGAAGGCACAGCGAACAATGTTGCCGTGAAGGCAATTGAGACCTGCATGAAGCTAGAATGGGAGGTGTGGGAATTCTCAGAGACTAGGCCACAACTGAGTTAGGAATAGCCCTGGGGCTAAACACAAGAAATAGAGAGACCTTTTTAATCACATTGCAACATTGGATGCTCGGGGAGGGAAGGGGCAGAGCATTAAAACACCAATAACATAAAAGTTAGCAGCTGCCTATTTTACAAAAAATATATATATTTCTGTATGTTTGAAGCAGTGCTTCATACGTTTGACAAACAGAACCCTCCGGCATCTGCCGTAGTCAAAATTATTGTAAAATATTTTGGTTTGGGTTCTTATCTTGTTGAAGCCTGTTTCAGAATTTGCGGTGATGATATTTTACAGTTCACTCAGAGTTTCAGCTGCTGCAGGAAGAAGAACTTTAACATGAAAGCTGTAGTCTAGAGCTCTGACTAGTGATGGGAGAGGGTCCAGTGTTCTTTCATTGCCTGGCTGACCATCTGCTGTTCTTATTACTTGCCACTGGCATGTGAAAGAAGGCTTTACAAGTAGATACTCAACCTGGCTTGGACAAGATATAGAAAAATATAAAAACAGGGATAATGGATTTTAACTTGTCCTACATTGACTGGGATTCACTTAGAGCCAGGGACTTGGATGGGGAAGGGAGATCTGTTAGTTGTGACCCAGGACGGGTGGCACAATGGCTAGCACTGCTGCCTCACAGTGCCAGAGACCTTGGTTCAATTCCCACCTCAGGTGATTGACCATGTGGAGTTTGCATATTTTCCCCGTGCAAACTCCCACAGTCCAAAAATGTGCAGGTTAGGTGAATTGGCCATGCTAAATTCCCCGTAGTGTTAGGTGAAGAGGTAAATGTAGGGGAATGGGTCTGGGTGGGTGGCGGGTCGGTGTGGACTTGTTGGCCGAAGGGCCTGTTTCCACACTGTAAATAATCTAGCCCTAGTATTAGGGAATGAGCCCAGACAGAAATTTCAATGGGGGAAGCGTTTCAGGAACAGTGACTATAGTTCTGAAAATTTTAAGATACTTATGATAAGGATAAGAGTAGTCCTCATTTTAAAATATTATATTGGAGAAGTCTAACTACCACAATAATAGGTAGGAATTAGGGATTGTAGACCAGGGGGCAGGTGTTTGAGGGCAAATCCTCATCAGGCACATGGGAATCTTTTAATTATTAATTGATTCGAGTTCAAGACCTGTATGTACATGTGAAAACGGAGGATAAGGATGACTACATTCAGAAACCTTGGATGACAAGAGAAATTGAGAGCCTAGTCAAAAAGTAAAAGGAGGGATACATAAGGTTGAAGAAACTCAAGACAGATACAGCACTTGAAAAATACAAAGAAAGCAGGAAAGAAAGTACACAAGGAATTAGAAGGGCTAAAGAGGCCATGAAGTCTCTATGGCAAACAGGGTTAAGGAAAATCCCAAGGTGTTTTATACATATGAAATCAAACTTAGGGTAGCTAGGGAAAGCATAAGTTCATTCAAGGACAAAGGAGGGAATTTATGCATGGAACCATAGGAAGTGGGTGAGAGCCTTAATATCGTACATTAATATTCACCAGGGAGAAGGACATGGTGAACGGGGTGTTGGGGGGGTGGGGGGGGTTCTCGGGAGGTGTATGCTGTTATTCTGTGGCAAGTCAATATAAAAAAGGAGCAGGTGGTGTGTGTTTTAAAAGCATTAAGGTTGACAAGTCTCCAGGACCTGAAGGGATCTATCCCGGAATGCTGATTCCATTAGGTAGATGGAGTTGGGGGTAATGGTGATAGGTCAGAGGGTGGAGGAGGTCGTCCTAGTCCCAACCCCCTCCTATTTATCCCACCACCCCCCTTGGCTCACAGCCTCATTCCTGATGAAGGGCTTTTACGCGAGATGTCAATTCTCCTGCTCCTCAGATGCTGCCTGACCTGCTGTGCTTTTCCAGCACCACACTCTCGACTCTGATCTCCAGCATCTGCAGTCCTCACTTTCGCCTAGATTGGACGGTCAGTCTGTTTACTGCTTCCCTGGCTTCAACCCTCCAAAATATTTTCTGGGGAGGAAGAAATGGGATGGAGGGGAATCAATTTGCGAACAATTGATCTTGTTGAGCACATAGTATTAATGCTTGTTAATGGAGGTCAATGGGAATTTCTATTTGTGAGCACCAAGCATTCAGAGGTGCCTGCAAACCCTTCCCCAGTGATTCCCCCATTGTAGACTCTGTCATGTTTGTGTATGCCCAAGGAACTATCAGGATGACCAGAACCTGCTGAACCAGCCTGTTTACAATGACAATGAATGGAAGAGATATTTCAAGCAACAAATGATGGGATCTCTGACTCATTTTTTAAAACATATATTTTAATTAAAAAAGGAATCTTTTTCCTTTTGAAGATTGCAATATTACAACAAATACAAAACCAAACAATTCAAAGTTTATGAGGAAAGGCTGAGAGACTTGAACCTGTTCTGATTGGCAAGAAGGCGGCTAAGAGGGGATTTGATAGAGACATTCAAGATGATCAGACGATTCGATAGGGTAGGCAGTGAGTCTTTTTCTGAAGATGATTACATCAGCTTGCACGAGGGGGCATAACTACAAATTGAGGGGTGGTTTAAGACAGATGTCAGAGGCAGGATCTTTACACAGAGAGTGGTAAGGGCGTGAAATGTCCTATCTACTAATATAGTCAACTCAGCCACATCAGCAGGATTTAAACAATCCTTAGATAAGCACATGGATGATTTTGGGATAGTGTAGGGGACGAGCTGAGAATAGTTCACAGGTCAGTGCAACATCGAGGGCCGAAGGGCCTGTTCTGCGCTATATTGTTCTATGTTCTATGTTCTAAACTAATCTTAAAAAACAAATCCACTAATTACATAAATAAATAATAACTAATAACTAAGCTAAAAAAGGAAAATCTTAGCAATAATAATAATGATAATAACCATAACACAGCTCAGCAAACCAAAGTAATAGCCCTCGAGCATTGAGCGCATAAGTTTATACATATTCATATGTTCATAGTTCCTCCCCTCTGGATACCAGATTCATTACGTAGATATGCTATGGCTATATAAAGGATCTTATTAATATGGAGGACAAATCTGCACCCAGGTAGCCACCTCTTATAGAAATTCTCAGTTTTATGGTGCACCATACTCATCCGAAAGTCCAAGGGGATGTGCTCCATGATTAGCTTATGCCAGCCCGACAGCTGGGGGATTTTTCGACACCCATCCTAATAGAATGTTCTTTCTGGCACAAAAAGTGAGGATACTGAAAAGCCTTTTTTGTGTTCATCAAATAAAAGTGAATTATCAAAGCCAAGAAGAGGAGATACCAGGTCCATCTCCACCACCGTGCCCAGGGCCTCCTCTATTTCGCCTACAACAGTGCTCCAGTATGCCCGCAGTCTGTGGCAAGACTAACGACAATGAGTAAACTTGCCCATGCTCATGTTACGCATTTAGAAGACATTGGAGATGCTCCCATTTTAAATTTAGCCAGGCAGTTTCGGGCCAGATGGACCCTGTGGAGAATCTTCAATTGAAAGGCATGAATCCTGTTGCAAATTGAGATCCTTCTTGCATTTCCCAGACATCTTCCCATATTTCAGAAGAGACCTCAACATCCAACTCCCTCTCCCACACCTTACAGAGCCTTTCAATCTCATCCAAGGGATCCTCTCCCGATAGATGATAAACGTTGTTAACAAATAATGCACCCTCAACGCTCAACACCCTTTTCTCCATGTCAGACCTATAAGGATCAATTAGAAGTGTGGTCCCTTTTTGTATGAAGTTTCTAATTTGTAAGAAATGAAAGAGGTCCCTACTGAGCAATTCATATTTCCGAGCCAACTGGTCAAAGAACATCAATATGTCCCCTTTGAATAAATCACTCAGGCAAGACGTGCTCCAGCTGCCTATGGTTAAACTCAGAATCCATCACCCCTGGCTGACAGCCCAGTATGCCAACTATGGGTGTCAAAAATGATGTTTTGGCAATATTGCCCTCACCCTGATACACTGCCCGCCATACCTTGACAGTACTGATAACAATTGGGCAATGGCAATATTCCTAGCTGTTCTTATTTTGTCCAAGAACAGCAGGCCAATAAGGGGGTATCTTGCCTGAGATGCTTTAATGTCCAACCAAAGTGAGTGAGTGAGGGTCCCCTCGGCCCAGTCACTCATGAAAGATAGCAATGCGCTTAACTGATAGTTTTTGATATCTGGGAAGCCCACTCCTCCCAGTCTGTAAGGTAACTGCAATTTAGTCCATTTAATAAGGGATCGCTTGCGATACCAGATAAAAGAACTGAATCAGCAGTTCATTCTTCTAAATATTGCTTAGTAAAAAGCTGAGGAAGCATTTGCATAGGATACAACAGGCAGGGCAGAATGTTTATTTTAATGAAGGCTATCCAATCTAACCAAGACATCGGAAGCACCTCCAATCTATGAAAGTCCTGCTTGATTCTGTGGAATAAATGGGCAAATTTGGCTTTAAATAGCCGATCAAAAATGGGAATAATAAATATTCCTAAGTAGAGAAAGCCCTCCTGCAACCATCTAAAGGGGAACCAAAATCTGGCCTCAGGATCAGGCACTCTTGGGAGACCAGAGGCATGGCCTCGGATTTCGCAAAATTGATCTTATAATGAGAGAAGCCACCAAATAGATTGATGCAATGTATCAGGTGTGGCACGGAGACTGTTGGGTTTGATAAGAAGACAAGAACGTCATCCACATACAGAGCGATCTTGTGTGCCTTCATCTCCACTTCTGCAGCGGTTATATTGGGATCCCTACATAGTGCCTCCGCCAGCGGTTCGATCACCAATGTGAAAAGCAATGGTGACATCGGACAGCCCTGTGGACTCCCCCTACAAATATTAAAATTGCTTGACCGTACACCATTGGTGAGGACCACGGCAAAAGGATCACTATACAAAGCCTCCACCCACCTGATGCAGGTCTCTCCCAGGCCAAACCGCTTCAAAGTATGAAAAAGATATGGCCACTTGACCCAGTCAAATGCCTTTTCCACAGCTAAGGAGATCACCAATCCCTGTACCAATCACTGTTGACACACTTGGATCTTGTTAAGTAATCTCCTGACATTATCCATCGATCTGTGACCTTTTATGAACCTTGTCTGGTCCTCCTTAATGATGGAGGGCAGTACAGTTTCTAGCCTTAATGCCAGTGCCTTGGATAGGATTTTGAGTCGACATTCAGGAGTGAAATGAGCCTACAAGAAGCACAGTCCTCCAGGGCCTTCCCTTTTTTAAGAATGAGAGAGATATTCACCTCTCTTAGAAATGGTGGGAGGAGGCCACGACTATGTGAGTCATTCAACAGACTAAGCATCGGCTCTGACAATATACTTATAAACTCCTTATAGAACTCACTGGGGAGCCAGTCAGGACCCGGCACCTTTCCATTCTGGAGCTGCCTCACAGCCTCCTGCACCTCTTGCTCGACATTGGGGCATTGAGGAGAGACTCTTGTTCAGGGGTCACTCCCGGAAGGTCCAAACTCTTTTAAAAAAAGACTCCATCCTAACCCTTCCACTCTCACATCTTTCAGATTGGTATAATTCAGAGTAAAATTTCTGGAATGCATTAATACTTTTAGAATAATAGGTCAAATTTCCAGTGTCCTCTCTGATCAAGGTAATGGCTTGGGGAGCACTCCTTTTCCTAGTAAGGTATACTAGGTACTTGCCCAGCTTGCCCCCATGCTCAAACTGCCTTTGATTGCAAATGTAAGTTCCCTCATGGCTGTCCATGTGAGCATGGAGTTCAGTGTAGACCGAAGAGCCACGATCCTCTGCAGTTTAACCAGTGAGGGCCTGTTAACATATGCCTTTTCAGTTACTTTCAGATGCACCTCAAGTAAGCGTTGCTGCTCGCCCATCTGTCACTTCTTACTGGCTCAATAGGAAATAACTAACCCCCAGCATTGGCTTTAGCTGTTTCCCAAAGAATGGATGGGTGACTGGCAGAGCCTGAATTAGTATCTAAGAAAGCTCTGAACTCAGTAGAAAATAATTCAATAAATTTGCTATCCTTAAGGAGGAAGGAGTCCAGCTGCCAGTGCCTCGAGCCTACCACCATATCCTTACTCTGAACCATTAAGTATACTGGGCCGTGACCGGAAATAGTGATATTACCTATTGTACATGACACTGCCGAGCCCAGATGTGCTGCGGGGGTCAGAAAAAGATCAATCGTGGTATGGTGTTTATGTGGGTTCAAGAAAAATATGAAGTCCCTGCCAGTGTGGTGAAGGTGCCTCCAAACATCTACTAATCCCAATTCTGCACACAATTCCCTTAATAGTTGAGATCGCAAAGAAGATATCAGCGGGCCTTCGTGCAATCTGTCTACTGTAGGGTCTGTGAGACATTGAAATCCTCTCCTACGATAATATGTTGAGATGCAAGGTTAACCAGTCTAGAAAGTGCGTACGTCAAGAAATTAAGGGGGTGGGTCGGGGACGGTGGACATTTATGATCCCATATTCTTCCCCATGTATCAAAGCTTTAAGGATTACAAATCTCCCGTGTGTGTCTTTAATGTATTTTAATAACCTAAATGGGAGATTCTTTCTCACTAAAATGGCCTAGCCTCTACTCCTCGTATTGAAAGATGAAAAATAAACCTGGTCATACCCATTCTGTTGCACCTTCAAATGCTCTGCATCATCCAATTGTGTTTCTTGTAATAAGGCAATGTCTCTCTTTTGAGGCTAGAAAAGTACCTTCTTCCTCTTGACAGGTGAATGACTCCCCTTAATAATCCAGGTACACCACTTAAACATATCTTTAGCCATAACCTTCTATAGCAACATTTAGACTCCAGAGAGGAAGAACCCAAACTACAGATCGCTGAGCTTTAATGCAAAAGACTCCACAAAACCCAAAAACTATACAGACTACAATAACTACAGCAAACAAATCTACAAAACTTACAAAAACTATATACAACAAAAACAGAATAACAAAAAAAATCGCCAAAGGCACTGATTAGAGAAATTTACTCCCCCATTTGAAGGGGGTACCTACACATCCTACAACCCAACCAACCATCCCAACCACCCTCTCAACTCCTACCAGCAAGGGTCGCACCACATACATCGACCACCCGATAGAGAACAAAAAACACCCAAGAGGAAGGTTAGTGCTATAGACAAGTAAACTAAAAATATATGTCACCCATCTCTTAACATGACTTAGAGATTGCTGATAAATACTCTATCCACCCCAGACATCATTTCATGCAACTTATTACCAGAAAGAAGACTCCGCCAAAGTCCACTTAAAGAAGAGCAAATTTGAACAGCTCTGTCCTCTACGCCTATTCAGCCGTTCAACTTAAGTCGATGTGTCCACAAAGTTCTTTACTTTTCCCAGCAAGTCAACAAAGTCCATTATGATTGATCCAAAGCACTGCTGGATATCTTAAAGAATACTGGATCCCAAGCTCTCTCAATCTCCTCTTGATGCCATCGCAGAACAAGGAGAAAGTGAGGACTGCAGATGCTACTGATCAGAGTCAAGAGCTGAGTGTGGTCAGGAGTCCAGGTGGGATCAGACAGTTCTATAGGCAGACACTGAGAAAGGAGGTGTGGGTGTGGTCGCACATCAGATTCATGATGAAAGGCTTATGCCTGAAACATTGATTCTCCTGCTACTTGGATGCTGCCTGACCGGCAATGCTTTTCCAGCAACACGTCATCATAGGACTTCCTTTTCTGGACCACAGTCACTGAGAAGTCTTGATAAAAACTTGACCCTTGAGCTGCCGCATACCAAGGCCCTTGAATCCCTCCCTTGGGCTTGTGAGGCTTCCATTACCCTCTGCTTGTCTTTATAATGATGGAACTTTACCAGGACAGGGCTGGACGCTGGTCCGCACCTGGCTTTCAGGCCGCTCTTTCAATTGTTATCTTTCCTGTCTCAATCTCCAAACTAAGGAATTCTGGGAAACACTTCTTGAAGAACACCACCAGCTGCTCACCTTCGGTCCTCTCCAGTATGCCAACAACACGCAGGTTCTTTCTTCTGCCCCATTTTCGAGATCACCTACAAGATCCAACAGACCCCAGACCTGTACTTCCAGGGCTTCAATCTAACTCTTGGAGGAACCAGTCTCTGTCTCTACACCTGCAGCCCAGCACTCGAGCTCATCGGTCCTTTTTCCCAAGTCTTGCCGCAATAGCAGATACAGGAGCCAAATTCTCTTTGATTTTTTTCCGAGATCTGCCACCCCAGACCCTTGTGAGATTTGGCCAGTTCCTCAACCAGGACTTGATGAGTAAGCAAGCCTGCTACTTGAGAGGGCTGGGCCGTGGCCCTGCCTGGGCAAGCTTCCTCCTTTTTCCAGCATTCTCCAGCTTCAAGGACAAAGGTAAGTAGACTTCTTCAGGTTTCTAGCTCCTTTACTGCATTTTTACTCACAATAGAGTGTTTGGGATGGGTTCTCGTTCTGTCGGGCTGGTGTTGTAGCACGGAGCCCAGCAAACACAATCCTAACAGGATGCCGCCATCTTGGATACCCCCTCAGACTCATTTTTACATTCTAAAGGATAATCAAGCCTCAGTCCTGAGGGGATGCCAACCTGGAAGGAACTACTTGAAATGTTACCGAACGGCATCAAGACTAATCATACACAGATTTACTGTCTAGGTCAAAAAGAGACTGGTATTCTTTTATTGTTCATTCTGACAGATGATCAAAGTAAATGAAGTACAACAAGATTACAGAAAATAGTCAACTAACCATCTAATATCAAGGGATTCAACAAAATTATTAAAGCACAAATGTTACTGCAGCATAGAGACAGATCTTTCAGTCCTACAGGTCTATCCAGTTATGAAGTTCCTGACTACATCTTCTTGCTTCATTTGTCTCTATCTATTCCTTTCTCCCTTGTGTACTTACCTTGTTTCCCTTTAAATAGATCCATGCCATAAACCCAAATGATTCATATTTACATTGTATTATCACAAGCTCTTGATGTCCCAAAGCATTCACATCTAATCAAATACTTCTGAAGCCTAGTTGCTGTTGCATTGTTGGGTATATTTTGTTTGAACCACTCCACATAATACTCAGCTCTACAATCAGAGCTCTCTTTTCAGTAAAAGAGTTTCACCTGAATTTTGGATTGGATTTAGTCCTGACAGGGAAGAATGCTTAAGGACACCAAAGCTACATTCAAGAGAATCAATTCGCTCAGTTTCATGGATGATTGGGGTTGGTGACGCAGATTGATGCCAATGGTGCAGGTTCAATTCGTACAACAATTAACATGACCATGAAGGATTCTCCTTCCTGAACTCTCCTATCGCCTAAAGCACGGTGACCCTCAAGGGGGGTTAAACTACCACCAGTGATTACTCTCTAATAAGAGAATACCCTTCTGGTCTGGTGTGACTTTACCTTTCATCAATGAGTTGTGCAACTGGGAGAAAATCTTAACTGGTACAAGAGAAAGTTTATGGAAATTGAGTAATGTGAAAAGAGGTAAGAGCAGGAACTCACAGGTGGTGGTGTAGCTATAATGTAATTCAGCAAGTAATCTAGAAGCCAAATGCAAGGCTTTGTGGCAGAACCTCAATTCAATGAATGAATCTGGATTTGAAAGGAAACCTCAGTAAATGTGACCAGGAACATCACTGTTTGTGGTATAAACCCAACTTGTTCATTAATAACTTAATCCTAATGCAGAATGATGTAAGACATCATTAACTGATTTGGCTTACATGTGACTCCAAGCCACCAGCTAGGTGACTGACTCTTGATGGACCATTGAAAGGTCCCATCAAATACTTGAGTTAAAGTGCAAATGGGGTGGGCAAACCTCACCTCATAGCAAAAATAAAACCACCAGGGAAGGTCTTAGTTACACAAAGTCAACACTGGTTGGATCTTCCAATGGTCAGGTCATTGTTTCTGCAGTCTAGATAGACGTTCCACAGCAGGATTCTCCAGAATACCTGACATAACAAACAGAAAAGGATGGCTCAGGAAATTGATGAATCCATTGGGCAATTCCCTTGGTCCTCCAAAAGTATCCACTGAAATTTGGGAATTTGGAGAGCTCCATTGCAATTCATTAAATAGTTACTCAGGGAAAGGTGGACTATAAGAAAAACCTCATCTGGCCGGAGTAATCATTCAACTGACAGTCCAATTTACCTCCCACACCCTCAAGTACAGCTAAAATCCATTCAGACCCTGACCACTGATACCCACCCTTTCCATTTGGGACCACCTGCTCCATCTAGAATCTCCCTCCTTCAGACTGTACTCCCAGACACAGTAGATTTTTTTTTGTTCACTCAAGGGACATGAATATCACTGGCTGGTCAGTATACCTAGTTGCCCTTGACAATGAGGTGGTGAGCTGCCCTCTTGAACCGCTGCAGTCTATGTGCTGTAGATTGACCCACAATGTTCTGAGGGAGGGAATTCCAGGATTTTAACCCAACATCACTGACAGAATGCTGATATATTTCCAAGTCAAGATAGTGAGTGGCTTGGAGTGGAACTTGCAGGTCATGGTATTCATATGCATGTGCTGCCTTTGTCATTCTAGATGGAAGTGGTCGTGGGTTTGGAAGATGCTGTCCAACAGTTTTTTGTGAATTACTGCAGTGCATAGCAAGTTTTGAGAAGATTTGTAGCTCAGGTGGAGGTTCTCGATGTACGTTTGCTCGCTGAGCTGGAAGGTACATTTCCAGACATTTCGGCACCATACTAGGTAACATCTTGAGTGGGCCTCCGGATGAAGCACTGCTGATAATTTCTGCTTTCTATTTATATGCTTGGGTTGGTGATGTCATTTCCCGTTCTTTTTCTCAGGAGGTGGTGGATGGGGTCTAACTCGATGTGTTTGTTGATAGAGTTCTGGTTGGAATGCCATGCTTCCAGGAATTTTCGTGCATGTCTCTGTTTGGCTTGACCTAGGATGGATGTGTTGTCCCAGTCGAAGTGGTGTCCTTCCTTATGTGCCTGTAAGGATACTAGTAAGAGAGGGTCATGTTGTTTTGTGGCTAGTTGATGTTCATCATGTATCCTGGTGGCTAGTTTTCTGCCTGTTTGTCCAATGTAGTGTTTGTTACAGTGCTTGCATGGTAATTTGTAAATGACATTAGTTTTGCTTGTTGTCTGTATAGCCACCAGGATATATGAACATCAACTAGTCACAAAACGACATGACCCTCTCTCACTAGTATCCTTGCATGCAGATAAGGAAGGACACCACCTTGACAGGGACAACATATCCATCCTAGGACAAGCCAAACAGAGACACGCACGAAAATTCCTAGAAGCATGGCACACCAACCAGAACTCTATCAACAAACACATCGAGTTAGACCCCATCTACCATCTCCTGAGAAAAATAACAGGAAATGACATCACCAACCCAAAGAAACCTAAACATATAAATAGAAAGCAGAAATTATCAGCTTCACCTGGAGGTCCACTGAAGATGTTACTAGTATGGTGCCGAAATGTCTGGAAATGTACCTTCCAGCTCAGCGAGCAAACATATATCCACAAGAATTCCTAGAATCATGAGAATTCCTAGAAGCATGGCATTCCAACCAGAACTCTATCAACAAACACATCGAGTTAGACCCTATCTACCACCTTCTAACCCAAAGAAACCCAAACATATAAATAGAAAGCAGGAATTATCAGCAGTGCTTCGTCAGGAGGCCAACTGAAGATGTTACCTAGTGGGGTGACGAAACAGCTGAAAATGAACTTTCCAACTCAGCGAGCAAACCTACATCCAGAATTGCAGTGCATCATACAGATATTATACACTGTTGCTCCTGAGCATTGTAGTTAAAGGGAATAGATGCTTGTGGATGTGGCACCAAGCAAGCAGATTGCTTTTTCCTGAATGATGTCAAGTTTCTTCAGTGTTGTTGGAGCTGCACCATCCAGGCAAGTGGGGAGTATTGCATCACAATACTGACTTGACTCTTGGAGATGGTGGACAGGAGATGTGTTACTTGCTACAGTATTCCTGGGTTCTGACCTATACTTGTAGCCTCAGTATTTATAGAGTTATAGAGATGCACAGCACGGAAATAGACCCTTTGGTCCAACTCGTCCATGCCGACCAGATATCCTAACCTAATCTAGTAGCATTTGTCAGTACTTGGTCCATATCCCTCTAAACCCTTCCTGATTATACACCCATCCAGATGCCTTTTAAATGTTGCAGTTGTACCACCCAACACCATTTCCTCTGGCAACTCATTGCATTCATGAACCTCCCCTTAGGTCCCTTTTAAATCTTTCCCTCTCACCCTAAAACTATGCCCTCTAATCCTGGACTCCCCCATCCCAGCGAAAAGACCTCGTCTATTTACTCTATCCATGCCCCTCATGATTTTATAAGGTTACCCTCTCAGCCCCCAATGCTCCAGGGAAAACAGTCCCAGCCTATTCAGCAAATCCCTATACCTCAAATCCTCCAACCCTGGCAACAGTGGAGAAAGTGAGGATTGCAGATGCTGGAGTTCAATCAAAAGTATGGTAGTGGAAAAGCACAGCAGGTCAGGCAGCATCTGAGGAGCAGGAGAATCAATATTTCAGGCATAAGTCCTTTATCAGGAATGAGGTTGAGCGCCTGGGGGGGTCTGAGAGATAAATGGGAAGGGGGGTGTGAGGCTAGTGGGGAAGGTAGCTGTGAAATACAATAGGTGGATGAAGGTGGGGGAGGAAGTAATAGGTTGGAGAGAAGAGTGAAGTGGGTAGATGGGAAAGACGATGGACAGGTCAAGAGGACAGTGCTCAGTTGGAGGTTTGGGACTGGTATTAGGTGAGGGGAGGGGAAATGAGGAAACTGGTGAAATCCACATTAATCCTGTGTGGTTGCAGGGTACCAAGGCGGAAGATGAGGCATTCTTCCTCCAGGCATCGGGTGGTTAGGGTTTGGCAATGGAGAAGGCCCAGGACCTGCTTGTGCTTGGTGGGGGCCTGCCAACATCCTTGTAAATCTTTTCTGAACCCTTTCGAGTTTCACAACATCCTTCCGATAGGAGGGGGACTAGAATTGCACAGAATATTCCAAAAGTGACCTAACCAATGTCTGGTGAGTTCAAGTTAGTTCCTAATCAATGGTAATGCCCAGGATGTTGATCGTGAGAGGGATAGTGATGGTAACGCTATGTCAGGAGTAGAGGGGTATGCAGTGGTGGTCACATGGTCTCTTACTGAAGACAATCATTGCCTGGCATTGGTTTGGTACAAATCTTACTTGCCACTTATTAGCCCAAATCTGGATATTATTTAGATTTTATAACATAATTATTTTAGCTTTGCCATGCAACACAATTGCGTTTTTTGGTAAGCGTAGATGCTTCAGAATTGGAGCTGCAAGTTACTGCCACTTCATAGCCCTTCAAGACTGTTCTGTCATTTGATTTAATCATGGCTGATCCATTAACTCTCTTTACCTATTGCTTAAATCTTTCTTAATATCCTTGCCTAACAAAAAATTTAACAATTTGTGAATGTACGATGCAAAGTTAAACCAGAATCAAGGGGTAGTAATTCACGATGTAAAATCAGACAAATAAAGAAGAGTTTGGTTTGATTAATGTGTCAGGTGTAAAGAGAAACTTTTAAAAGCTGAAGATGTGAGATGCATTGAAAAGTTTCTGTAAAAAGGTTAATATTATCATGGTCGTCCATGGAAGACTGACTAAATAGCATTTCCTAGTTCTGTTTTCTTTTGATTTTCCGAATTATCTCCAATAAAATTAATCTGAGTCAGCATGATTAAAAAGGGTCATATGTTGCAACACAAAGATAAATTAATTGTCCAAACTTGTAATACTAGAATTTATGTCAGAGTTACATCAAAAGTCATCCACTGATTTTCCCGCTGCTCAAATTAAGAGCCAAAAATATGACAAATAGTCTGTAGAAATGTAAGCTAAATGCGAATGCACTGAATATAATTAAAATTAAAACAAATCTTAACTAAACAAGTGTGGGTGGCAACTTCCTGGTCAAGTCTAAATTCCACAAGGAATTATAAGCTGGAGAAAAGTCATTAAGGATAACAGTCATCAAGGAAACCCAAATTTTAGACCAACATCAATGGAAATCTTGATTTCCAGAAATTTGGAAAATTTTAAGTTTTAGGATTAAATACGTTTAAGTTTTAAAACTCAAGATATATTTTGGAAATGCTTGATTATCATTTAGCAGTCAGGGACTAATAAAAATGTGGGCCTATGTGGAAGGAGCACTAATTCAAAATGCACGATCTACTGCCTGGAAGTTATTGTTCAGAGGCAGGATAACATTCATCCTAACAGTCAGGATGCACAATATTCTCAATCGGCATTTGAGGCTAAGTGAGTCTAAGCTCAATTCTTGCACACTGATCATCCTCTCACAGCACTGTATCCCCATGTCTCTGCTTCTGCAGTGATCAGTCTTGGCAAGGCCCCAACTTATTTTGATGCGTATGGAGTGGAGTGCTCTCAATCTGATGCTGGTAACGGTGAAGTAAGTAGCACCAATGAGAGTTGAGTAAATGAGCATTTTAAAAGCAGACAAATGGAGATGGGGTGGAGATGAGCATTACAGAGATGGAAGTCAGCTGTCTTGATTTTCTGTATCAAAACGCAGCTCAAAGTCAAAGATGGCTACCAAGGATTTAAGTAGCCTGAATGTGCCTCAGCAGCCGGTGGAAATATAAAACCAGTAGCTACGGAATTTCTCTTCAGCCCAGCTGGAGTGCATTTGGGATCAACCATTTCATTTCTTCCCACGTTGGAAGTCATGACATTATGGGTTGAACCTGCCTTCAAGCACAGAACTCAATTATGAAGGAGTATCCAAAAGGAACAGTAATCAATTATAGAAGCATATAACATCAACATGGCAAATGAATTTCAGAGCAGGATTGAACCTTTGCCAGTCAGTCTTCACTTGACCAGTTCTGAACCACTGAGAGCGCCCCAAAATGCAGTCGTCTCATCGGGTTGAGTTACTTACGTGGACAGTTACACCACCTGACTTTCACTAACAAATTAAATTGGCTCTTATACGTCAGAATTCAATATGTGGCAAGTCTACAAAATAATTTGAAAATATAATAAAGAATTATTGCAATTGACTTGGAAAGATTAACAGGTTCCTTCCCCGGTCAAAAAAATTAACTAATTAAAACAGAAACAAAATGCCCCTAAGTGTGTGGTGACCATATTAGCTAGAGACTAACACACCATTCTCACTCTCAGGACAACTCATAATGTCATGTGCCTATCAGCTGATGAAGCATCAAAACAGCTTTTGTCAGTGAGTTTCTTACTGGGCAATGGCAAGTTACTAATTAAGACCTTAAGACCATAAGATATAGGAGTAGAGTTAGGCCATTCAGCCCATCGAGTCTACTCCACCATTCAATCAAGGTTAATAGGTTTCTTAACCCCATTCTCCTGCCTTCTCCTCATATCCTTTGGTCCCCTTTCTAATCAAGACCCTAGCGATCTCTGTCTTAAATACATTTAATGACTTGGCCTCCACAGCCTTGTATGACAATGAATTCCACACAGTCATCACCCTCTGACTGAAGAAATTCCTCCTCATCTCAATTCTAAAGGGTCGTCCGTTCACTCTGAGGCCTCGACCTCGGGTCCTAGTCTCTCCTACTCATGGAATCATCACCTACACACCCACTCCATCCAGGTCACTTGGTGTTCTGTAAGTTTCAATCAGACTCTCTTCCACCCCATCTCCCCTCATCCTTCAAAACTCCATTGAACACAGACCCAGAGACCTCAAAACCACTCCTCATCTGACAAGCCCTTCATTCCTGGGATCATTCTTGTAAACCTCTTCTGGATCCCCTCCAGTGCCAGCACATCCTTCCTTAAAGAGAGGAATTGAGGGGAAGGTATCTTAAACATCTTATTAATGGACCAGATTCCTACCTTACCAGACAACACCAAACAAGTTAAATATTGAGAATTCTCGAGATGGGAATCAGAGCAGGTACCTGATGATTTCAGCTCTCAGGACATGCCACACATGCTACATGCCCAGAGGCACTGATATCTGACATGTGCCAGCCTTGAAGAATACTCATGCAACATCTCCAATTCACTTACAGAACACTTCTGCACTTCAATGTTCCACCTCAGGCTGCACCAGTAACTCTCATTGTAATGCTAAAGCATGACAGCAAGGACACTGCGTATATAGCCTGGACAAGGCTGCATCTCAAAACTATTCAATCGTTGTCTTAGTTCTCACTCACTCTGACCCTACCTGAGTGTTCATGGTACTGCATTTCCTTGCCTTGCCTTTTTGCAATTGCCCCTCAGCCAGATACCAGGCTCATGTTACTTCTGTCTTGCTTACTCGTTTAACATGGACACAAAGGCAGGAAACTTTATCATGGGGTTGTCAGTGGGCCTCAGTCAAGTCAAGGAAGATAGCCTTTGCTCAGGGAGGGTTTGTATGTGATATGGTCTTGGAGTCATAGAGTCATAGAATTGTACAGCACAAAAACAGACCCTTCAGTCCAACTCATCTATGCCGACCAGATATCCCAACCCAATCTAGTCCCACCTGCCAGCGCCCAGCCCATATCTCTCCAAACTCTTCCTATTCATATACCCATCCAAATGCCTTTTAAGTGTTGCAATTGTACTAGCCTCCACCACTTCCTCTGGCAACTCATTCCATACATGTATCACCCTCTACATGAAAAAGTTGCCACTTAGGTCTCTTTTACATCTTTCCCCCTCACTCTAAACCTATGTCCTCTAGTTCTGCAGTCCCCCACCCCAAGGAAGAGACTTTGTCTATTTATCCAATTCATGCCCCTCATGATTTTATAAAGCTCACCCTTCGACCTCCATGGCTTCAGGGAAAACAGCCCCAGCCTGTTCAGCCTCTCCCTATAGCTTCAATCCTCCAACTCTGGAACATCCTTGTGGATTGGCAGCTTAATGTTCCAGGATACAAATGCCAAAGGAAGGATAGAAGAGGAGGCAAGAGAGGAGGGGGACTGGCATTTTTGATAAGGGATAGCATTACAACAGTGCTGAGGAAGGATATTCCTGGAAATACACCCAGGCAAGTTATTTGGGTGGAACTGAGAAATAGGAAAGGGATGATAACCTTATTGGGATTGTATTATAGACCCCCTAATAGTCAGAGGGAAATTGAGAAACAAACTTGTAAGGAGATCTCAGCTATCTGTAAGAATAATAGGGCGATTATGGTAGGGGATTTTAACTTTCCAAACATAGACTGGGACTGCCAGAGTGTAAAGGGTTTAGATGAGAGGAATTTGTTAAGTGTGTGCAAGAAAATTTTCTGATTCAGTATGTGGATGTACCTACCAGAGAAGGTGCAAAACTTGATTTACTCTTGGGAAATAAGGCAGGGCAGGTGACTGAGGTGTCAGTGGGGGAGCACTTTGGGGCCAGTGACCATAATTCTATTAGATTTAAAATAGTGATGGAAAAGGATAGACCAGATCTAAAAGTTGAAGTTCTAAATTGGAGAAAGGCCAATTTTGATGGTATTAGGCAAGAACTTTCAAAAGCTGATTGGGGGGAGATGTTTGCAGGTAAAGGAACAGCTGGAAAATGGGAAGCCTTCAGAAATGAGATAACGAGAATCCAGAAAAAGTACATTTCTGTTAGGGTGAAAGGGAAGGCTGGTAGGTATAGGGAATGCTGGATGACTGAACAAATTGAGGGTTTGGTTAAGAAAAAGAAGAAAGCATATGTCAGGGATAGACAGGATAGATGGAGTGAATCCTTAGAAGAGTATAAAGGCAGTAGGGGTATACTTACGAGGGAAATCAGGAGGGCAATAAGGGGACATGAGATAGCTTTGGCAACTGGAATTAAGGAGATCTAAAGGGTTTTCACAAAAATATTAAGGACAAAAGGGTAATTAGGGAGAGAATAGGGTCCCTCAAAGATCAAGAAATGGAAAATGCGAAAAGGCTGGATACATGCTTATTAATCAGGCATTTGGATGGGTATATGAATAGGAAGGGTTTGGAGGGATATGGGCCGGGCGCTGGCAGGTGGGACTAGATTGGGTTGGGTTATCTGGTCGGCATGGACGGGTTGGATCGAAGGGTCTGTTTCTGTGTTGTGGATAGGATGTGTTGAGTTCATGCTGTAAATTCCTATGATTCTCCGATTCATATATTCAAATCCCTCGAATCATTTTCAATTGCGCTATGTTTATTAATCTGTAATCTAACTGAAATCTCAGCTGGCCACCAGCAGCGAATCCAAGAAAGTAGGGCATCAGCAAAAAGTTGGAGGAACACCATTGTCAAGGGGGTTGTGGGACTGAAGAAGATTAAAATAATTTGAAGGCATGATACCATATAGGGACTAGAAGATGAGGATAAGAATTTTAAATTGGTGTGTTAGAAGTCAATTTAAGTCAGTGAGGATGGAATGCAAAGTGAATGAGTTGAGACATGGAGAGAACAGATCTTCATGAGTTCAGGTCTACAGAGAGTAGATGATGCCAAGCCATCCGGAAAACCTGGAATATTAGGTGAAGGAATTAACAAAGACATAAAACAGAAGCAGATAGGTGGAGACTGGTGATGTTGCAAAGCAAAGAAATCTGCATATTTTTGTGGTCATCTGGGAAAGGACTCTGAAGACACATTGTAAAAGGTTCTACAGCTTGGATTTACAAACTGAAACCAGAACAAGCAGCCTGCAGTCTTCCTGCACCTTTTCACGTCTGACAATCTGTGCAGACCTGCACTCATAAAAATTAAGTTGTTTTTCATTTTTAATCCATACAGCACTCCTGCCTTCATGTGGTAAAGACTAGCAACTGCACACAAGTTACATTCTCAATCAAGAACAGTAAATTTGAACATTATTTCTGATTTTTTTACAAGAATAAGCAAAGGGCAGAAATGTTGGAATATCATTCGTATTTCTTTATTTCCAAAAATATACTTTATTTATAAAAATCTTTCTTTACATACACAGTCACTAGAGCAGTTCAATTCAATACAGTCTTTTCATATATCGAACAAACCAACCCAAGGTATTTCTTAGACAAGATTACATTTACATGCATATGAGGCATGAGGAGGGTTTGATAACTGAACAGAACCCCATTTAATTTCAGCAGAAAGGCCTCAGACAGTGGTCATTCCCCACTGCACCCCAGCAGCAGCTGCCCCAAGCTTTACTCTGTCCCTCAACACATTGATCCAGACCTTGGAATGTGCCAGTCTGCAACACTCAGTTGTGGTCAACTCCTTGTTCTGGATGACCAACAAGTTTGGGTAGATCAGAGAGCATCTTTCACCTGATTGCTGGTCCTCCAGGCACAGTTGATGCTTGTCTCAGTGTGCGTCCTGGGGAACAGACCATAGAGCTGTCACAGAGCTGCTCGGGATGAATCTCGACATAAACCACTGCATCTTCCTCCAGGCTTCCTTTGCAAAGGCACATTCTGGAAGGAGATATGTGACCGTCTCTATTCCACCCCCACAACTGCGTCAAGGGCAGCGTGCAGTGGTGGAGAGAGTCCAGGTGCACATGAAGGATCTCACAGGTAGTGTGCTTTTCACCATTGGCCAAGGGATGTCTTGTTGGAAAGTTCTGGTGATAAGGTATTCTGCCAATTGATAATGACAGTCTGCTCAGGTAACCATCTGACAGGGTCTCAAGGATGCTGTGCTAACCACTTCCTGATGGACTTATGGTCAAAGGTGTTTCTATTTGCAAATTTCTCCCTGAACGACAGGTGATACAAAACAGTCCAACTACTTGCAACATTCAGCAGCAACAAGACCAGACCCATCCTTCACAACATCAAAGGAAGGCAGTATGTAGTAACACTTAGTGTTTGCTTATTGAGGGTCTATGCGTAGCTTAATAGGGCCACACAAGACGGTAGCCATCAGGATAAAAGCGGTGGGTTGGGTATGTTCTTACCCCCACCTCAATGAGAGCTTTGTACATGGTGTCCCTCCAGACCCAGTTCATCCAAATGAAGTAGCACTGCTGCCTCACATCGCCAGAGAACCAGGATCAATTCCTGTCTCAGGTGACTCTCTGTGTGGAGTTTGTACGTTCTCCCCGTGTGTCTGCGTGGGTTTCCTCTGGGTGCTCCGATTTCCTACCACAGTCCAAAAATGTGCAGATCAGGTGAACTGGCCATGCTAAATTGCCCGTAGAGTTAGGTGAAGGGCCTGTTTCCACACTGTGAGTAATCTAATCTAATCTAAAGTGGAACATGGTTCAAGTGACTGCAACAGCACAGGTTCTGGGAATGGGCCAGACCTACGCCACATATAACAACAGAGAATACCTCACACCTGATGACCAGGTTTTACCCACAATGAAGATGAAGCAGTGCTCCCAACAGCTCAGCTTCTGCCTCACCTTGGCGATATGCTCCTCCCAGATACTCCAGCCCTTCTGAACCATAGTCCCAGCTCCTTTAGGTAATCTATCCTGATGGTTAAGGGGATAAAGGATCAGTTAGCCCAGTTCCCAAAGAACATGGCCTCGCTCTTGCCTCCCAAGGCCAGTTCAAACTGGACACAAATGGTCATGAGTCAGCTGACGGCAGCATCATTCTCTCTTATTGATTAAAAACAACAAAGTACGTTCATCCTGTCTCAACATCGGCTCTGTTTATTCATGCCATAGCCCTTGGAGACACATTTCTTCCACATGCTGAGTTACAATCTCATTCTCACAAGTTGCTTCACACAGACTAACAATAAAGTTGAAGTTACCCATTTTAAGCCCATACAGTCCTTAACCAATTGCGAATGGTTACCCTCAGCCCAAATTTGGTTTAGCATTCTGATTGTTCTAGTTGTGAATCCAGATATTTCAGCTCTCTATTCTATGTTATCGAAGGCCTTCAAAATATGCAGCGACTCTTCCTTCACAACATCTGCACACTTCTGACCATGAAGTAAATTAAACAATAAGAATTTTAGGAAATTTAAGTAAATGAGATTTTCAACTTCTAATAATTAGTTTAAGGATACTTTTTGATTAAAGAAAGCTTAATTAAAATATTTAAGAAAAACAATTATGACTCATGCAACACAGGATGCAAAAATAATAAGTCTGAGACTAATTTCCATTATCAACCAAATGAGTGATGTGGAAACTTGCTGCACCAATCCAGTCTAAGTAGGTAGTACATACTCATGTGCAGCCTCACTGAAATTGAGATCCCATCACAGATTGCCAGAAAATTATATCTTTTCTGCGTGCTGTTGTGTTACATTTAAATACTATAGCGGAATAGAAATACCACTAGATAGTTCTACTGGCTCACGCACACATGTAAGCATTACATTTTAACACTGGGATTCCCATGGGAAGTGTTCACATTGCAGGTTTTAATGCAATGTAAGGCCACAAAGCCTTGATAGATTCAACCCTCTCATTCCAACCTAAAAGGTATCAGGTCCAACTGTGCATGGACTGGAAGCCACAGCGTATCTCCCACTGTTCGTGAACCTTTCCAGTTGGCAGTAGGCGGTACAGTGCTCCAGATAACAGCTTTCCTGTGCGAAACGTAGTTTGCAATAAGAAAAAAATAGAAAATGCTAGAATCATACAAGTGCTTGCCGATTGCTAACCTTTCAGGATTCTTCTAAAGTCTCCCAGAATTGAAGGTTAATCTCATGCATGCTGATAAGACAAATGGTTTTCAGGTCCAAAGCGCTTACTGGGATCATCATATTTTCATAAACACGCTAGAAAATTATGCTAGTGAGACAGACTGAATTTTTAGGGTCAGAAGGTCATATTTGTAAAGAGATAATGTAAAGTAACGATGTAAAGTCAAGATAGAACCTTAAAAAGCAAAGCAAAGTTAGAATAAGGGAGAGAAAAGGAAGAGAGCTTCTTCAAGGAAGGCATCCTTGCAAGAGGATTCACAGTAGGTTAAAATCTTCGAGTAAAAAGTGAGGTCTGCAGATGCTGGAGATCAGAGCTGAAAATGTGTTGCTGGTTAAAGTGCAGCAGGTCAGGCAGCATCCAAGGAACAGGAAATTCGACGTTTTGGGCATAAGCCTTCATCCTGATGAAGGGCTTATGCCCGAAACGTCGAATTTCCTGTTCCTTGGATGCTGCCTGACCTGCTGCACTTTAACCAGCAACACATTTTCAGCTCTGATCTCCAGCATCTGCAGACCTCACTTTTTACTCTAAGGGAGAGAAAACAACAGTTAAAAGTATCAAGAATGCTAAATCCTATCACCAAGGGGGAAATATGTTAGTATATAAATGAACTTCACAGAGTAGTGTGATAGCTGAAATATTGCTTCCTTTGGTAGGTTTGGTCAATGGTGAAACTGTATTCTCTATAAATTTATCAATTCAATATGGTACCATGGTGGCTCAGTGGTTAGCATTGCTGCCTCACAGCACCAGGGACCCAATTGTCATCAGATTCCTGATGAGGGGCTTTTGCCCAAAATGTCGATTTTACTGCTCCTCGGATGTTGCCTGAACTGCTGTGCTTTTCCAACACCACCCTAATCTAAACCCAATTGTTAACAGCAGTCTAAGTTTGTTCAATATTTTCATTTTAATTGCATGACACTATGATCTATTGCTTTAAATTCTATGTCTTATGATCCTGCCCCACGAGTTACCTGATGAGAGAGCAGCACTCTGGAAGCTAGTACTTCCAAATGAACCTGTTGGACTATAACCTAGTGTTGTGTGATTTTTAAACTTTGTCCAATAAGGTTGCTATAATCAGAAAGTTAATATGTCCATGTTCGCCTACACCACTCAGCATAGCAATGGGCATAGAATGTACAATGTTGTAACAACCTATTGCTAATTTATTTGATTTATTGAGCCTGATCTTTTCCTGTCTTTCTTATATATTATCAATGGATCCAGCAGCTGTTCTGTGAAAGGAACACTTTAAAATCCCTGAGTGAGGTCCATCAGTATTCGTGTTGTGAAGTTCAAAAGATCCAGCTGAAAAGGTCAAAAAGCTTTAATGTATGTACTAGCCTCCGTGTGGCTTTGTTCCTGCAAATCTTCCTTTGTTGTGCAGCAAGACTGGGTCTTTCACACCCAACCAGATCCTATTGATAAAACAGACAATTACATTGGTGATAATGTTTAACGATCAGCTTTTAAATCCCCCATCAGGAAGATTCAAACAAGGAGGCACCATCAGCAGTTACAAAGCTAAGAATTTCAATGAAAAACCCAAAATGTAGCACAAAATTAACTGTTTCATTATTGCCTTTTAATTAATATCTCTAAGTATATCACCAAGAAAGCAAAGGAATTTCCATTTACTATATGTAGTTCCATAGCCAATAAATATCCAGTATATGAATAACACATACCAGCAATGCCAGCACACCACAGCCTACTCCTCCCACCCCCAGATTCAATAGGAAGATCATCAAACAAACACTAATAGACAAGCAAATACTGATGATGCTGGAGAAGAAGAGTTATAATGGATTCAAAGCATTCACTCTGTGTTTCTCGGTCTCCACAGAGGTTGCTAATCCTGCAGGGATCCTCCAGCACTTTGTCTCTTTCATTCTAAACCAATGCTAATTTCTTTTTTAAGCCAGCTCCACAAACACTCGAGCAAAACTCCTGCAAATCCAACTTCAAAAGGACTCAACTCTGTGGCTAGATGGCCAAAAAGCATTGACCTACCACTCAACCTCGAGCTCCCACCGCTGAGGCTCTCCTTTACTCAACAACCAAAATGGTCAACATACCAGGTGAGGACAAAGAAGATGCTTCAAGAGCACTCTGAGGCTCTCTCTGAAGTGCAGAATTAATTATATTAATGACTGGGAGGAGAATGGTACCAATTATTCAAAAGGAGAAAGTGAGGACTGCAGATGCTGGAGATCAAAGCTGAAAATGTGTTGTTGGAAAAGCACAGCAGGTCAGGCAGCATCCAAGGAGCAGGAGAGTCGACATTTCAGGCATGTGCCCTTCTTCCTGGAGAAGGGCTCATGCCCAAAATGTTGACTCTCCTGCTCCTTGGATGCCAATTATTCAAAATCATACCAACTTGCTCATCAAGCTGCATCAGGCTTTGAGACACAATATCGTAATAATGAGGCAGAACGACATCAGCAAAGGAAGTAACTCTTGACCTCCTGGTCCCACTACATTACAGGATCTCCTGCCCCTTTTCCCAGAAGATCTGGAATCGGCCTGTCCAGTCATGTTCAAGGAACGTGGCAGGAACTTGTTGACATAAACAGATCCCCAACTGAGGTATAGCCACTGCCAACTGGGAGCCAAAGAAATACTTCTGAAGTATAATCACTGTGGACATGTCAGGAAATGCAGCATGGATTTACACATGAATGAGGCCCACAAATAGCAGCATGATAATGATCAGAGCATCTGACTGACGTGTTGGTTGAGGAATCGATATTGACCGGGGCAGCCATGCAAATTCAGCTGCTCTCCAGTCAAATGGTGCCAAAGATAAATTTAAAATTTTTCCAATGGTTAAAGGTAAATTCAAGTTACCAGAAAGCAAGCACAATTCCCCTTAGGTCAACTAATCAGCTGCAAATCACCACGTCTCAACTAATTGTTTACAATGTTGCTTGAAGTAAAATGCAAAAATCTTTTAACCATCATCAAAACTTCCCAGAAGAATAAATCAAGTAGGCATTTACACAATAACAATCAAAAGATAAAAGCACAGAGTTTTGAGCTTACCAAGCATATCAGACTAAATTTATTTAATCTATTGTGCATTCAGAGGTTTGAGCGGAGGGAAGTTGAACTAACTGTGGCTGTGATGAGTGTCACTGGGGAATAGGAGGACCAAAATCATGGAAGTTCAGCAACATAGCAGGGAAAATGTTCCCTGCTCATTCAACATAAATCCCCAGGACATTGGGGCAGCTGCTGCCAAAGCGCGATGGGGAAAGACCACCGTGTAACATCTGCCTGCCTAAGCACAGGAGGCCAACGCAGTAAGGGGGCTCTGCTGACCCCCCTACTAAATATGTGGATAGTAATCGTACAGACCTGTACATATGAATGATTAATCTGTCTCTGTATGCAAAGACATGGAGTGTTTACGTATGTATGGCATGACCAATTGTACAGATCATCAAAATATTTTATGAATAAAGTATATTTTTGAAATAAAATAAATAATAAATCCCTAGGACATACACCAAGACAAACATCAACTGCACCTGGAGGACCATCAACTCAATGAAAGACACTCTTTGGTCTGTCCGAAACTTGTTGGTCTTCCAAAACAAGGAGATCATTTCGACCGAGTGCTGCAAACTGGCACATTCCAAGCTTCAGGGACTACGTGCTAAGGTACACTTTACACTGGGGAAAGACCATTGTCTAAGGTCTTCCTGCTGAAGGTAATGGTGGGGGGAGAGGTTTGTTCGGTTATCGAACCCTCCTGGTGCCTCAAATGTAAGTAAATATAATACGTAAAAAATGCCTTTGGGTTGTTTGGATAGAATCAAACATGAATGTTTGTTTGTTTCATTGATATGCTACTATTCAGAACTGAACTGGGGGAAGGGGAGGGGGAGGGGTGGGGGGAGATTCAGTGCATGTCTCCATGTGTGCATGTGAGTAAGTGATTCTCAATGTGTGTGTAAAAAAAAATGCGTCTGACAAGCTTTCTCTTGAGAACTCTATAATGACTGCTATGGTTTATGGAATTCTGTGGATGGTGGGTGTCTACACTGCACTGTCCTGATGTTCCAAACGCAAAGTAAGATTCTTTACCATTATACTGTAAACCCTTTTTTGCATTAGGGTATTAAACACAGATCTCCAATACAGTATCTAGACTGCGCTGCATGATTTTGCAGTGTTTTCTCACATTGCTCTCCTCAGAGAAGGATCAGAAGCAAGAAAGCACAGATATTCAGTCATTTGCAAAAGAAGCAAATGTGATGTGAGAACATACTTTTTCATACAGCTATTGGTTAGCTGCCTGGAAGTGTAACAGAGGCAGGTTCAACTGAGCCATTAGAAGGGCATTAGGTGATTATGCCAATGTAAAACAATATTCAGGGTTATGAAAGAAAGGCAGGAGAATGACAGTGTCATAATGCTCTTTCAGAGAGCTGGTACAGACATTATGGGCCAAATGGTTTGCTTCTGAACTGTAATTCTATGCTTAGTTCCACTTCTTCATTTTTGTTGCTCAGTCTTACTGTGACAGCAGCTTATGACCATAACATGGTTATCATTTGCATACCCATTTGACATAATACTATGAGGTCTTGCATATCCAAAATGACTTCCTTCGAAATTTCTAGTAATGACACGCCAGCAATCTTTCATATACATCTGACTGGATAAATATTTTGGAATGCTTGCAGAGTCTGAAGCAAAACAATTAAAGCAAGCTTGCTGTCAGTCTCCATGGAGATACACAAGCACCAGAGGTTTAGGGCAGCCAGATCTTTGAATGAATCATGCAAAACATAGGAAAATTTAAATTAAACCTTGGGAAGTGCTGAATTGTTGAGTACTTTTCACTGATAACACTTACCTGCCTATATTACTTGCCTTTCCAGGCTAATTAACCCAAACAGAACAATGGACACCTGCAAAAATATTGACTAATTTCTCATGAGAATGCAAGGAAAATGAGAAAAACACGTCACAAATACAAATAGCGGCCCTTTGCCTAGCAGGAGGGCACAATCCCAAGAGTACAGTCTCTTTTGAAAAAAGCAATCAGTGTTATAGATCTGGTACATCTTCCAGGAGTCTGCAATTCTTCAAACATGAAACCAAGATTCCTCCTGGAATGTGAATGGGTGGAGGTCAGGCTGACTGAGTTAGCTGTCACTACACGAACAACATGTTCTGCCCTGGATTCCAAAATCCTGCACAAAAAACATCAAACAGATATGATTTGCTTCTCTTCTTTCCAACCTACCTTATTAATATTAGTTTTGCTTTCTATAGATCACTGCCTTCAACAAACATGCAAATAAACGCGGAAAGTGAAAGATGCACTGTATGTATTTTCCACATTAACAATGAACTCTGCCACAAACATCTCTCTGAATATGAAAGAGATTGCTATTCCTTCTCTCCAAGGCTTTTTCTTCAGTTCTTATCAGTCCCAATTAATGAAATAACTTCACACTTTTAACTTTAGAAGATAGATCTCACAGCCTCACGTAAAGGACAGAACCTTACGCTTTTTGACCAAGCGTCAGTTCTGTCCAGCTTCACAAAGGGTTTCTCCCCACGTGGCCCTCATGGGTTTTTGTGCTGTATCTTATTGAACTTGCCTCATTGACTACATAGCTCACCCCTACGGTGTCCCTCACATCCAATCCTAGCCTCATTCTGTTACTCGCCGTGCTTAAAACAACTCACCACCGATAGGTTGTCCCAGGATAGACTAGTATCCTATCGGCACTATCTTTATAAGGCAGATGTGTACCCAGACAAACACTGTTCATCTGGAAATGCTCCTGACATTTTCCCCAGGCTTGGCAGACAAGGGAGAAATGGTAGAGATCTGGAGGTCTCACTGGATGGGGTGGCACACGGGCAATATGTCCTCTTCCCCCAGTACTGACAGTAGAGGCCATAACACCAGGCCATGCCAGCCTGCTCTGAGGTTGCTATCTGGGTCAGTTCACTCTTCATCATTTGAACAAATACACAGCAACGTAGGAAAAAAAAATGGCATTCTCCACTCCACCAGCTTAAGTGTCATCATTTTTTTTCCCAATATCTTACACTCACTCTACCTCTGCAACTGTATCCATCTCCCACCAAAGGTTCACTCTCTCCTTCACCCACTATCGCCTGTGACATCTTCCCTCACTTGCTGTTACCCATCCAAGCTTCAAAAAGTATGAACCTTACATGGAGTGTTTTTATTACCTACTTACTCAGTCTGGACACCACCCCACCTGCATCCAAAGTCACACCACATAAATGCCAGGCAATGATGATCACCAATGATGAGACAACCTAACCACCAGCCCTTGATATTCACAGTTGTAGAGATGTACAGCACGCAAACAGTTCCTTTGGTCCCACTCGTCCATGCCAACCAGATATCCTAAACTAATCGAGTCCCATTTGCCAAAACTTAGCCCATATCCCTGTAAACCCTTTCTATTCACATACCCATTTAGATGCCTTTTAAATGCTGTAATTGTATCAGCATCCACCACTTCCTCTGGCAGCTCATTCCATCCACACACCACCCTCTGTGTGAAAAAGTTTCCCCTTAGGTTCTTTTTAAATTTTTCCCTTCTCACCTTAAACCTATGCCCTCTAATTCTAGACTCCCCTACCCCAGGGAAAAGACCTTGTCTATTCACCCTATCCATGTTCCTCATGATGTTATAAACCTCTGTAAGGTTACCCCTCAACTTCCAATGCTTCAGGGAAATTAGCCCCAGCCTATTCAGCCTCTCCATGTAGCTCAAACTTCCAACCCTGGCAACATCCATTCAGTGGTGTTATCATCACTGAATCCCCCACTATCAACATGCTAGGGGTTATCATTGACTAGAAACTTAACTGGACTCACTACATCAATTCTGAGGCTGCTGAAACAGGTCAGAAGCTAGAAATCCTGCGCCAAGTAACTCAACTCCTGACTCCCCAAACCTTGTCCGACATCTACAAACACAATTCAGGAATGTGATGGAATACTCCCCATTTCCAGGCAGCTAATTGGTGGCCTGTATGAAAAAATATTATTTTCTCACACCACATTTGCTTCTTTTGCAAATGACAGAATATCTGTGCTTTCTTGTTTCTGATCCTTCTGTGAGAGGGAACAATGTGAGAAAACATTGAAAAACCATGCAGTAAGTTCAACTGAGGTGTTCAGGAGGGCATTAGATAATTATTTAAATTAAAATAATATTGAGGGTAAAACACTTGGGCTATTCAGAGTCAGGATTCTCACTTCATAAAAGGTGAAGACATGAGTGTGCGCAGCCCATCATCTGTCTTGACATTTTCTGCATTCCATTGGCTGTTTTCCTATTGCATTGAGAAAGAGAAAGCTCTTAAGGGAGATGAAAATGGCTGGCTGTTAATTTATTTTAATTCACTTGTGAGAGGTGGACATTGTTGGCTGGCCAGCATTTTTTTTGACCGTCCCTCATTGCCCTTGAGAAGGTGGTGATGAGCTGCTTTCTTGAACCGCTGTGGTCCACCTGCTGTGGACCCACAATGCCATTAGGGAGGGAATACCAGGATTTTGACAAACAACAGTAAAGGAATGGCAACATATTTCAGGTCAGGGTGGCGAGTGGATTGGAGGGGAATTTGCAGATGGTGGGAGTCTTCCCAAGTATCTGCTGCCCTTGTCCTTCTAGATGGATGTGGCCATAGATTTGGAAGATGCTGTCTAAGGATCTTTGGTGAATTGCTGTCATACATCTTGTTGATAGTATACATATTTGCTAATAAATGTCTGTGGTGGAGAGAGTGGGTGTTGCAGTATGGATAGACCTAAACCATAGAGTTAGAACTAGTGTCATCTCTGCTTTCTGATGGAGAGTGACTATACTCAAAACATTAACTCTGCTTTCTGCACATAAATTCTGCCAGACCTGCTGAGTTTTTGCCAGCAATTTCTTATTTTGTTTCATCTGGGCTTTACTTTGAGGTAAATCAGACATAAAAAATACACAAAATACAACTGAAAGCATCACTTGAAAATTGGCAATGGATTAGAAAAACTTATCATGCAAACATTGTAGAGACAGGTGGATAAGAACAATTTGGGTCTGATATCTAAAATGAATTAAAATCAGTTTTAAAGAAAGATTTAACTCGTGAGGTGTTTGGAGTCAGCTGTGATGCTAGCAACAGTTAAATGATCTTGCATATTGACTGTCATGGCTCACGAAAAATCATCTGACTTGAACTTCATCGTAACAGAGTGCCTCTTTGCATTGGCAAAAAGGCAGAATCGCCTGGAAAATGCAAGTCCTGCCCCCAAACATGGCAACTGTCATTCATGGGAAAAGATTGGGGATGGGTTGTCTTCTAGTAAAAAATGAAGTCTGTAGATGCTGGAGATCGCAGCTGAAAATGTGTTGCTGGTCAAAGCACAGCAGGCCAGGCAGCATCTCAGGAATAGGGAATTCGACGTTTCGAGCATAAGCCCTTCATCAGGAATCTGATGAAGGGCTTATGCTCGAAACGTCGAATTCCCTATTCCTGAGATGCTGTCTGGCCTGCTGTGCTTTGACCAGCAACACATTTTCAGATGGGTTGTCTTCTATGCAAACACTGATGACAGATTTTAGATACACTGGAGAGTAAACCCTGAAGTGTTCAGAATAAAACTGTGAGGGGTCTAAACTTTGTCCATTTCTTTAGATAGCCAGGGTACCTGTTTGGTGAGATATGATAACCTTTTGAATCTGATCCCAGGAGAGATAAGATGCCCTTTTGATTTGTTAAAAGTACACATGAATGTGCATAAACCCATTAATTATCAAACTCATTGGAACTATCAAAATTGCTAAAAGCAGCTTTCAAGAGAATCAAAGTCTTAAATGGAACTGTCAACATCACTAGTCATAGGGAGCAATAAAGCCTCAAAGCATTTAAAAGTCCTGCTCTTTAAATATTTGAAAAACATGACTGGAATGTTTAAAACAAAAATATTTCTCAGCTCCTTGTGTCTACTGATAAAATCTTAATGCTTTCAGATATTGAATTACTGCTGCATGATTGATCTGTTCTCAAAGGAGGGTGTTTGCCATTGGACGTTTATTGAAGCTACAAGTCATTATGGATTCCTTGAGGTAGGATTCAGAATTCATATGCTTGTTGTTAAAGTTGTAAGGCTTTACTTAATTAAATAAATTTAAACATACTATATTCTTTTACTTATGAGAGTCATTTTTTGAACACAATAAAGTTTTCAACTTATTTGACCTTTATTTGATAGAAATTTATTTTATAGAACTTGTATTTACTGAACATGTGCATGCATCCCAAGGTCTGCCAGGGAATATGCAAAGTGTGTTAGAATGGTTGGTGTAATGGCATAAGTTAGCACTAAGCTGGCATGGAGGCTATAAAGGGGCACGAAGATAGATACAGAAACATGTTGGCATGGAACAAATGAGGAGTTATGGGAAGACTGGAGAGGCATGAGTTTGCAAGGAGGGTATGACAGATTATGCAGGTAGGTACAGGACATGAGATACCTTGGGTTACCATGAATGCAACATGGGGAGTTTGTTGGGTTGAGGCACAGGGATTGACAGCTTGTGAGATTTTCTTTTTCTTGTTTTATTATAGAATCCCTACAGTGTGGAAACAGACCCTTCGGCCCAACAAGTTCACACCAATTCACTGGAGAGTAACCCACCCAAGCCCATTCTTACCTCCCCCCACTCCCTTATCCTATATTTATAGCCGATTAATGCACCTAACCTACACATCCCTAAACGCAATGGGCAAATTAGCTAACCTGCACAGCTTTGGTTTATGAGAGGAAACCAGAGCACTTGGAGGAAATCTACGCAGGCACAAGGAGAATATACAAACTCCCCACTGACAGTTGCCCGAGGCTGGAGTCAAACCTGGGTCCCTGGAGCTATGAGGCAGCAGTGCTAACCACTGAGCCACCATGCCACCCCAGATCCTATTCTCTCTCCAGTCATTCTTTTTCCTTTATTTTTGTGAATTCACCCTAATCTTCTTAACCAAGGCTGTCTTTGAGTCCTACTGATTCTTTTTTCAGTAAACTCCTGTATCCCCTTTATATCTCCAGGGATTCCCTTGATCCCAGCTGCATGTACCTGAGCCATACCTCCTCCTTTCTACTAGGGTTTATATTCCAAAATTTCCTGAACTCTTCTTTGTTTAAAATTTTGGACAATGTCAGAGGCAGGTCTTCTGTCCAACTTGCCTCACCGTCTGGGGGAGGCAATGACCATAGTGGTGTTATCACTGGATTGTTAATCCAGAGACCCAGGTAATGTTCTGGGGACCCAGGTTCAAATCCTGCCTTGGCACCTGGTAGAGTTTGAATGCAGTAAAAAGAGTCTAATGATGACCATGAATCCATTCTCAGGAAAAAGCCCATCTGGTTCACCAATGTCTTTGAGGGAAGGAAACTGCCATCCTTACTCAGTCTGGCCTACATGTGACTCCAGAACCACAGAAATGTGGGCTACTCATTACTGCCCCCTAGGCCATTAGGGATGGGCAATAAATGCTGGTCCAGCCAGCGATGCCCTCATTGCAAGTGTGAACAGAAAAAAACTTTATGCATTCCTTCCAGGGTCACACACCCTGAGTTTTAATATAGTCTCCCATACACCTTGGACTAAACATCTGATATCTGGGCAGCCATTTTTAAAAGCTTAAAAATGTGTTGCTGGAAAAGCGCAGCAGGTCGGGTAGTATCAAAGGAACAGGAGAGTCGATGTTTCGGGCATAAGCCCTTCTTAGATTCTCCTGCTCCTTGGGTGCTGCCTGACCTGCTGCGCTTTTCCAGCAACACATTTTTAAGCTCTGATCTCCAGCATCTGCAGTCCTCACTTTCTCCTAGCCATTTTTAAAAGTCAAGTTCTTAGAACTGGGAATGTTCCTGACTCTGTGTGGACAAATATGTAGTCGCTTGCCCAGGTCAATGAGTCATTTGCATTAGCACTGTCCTTTCAAATGATATGCAGTGAGGAGTCAATATCTACAGGAGATGAGAAAACGAAAGGAAAAAAAATTACAACAAGGATAAAATGGAACAGCTAATAAGAAAATGTTTCTTTTGTTCAATTGCTTATTTAGTCCTGCCTTTGTGAAGGGCCTTAGGATGTTGTTCCACATTCTATATATACAGTAAATGCAAGTGTATTTGTTAGACAGTTTACACACAGACATCCATGGCTGTTTTATCTATCGACGACCAGAAAGAAGAAGATGCATTTAGATCGCACCTTTCCCAACTCCGGACACCTCAAAGCATTTTCCAGCCAACTAAGTTTTATTGAAGCGTAATCATTGTTGTAATACACAAATGACACACACAACGACATGATCATGGATAGATTATTTATTTTCAGTGATATCCATTGAGGGTTAATGTCAGCCAGAACATGGAGTGCTCATACGTCTCTCACACAGGAGTGGAATCTCTAATGTTCAACTGAGAGAGCTGGCCAAGCCTTGGTTTTTGAATGTGGCCTTAAACCATCATCCCAAATAGTTCAGCATTGTGATGGGAGTGGTAGCTGAGAAAGAGAGATATACAATACTCTGAACTTAACTAACATTGAATTTTATGATCATTCAATTTCTTTGATTGGGAAAGAATTCATACGCACTATACCGCTTCCACCATGTTGCCTATGTTTGCCAAGAGCAGGCTACGTGCAAACCAAGTGACATTATTTGATTATATCAATTAATATACTTCCTACAGATCTGTCTGTGCGCTTTACTAAATAATGAATATCTTTATCTTTCTTCTCCAGATCCCAACACAAAGTTTTTATTTATGTATCTCAGTTCAAATGATTAGATCATTTTGATTCAAGTACAAGAAATAATTTAGATTCTCCTGTAATTGGTTGTATACAATTTCATTTTTAACATGCCCGTGGAATTGCCAGGCTTGAGATTTCCATTACTAATTCATGCTTCCACAAGTTCATTCAAGAATGAATTTGTTTATGCCTTCCTCCTTTATTTGCATTTCATTTGAAACTAATAGATTTATCTAAAAAATGTGGATCTGGAAACAGATTTGTGGTGTCATTACTTCTGTTCCCATGTCACATTTCCTGTCCTGCAAATCAACAGTAAATCATCAAATTTCTACATTGTGAAAGTTGGCCATTTGCCCCCGTTGAGTCGACACGAACACTCTGAAGAGCAACCCACCCAGACCCACTCCCCTACCCTATCACCCTGCATTTACTATGGCTAAACCACCTTACCTCACATATCTGGACGCTATTGGCAATTTAGCATGGCCAATCCACCTAACCTGCACATCTTTGGACTGTGGGAGGAAACAAGAGCATCTGGAGGAAACCCACGCAGATAAAGAGATAAAACGTGCAAACTCCATGCAAAAAGTCGCCAGAGTGGAATAGAACCCAGTTCCCTGGCATTGAGAGGCAGCAGTGCTAACCACCATGCCACCCTAACAAAACTGACTGTACTATGAATTACAAACGCATGAGGCCAGGTTTTCCCAGCCTAACCCTGAATTGTATTCCTGTCTTTTTCTCCAAACTGTCATGCATGAAGCATGATTTTCATGGGATCTGGGTCGGTTTGTCCCTAGAAATGGGTCTGTCGTTCGATTAGTGGTCAGGGAGGGTCAATGAATATAGATAGGGAATTAGGGACGTGTGCAATGTTCTGGCTCAAATTGGCAGTCATTGTTCAGGATTCCATCTGTGAATGGGCTTAAAAAAAGACCAAAAAAACCTAAAGAAAAATAATTGAAGGATATTCTTCTTTGAAGTGACAAGTCGGTATAGACTTGTTGGGCCGAAGGGCCTGTTTCCACACTGTAAGTAATCTAAATCTGTAAGTAATTTAAGAGGGTGTCCAATGAAAATCTCTAGAAGTAAGAAAATGAGTTCTTAACAAGTTGTCAAATAACCTCAATTAAAATGGTGGCCACCTTCATTTCTTCCCCTGCACACCACTCTCCCCTACCATTCACACCACCCTGTATATCCTTCCAGATGCCACCCCTGTTGAAGGTGGAATTAGTGCAACTGATGGATAGGGTGAATAAACAAGGTCTTTTTCCGAGGGCGGGGAGTCCAAAACTAGAGGGCTTCAGCTTAAGGTGAGAGGGAAAGATTTAAAAACATAAGGAGTAACCTTTTCACACGGACGGTGCTGCGTGTATGGAACAGGCTGCCAGAGGAAGTGGTATAGGCTGGTACAATAATAGCATTTAAAAGGCTTCTAGATGGGCATTTGATTAGGATGGAGTTAGAAGGAAATGGGCCAAATGCTGACAAATGGGACTAAGTCAGATTGAGATGTCTGGTTGGCATGGGCGAGTTGGGCTGGGGGGACTGTTTCCATGCTGTGGGACTCTTGATGTTCCTAATTTCGCACCAATTCACTTTAACAACCACTTGCATTTTTACTGCACCTTTAAAGATACAATGAATGGCTGAGGATGCTGGGATTATACTCATTAGAGTTTAGAAAGTTGAGGGGAGATCTAACAGAAACTGACAAGATCATGCATGGTTTAGAAAGGGTGGACACTGGGAAGTTGTTTCCGTTAGGTGGGGAGACTAGGACCCGTGTGCACAGCCTTAGAATTAGAAGTGGGTCAATTTAGGATGGAAATGAGGAGACATTTCTTCAGCCAGAGAGTCGTGGGCCTGTGGAATTCATTGCCACAGAGTGCAGTGGAGGCCGGGATGTTAAATGTTTTGAAGGCAGAGATTGATAAAAGCTTGATCTCGCAAAGAATTAAGGGCTATGGGGAGAGTGTGGGTAAGTGGAATTGAAACACCCATCAGCCATGATTAAATGGCAGACTGGACTCGATGGGCCGAGTGGCCTTAGTCCTATGTCTTATGGTCTTATACTGAAATGCTTCAAATGTAAGGATAATGCTGTGATTTGGACAGGCTGATCACTGGTTTTTGGTTCCGCATACATCCAGCAATATTCCACACTATGTTAAAGACTTGAAGGAGTCATCCTACAGCCTCTCAATGTTCTGCAAGCTTTTAATTGCAATGATTTCTTTTCTACACACATCAGATAGAAACCAGTGAATAACATAGTTAAATCTTCATTAAATTTCACTCTGCAGAACCAGATTTTATGACATTTTAACTGAGCTATTCAAATGATTTGGTTCAAATGAAGTGAAGCTCCTACCACATTGCAGTACTAATCTTTAGAAGCAAGTGCACAACCCCACCTTCCCTCTCTCTTGAACCAGATGAACTGATCACTGCAGCCAACAGCCATGGAAGATCCTTGACAGCTTCAGGCTCTTCATCATTGTGAAAGGAGATCATTATTAAGTTGTGCAGAGACTGAGTGTACAAGTCATCAGCATTTCTCACTTTTGCAGCCGTTGGGGGCTGGTCTGTCTGTCGGACAGTGTCAATGCTAAGGCACATTGATAAATGACAGCACAAAAATTGGGTCATGTTATGGGCTCTCCTCTAACCAGAATGTAAAAAACATACTGCAAACAAGTGATTTTTAAGCTGCACACACTCCAGACTAACAAGGAGGACTTCTGGTAATAATGACCTTCCCATAACCTTTGGCAAGAAGCTGCTATTTGGTGAAAATATTTGCCATGCATTAACAATGGCAGCAATGTTTAGTATGGACAAGCAACCCACAACTGTGTAAACTACAATTTTAAATGATTTGACGCAGCTAAAGAGAATGAAATCGCTTATCCACACAGAGGGAGTTCAGGCTTTGCAAGCATAATTAGCAATGCTGCTCATTCATAACCTTCAAAGCAAAATAAATCACTGGTGATAAGCACTAAATACACTTTACTGTAAAATGCCCTTTAGAAAACCAACACTGAATGCCATCTTCATCCAAATGTCACTACAAGGGTTTGAGCAATAGATCCACTAATATTATTGAAAAAAGAATTGCCTTAATGATTTAATGAAAACTTCTACTGATCACCATATCTAACAATATCATAAGATCATCATTAAAAAAAAATCACATGACATAGGTTATAGTCCAACAGGTTCATTTGAAAGTACTAGCTTTTGGAGCACTGCTCCTTCATAAGGTAGCTGTGGAGCAGAATCGTTAGACACAGAATTGTCTTATGATCCTGCTCCACAGCTACCTGAAGAAGCAGCGTTCTGAAAGTTAGTACTTCCAAATAAACCTGCTGGACTATAACCTGGTGTTGTGTGATTTTTAACTTTATCCACCCCAGTCGCACATCCACATCTTATGAACACAGAAAATTACAGCAGGAGCAGGAGTAGGCCATTCTGACCCATTGAGCCTGCTCAGCCATTCAATAAGATCATGGCTGACCTTTTCATAGACTCAACTCCACCTCCCCACTGTTCACCATAACTGTTAAAAAATGTATCTATTTTTGCATTAAAAACATTCAGCAAGGTAGCCTCAAGTGCTTCACTGGGCAGGGAATTTCTCACGTTATATAGAGTACATCCTGAGGTGCCAAACCAAGGTCACATGAATCCAACTATAGAGGATAAAGATGAGTACTTCAATGGTGCAGCCTACTGATGAATGCTGATGGTAGTCCATTATAAAGTCCTTGATGCATTGGAAAGATGGTCAATGTTAGAGAGCACGGGGGAATCCAGGACTAACTTGACTGTGGGTTTAAGCAGAGTTTGGAGCCAATCCTTTCCATCACAGAAGTGGTGACTCCATTAGCACATTTGTGGACCCAACCAGGATGCAGTGCTAGATAGTTAAATCTCAATTTCCATCAAAGATCTTAAGTCCTGCTGTGGAAGCTTGGAGTTAAGTCATGCAAGTTCAACATGTTAGCATCAAGACTGTTGGTCACAGTGAGCAAAAGGCTTTACAGGGATTTTACAGCAAACAAGCAACTGTCATCAAGGAGATGGAAAGAGAGAGCTCAGGTGCCATCCCAGTGGAACGATAGTAGCTGTATGGAGCATGGCCAACTGTTCAGGAAAAGTGTACTTGCCCTCCCACTCATGCCTCTCTGCCAGTGATCTGGCAGCAGTTGACCATGCTGAGATATTGCAGTCTGCAGCCAGGCCTTCTATTGGCCCAGAGCTGCTTGAATTGGAGCACCACAAAGGATATCGACAGTCTATTTAACTGGAAACCAACAAACTTCCCCAAGCACGCTGCAAACACTGAGGGAGAACAGCATTGGAGGACTAGGGCAGACAAAAATACACAGTAGATAGGACAGGACAAAAGGATGATGATGCGACTTTTGTATGCTATATGGAATGATTACATTTAACTTTGGATTGGAATGTTGAAGTTGTCATGGTTTTTGTTTCAGCATTGCGGACAAGTGCGCGATGTGATGGCCAATGACAGAGAGAAGAGTAGGTGTGGTACAGCTGGTGAATATGGAAGTGGAGTTGGCAGTTCGTGGTGTCACAGTTGGATAACTCATTCACAGACTTCAAGCCAAAAAGAAGCTGTCTACTTTAGATCATCCCTCCCTCTTCTTCCTTGTCGTCATCCTTCATGCTGCTTCTCCTCTTCAGCTGCTGACATGCCCTGCTGATAGTAAAGACTGTCCCCCTCTTCCCACTACATGGATGTAAAGGTGTGCAACAGATCACCAGCCACTGTGCCAAGCACTGCAGGCTTTGCCCAGAGCAGTGTAGATGGTGGAAGTGTTGTTTTAGCACATCCTGCAGCATCATAACTTCCATTGTGCGCACATATAGGTGTGAAGTCAAGGGCTAGGTTGTGTGGAGGTAGTTGGTCATCCCATAACCACCCTTATGATGACTCAAATGCACTTGTAACTCCTGCATAATGAAGGCACCGTGATTGTTGTGAAGATAATGGGCATTGGCCTGCATCAGTCTCCACCAATGATTTCACACCAGCGGGATATTGAGGGACGGCATCCTTTTCAGTTCTGTTATGGAGCAGAGTTGGCATGTGATGCCCACAAAACAGTGTGCAGGCAGTCCATGGCACCTGGAACATCAGGAAACCTGCAATTCTAGTAAAGACATGTGCTCACTCCACCTATTGCTGCCCGATCAAGAGCAAATGAAATGGTAATCAATAGCTGGGCAGTGCACCAGAGGATAGCCAGAATGAGTGGAGGCAAATCCCAGTGAAATCACTGACAAACAAGGGGAAAAATAATTATTTGCATTTTTTTACCAGCTCATCTTTCTCACGACAAATGCACCTGACATTCTGCAGCAAATCAATCGCCTTTTCAAAATGCTATTTGCAGGTGTCACTGTTTGACCTGATCCTATCTTCGAAAACTCTGTATAATACAGCTGAAGATGTATATGTGAATCAATGAATTCCCTATTATACTTAACACTAGGTAGCCGTCAGTTCAATTGAGATTAAGCAAGAGGCAAGAAGCAGAAAAGACAAAGCACAAGGCAGCAATGAGGGTGGGGTATAGGTCATTTGGCCTATAATGACAAAAGTGTAGAAACAAAGAAATTTGACACTGAGATGAACTTTCATTTACAACACTTCTATGAGCTTCTAATATGATTCTTATTGCCATTTAGTAATCTAAAGCTTTTGGCTGACAAAGCAGATATCCTGTTTTGTCTGAAGTGATTTATAAACAGCACCTTACCGACCAAGTCAAACAGATACAGAATGCACTGTAAGTGGCAAGCAACTTGCATTTAAATCATGTTTTTAAAATCGATAGAAAAATATCCCAAGGTACTGCACATAGGTGCAGCAGCCAAACTTAAAATGTCATCAGGGATGGGAGTGAAACCAAAGTTTTGTTCAAACATGTGATTTTGAGATAGTAACCAAGATTAACAAGGAAAAGGGGCTTAAGGGATATGGGAGCAGGGTGGACAGATGTGATTTAAACTATCTGCTAGTTTGGAAGATAGAAAGAAAATTGACTGGACTAATTCAGCCAAATTGTTTCTTTTTCAATATTAACTTTTATAAATTAGTAAGAAAACAGAGAACTTCCTTTGGTTAGCTACATCACAGCTGGTATAAAGGAATAAAAGGAGGAGTTGCACAGTACTATATTGTAGGAAGCAAGTTATCCATGATTCTGAGTGACTGCATTGGAATATTGCACAGAAATGAATCATTTGGCCCAAAATACCCTTAGAATCATAGGGCCAGAGCACAGCAAAGAAACCGACCCTTTAGTCCAACCCACCAGATATCCTAACCTGGCCCATAACCCTCCTAGCCCTTCCTATTCCTGTACCCAACCAGATGTCTTTCAAATGTTGTAACTGTACCAGCCTCCACCATTTCCTCCAGCAGTTCATTCCATACATGTATCACTTTCTGCGTGAAAAAGCTACCCCTTTGGTCTCTTTTAAATCTTTCCCCTCTCACCTTAAACCTAAGCCCTCTCGTTTTGGACTCCCCACCCCAGGGAAAAGACCTTAGCCTTTGCAGTGCTCATACACAAGCCTCTTCCAATAATTCTGCATCTAACCACTTTTCTCACGTATTTTTTATCCCATTTCTCCATTTCATATCTAAATGGTTTCCCATGTACATTACCTCAACTATTCCTTGTGATAGTGCATTCCTCACTCTAGCCATTCACTGAGTAAGTGAATTTCCTAGTTGATTTATCAGTGACTAATTTATTTATAGGCTCCCAATTGGTACTTTTCCACATAAAACAAAACATCTTTGAACAAACATTGAAGGTTCTTCTATCAGTTCATCTCGGAGTCTCTCTTTTCAAAAGAAATGGGGCTCAGCTCAATCATTTTCCTGCATCCCTAGGTATAACCTCTCATTTCTGGCATCATCCCAATCAATTATTCTTGCCCTTTTTAAGTTCCTCTGTATACTTTTCATAACATGGAGTCCCCCAGCCAGTTTTTAAAGTGGAGTTGGGAACCTGACCTCCAAATAAATTCTGGACCTTGAAACTGCACCTCAGTTCTCTCAGTGTTATGTATCTCTAAATGTAAATGTCCTCAAATATGCAGGGGGTTGCTTAAATGCCCATTAGTCACACTGAATGCCTCCAGGTGGTAGAAACTGTCTGCCTGGGACCAGCAGGTGAAAGCTAAGTTGGGGGCTGCCTCATTGTCTTGCTGAGGAGAGCTGACAGCTCATCAGGGGCCCATGGATGATAACCGATTAACAAAAACACAAATTACTGGAAAATCTCAGCAGTCTGGCAGCATCTTTAGAGAGAAAGTAGTTAACATTTCAGGTTCAGTAGCCCTTCTTCAGATGTGGGCGGCACGGTGGTTAGCACTGGTGCCTCACAGCGCCAGAGACCAGAGTTCAATTCCCAGTTCAAGCAACTGGCTGTGTGGAGTTTGCACGTTCTCCCCATGTCTGTGTGGGTTTCCTCCAGGTGCTCTGGTTTCCTCCCACAGTCCTAAAATGTGCAAGTTAGGTGAATTAGCCATGCTAAATTGCCTGCAGTGTTAGGTGAAGGGGTAATTGTAGGCGAATGGGTCTGGGTGAGTTGCTCTTCGGAGGGTCAGTGTGGACTTGTTGGGCCAAAGGGCCTGTTTCCATACTGTAACTAATCTAAAAACTGATGGTAGCTCAGAAACAAATTGGTTTTTCATAAAACATTCTCAATCAATTTCTGAAGGAGGGTCACTGGACCTGAAACATTAACTCAGATTTCTCTCCGCACACCTGCTGAGATTTTCCAGCAGTTTCTGTTTTTATTTCTGATTTCCAACATTCGCAATACTTACATTTTATAAAAAATTAGATGATAAATGGTTATTCAGGAGGGAAACCAATCTGAATGTACACAGTTGTAAATAAATTTTAAAAATTGCATCCCCAACTGCACAGACCCCTTCATAAAACACAAGCTGTAAGTGCAATTATACTAATCTATAACCCTTCCCTCCCTGACTGGTCCTTTGAAAACTGAAAGATCAGAATTGTCGTGAACAGCCGCACTGAAAACTGACCCACCAACTATTCGAAGACTTAGCTGAGTGTGTAACATACTTTAGAAAGGCTGTACACAGATTTACCTACTGTTTCTCAATTTGATAGCTCCAGAATTGAGCCTCAATGTATACTTTGTTAAATGACCTTGTGAGTGTTGATTGTTTTAGAGATCTGTATGTGTGTGACCCTCAACCTTTCAATTCACTGTTAATACTGTTTCTTTATTAATGTGGTCACTCTCAATCTGCTGGATATCAAACCTTACTATTCCCAGAGTACCAACTAATGTGAAAAGATTTAGTCAAACTATTCCAATTCCTCAATTTAGCTGACTAACAAATTTAAGTTAAAAGAAAATACTTCGAGTCATTGAAATGTACAGAACAGAAACAGATCCTTCAGTCCAACTTGTCCATGCCAACCAGATATACTAAATTAATCTAGTCCCATTTGCCAGCATTTGGTTCATCTCCCTCTAAACCTTTCCTATTCATGTACCCATCCAAATGCATTTTAAATGTTGTTTTATAAAGAGACCTGGTAAATTACAAGAAAATCACTGTTTATTATGAACAACTTTTCTTTATCAATTTGAAAATATGAATTGCTTACAGAACTCTCCAACTAAAACACTATCCCGTCTTAAACTTTCTGTTTCTCAAACAGACAGAACACAGTGACATGTATATTAAGGGTGTACAAAGAGAAGAAAAACAGAGAAACACAATTTAAAGCTTTAGTCTGGACCACTGGATTCGATGAGTTTCTTTTGTTTTCTTCCCTTCAATTCTTTCCGGTTCTTTGCTATGAACACACTAATGCTCTCTTGCATTCCCTTGGTTGAGAATTTGTTCATTCACCCTTTTAAAGGCATTTTATTCCTCCTTCAACAGGGAATTTGCAGAGAAAGTTAAATGGGGAACAGCTATTACCGGAATTTCTACAGCCTCCACACAGAAGACAGAGGTTTACAGAATGAGATTTGTTGCAACATCCTCTTTGAAGCTAAGTTGTTCTCTGCTGCAGCCCACCCACAGAACCAGTCACCTGATCAGGAACCAATCAGGAAGTTGTTGACCAGCAGTTTTCCTCCTTAATTCAGAGTCCATCAACTCCACAGTGTCTGCTTTTCACTCTGATGCAGGTGAAAGAAACATTGTAAATAACTTATGTTGTTAAACATGATTTTAAAATTGAAGTCTCTCTTTCCATAGTGTCCTTTATTTAATACAGTACCTTGTTTTAATATCCACTATTCAAAACTAAAAGAAATAAAAATATACGTAGCCACACCTTATCATATTTTAACATTTCATGGAAGGTTTCTCTCCCCAGGGACTAGTCAATCCAAACTAATTCCATTGACTACCTACCATGTCTCCATTGTATATCCCAGCATACACAGCATCCTGACACCAGTGCCACCTTAGAATCGCAGCTGTGCACCCAGTGAAGAGTTGGCAATCCAGAGTTTCTCTTCATGATCAACACAATGGCACAATTGCAAACCAATGTATTGAATGCCACATGGTTGGCATAGCTGGCACTTGCTTGCACATTTTTCTGCTCATTCCCCTACTCCTAAGGCTATTTAAGGACTAGGCTACACAACTCATCATTTGTCCTTAGCCACATCTTAAAAGCCTCTTTACATCATTACGATCCTTTCTTGCATGTCGCCCATAACTCAGCCTCTTATCAGTGATGAAGGTGAAGCCATCACAAACAGGAAAACATTCAAAACACTTCAAAAGGATTAATTTTTATTTACAATCACCAAAAGCAAATAAGCAAAAGCAAACAGCTGCAGAACATTCTGAAGGAGGGAGGGTGAACGTAGTACACACAGGCACCAATGATATAGGTAAAAAATGGGATGAGGTCCAACAAGCAGAAATTAGGGAGTTAGGAGCCAAGTTAAAAAGTAGGACATCAGAGGTAGTAATCTCAGGATTGCTCCCAGTGCCATGTGCTAGTCAGAGTAGAAATGGAAGAATAGGCAGGATGAATGCGTGGCTTGAGAGATGGTGCAGGAGGGAAGGGTTCAGATTTTTGGGATTGGTTCTGGGGAAGGTGGGACTATTACAAATTAGATGGTCTACACCTGGGCCGGACTGCAACCAATGTCCTTGGGGTGATTTTACTAATGCTGCTGGGGAGGGTTTAAATTAACGTGGCGGGCTGATGGGAACCAAATGAGGAGGTTAGTGGACAGTTAAGAAATAGTTATTAAGCTTGGAAGGAACTAGATAATGAAGTCAGTGTGACTAAGGGTAAGAGTAGACAGGGAGCACATGAGGAACACTAAGGGACTGGTGGTCTGAGGTGCATTTGTATTAATGCAAGTGTAGTCGATAATTGGGGCGCATTCTGGGGAGGTGGGACCTCTACAAACAGGATGATCTACACTTGAACCAGAAGGGGTCGGGGCGGTTTTTGCTAATGCTCTTTGGGAGGGTTTAAATTAATTCAGCAGGGGAATGGGAATGTAATTGTAGTTCCACTGTCCAAGAGGTTGAGAGTACTGAGGTCAGAAATATGGTTTCAAGGTCACAAGTGCACTGACAAGCAGGAAGGTGGTTTGAAGTGTGTCTGCTTCAACGCCAGTAGCATTCGGAATAAGGGGGGTGAACTTGCAGCATGGGTTGGTACCTGGGACTTCAATGTTGTGTCCATTTCGGAGACAGGGATACAGCAGGGACAGGAATGGTTGTTGCAGGTTCAGGGATTTAGATGTTTCAGTAAGAATGGAGAAGATGGTAAAAGGGGTGGAGGTGTAGCATTGTTCATCAAGGACTGTATTATGTTTGCAGAAAGGAAGTTTGAGGACTTTAGTACTGAGGTAGTATGGGCTGAGGTTAGAGCCAGAAAAGGAGAGGCCACCCTGCTAGGAGTTTTCTATAGGCCTTCGAATAGTTAGAGATGTTGGGGAAAGGATAGCAAAGATTATTCTGCATAGGAGCAAGAGTAACAGGATAGTTGTTATGGGAGACTTTAACTTTCCAAATATTGACTTGAAATACTATAGTTCGAGTAATTTAGATCAGTCAGATTTTGTCCAATGTGTGCAGGAGGGTTTCCTGACACAGTATGTAGACTGGCCAACAAGGGGTGATGCCACATTGGATTTGCCACTGGGTAATGAACCTAGCCAGGTATTAGATTTGGAGGTAGGTTAGCACTTTGGTGATAGTGAGCACAATTCGGTTATGTTTAATTTAGCGATGAAAAGGGATAGGTATAAACTGCAGACCAAGAGGGAAAAGTTATTATGACGTGACTAGGCTAGATTTAGGATGCATAGGATGGGGAAGGCAACTGCAGGGGATGGGCACAATTCAAATATGGAGCTTATTCAAGGAACAGCTACTGCGTGTCCTTGATAAGTATGTACTTGTCAGGCAGGGAGAAAGTAGTCAAGTGAGGGAGCCATGGTTTCCTAAGGAAGTTGAATCTCTTTGTCAAGAAAAAGAAGAAGGTTTATGTTAGGATGAGACATGAAGGCTCAGTTAGGGTGCTTGAGAAATACAAGCTAGCCAGGAAAGGCCTAAAGAGAGAACTAAGAAGAGCGAGAAGGGGACATGAGAAGTCATTAGCAGATAGGATCAAGGAAAACCCCAAAGCTTTCTATAGGTATATCAGGAATAAAAGAATGGCTCTGGGCAGCATGGTGGCACTGCTGCCTCACAGCACCAGACACCCGGGTTCAATTACCACCTCAGGTGACTGACTGTGGAGTTTGCACATTCTCCCCGTGTCTGCGTGGGTTTCCTCCGAGTGCTCCGGTTTCCTCCCACAGTCCAAAAATGTGCAGGTTAGGTGAATTGGCCATGCTGCATTGCCCATTGTGTTCGGTGAAGGGATAAATGTAGGGGAATGGGTCTGGATGGGTTGCGCTTCGGCGGGTCGGTGTGGACTTGTTGGGCTGAAGGGCCTGTTTCTGCACTCTAAGTAATCTAATCTAATCTAATCTAGAGTAAGATTAGCGCCAATCGAGGACATGAGTGGGAAGTTGTGCATGGATTCCAAAGAGATAGAAAAAGCACTAAATGAATATTTTTCATCAGTATTCGCACTGGAAAAAGACAATGTTGTTGAGGAGAATACTGAAATAATTCACTAGATGGGATTGAGGTTCACAAGGAGCAGGTGTTAGCATTTCTGGAAAGTGTGAAAATAGATAAGTCCCCTGGGGTAGATGGGATTTAGCCTAGGATTCTCTTTGAAGCCAGGGAGGAGATTGCAGAGCCTTTGGCTTTGATCGTTACGTTGTCATTGTCTACAGTAGTAGAAGACTGGAGGAAGGCAAATGTTGTAGCCTTGTTCAAGAAAGGGAGTAATTATAGACCAGTGAGCCTTACTCCAGTTGTGGGTAAAGTGTTGGAAAAGGTTATCAGAGATAGGATTGATAACAATCTCGAAAGGAATAAGTTGATTATGGAGAGTCAACTTGGTTTTATGAAGGGTAGATCGTGCCTCACAAACCTTATTGAGTTCCTTGAGATGATGACCACACAGGCAGGTGAGGGTAAAGTGGTTCATGTGGTGTATATGGATTTCAGTAAGGTGTTTGATAAGGTTCTCCACAGTAGGCTTTTGCACAAATTACAGAGGCATGTGATTGAGGGTGATTTAGGGTTTGGATCAGAAATTGGATAGCTGAAAGAAGACAGAGGGCGATGGTTCATGGGAAATGTTCATCCTGGAGTTCAGTTACTATTGGGGTAGTGCAAGGATCTGTTTTGGGTCCATGGCTGTTTATCATTTTTATTAATGACCTGGATGAGGACGTATAAGGATGAATTAGTAAATTTGCAGATGAACTAAGGTTAGACAATAGACAATAGGTGCAGTAGTAGGCCATTCTGCCCTTCGAGCCTGCACAACCATTCAATATGATCATAGCTGATCATCCTTAATCAGTATCCTGTTCCTGCCTTATCTCCTTGATTCCACTATCCTTGAGAGATCTATCCAAATCTTTCTTAAATGAATCCAGAGACTGGGCCTCCACTGCCCTCTGGGGCAGAGCATTCCATACACCCACCACTCTCTGGGTGATGAGGTTTCTCCTCATCTCTGTCCTACATGGTCTACCCCATATGTCCTCTGGTTCGGCACTCACCCATCAGTGGAAACATGTTTCCTGCCTCCAGAGCGTCCAATCATTTAATAATCTTATCTATCTCACTTAGATCCCCTCTCAGTCTTCTAAACTCAAGGATATACAAGCCCAGTTGCTCCAGTCTTTCAGTGTAAGGTAGTCCCGCCATTCCAGAAATTGACCTCGTGAACCTACGCTGCACTCCCTCAATAGCCAGAATGTCTTTCCTCAAATTTGGAGACCAGAACTGCACACAATACTCGAGGTGTGGTCTCACCAGGGCCCTGTACAGCTGCAGAAGAACCTCTTTGCTTCTATACCCAATCCCTCTTGTTATGAAGGCCAGCATGCTATTTGCTTTCTTCACTACCTGCTGTACCTGAATGCTTATCTTCATTGACTAGTGTACAAGAACACCCAGATCTCTTTGTACTGCCCCTTTATCTAAATTGATTCCATTTAGGTAGTAATCTGCCTTTCTGTTCTTGCCACCAACGTGGATAACCATACATTTATCCACACTAAACTGCATCTGCCATGCATCTGACCACTCACCTAACATGTCCAGGTCACCCTATAATCTCCTAACATCATCCTCACATTTCACCCTGCCACCCAGCTTAGTATCATCAGAAAATTTGCTAATGTTATTACTAATATCATCTTCTATATCATTAACATATATTGTAAAAAGCTGCGGTCCCAGCACTGATCCCTGCGGTACCCCACTGGTCACTGCCTGCCATTCCGAAATGGAGCCGTTTATCACTACTCTTTGTTTCTGTCAGCCAACCAACTTTCAATCCAAGTTAGTACTTTGACCCCAATACCATGTGCCCTAATTTTGCTCACTAACCTCTTATATGGAACTTTATCAAAAGCTTTCTGAAAGTACAGGTGCATTACATCTACTGGATCTCCCTCGTCCATCTTCAGAGTTACATCCTCAAAAAATTCCAGTAAATTAGTCAAGCATGATTTCCCCTTCATAAAACCATGCTGACTGACCTATCCTGTTACTACTATCCAGATGTGTCGTAATTTCATCCTTTATAATAGACTCCAGCATCTTTCCCACCACTGAGGTCAGACTAACTGGTCTATAATTTCCTGCTTTCTCTCTCTCATCTTTCTTAAAAAGTGGTACAACATTAGCCACCCTCCAATCTGCAGGAACTGATCCCAAATCTATCGAACTCTGGAAAATAATCACCAACGCATCCACGATTTCTCGAGCCACCTCCTTCAGTACCCTGGGATGTAGACCATCAGAACCTGGGGACTTATCAACCTTCAGACCTAACAGTCTCTCCAACACCAATTCCTGGCAAATATAAATTCCCTTAAGTTCAAGTCCTTCAGCCACTGTTACCTCAGGGAGATTGCTTGTGTCTTCCCCAGTGAACACAGATCTGAAGTAACAATTCAATTCTTCTGCCATTTCTTTGTTCCCTGTAATATATTCCCCTGTTTTTGTCTTCAAGGGCCCAATTTTAGTCTTAACCACTTTTTTGCCTTTCACATACCTAAAAAAGCTTTACTATCCTCCTTTATATTTTTGGCCAGTTTACCTTCGTACCTCATTTTTTCTCTGCGTATTTCCTTCTTAGTAATCTTCTGTTGTTCTTTAAAAGCTTCCCAGTCCTCCGTTTTCCCACTTATCTTTGCTAGGTTATACTTTTTCTCTTTTTACTTTATATGTTTCTTAACTTCCCTCGTCAGCACGGCCACCCATGCCTCCTCCTAGGATCTTTCTTTCTTTTTGGAATGAACTAATCCTGCATCTTCTGCATTATACACAGAAATATCTGCCATTGTTCCTCCACTGTCATCCCTGCTAAGGTATTGCACCATTGAACTTTGGCCAGCTCCTCCCTCATAGCTCCATAGTTCCCTTTATTCAACAGAAATATTGTCACTTCTGATTGTACCCTCTCCCTCTCAAATTGCAGATTGAAGCTGCAATTATGGTCACTACTTCCCAATGGCTCCTTCACTTCGAGGTCCCTGATCAATTCTGGTTCGTTGCATAATAGCAGATTCAGAATTGCCCTCTCCCTGGTAGGCTCCAGCACCAGCTGTTCTAAGGTTGGTGGAGTTGTGAGCAGTACCAAAGGATGTTGCAGGTTACAGAGAGACATAGATAAGCTGCAGAGCTGGGCTGAGAAGTGGAAAATGGAGTTTAATGTGGAAAAGTATGAGGTAATTCACTTTGGAAGGAACAGGAATGAAAGAATATTGGGCTAATGGTAAGATTCTTGACAGTGTTGATGAGTAGAGAGATCTTGGTGTCCCTGTGTGTAGATCCTTGCCACTCAGGTTGATAGGGTTGTTAAGAAGGGATATTGGTAGAGGAACTGAGTTTCAGACCCACGAGGTCAAGTTGCAGCTGGAAAAAAATCTGGTGCTGCCACACTTGGGATATTGTATACAGTTCTGGACACTGCACTATAGGAAGGATGTGGGAGCTTTGGAAAGGGTTCAGAGGCAATTTACTAGGATATTGCGTAGTATGGAGGCAAGGTCTTATGAACAAAGGCTGAGGGACTTGAGGCTGTTTTCATTACAGAGAAGATTGAAGGGTGACTTAATTGAGACATATAAGATAATCAGAGGGTCAAATAGGGTGGACAACGAGAGCCTTTTTCCTCAGATGGTGATAGCATGAGAAGACATAGCTTTAACTTGAGGGGTGATAGGTATAGGATAGACATAGTTTCTTTAGTCAGAGTAGTAGTGGCATGGAATGCCCTGCCTGCAACAGTAGTAAACTCGCCAACTTTAAGGGCATTCAAATGGTCATTGGATAAACATATGGATGGAAATGGAACAGTATAGGATAGATAGGCTTCAGTTTGGTACCACATGTCGGCGTAACATCGAGGACCAAAGGTTTGTACTCCGCTGTAATGTTCTATTTTCTATAAGGCAAATGAACTCAGGGCTTGGATTAGTATCTGGGACTATGATGTTATTGCTATTACTGAGACTTGGTTGAGGGAAGGGCATGATTGGCAACAAAATATCCCAAGATATCGATGCTTCAGGCGGAATAGAGAGGGAGGCAAAACGGGTGGAGGAGTTGCATTACTGGTCAGAGAGGATATTACAGCTGTGTTGAAAGAGGACACTATGAAGGACTTGAGCAGTGAGGCAATATGGGCAGAGCTCAGAAATATAAAGTGCGTGGTAACAATGTTGGGGTTGTACTACAGGCCTCCCAACAGCGAGCATGAGATAAAGGTACAAATATGTAAAATGGCTATGGAAAGATGTAGGAGCAATAGGGTGGTGGTGACAGGAGATTTTAATTTGACTATGGAGATTCACTTCCTGTTAGAGGTCTAAATGGAGCAGAATTTGTAAGGAGCATACAGGAGGGTTTTCTAGAGCAGTATGTAAATAGTCCAACTCGGGAATGGGCCACACTGGGCCTGGTGTTGGGGAATGAGCCTGACCAGGTGGTTGAAGTTTCAGTGGGGGATTACTTTGGGAATAATGGTCATAATTCCCTAAGTTTTAGAATACTCATGCATAAAGATGAGAGTGGTCCGAAAGGAAGAGTGCTAAATTGGGGGAAGGCCAACTTATACCAAAATTTGGCAGGAGTTGCAAAATGTGCATTGGGAGCAGCTGTTTGAAGGTAAATCCACATTTGATATGTGTGAGGCTTTTAAAGAGAAGTTGATTAGCGTGCAGGAGAGACAAGTTCCTGTGAAAAATGAAGGATAGAAATGGCAAGATTAGGGAACTATGGATGACAGGTGAAAATGTGAGACTAGCTAAGAGGAAAAAGGAAGCATACATAAGACAGTCGAAGGTTTGGAAGAATATCTGGAATGTAGGACCAATCTGAAACGAGAAATTAAGAAGGCTAAAAGGGGTCAGGAAATATCTTTAGCAAACAGGGTTAAGGAAAACTCCAAAGACTTTTATTCATAAATAAGGAGCAAGAGGATAACTACAGAAAGGTTGGTCCTCTCAAGGACAAAGGAGGAAAGTTAGGCATAGAGTCAGAGAAAATGGGTGAGATTCTTAACGAGCACTTTGTATCAGTATCCATCAAGGAGAGGGACATGATGGATGTGGAGGTCAGGGATTGATGTTTGATTATTCTAGAACAAGGAGAAAGTGAGGACAGAAGATGCTGGAGATCAGAGCTGAAAATGTGTTGCTGGAAAAGCGCAGCAGGTCAGGCAGCATCCAAAGAGCAGGAGAATCAACGTTTCGGGCATGAGCCCTTCTTCAGGAAAGTTTCTTCAGGAGGGACGTGGTGTTGGGTATTCTTAAAGGCATTAAGGTGGACAAATCTCCAAATCCAGATGGGATCTGTCCCAGGTTACTGAGGGAAGCGAGAGAGGAAATAGCTGGGGCCTTAACAGATATCCTTGCAGCATCCTTGAACACAGATGAGGTCCCGGATGACTGAAGAATTGCTGATGTTGTCCCCTTGTTTAAGAAGGGTGGCAAGGATAATCCAGGCAACTATAGACTGGTGAGCCTGACATCAGTGGTAGGGAAGCTGTGAAGAAGATGCTGAAGGATAGGATATATTTATATTTGGAAGAAAATGGGCTTAGCAGTGATAGGAAACATCGTTTTGTGCAGGGAAGGTCATATCTTACCAACTTAATAGAATTCTTTGAGGAAGTGACAAAGTTGGTTGACGAGGGAAGGGCTGGAGATGTCACATGGACTTCAGTAAGTGTTTAATAAGGTTCTCTGTGGTGGGTTGATGGAGAAAGTGAAGTTGTATGGGGTCCAGAGTGTACTAGTTGATGAATAAAGAACTGGCTGAGCAACAGGAGACAGAGTAGTAGTGGAAGGGAGTTTCTCAAAATGGAGACCTGTGACTAGTGGTGTCCCACAGAGATCTGTGCTGGGATCACTATTGTTTGTGATAAGCATAAGTGATCTGGAGGAAAGCATAGATGGTCTGATTAGCAAGTTTGCAGATCACACTAAGATTGGTGAAGTAACAGATAGTGAAGGGGACTGTCAGAGACGATAGCAGAATATAGATAGATAGATAGATTGAAGAGCTGGGCGGAGAAAAGGCAGATGAAGTTCAATCCGGGCAAATGAGAGGTGATACATTTTGGAAGATCCAATTTAAGAGCGAACTGTATGGTAAATGGAAAAGTCCTGGAGAAAACTGATGTATAGAGAGGTCTGGATGTTCAGGTACATGGTTCCCTGAAGATGGTAACGCAGGTCAGTAAAGTGGTTAAGAAGGCATACGGCATGCTTTCCTTCATCGGACAGGGTATTGAGACTCGGCTGGTCACATTATAGTTGGTTCAGCCACATTTGGAATACAGAGGAACCTCAATTATCCAAATGACACAGGCGGGGAGTATTTCATTTGGATAATCAAATGCCAGATAACACAGTTTAGCCAAGCATTGAGACCTTGTGATCTTGTTCGGATAATCAAATGCCGGATAATCAAGATTCCTCTGCACTATGTACAGTTCTGGTTGCCATATTACCAAAAGAACATGGATGCTTTGGAGAAGGGGCAGAGGAGTTTCACCGGGAGGTTGCCTGGTATGTAGGGTGCTAGCTTCACAAATTTAGTAACAGCTGCTTCACAAATGTCCCCTCCCTCAGACTGGAAGAGAAATGTGAATATTTCAGGTATCTGACCATTACTTTTATTAACCAACAGTACTTCATTGGAACATTTCTCACTTTTGAACCATTGCATCCAGCCGAAAGCTATTTTCAGAAGCTTACTTCCTAACTCTTGTTCTGAGCTATGTATGTACACTGATTTTGAAGCAACATCATTTCAAATGTCTGACCCTTTTATTTTATCCAGATCAATCAAATCTTGTTGTTCAAAGTGAAATTCAGTATAACAATCGATGCGTGGAATTTGAATTTTAGTCAGTTCAAAATCCTGATTGAAGTTTAATGATTCTGATTGAACATTCATTTCCTATACCTCAAATTCAATGCATTTTCTACTTTCACTATCTGAATGTAAGCCCTGCTCCAGCGGCTTACAATTGACCACAAACTGAACTGGGCTATCCATATTATTGCTGTGGCTGCAACAGCAGGTCAGAGGTTTAGAATACTGCAAAGTGTAACTCACCCCCTGACTCCCCAAATCCTGGCTACCATCTACAAGGCACAAGTAAAGGAGTGCAATGGAATACTCCCAACTTGCCTACATGAGTGCTGCTCCAACAGCACTCAAGAAGTTTGACATCAGCCGGGACAAAGCAGCTCACGCAAGTGTCACCACATCCACAAACATTCACTCCTTCCACCACCAACCTTCAGTAGCAGCAGTCTGTGCTACCAGAAGATGCACTGCAGGAACTAACCAACTCCTTTAATCATAACTTCCAAACCCATAACTCCTGCCATATAGGAAGGTAAAGGCAGCAGATAGCTGCATATACTACTACCTTTAAGTTCCACTCCAATCCATTCACCATTCTGACTTGGAAACTGATAATCTTTACTTCAGTGTCATTGGGTCAAAATCCTAGAACTCCCTCCCTACTGGCACTGTTAATGTAACTACACCAAATAGACTGCAGCTCATTCCCACCTTCTCAGGGGTAACTAGAGATGGACAGAAAATGCTGGCCCAACTAAATGATGCTCATAAACGAAAGCAAAAATCAATGACTGATATCAGAAAATGGAAGAAGCGCGCAGAAAGCCATGTACAAAGAAAATGTCAAGAGCCAATAAATGCAGATAATTTGGAGTAGGGGGAGCACTATAAGTGCTCTAGTGATCCAAAATGGCCTCCAAAATACACAAGCACACTTGTGGAATGAATTTTATAGGATACCATATTGGTGAGGGCAGGAAGTCCTGTCGGGAGATCGTTATATCTTGCAGCATGTAGTACTGACTTAATACAAGCAGTGCCTTTTTGGAACATAACTCTAATGTCTCTCAAACTCTCAGAGTTGAACATCCTCAGTGATTTTCCATTTGGTGTGGCAATCTCTAAACAGAGTAAGGACTTCCTTGCCAGTGGTTGTGAAATGGGACATGACCATGAACTTCCATCCACTTAGCTCCTTCCATGCTGGATCTGGAGATATGTACTAAAGTTTCACAGTCTTTGAGCCAGCATCATGTCAAGGAGGTCACTGTGACTCCCTCTTCAAAACAGGGCTTCTACCTCACTATTGAGCACCGATTTGCTAGGATTGCAACTTTTCCTAATGTCCAGGGTGCAACTGACACAAACAGTGCTTCACAGAACTACAGGTCAATTCAGCCTTACAGCAGAACAGAAAGGATTCCCATCCCTCACTATCCAGTGAAACTGGTGTTGTAACACAGCAGTCGAGAGTGTATTGCTGGAAAAGCACAGCAGGTCAGGTAGCATCCGAGGAGCAGGAGGATCGATATTTCGGGCATAAGCCCCTCATCAGGAATGTCTCTCAACTCTGATCTCCAGCATCTACAGTCCTCACTTTCTCCTATTTGTAACATTGTAGTGCGACAATAATCAGATAACCTGTTTTTGATATTAGTTGCTGGCCTGCTACTGACCAAAAACAACTGGAGTGAGCCTTTTGCTTCTCTGAATCTTTTATGTCCCTCAAAACCTTATTGTGAAGCTGGCTCCTCTGCCCGCATGGTGCTCAATCAGCCTGGGTTTTGTGTCCAAGTTGTTTCTGGGAAACTTAACCCACAATCGTCTGACTCAGGAGTGAGAGTGCTGCTCCTAAACACTGTGACATTGCTGATCAGGTCACTCGTAAGCATTGTGAAAGCCTGGATTCAGTCACCCCCTCTCTAATTTACTGGGCGACTCCATTGTGCCTCTTTATTCAATGAGTCAGTCAATCAGCAATTCGATGGTCTGTGAGCTGACCTACTTTGGTAACCGTTCCACATCATCACTCTGTACCACCCTTCGTCTGCTTTCCCATCCGGCATTGCAAGGGAAAAATACAACAGCCTGCACTTAAAACTAAGAATGACAATGGTATAGAATCTAGAAAGACAGAAGGAAATGGTGATTTTAATCTTGTCCAATCAACTGGCTGTACTTTTTTAAAGTATCCAAAATTTTCTGAGAAAAATTGCAAACGGTTGATTTAATAATTACAATCATATAGCACTGATCATCATTCAGATCATATTTGTGCCTGCTTATGGAGAGAAAAATCAACCCTATTCCCTGTTTGTTCCCAAAAACCCTCGAAGAATGTGTTCTTCTCTCCCCACAACCCGTTCTTTTGCCAATTATGTTAAGCTTTTGTCCTTTATTCCCCCAAAGTGATTATTTTGTGAAGAGGATTATTTTTCAAGTCAACTAATACTGCATGGCAATGCCCTCTCCAAAACACAGGAATATAATTTTGACAGGAAACATATTGACTTCCCCTCCTCAATCAGTGCTGTTCGATAACTTGTTGTTAGAAGGAGCCATGAACAATTTTTCAATGCATTTGTTTTATTTCAGAGCAGAAAACAAACACAGCTACTTTGACCTTAATTATTCAGCAGGCTGAAGGTATTAGACAAGGGTCTCATTTACTTGCTCTCTGCACTTCTCAGGACCACTGACTCAGTCATTGCCTTTCCCTTCAAACACTCACCATGAAACTTTTGGTTTAATCAGGTGGAAAGTGTGTGAAGAAAATGAAGCATTTGTTTGCAGAAGCACCTCCCCCCTTACTCTTGGCATCTTTGATGTGGTTATGAAAAAAAGCTTTCAGTTAGACCACCTCGAACATCGACCAGCCAGACCACAGTCAAAGGGAAAGCAAGAAAACAATTGACCCCATATCTCCGTTTGCACACCAAAAATCAGTAGTGGAACATGCTAACATATAAAACGCAAAATGCAGGAGCTTAGTTCACCATTTAAAATTTCACCAATCTGCCTGACTGGAAAATCTAGTCACTGTCGTGCACAGAGTGGCCAGCGGGATTGCCCATTATTAGCCCTTCTCTCAATTTTGCAGATGCCAACCTGTTGAGGAGGGCAACTCACCGGCCAGAGTTGTGACTGAGTCAAAGGGACGGCAGCTGAAGTGCTTCTGCAGCACGCTAACCAGGAAGAACAGCTTGGTAGGTCAGTGGTTAGCCCAGCTGCCTCACAGCACTAGAGTCCCAGGTTTGATTCCCACTTCGGGCGACTGTCTGTGTGGATTTTGTACATTCTCTCCATGTCTGCGTGGGTTTCCTCCGGGCACTCCAGTTTCCTCCCACAATCCAAAGATGTACAGGGCAGGTGAATTGGCCATGTTAAATTGTCCATAGTGTCAGGTGCATTAGTCAGAGGGAAATGGATCTGGGTGGGTTACTCTTCGGAGGGTCTGTGTCGACCTGTTGGGCCGAAGGGCCTGTTTCCACACTGTAGGAAATCTAATCTAATCTAAAAAAAAAGTTGCTGGTGTGGAGGTCAGTTGGAAATCTGTTGCATTGAGCAGGTAAGCAGCAAGAGAATTTTATAAACATAAAATCCCAGGTGGCGGAGAGAAATCCCCTCTGACAACAAGATTGCTGGGGCTGCTTTCCCAGCACATGGCCACCTCTATATAACTTGTATTTTCAAATTAACCAGTTGGACTATAACCTGGTGAAGTGTGATATCCAACCTCTGTATAGGTTTAAGCAATAATTTGCATTAGGCACTCACGAAAAGGCCATCATCATTTAGCCAGCGGCCTCCCCATGGTCCTATCAGTTGTCGACAAAATGCCAACAGCCTGGCAAAATTAGCCCTTAACAATGTCTTTACAAATGTCAATAAATCGTCTTCCTCCTTGGTTTGGGCAGCCTGCACTATCCCAGTCTGTAGGACTTTCTGACGTGGCACGTGGTCTGGGAACTGATCTGCCAAGACTTCCTATGACTTATCTACCTCGTCCCCAATCATCTTCTTGACTCATGGATGCTGGTGAAATTCTGCCTTTTAGATTAGACTCTCTACAGTATGGAAACAGGCCCCTCAGCTCAACAAGTCCACACTGACCCTCCCACCCAGACCAATCCCCAAACTAATGTAATTAACACCATGGCCAATTTAACATGCCCAATTCACCTAACCTGCGCATCTTTGGATTGTGGGAGGAAACCAGAGCACCTGGAGGAAACCCATGCAGACACAGAGAGAATGTGCAAACTCCACACAGACAGTCGCCCGAGGCAGGAATCGATCCCAGGTCCCTGGTGCTGTGAAGCGGCAGTGCTAACCACTGAGCCACCATGCCACCCTCAGATATTTATGAAGCATGCTCCACTCCAGAGGCCTGAACAGCTATCTTGGCTGACATGCCCCACAACCAAACTGTGGGATTACCGCCCTGTCTGGGATAAAAAGATCCCACTGCACTATTTTAAAGAAGCACATGGAAACTCCCTTTGATTTCCTGGCCAAGTTTCATTTCCCAACAACATAACTGAAGTAGATTAACTAATTGCTTGTCATTGCTGTTTGTAACATCTTGCTATGCGGACATTTTAATTGACCATTTCCCTCACATAGCAGCCAATGAAGTGTAGCCACAGTTGCTGATTTGGAATGTTCAGAGGTCATGAAAAGAGCTAAAGAAATGCAAATTTCTTCTTTTTTTTAAATACAGGATTTGTAATGTAGACTCCACACAATGCTGTGAGATTGGACCTGTTCTTACTGCATTATTAACCATCTGACAGATGGCTTGTCAAATGGATGGTTGTGTTTATATATTAAAACTGTCATTTTCACGTACTTTACATTGTGTCAATGCATCACTAGCTGATTTCACCCAAATTCTCTGGGAGAGATATGCTGAAACACATCTTGCTCTTTGTTTTAAACCTGTTTCAAACGCACTTAAAGTGGCGATGAGGCAGCAGAGTTTCTAAACAAAACTGACCCACTTTGTACTTTTACCTATCAGTAAGAAAGGCCAATTCAACCCTATATTCAGTGAATCGACCTCAGTCGAGATTCCAAAATGGGAGCTACAAAGTACATCTAACAAATGAGCATTTTTCTGCCAAGTGATCTTTCAAACAAAAAAGTCCTGTTCCAACTTTACAGGACAATGTTTTAAAAAACAAAATTCATTGTCAGCATGGGTGTATCACTGGAAGGGTAATTTAGTCATTACACATCAGCAAAAGTGAGGACTGCAGATGCTGGAGATTGAGTCAGGAGTGTCTAAAAGCACAGCAGGTCAAGCAGCATCTGAGGAGCAGGAGAGTCGACGTTTCGGGCAGAAGCCCTTCATCAGGAATACACATTCCCCATCATTGGTTGCCCTTGAGTAGGCTGTGGTGGTCCTTCTATTTGAATCTTTGCACTTCACATAATGAAGGTGCTTGGAAGTAGCAAGCACCAGGATTTTGACCCAGAGGTAAAGAAGGGGAGGGGCAAGTGGAGATGCAGCATATCTTATTACATTACAACAGCAACCACATTTCTATTTTGTTTTATTGGCTGTGAAGTACTTTTAGACATTCTGTGGTTAGGAGAGACATTTTATATACACAGGTTTATCTTCCTCCAGTTCTTTGACAAGTTTCTACATTGCAGCTTGCTACCATGCTGCACCTATTACTTTTCATGTCATTTTGCATACAAGAGAACACATTACCCACACTGTCAGAATCCTTACATTTCATCGACTTGAATTAGCAGAACAATATATATTTCATAACTGGTCTGTACACTTACTGCCTCAGGCTTTTCTAGTGAAAACAAACCAGTCCATAAAAAGTGGGAAAGAGAATCAAAGACAATACATATCTCTGGTATTTCTGATTGATCAGATGTTTAAATGTTTGGCATCACATAACAGCTGTGAATGAAGACTATATTATTATCATGTCAGCGGAGCACAAGGCATACTTTCATTGTAGGTTCTCCTTCATCAGGATATTTCTTCATTTATTTTGAACACTTGAATTTACATTCATTTATTTTTTTAGATTACTTACAGTGTGGAAACAGGCCCTTCGGCCCAACAAGTCCACACCGACCCGCCGAAGCGCAACTCACCCATACCCCTACATTTACTCCTTACCTAACACTATGGGCAATTTAGCATGGCCAATTCACCTGACCCGCACATCTTTGGACTGTGGGAGGAAACCCACGCAGACACGGGGAGAACGTGCAAACTCCACACAGTCAGTCGCCTGAGTCGGGGACTCAGTTAATATTCTAGTTAATATTCACATTTCCAGAAGTTCAACACAGTTCAAGTTCCTTTTGGACAACATGAGACACTGGGATATGCTCAATGCAATTGCAATTATATTTGATATTTACAATATACATTCCACGACAAAGATACGATCTGAGGAGTTTCCAGCTACTTGGTCTGTTCTGTTTGTAGTGCTGTATCGGCAGGGAGGGGAGGTGGTTCACATTCACCTTGTTTCTCCACATTCTAGATCTGGTTGGGGCATTTTAGAGAGCAGCTAAAGAGATTAGTGAGTCACAACAAGCATGATGACTCAGTGGTTAGCACCAATGCCTTATTCAGCGCCAAATTCATGGGTTCAATTCCAACCTCCGGCAACTATCTGTGTGGAGTTTGCACATTTTCTCCAAGCCTGTGCAGGTTTCTGTCGGGTGCTTGGGTTTTCTCCCTCGGTCCAAAGATGTGCAGGTTTGGTGAATTGGCTATGCCAAAATTGCCTGTAGTGTCCAGGGATGTGTCGGTTCGATGAATTAGACATGAACAATGCATAGTATCTGGATGGGTACATGAATAGGAAGGGTTTAGTGTGATATGAGCAAATGGGACTAGATTAATTTCGGATATCTGGTCAGCAAGGACCAGTTGGACTGAAGGGTCTGTTAGTGTTGCACATCTGTATGACACTATGACAAGGATAAAGTAGGGGAGTGGATCTGGGTGGGATGCTCTTCAGAGGGTCAGTGTGGACTCGATGGACCGAATGGCCTGCTTCCACACTGTAAGGATTCTGTATAGATTAGACCAGATAAGGAGGGCAGGTTTATTTCCCGAATAATGACATTTTGCTTGAAACTGATAATCCTTTAGCTAGTTCCATATTTTAAACAATGCTTAAATTTAAAGTCTCAGGAATTTATGGTAGGATTTGAATTTGCTTTTTTGGATTATTCACCCAAACCTTCTCAATACTTGTTTGCAGGTGTCGCTGCCATATCCTACTCACCTTTCAGCTGGTACCCCATTACCTCCAAACCGTCTCTTCCCAGGCCACACAGCACTCTTTAACACAAAACTTTTTTTTCCCCCAATCCTGCTTTAAAGCAGATACCGGGAGCAGTGCACATGCTGGATCACAATGTGATTAAAGGTTAGGAGCTCATGGCAGGGTTACTAGGAGAGACTCGACTTCATTAAAACACCTCTAACCAATTCAATATCCCAACCATGGAATGTTTAATCCCTACTGGAAAAGGTTCATTGCTCTGTTTAATTTTTCTCATGCTTAGTGAATGATTAATCTAATTTAAAAACATTGAAAGAATTACCTCACCATCACAGCTCAAGGCTCAGCCTAGAAATGGACAATTATTCACTGATCCTATTGAAATGTCTGTTTTTGAACACTCTAATTCTGAGTTACCTTATTGTGTACCATAAATTATTCAGTCTGATTTCTGATACCATAGCTCTTCTGTGTTCCTCAGAGATTTGCTTTTCTAACGTGTTAAATGATGGCTGGATAAGTCCTACTCTTTTTTTTAAGAATTCCGTTTTCAAATGAATCTCCCTGAGCAAGGAGTACTTAGGATAATGTCTCCCACTGTGCTTTTCATTCTGTGTTCTGAGACAGAACCTCAATTTTGTATTCTTTTAAGAAGCATGGCACATACAGCACATATAAATTTGATACACGCCCGTTGAGTGTGCAACAAGATGAAGACTTAATTGATCATTGGGCAACAGTCAAAAAACTAATAAATCACCTCCACTAAGTTTGCAACTCTGCTAAATGTTGTTAAGCTGCCAGTTAACTCGCTGGCTGGTCAGTGTCCACTTTTCTCACTATAGACAACAAAGCAATCTGCAGATTACAAAAAAGGCGAACCAGTCACTAAAATCCTCCGCATGACAGATCTACTTAACAGGTTCTGAAGCTTCGACAGGTTTTCAATCGTTATACTATTTTCAACAATTTTTTTTCCCTTTTGCAGTAAACACATGGCGCCCGCTAGATCTCTCACCTTACAAAACCAAATATATCTTAAAACCACTTTGAAAGCAAGAGCAGCTGAAGTTAATTCACGGGTTTGCATTCAGTCTCACGGTTTTTGCTCATAGAGGAATCTTTTTAACATGTCTGTATTCGCAAATTCTTTGCTGTCACTTCATAATGCACTGATTTTAGAGTTAGAGTTAATGCAAGAGTCCACAAAACAAACAAACTGCTACAAAATAATATAAGGAGTTTGTTTTATCTCCTTTGTAACATTAGGTTTGGTCATATCTTACCTTGCATTCCATCTAACTTTGGCGATTCAATCCAAAAGCATAAAAGACAAATTAAGTTCACTCCCCCACTACTGAGCACCTTCAACTGAAATTACATGAACCAGTCACTTTCCTCAGTTCTGTGCTTCTCCGCTATTATTCAGCGGCAGTGACCTGATGAATACTGAGAAGGAAGTAAGGCATGTGTTTGCTGACTGTTACAGAACGATGCAGTGAGTCCTGCCTCGATAAGTCTCATTTGCATCAACTACAGTCCTCAATGTGTGTAATTCGCTGTAGGCTTGCCTACCACCCTTGTATAAATCTCTCACGATAGCTACAGGCACAGCACAATTAGAACTGTGGCTAAGAAAAGCTCATATTTCAACGCTTGGCACTTCTTCACGTATCATGTGGACACGTTGAGGCTTAAACATACGCAGGGGGCGGGGAGACCTATCCATGCTATTAAAAACAGAATGGTGCTTTGTCTGACTGGATATTTTGAAATGATCAAAATAGCAACATAGCAATTCCATTTTAAAAACAAATCTTATATTAAAAGTGTTTGATAGGATGAAGTTTTTAAAAAATGTTTCCACTTGTCAGACTTCAATTATCCTAAAATAGCCAGTGTTTTATGGTGTAGTTGGTGATATCATCAATAAAGTCTGTGGTTGATGCCAAGAGTATAAGTGGCAAAGATAGAAAGGGTCCTTGAAATATGGCCTTGATCTGTATGTACCAATGATGTTGGAGACATCATTGGAAATGCTGGCAAAACTCAACAGCTCAGGCAAATTCCAAAGAAGCCCCCACTAGTACATGAGCTGAAAATGTGTGGCTGGAAAAGCGCAGCAGGTCAGGCAGCATCCAAGGAGCAGGAGATTCGACGTTTCGAGCATAAGCCCTTCTTCAGGAATGAGGAGAGTGTGCCAAGCAGGCTAAGATAAAAGGTAGGGAGGAGGGACTTGGGGGAGGGGCGATGGAAGGTGGATAGGTGGAAGGAGGTCAAGGTGAGGGTGATAGGCCGGAGTGGGGTGGGGACAGAGAGGTCAGGAAGGTTGGAGGGTCCCGAGGTGGTAGATGAGGCATTCTTCCTCCAGATATCAGGTGGTTAGGGAATAGCAATGAAGGAGACGCAGGGCATCACCTCGCACTTTCCCACATTATATTTCATCTGCCACTTTTTTGCTCTCTCTTCCAGCTTCTTCAGCCTCCCCACCTCTTCAACTCTACCTCTCTCTTCACCTATCTTTGTATCCCAATGAAGAAGTCAAAATGGAATTAATTATGATATTAGATAGGATTGAAGTAGATAAAGAGGTAATATCAAATTTTAGCAATATTCCAATCCATCCAGTCAGAATGGAATGGATTCTAAGAATCTGACGGAAATTGCAAAGAATCAAGGTACAATCTGCAGAACTTCCATGGATGTAAGGGTGGTGTCATAAGAATGAAAATTAGAGGGGTAAACCTGGCAATCACGCCCAGTCAACAAAGTGATGAAAATTTCAGAGACAATAATCAAGAACAAAAGTATTGTTTAATAATAATGTATTGTTAGTAAAACAAAACACGAGTGTAGTCTGAAAAAAAGGCACATTTGGTGAAAACATTTTTTCTTGCATTTATCAGGAGATTATTACTCTCCTCGAATAGATTACAAATGTTGTCTGTGATCCCAAAGGGCAAACAAGCTTACATTCCATCAACAAATTTAAAAATCGTTAAAGTATATTTGAAAGGAGCTGCAAGACAAGATGAGAAGGTCATTCAAAGAATATTTGATATTGTTGACTTCATTTGAAAATTGGTAGGGGGACCCTGTGTGAGAACCTGTCTGGCTATGCCAAGAGCATCTTGAAACCCATTGTACAGGGGACCCCGCAGCTTCAGTTGCAACACCATAGATTTGTTACAGAAAGTCAACACCCGTGGACTAGTCCAACTGGGAATATTCCTCATCACAATGGATGTTTCAGCATTCTACATCAGCATCCCCACATGATGGCGACATTACTGCAACAGCATCAGTACTCAATGCCAACAACTGCCAATCTCCGAGCACCATCCTACAACTCATCCTCTTCACCCTCGATCACAACATCTTCACCTTTGACAATCAGTTTTTCATTCGTACACATGGAACAACCATGGCAACCAAATTTGCACCCCAATATGCCAACACTTTCATGCACAAGTTTGAATAAGACTTCTTTGCTGCACAGAACCTCCGACCAGATACTTTCTTCCTCTGGGTTCATGGTGAGGAGTCACTGAAAGAATTATGAGATGTCATCAGCAAGTTTCATCCCACCATCAGACTTAATATGGAGTACTCTTTCGCATCTGTCTCATTCTTGGACATACGCATCTCCATCAAGGATGGGCACCTCAGTATCTCACTCTATCACAAGTCCACTGATAACTTCACAATGCTGCACTTCTCCAGCTTCCACCCTAAACATATTAAAACAGCCATCATCTACAGACAAGACCCGTGTATACACAGTATCTGTTCAGATGAGGAGGAATGCCACGGACACCTGAAGATGCTCTTATAAGAACAGGGTATGATGCTGAACCCATCAATCACTAGTTCCAACGTGCCACAGTGAGAAATTGTAATGAACTTCTCAGGAGACAGACACAGGATGCAACTGATAGTGTACCCTTTGTTGTCTGGTACTTCCTGGGAGCTGAAAAGCTATGCCATATTGTTCGCGGCCTACAACACATTATCAATGAGGATGAGCACCTCGCCAAGACCTTCCCTACATTTTCACTTCTGGCCCTTAAACAACCGCCTTAAGCAGACCATTGTTCACAGCAAACTGTCCAGCCTTCAGAACAACATCGAACACAACACTGTACAACCCTGTCATGGCAACCACTGCAAGACATGTCAGAGTGTCGACATGGATTCCACCATTATGTGTGGGGACAGCACCAATCGTGTATGCAGCAAGTAGGTGCATCGGCCAACATTGTCTACCTCATACACTGCAGGTAAAGTTGCCCCGAGGCATAGCATATTGACAAGACAAAGCAGAGGCTACAACAACGGATGAATGGACACCTCACAACAATCGCCAGACAGGGATGTTCCCTCCCAGTTGGGGAGCACTTCAGCAGGCAGAGACATTCGGCCTTGGATCTTTGAGTGACCAACCTCCAAGACGAACTTCAGCAAAACAACAACACAGAGTGGCCAAGCAGCAGCTGATAGCCAGGTTCAGAACCCATGAGGATGGCCTGAACAGAACCGTGGGTTCGTGTCACACTACAGGTGACCCCACTACCCTATACTCTCTCTCTCTTTCACACACATGCACACACTTACTCTCTTACATACTCATACACCCACGCACACCCTCACGCATGCTATCACTCATACACACACAAGTACACTCCCCACGCTCACACCCACACACACACTTTACCAAGCATGCACACATGCAAACACACAGTCTGTCACGTGCACTCACATTCTCACACTGTCTCTTATGCATGCGCACACAGGTATAAGTCTGTGGGATGAATTTGTATTTGCAGAATTATATTTGTAGATACATTCTATTTTGTGCAAAAGCACGCATGATCTGCAGGCAGTCAATTAGATTAGATTACTTACAGTGTGAAAACAGGCCCTTCAGCCCAACAAGTCCACACCAACCCTCTGAAGAGCAACCCACTCAGACCCATTCCCCTACATCTTACACTACGGGCAATTTAGCATGGCCAATTCACCTAACTGGAGCACCTGGAGGAAACCCATGCTGACACGGGGAGAATGTGTAAACTCCACACAGATAGTCGCCTGAGGTGGAAATTGAACCCGGTCTCTGGCACTGTGAGGCAGTAGTGCTAACCACTGTGCCACCGTGCTGCCCACCATGTAATATTTTATAAATTCCTACTTTGGAAATGGAAATAGTCAGACTCATGTTTGGGATACAGACAGACTCGAACGTCACAGACAATGCGTTGTCTGAGCTGAGATGTCACTTTTTTAAAAGAACCTTAATGATCTCAAGAATGTTCTGGTATTTACACATTAATGAACTAAAACCTGCAACCCATTCTAAAAGGTGAAAGACTTCACAGCAATCTAGGTTTGTTTAATATATAATTTCAGTTGTATGACACTGTAATCTTTTGTTATAAAATTCTATGTCTTATGATCCTGATGAAGGAGCTACCTTTTGAAGGAGCAGCACTCTGAAATTTAGTACTTCTAAATAAACCTGTTGGACTATAATCTGATGTAGTGTGATTTTTAACTTCATTTGAAAACCCATTGTGTACAAAAACAATGATGCTCAATCTTTATGAAACAAACATTAGCCTGGGGTTGTAGCTGGAATTTTGTGAGTATTTCTGTGTATCACACACTTAGAAAGAGTATTAAGGCCTTTAAGACAGCACATATCCTCTACAATAATAAGGACCAGTGTTGAACTCTTCACTCTAATTGCTGTGCCGCCTGATCAAAAGAAATATAAAAGACTCTCATCCTTGCCTCAAGAAACTTTCAAATTTGTGAGCAAATTGAATTGGTCATTAAATCTGGTCTAGATTACTTACAGTGTGGAAACAGGCCCTTCGGCCCAACAAGTCCACACCAACCCGCCGAAGCGCAACCCACCCATACATTTACCCCTTACCTAACACTATGGACAATTTACATGGCCAATTCACCTAACCCACACATCTTTGGACTGGGGGAGGAAACCTGAGCACCCGGAGGAAACTCCCACAGACACGGGGAGAACGTGCAAACTCCACACAGTAAGGCGCCTGAGGCGAATCTGAACATGTAGTGGACACATTAGGATTCCTGTCCCTCAACTTGAGCTGTCTCCATTCCCTGACGTTCTATCCAATGTCGTCTTCTATCCCTGCACTTTCCCCTCCTTCCCTTTTTTCCTCCCTCTCTCTTTATCTTTCCATTTCTTTTTCCTGAAATTCTAATTTCCTCTGCTCCAATTCTAATCTCTCTATCACTTAAATGTATCTACTTAATCACCTTGATCTACTTGATTCAATCTTTTACACGTTCTGGCGCAGAACTTTTTAAGGTGTTAAAAACAACTTCTCCGAAATCTGTTCAGAAGACATTGACATCAAAATATAAACATTTCTATACTGTAGCAATGCAAACTCAAGAATGCCTTTTGCAATTTTTGAAATTTTTCATCTCTGCAGAGTATCTGAAAGAATTTTACTGCCAAGTAAGTACTTCAGAAGATTAGGCAGTATGTCATATGGCCAAAATGGCAGCAAAACAGTGAGGTGATAACGACCAGATAATCTGTCTTTGCAGGAAAGTCAGGTTTTGAGGAGGAGGCTGAGCAACTTTAGGAGGCCACAGTTTATTGTGGCACAATTACTTACATTTAGCTCTACCATAAACTAACAATCACCACACACATAAATTGCTAATGTTTAACAGAATGAGGACTTGTTGTTAAAGGGAGATAAAAGCAGATTCTGAAAACATCCGAATAGACTAACTATTCCAAGCAGAACAGGTGTCCTATTGGAAGGAGGAGAAAGAAATAAAGAGTGTGAAATGCAGATTATATAGAACAAAGGTCACATCAAATTCTCAACCAGTAACAAAGTTCTGCATCCTCCCACCTCCCCACCTCCCCCAACTCCACCACACACACACACCCTTCATAAACTGTATTGGTGCTTCAAAAATCTTCCTGTCTCATCAGGCACAGACCAACTGAAAGATACGAAGACGACAGGCTTGTACTGTTCAACATTTTTCTCATCTGTATGTTAACCCTGTACTGCGTAAGCCGATTTAGACCAGGAAATAAATAAAATAACTAACATTCAGTAATCATAGATCATGATCCCTCTCATCTCAGCTTGAGGCTAGAAAGAAAAAACAATAAATAAATTAGCAGACAGAATCTCACTCCCAGTAAAGTTGATGTCTATTGGAAATCAGGTGAAAATGAAACAAGGTATAGGGGCCTTCGCAGTTGAATAGTAAGCTTGAAGCACATATGAAAAATGCTACCATTGCCATCAAATGTCAAAGGCTAAGTAGTACAAGGAGTGCCTTTCACCATTACAATTTCACAGGAGGAAAGAAGATGTGGAGTGATAGGAGAGGGGTGGGCAGAGGAACAGAGGTGTGATGTGACAAAAGCATCAGTAGCCCTATCCATAAAATGTCACACGGACGTTAGGGAATGATTATTGGATATGCAAATGTATTACTCCAGTCATCCCTCAGTACTGATCAAAAGCAGTGAACCTAGATCCCAAAGTAATAACCAGAGCATTTGAAGTTTGAGGGGTAGGCAGTTAAATAATAAGGGATCCAGTTGGGTCAGAGTCTCATTCACATACAATCAGCTTGTTACAAACAGGAAGTAGCTACTTTATTACCATAGTGCCCTTCATCACCTTATGGCATTCAAAAATATAGTATGTCCACGATGAAGGATACTATTTTTGAACTGTAGGCTGGGATTTAGCTCTTTTTACATTCAATGTGGAGGTGAGAGTAATTAATGGCAAATAACCCTCCATCTCTGCTGGTGAGAATGAATTTCCAATCAGATACTCAACTGCTGATCAGTGGACTTGCCATCCTATCAGTTGCTTCGCCAGAGAGGTCGCACCTGGTCTGAAGCTGTTGGCCAATCAGAGGCTGGCAGCCATTGGGAGCTGGAGATCTGGGCTGATACAGAGAACAATTGGAGAGAAGGTTTGGTGTTTGGTCAAGGTGGGAGGATGTTGTAGGCGTCACTGGAAGAGGGAGACCAGAGTCACGAGCAGGAGTAGGAGGTGGGGACTGGTTTTCAGCTGCCTCCCATTGCCCCCAGTCTGGGGAAAAATAAAGATCCCTGGTTTCCCTCTCAGGACAACAGCCACTTATCTCACATTCCAGGAAGGAAAGTAATTGTGCCATGGATGTGTTGAGACTGTTTTTTTCACTTTTCTCTCTTTTTTCCCCTGCACTACTATCTAACTGCTGTAGAGCTTATTTTTTCCCAGTACCCGTATCGTGTGTGTGCAGGGGTAGGACACAGGAGTTGAGGCTGTTAAGTACTCATTAAGTGACCATTTCAAGACCTAATTAATTGGTGACAGGTCTGGATAGTCACCCATGGAAATTTTCACTCAGAACTTGATTGCTGAGATGGGAGGAGGGGACAGGTATATCTCTGGTTCTAATCTGCTCCAAATTGTCCTTACCACTAACAGCCCTACCACATCTAGAGAGAGCTGACCCATCCACAGTGATATTGTAATGTGAGAGATAAAACAGCCAAGGCATGCCTTACACACAGCAATGACCAGCTAATTTGCCTTATGACTCTCAAACTGTTTGGTGAGGGATGATGTGAGGTGGGATAGGACATTATTGTGGTTCTGTTCGCCGAGCTGGAAGTTTTTGCTGCAAACGTTTTGTTCCCTGGCTAGGGAACATCATCAGTGCTATTGGAGCCTCCTGTGAAGCACTGCTTTGATGTTTCTTCCAGTATTTATAGTGGTTTGTTCTTGCCGCTTCCGGGTGTCAGTTTCAGTTGTAGTAGTTTGTATGTGGGGTCCAGGTCGATGTGTCTGTTGATGGATGTTCTTGCCGCTTCCGGGTGTCAGTTTCAGCTGTAGTGGTTTGTATATGGGGTCCAGGTCCATGTGTCTGTTAATGGAGTTTGTGGATGAATGCCATGCCTCTAGGAATTCCCTGGCTGTTCTCTGTCTGGCTTGTCCTATGATGGGAGTGTTTTCCCAGTCAAATTCATGTTCCTGGTTGTCTGAGTGTATGGCGACTAGGGATAGCTGGTCGTGTCGTTTTGTGGCTAGCTGATGTTCATGGATGCGGATTGTTAGCTGTCTTCCTGTTTGTCCTATATAGTGTTTTGTGCAGTCCTTGCATGGTATTTTGTAAACTACGTTAGTTTGGCTCGTGCTGGCTATTGGGTCCTTTGTTCTAGTGAGTTGTTGTCTGAGTGTGGAAGTTGGCTTGTGTGCTGTTATGAGTCCTAAGGGTCGCAGTAGTCTGGCTGTCAGTTCTGAGACGCTCCTGACGTATGGTAGTGTGGCTAGTCCTTTTGGTTGTGGCATGTCCTCGTTCCGTGGTCTATCTCTTAGGCATCTGGTGATAAAGTTGCGTGGGTATCCGTTTTTGGCGAATACCTTGTATAGGTGTTCCTCTTCCTCTTTTCGCAGTTCTGGTGTACTGCAGTGTGTTGTGGCTCTTTTGAATAGTGTCCTGATCAGAACCCAATAGCCAGCACGAGCCAAACTAACATAGTTTACAAAATACCATGCAAGGACTGCACAAAACACTATATAGGACAAACAGGAAGACAGCTAACAATCCGCATCCATGAACATCAGCTAGCCACAAAACGACACGACCAGCTATCCCTAGTAGCCATGCACTCAGACAACCAGGAACATGAATTTGACTGGGAAAACACTCCCATCATAGGACAAGCCAGACAGAGAACAGCCAGGGAATTCCTAGAGGCATGGCATTCATCCACAAACTCCATTAACAGACACATGGACCTGGACCCCATATACAAACCACTACAGCTGAAACTGACACCCGGAAGCGGCAAGAACATCCATCAACAGACACATCGACCTGGACCCCACATACAAACTACTACAACTGAAACTGACACCCGGAAGCGGCAAGAACAAACCACTATAAATACCGGAAGAAACATCAAAGCAGCGCTTCACAGGAGGCTCCAATAGCACTGATGATGTTCCCTAGCCAGGGAACGAAACGTTTGCAGCAAAAACTTCCAGCTCGGCGAACAGAACCACAACAACGGACACCCGAGCTACAAATCTTCAACCAGACTTTATAGGACATTATTTTGTGGCTAAAAGAATCTTCTAGACTTGTTAATGATTAATTACACAGAAAGAGACTACTTATCCCTTCCATCCATCTTTTGCGCCCACACAATAAGGCTGTCACTGATCATTTTGGTTTCCTTTGGCTACATCATTGTGTGGAGGATGTATTGCAGTCTTCCAGCCAGTCGCCTCGCAGAATGAGCACTGGAATAGGGTCAGGGTCAGCTATCAAGCATGAGCTGTAGAAAGACACCTGACAAACCTCACCCTGCACTAGAATGCCTCATCACACCCAATGCTAAGGTGAGGAGTTCCCTCCCTTGACAGATCCTTTTACAAATTGTATTTGGGATGTTACTCCAATACAAGGCAACAAATTAGTCAGTGTTTATTGCAATTCTAATAAAAGACTGGCCCAATTGACTTCACCATGTAGATATTTAGCAGTCCAAGCTTTATTCAGATTACCATTCAATTTGTTTTCGGGAAGGCAGGTAGTATTTTCTAAGCACTTCAATGAAGCAGAGCAAGGATAGATGGAGAGGAGATGGTCAGTGTGTGGGGACTACCGCTGGAGATTGATCAAGGTCTTAAAGTAAAAGGTTAAAGGTAAATAGTTCTCAATAATGAATCACTCCTTCCAGAAAAAACGTAGATAGGTTTTATCATTTGTAATTAATTTCTAGTTCATCTCTTCTTCATTTCATATCTCTGTCCACAGTGTCTTTTTTTTAGAGTCAGAGATGTACAGCATTGAAACAGGCCTTTAGGTCCAATATGTCCATGCCAACCAGACATCCCAACCTAATCTAATCCATTTGCCAATACTTGGCCCATATCCCTCTAAACCCTTCCTATTCATATACGCATTCAGACGTCATCTAATAGGTGTAACTGTACCAGCCTCCATCACTTTCTCTGGCAGCTCATTCCATACAAGCACCACCATCTGTTGGAAACAGTTGCCCCTTTATACCTTTTATATCTTTCCCCTCTCATCCAAAACCTACGTGCTCTAGTTCTGGACTCCCCCAGCCCAGGGAAAAGAACTTGTCGGTTTATCCTATCCATGCCCTTCATGATTTTATAAACCTCTATGAGGTTACCTCTCAGCCTCCAACACTCCAGGGAAGACAGTCTCAGCCTCTCTCTATAGCTCAAATCCTCCAACCCTGGCGGCATCGTTGTAAATTCTTTCTGACCTGTTTCAAGTTTCTCAACATTATTCTGATCAGAAGGAGACCAGAATTTCATGCAATATTCCAAAGATGGCTACACATTGTCCAGTACAGCCGTAACATGACCTTATGGGATGTTGGTGTCACTGGCTAGACCAGCATTTATTCCCCACCCCTAATTGTCCAGAAAGCTGTTAAGAATCAACCACATTGCTGTGGGTCTGGAATCACATGTGGGCCAAATCAGGTAAAGATGGCATTTACCTCCTCGAAGAGGCATTAGTGAACCAAATGGTTATTTCCAATGATTAACAAAGGATCAATGGTTGTCACTAGACCCTTAGTTCCAGATTTTTATTGAATTCAAATTCCACCATCTCTGTAACAGGATGCAAATCCGGGTCCCTGGAACATTATCTGGACCTCTGGATTAACAATTCCATTCAGGTCAGGAACCATCCTTGTATTTTTTAACATTATTTACGTCCTGAGTTGGAGGAAGTGAATTTCACTTCCAAGTGGTTGACAGAGACAAGCTGAATGCACTCAATGACATATACACAAAGGTTTGTATTTAATTGAGGCCGGTCACAGTGTGGGGTCATACTGGAGGGCAGTCTTTGGAAGCAAGGAGATTTTCAGCAGGACATTCACCCAACACCCTCGCCATTGTGGAGTACTTCAATCTGGCATGGAGAACCTTTGAACAAAGGGCCCCCTTCCCTGATGCTGACACTGACAGTCTTGAATGGGTTTGCCTTTTGGATTTCCTACATGTGCCCTTGTATGGAGAGTACCCCTCCCACCTGCCAACTCCACCCCACCACCGGACATAATCAAGGCAGGGATAGGAAGCAGTGTGCACCCACCTCAAAAATCAACTCAAGGGGTGGGTATTAATTTCTGCCTGGTATCACTTGCCTTTACTGCCCTTTGACAACTATCATAAAATATTCATCACTTTTGCCAGTTTCCCAATAGTAAAGGTAGTTAATGATCAAACCCCATTGTTGCAGTTTGGCTGAGCACACGGCTTGCAATCAGCGTTCAGCTGATCTGTGACTACATAAACAAGACTGACCGATGCCTACTTTCCAGGCACCTCTATGTGCATTTTATTTCCTTTCCCTGGAAGGTGGGCATCATTGGCCATGTCAGTATTTATTACCCAACTGTAATGCTGCTTGAGAAAGTGGTATGATTTATTTCTGGAAGCCATACGCACCAGCAGTTCAATTCAAGGTTCTATCTGAGTGACAGTGAAAAACCAGCATAGTTCCAAGTCAGGAATGTGTATGTTTTGGAGGTGACATTGTTGCCATGTATTTGCTGCTCTTGTTCTTCTTGGTAAATGTTTTGGCTTTTGGAAAGTGATATGAAGATGTTTCTATGTGACTGCAGTGCATTGTTTAGATGATAGGTCCTGTAGCCACTCTTAATCATTGATGGGTTGAATGGATGTTTGAGGTGGTTGAAAAGTTGATGATCAAATAGCTGTTTTGGCTTTGGAGGTGTCAAGCTTTATCAATGTTTTTGGAGTCACACTCATCCAGGTAATTGGAGAATGTTCTCTCAGGTGTCTAACTTGTGTCTTCTAGATAGTGCATGGGCTTTAGGCAGACAAAGATGTATTACTCGCCTCAGAGTGATGAACCTCTGATCTAAACTGGCAATCACAGTATTTATGCAGTCAATCTAGTTATGTTTCTGGTAACTCCCAGGAAAGTGATGTTGGCAGATCTAACTATTACAACGCAGTTGAATGTCAAAGAAGGATGGTTAGAACCTGGTTGCATATGGTCATTACCTAGCTCTTGTGCGGTAAGCTTACCTAATCTAATCTTACAAAGCAAAAGGATATGGCGGTTTTAAAATCAATTACTCTGACAACGATACCCAAAGTGGGATAGATTGTAAAACTACAAAAAGAAAAGCAGCAAATTGGATCAAAGAGGAAAATCTGGTAAAAAGATCAGAATTAATGGATCTTTACTTATACGTATATAATATTCAGATCAAAGTAAGTGAATTAACAATACAAATAGAGGTTAATGGGGAGAAAACAGAACTAATGTGTTTTGGGCCCAGTGACCGTTTTTCGGTTCTGCTTTCTCTCCATGAATGCTGCCAGACCTGTTGAGTTTCTACAGCAATTTTTGTTTGCATTTCTGAATTCCAGCATCTGCAGTTCTTTGTTTTTCTTGTTTAGAGGTTAATGGGTATGATCCTCAAGCCATTGCCATGGTCACAAAGAGAACAAAGCTGGGAACTAAAAATTAAGGGGTATGTGAGTTTTCGAAAGGACAGGACGCGAAACATGATGAGGTAGCTTTGCTGCTTTGAGATGGAATAAGTGTGACAACAAGAAATTGGATAATGTAGGATCCATATGGATGGAGGGAAGGAACAAAAAAAGGTGGAAGACACTGACAAGAGTTGTTTATAGAACCCTAACAATGGCTGTTCTGTAGTACAGTGAATATATCAGGAGATAATAAGAACAAGAAGAAAAAAATGACAGATTTATAGAGTAATAGAGTCATAAAGATGTACAGCTTATTCCATACACGTACCACCCTCTGCATGAAAACGTTACCCCTTCGGTCCAACCCGTCCATGCCAACCAGATATCCCAACCCAATCTAGTCCCACCTGCCAGCACCCGGCCCATATCCCTCCAAACCCTTCCTATTCATATACTCATCCAAATGCCTCTTAAATGTTGCAATTGTACCAGCCTCCACCATATCCTCGGCAGCTCATTCCATACACGTACCACCCTCTGCATGAAAACGTTGCCCCTTAGGTCTCTTTTATATCTTTCCCCTCTCACCCTAAACCTATGCCCTCTAGTTCTGGACTGTCCAACCCCAGGGAAAAGACTTTGTCTATTTATCCTATCTATGCCTCTTATAATTTTGTAAACATCTATAAGGTCACCCCTCAGCCTCCGATGCTCCGGGGAAAACAGCTCCAGCCTGTTCAGCCTCCCCCTGTAGCTCAAATCATCCAACCCTGGCAACATCCTTGTAAATCTTTTCTGAACCCTTTCAAGTTTCACAACAACTTTCCAATAGGAAGGAGACCAGAATTGCACACAATATTCCAACAGTGGCCTAACCAATGTCCTGTACAGCTGCAACATGACCTCCCAACTCTGTACTCAATACTCTGACCAATAAAGGAAAGCATACCAAAAGCCTTCTTCACTATCCTATCTACATGCGACTCTACTTTCAAGGAGCTATGAACCAGCACTCCAAGGTCTCTTTGTTCAGCAAACTTCCTAGGACCTTACCATTAAGTGTAAAGGTCCTGCTAAGATTTGCTTTCCCAAAATGCAGCACCTCGCATTTATCTGAATTAAACTCCATCTGCCACTTCTCAGCGCATTGGCCCATCCGGTCCAAATCCTGTTGTAATCTGAGGTAACCCTCAGTTAATCATGTGCGATATTAAACTTTTGTGAATTCAGGAAAATCACAATTACAAAGGTCATCATGAGGAAGAATTCATAGAATGTACTCAGGAGAGTTTCCTACAACAATCTGTTGTGGAGCCAACCAGAGATCAGAATAATTTAGATTTTCTAATGTGCAAAGAGGCAAGTTTCTTGGTGATCTCCAATTCAAAGTTCTCCAGTGACATTAATATGGTAAAATTTATGAGAGTGGAAATTTGGGTTGGCAACAATTATGCTAAACTTTAATAAGGGTAATTATACAGAGATGAGAGCACATTCGGCTAGAGTAGACTGAGAAAAGAGTTTAGCCAGAAAATGGTTGAGGAGAACAGCAAGCATTTAAGCAGCTGGTCCTTAATTCACAACAAAGATAGATCTCAGCGAGAAAGAAGGATTTTACAAAGGGAATAAACTAACAATTAGCAAGGAAGTTAAGGGTAGTGTCAAATTGAGAGAAAAGACATAAAACGTGGCAATGATTAGTGCAAATCAGACAATTAACAAAGTTTTAAAAGCCTTCAAAAGTGAACTAACAAATAATAAAGAGGAAGAAAGAAACAATGAAGCCAAATGAGCAAGAAATGTAAAAATGGACAGTAAGAGCTTCATTAAATATATAAAAAGAGAGAGCCATATTGGACATAGGACCTTTAGAGAACAAGGTTTGGGAAATAAGAATGGAAAAGTAGGAAAGGTAGAGGGGTTGAATCAGTCTCCAAAGTAGTGGACACTAACATCATTTAAAAAATACTAAATAATCAAGGGACAAAAGGGGAGGAAGAATTAATCATGTTGGACAGAATCATATATGGGTCTGAATGATGTGGACTCCTGCAAAAGGTGTGGCAGAATCAGGTGCCAAGTGATATATCAACATCAAGAGTAACTTGTGCCATCTTTTACACTTTTAAAATGCAGTATCGTGAGATTCCGTATGCAAGTTGCCAAATGATGGTCATTACTGGTTGTTAAATGGTTTCTCTCATTCATAGCTATCCTTCCATCTTTTGCCACACTCGCCAAGTAAGCTCAAAATTGCGAAAACTCAGCAGGGAAAGCATAGCCAGCAGCTGGAGGATTCAGCTTGCCATTTGTTCTGAACACACTTCACTCTCCTGCTCCTCGGATTTCTACCCTGGGAAAAAGGTTCCAACTCGCTACCCAATCTATGGTGCCTGTAATGGTTTTTTTGCGTAAAACCATTCAATTATTCACCTTCTGTGCCATTGCCCCAGTACAGCTGGTCTGTTGTGGGGGGTTTGGATATTAGTGTCTCACCCCTTTCTCAGACATTCAATACTCTTCTTAAGCAATCTCTTCTGTTCAAGGATAACTTTGGTTTTTGGATCCTGATGTGACAAAGTAGTCTAATACTGGATACATAGACCCCGCCACAGAGGTGGTAGCAGTGTTTGCTCATTTGGGATGGTAGATTCGAAAGACTGTCATAGAATCCCAACAGTGTGGAAACAGACCATTTGGCCCAACAAGTTCACACCTACCCTCCAAAGAGTAACCCATCCTGACCTATTCCCCCACCCTATTACTCTAAAATTCCCTTGACTAATGCCTCTAGCCTACACATCCCTGAACACTATGGGCAATTTAGCGTGGCCAATTCACCTAACCTGCACATATTTGGATTGTGGGAGGAAACCAGAACACCTGGAGGAAACCCATGCAGATACAGGGGAGAATGTGGAAACTCCACGCAGTCAGTCACCCAAGGCTGGAATTGAACCTGGGTCCCTGGCGCTGATAGGTAGCAGTGCTATCCACTGAGCCACCATGCCGCCCTACTTCGATTTTGGATTATTTGATTTTTTTTGCATACTTCTCCTGCTTTTTGCACTTGGCCTCCATCTAGGCCTGTTGGAAACATTCAATAAACGATCTTGTATTCCTTGACTGCCTGTCTGTAACACCAGTGCATATATGTTTTGAAACATAGAACAATTATCTCAGTGCTAATCTATAATCAATAAAAACGATACACTTGGCCGTGTCATTGGGTAAAATTTGCAACATTAGTGAGGAGATTTAAATGTGTTAGCCGTCGAAATGGTCTCCCCCACTGATTTAAATGAATGTTCTACGCTCTTAACAAATGCTGCTCTGCATTAATTAGAGGTAAGTCCTGTTAGAATGCCTGCTGCAACAAATGTTAAATAGCTCATCTGAGAGAGCTCATTGTAATCTTTAACATGGGTGGTTAACCAGTTACTTTGTACTTCAAGACATACACAGCAAACTATTTATTAATCAATACTCCCTGACCGTGCTGCCAAATCTACATACTTAAATAAACATGAGTTTAACATATTTAATATAAAGCTCACTGATGAACAGGTCAGATGAATTTTTAATGCTGTTCAATGCTTTTTTTCAAGTATTAATGTGCAATTTATTCATCCAGAATGCTAATGAATTATAATTGCAGACAATTTTGTACAGACCTATTATGTGCTGGATTCATTACTGTCACCTAGCATAATGTTATTCATTTATGGTTTTTATGCAACCTTAAGAGCGTTTACTAGCTAATAACAAAAAACAAATTAGCAATCTATAGATCAGTGATGTACAATAAACTGACAATAACATTAGAATGATGTAAAAATTGTTGGGAAAGCAAATGGTGAGGATGATGCAAACGGTTTGCAGAGGGATATAGACCGATTGAGTGAATGGGAAAAACTGGAATATCATGTGTGAAAATGTGAGATTACGCACTTTAGTAGGAAGAATAGAGAAACTGAGTATTATTTAACTTGAGGAAGACTGCAGAAAGCTACAAAACAGAGTGAATTGGGATTCCTCTTCCATGCATCACAAAAAGCTAGCATTTATGTGCAGCAGGTAATGGGAAAAGCAAATGCAATGCTGACCTTTATTTCGATGGGGATGGATTATAAAAGTAGGAAAGTTTTGCTAAAGCTATACAACGCACTAGTCAGACCACAGCTAGAATACTGGGCCCCGAGACTAAGGCAAGATATATTAACATTGGAGATAGTCCAGTGAAGGGTCACTTGCTGATACCAGGACTGATTTATGAGGAGAGGTTGAGTAGGTTGGACTTCTACTGATTAGAGTTTAGAAGAGTGAGAGACACCCTTTGGGGGACTTGTCAGGTTGATGCAGAAAGGTTCTTTTTTTGTCGGAGAGTCTAGGACAGAGGACATAATCTGAGAATAGGGAGTCACACATTGAAGACAGAGATGAGGAGGAATTTCTTCTCTCAGAGGATTATGAATCTGTGGAGTTATTTATTGCAGAGGATTGCAGCCAATGTGTTAAGTTTATACAAGGCTGAGATAGAGAGATTTTTAATCAATAAGGGAAAAGGTAGAAGAGACGGGTTAAAGACTGTCAGATCAGCCATGTACTGAATATTGAAGGAGACTTGACAGGCTGAAAGGCCTACATCAGCTTCTATGTTATATGGTCTTAAGGTCTTCAAACGGGGCCAAGATACCTGAGAGAGTAGATGAAATAACTGCACAGGGGCTGAGCCCCATCACCAAATCACGCTTTATTTACTCGTGCATGGTACATTCGCTGTGACCAGTCAGCTTGGAGTGAGTCTGTAAGTAAAGAGAGTCGAATCTCCTAGTTACATTGGTCAGCCAAGGCTCTCCTGGTTGGCCCAGGGTAATAATCCTAATCAAGAACATTATAGTCAACAAAGTCAATCTGATCCCAATCACTACAGAAGAATGCTCAAAAAAGGCAGCATCACTTTGGTTAATGCAGAATCGTTTTGATGTGCACCTAAACAGCAAAGCTTAAATGCATCAAGATGAAACTCTGCAAGGAAATGTTTACTTCATTTACACAGGAAATTGAAGTAGATTTAAAGTCCTCAAGTCTGACCCCTCAGTGTCTTTGAACTCAACAATCCAAATTGATTCCTTCACGAAGTAAATTCACCTGAAATATATTTTATTGGCTGAGAACAGAGGCATTGCAGTGCAAACTGACAGTTATATTACTTTTGTGATGTCTGCTTACTCAAAAAAAAGGCACATTTAGAAATGTCCAATCGCTGCTATATGTAATCTGATTCTCTTCTAATCTCCCGACTCTGTAAAATGGTTGTCAGCGTTGTTATGGGAGATTGTTATTTTTGTACCATCACTCTCTCCCTTCACAGAGGATCATGTGATGTACTGGACGGATTGACAGATTTCAATGTCCCCAGTCAGGGACTTAACAACACCATATCTTTCTGTACACCAGCTGATGGTCTGGTTAATCCTGTAAAGAAAAGGAATTTAATAGCTTCCAATAATCAAGGATTCACCCGCTCCCTCACCTTAATGTAAAAGCTGCCCTGGCCAATATTTAACTTGCAACTAAGATTGCTAATATAGATTAATTAGTATTCATGTCATTACCTTTGAAGCTCACAGTGTGCAGATTGGCTGCTGCATTTTTCAACAGTGCAATAATGATTAGTACTCTATTGTCCATAAAGTACTTTATAGGTAATGAGGTGGTGAAAGGAAAGTATTTCATAAATGCAAGCTTCTTTCTGTATTGCTCTTTGCTTGAAACATCTCTGCATCAGAAGAGTTTTGTCAATATGCCAAACCTTAATGTTTATGTTAAGGAAATTTATTGACTCAACAGATTTCTTTATAAACCTCCACACCTTTTCCCTTTCTGTTTTGCTTCCAATTCTTCCCCTAAGTGACACTTTATAAGGAAACTCTAATATTCTTCATAAAGACTTTGGCAAAGTTCTTCATGGTAGAATGATTAGTAAAGTTAGATCACATGGGGTTCAAAGAGAGCTTGCCGATTGGATACAAAATTGACTCGATTGTGGGAGACAGAAGGTGCTGCTGGAGGGCAGTTTTTTGGATTGGAGGCCTGTGACCAGCAGTGTTCCACTGGGATCGGTACTGGGTCCATTGTTGATTGTCATTCATATAAACAATTTAGATGAGAATTTAGGAGGAATAATTAATCAGATTGTAGATGACACCAAAATTGATGGTATAGTCAACAGTGAAGAAGGTTATCTCAGACTTCAAAGGGATCTTGATCAGTTGGGCTAATGGTCTGAGGAATGGCAGATGGAGTTTAATTTGGATAAATGTGAAGTATTGCACTTTGGTAAAACAATCAAGGGCAGAACCTATATAGTTAATAGTAGGGCCCTGGGAAGTGGTATTGAACAGAGAGACCTTGGCGTTCAGGTAGGTAGCTTATTGAAAGTTGCATTGCAGGTAGACCGAGTGGTTAAAAAGGAGTTGAGCAGGCTTAACTTCATTGCTCAGACCATTGAGTTTGGAGTTGGGACATCATATTGAAGTTGTGCAGGATGTTGCTGAGACACTTTAGAGTTCTGTGTACAGTTCTGGTTACCCTGTTATAGGACGGATATTGTTAAATTGGAGAGGGTTTAGAAAAGATTTACTAGAATGTTGTCCAGACTGAAGGGTTTATTTATAAAGAGAGGTTGGATAGGCTGAGATGTTTTTCAGTGAATCAGAGGAAGTTGAGCAGTGGCCTTATTGACGTTAATAAAATCATGAGAGAAATAGATAAGGTGAATAGCTAAGGTCTTTTCCCTTGGGTGAAGGAGTTCAAAGCTAAGAGGTATATTTTTAAGGTGAAAGGAGAAAGATTTAAAAGGGGCCTGTGGGGCAACATTTTCACACCAAGGGTTGTTTGTCTGTTGAATGAACCGCCAGAGGAAGTGACAGATACAGATATAATTACAACATTTAAAAGGCATTTGGATAGGTACATCAACAGGAAAGGTTTGGAGGAAATGTGAGCAAGTGGGATTGGTTTAGTTTGGGCAACTTGGTCGGTATGGACAAGTTGGACCGAAATGTCTGTTTCCATGCTTTTTGACTCTGACTATAACTGAAGGAGAGATTAAGTCAGGAAAGTAGAAGCTGGTACACATTGTTACAACCAAGTGGTAAACAGTGATTCAGACCCCACCACCCCCCACCCCCGCACCTTTTTTAACCCCTTCTCTGTCAGTCACAACAAGTATTTGAAATTCTTTTTAGCAGAACTTCAAATAAAACACAGTACTAGTCAATATCAGAGTCAATTACAATGTTTGCTTGAGTCAAAGAAAGTGGAATTTTATGATCTGCTAACTCTGAAAAGAAACAATAAAATGCAACATCAAAAATACACATGAACATATTGTAAGCTTTAAAATGGAGAATGTCTGTTACAGACAGGAAGAGCAAAGGCTATACAGCTCAAAAATCCTCAGAGTCCTTAAGATGTTCGATATCTTAACACCCAAAAACACAATTGCTCACAACAGTGGTGGTTTGCAGTTATTTTTAAATTCTGAATGAATGGTTGATTCCCCAATTGGCTCTCTCATCATATATTGTCTTCAGAGGAGCTGAGAGAAATAGGAACAGAAACAGAGACGAAAAGATTTACATCTATCATTGTATAAATTAAATTTCCATTCTCTCTGCTCTTCTACTCAAAACAGCTATTGAAACATGGTGTGTTTGTGCATGCCCAAGTCTGGTTTTATTGTTTACCTGAATAGGCTTGCTGCCAATTAAGCCTTTCACCTCCCAATATTTGAAGTTATCATACAAGTGCAAATTCAAACAGAAGATGTGATTTTCTTGATGCTGACTTGGTTGCCTAGTTTGATGTCTTAGATAAAACAATAATTGCAATGCAAACAGTTTTATTTATTCCACGTGAGGTAACAGAGCTTGCCTCAAACTGTGGTCAGGTGATTATGGCAGAGGTTTGGACTGTATTTGTCTTTTTGTAAGGTCTTTTCTTAAGGTCTTCAAGCAGAGCCAAGGTACAAGATAGAGTAGATAGAATACCCGCATTGAGGCTGGGTCCCATCACCAAGTTACCCTACATTTACTAGTTCACTGTACATCTTAGTCAGCATTTAGTCAAAACATTTCAGTCCATGAAGGGTCATGGGTGTAACAATTAGGTGATGCAAGTTCAAATTTGAAGAGTCCATACAAGGCGTGAGCATAGCAATGTCCACATACAAAGCCCATTATTTTCAGCATGGCATAGCATCAGTCATCAACTGTGAAACATTACAACAGAATTTCTCCATGGCAAAGCAAAACTGATGGTTTAATGTGATTGATGCTTTAGCCCATCACAGTGGTGTCTTGAACTAATTTGCTGACAAATCCTGATATTTTGCAGCAATATAATGAGCTATGAGCAATTGAGACAATATTTAACTCAACTGGGAGAGATAGGTTTCAAGCATCAATGTGATGGTTATTTGCTGCAGTAACAGAATGTTCCAACTAATTATAACCTTGAGTTCTAATAGTTCAGGTGTATAATTAAGGAATGACTTCCTCACACAAAGAGAAAGTACAAAATCAGATTATCAAGTAATACATAAAATATAAAATTCTCTTGACACAGAAGCAACAAATGAAAATCTGGAGTAGATTAGATTAGATTACTTACAGGCCCAACAAGTCCACACCGACCCGCCGAAGCACAACCCACCCATACCCCTACATATACCCCTTACCTAACAATACAGGCAATTTAGCACGGCCAATTCACCTGACCTGCACATCTTTGGACTGTGGGAGGAAACCAGAGCACCCGGAGGAAACCCACGCAGACACAGGGAGAACGTGCAAACTCCACACAGTCAGTCGCCTGAGGTGGGAATTGAACCCGGGTCTCTGGCGCTGTGAAGCAACAGTGCTAACCACTGTGCCACCATGCCGCCCACAAGGCTAGAGTAAGGCTAGAAGACATGAAATTTCCACTAAGAAAACTCACAGGTAATAACTGAGAAAAGGCTGAAGTAGTGAGTACTTACGTTAAATAAACCTATTTTGATAAAAAGGAAGAAAAAAAATTGACAGGCTAGCAAGACTAAAAGAGGTTAAAACCTTTGATCAAAATGGTATGCATCCATACATACCCAAGGAGACAATAGCAAATGTATGATATATTGACATGCTCACACATATATTTTCAGCTAAAGAAGGGATATTGTGAAAAATCTCATGGACAGTTAATGTTATTGATTTATACCAAACAGAAGATAGAAGGAAGCTGCAGATCCATCCAGAAATCACCTTCATGTGTGTATCAATAATAATGACAATTTGCACTTATAAAGGATTGTCAACATAATAAAATGTCACAGAACACTTCACTGGAGTGTTTTGAGCCAAACCTTGACAATGAGGTTCATGAGGAGATGTTCAGGGAAATGTTCATTGACTCAATGGATTTAATGACTCCATCAACAAAAGTGTCATTTGTGGAAAGTGGTTACTCTGGCAAACAATTATCAAATTAATTAGTACGCCTTCCCTCTCAATCAAAGCATTATGGTATTAGTGCCAAATGTTGTAAAAGGGTTTAAGTATCTTAAAAGGTTAATAGTGAAATGGACATTAAGTACTGCCCATGGTGATGATATCAGATAGACTTGATAGGAAAACAACTCAGGACCTTAAAGGAGTCAGGCCTACAGTCTAGGTCTTTCTGATAGTTTCTATGACAACAGGAGGATATTTCCTCTCCCTAACTTGACTTTGGAGATAACAGGAAGGGCTTCAAGGGTGATGAGAATGAAAAAAATCAGAAACTTAAGAAAGGTTTTGACAATTTTATTCTTGAGCTGCAAATAGTGACTCCAGAATTCTGCCATAGAGTGGTAACTGTCTTATTTCCATGTATTTGCATCTCATTAATAGTCCGACTCATCTAATTTGTATGTGACTTCTAATTTTCTTCTCCGTCCATGAGAAATTAGACAGCACAAATTCCTGGCACATAAATCAGAATGGGAACCTGGAGACCTAGTTTGCTGAATATTTGTCCAGGCCATTTTCTAGCTGAATATTCAGTAGAACGTCCCTACATGCTCCATTACCATCTTTCTTGACCTTTACAAAGAACAAAGAACCTTACAGCACAAGAACAGGCCCTTCAGCCTTCCAAGCGTACACCGATACAGATCCTCTATCTAAGCCTGCCACATATTTTATAAGTATCTGTATTCCTTTGCTCCCTCCCCATTCATGTATCTATCTAGATACATCTTAAATAACACTATCTTTCCTGCCCCAACCACATCCACTGGCAATGCAGTCCACTGTCTGCATGAAAAACTTCCCACACATATTTCCCCTAAACTTTTCTCCTCTCACTTTGAACTCGTGACCTCTAGTAATTGAGTCGTCCACTCTGAGAAAAAGTTTTTTGTTATCCACCCTGCCTACGCCTCTCATGATTCTGTAGGCCTCAATCAGATATTCTCTCAACCTCATTCCCAATGTAAATAATCCTAATCTACGCAACCTCTCCTCATAGCTAGCACCCTCCATACCAGGCAACATCTTGGTGAATCTCCTCTGCCGCCTCTCCAAAGCATCCACATCCTTTTGGTCATGTGGAGACCTGAACTGTACACAGTATTCCAAATGTGGCCGAACCAAAGTCTTATACAACTGTAACATGACCTGCCAACTCTTGTACTCAGTACCCTGTCTGATGACAGAAAGTGTGCCATTTGCTTTCTTGACCACTCTACTGACCTGTGTTACCACCTTCAGGGAACAATGGACCTGAACACCCAGATCTCTCTGTACATCAATTTTCCCCAGGTCTTTTCCATTTACTGTATAGTTTGCTCTTGAATTGCACCTTCCAAAATGCATCACCTGGCATTTGTCTGGATTGAACTCCATCTGCCATTTCTCTGCCCAACTCTCCAATCTATCTATATTCTGCTGTATTCTCTGACAATCCTCTTCACTACCTATTACTCCACCAATCTTTGTGTCATCTGCTAATGAGGCAACCTCGCCTTTTTCCAAGTCATTTATGTATATCACAAACAACAGTGGATCCAGCACAGATCCTATGGGACACCATTGGTCACAGGTCTCCATTTTGAGACGCTCTCTTCCGCTACAATTCTCTGTCTCTTGTTGCCCAACCAGTTCTCTATCCATCTAGGTAGAACACCTTGGACTCCAATCAATGTAAGTCAGCAGAGGCAAACATCCAGCCTCAGCACATCATGTTGCTCTCTAACCAACCCACACTCCACCTCAACCTTTGGAGGTTCAGGTACATCCATGACTTTAATGCTTCTGTCAAATCATTTTGCACAAGGGGCCATTTATTCATCTCATCTGCACCATCACAGAATGCATGTTATAGCTCTTAGTCTGCTTTCTTAGCACTTACTTACTTTGTGCTTACTTGAAGGCTGGCTGTTTCAGTGTCTTTTACTACTTTTCAAGTGCACAGGGTCTTCTGTGTTCAGTTACAGGATGCCAAGCTTTGGGGTCTACATTGCTTTACAATGTAAAGAGAGAGGTGGCCATCTGGCCATGATGGGGAATGCTGGACAGTCAATCAGTTGACTAGTTGTTATATAGCAATGTGCTACATGAACTACAAACCTTCAGCATGTGGCAGAGCATACATGGCAAAGACGGTGCATCTGCAGTTCTGAAAGCCAAAGGGGAGCACTCCTTCATGAGGTGACAGGGAACCATGCTCCATTAAGAATCTCACCTTATTCCAGTCTAAGGGATTGGTCATGATCAGTCAAATGTTTGGCCTAACAGAGTCCAGGGATCTGTGTCCTTGCAATCAAGGGACTGAGCCATAGTCAGTGCAAGGTCAAGGGCAACCATTCTGGGGATTACAGGTAGGGTACTGTATAGAGACATCAGCCCAGAGGGGGAGCCAATATTCCTGAATTGAGACAAAGGCAAAGATTGAGTGAGGTGGAAATGGATAGAAGAGCAGTTTCTTGATAACATATGAGCAGGAGATATTCAGCAAATGAGCAGGAAACACAAAAGGTAGAAGTACTCATAATTTGAGGCCATTCAGTGGACATGATGCTTGCATTGATGAACATTGTAGTCTGTGAGCTTTGGTGAGGTACTTGTGCAGTGGCAGAGATAGAATGAGTGGTGGGCCTGTGAGTGGTACTTATCATTGCGGAGTGCAATGGATCATTGACCTTCTTACACTCTTAGGCATTCCTTTTAATCTGGGCCACAGCACTAACCTAGGAGCTGTCTGGGTGGGGCTGGTGGTGTGGCCTCATATGGTCATGGGAAAAAGGACGTCCTCCTCCCCAGCATCCTGTCCACCAGCACCTCCAGGCTGCAGACCGTGAAGCAGTGTGTGAGCTTTTTTTTCTGGGCCATATGCTGAGAGATCAAGTTTGAGCAGCATTGTATGAGGAGCAGTATATGAGTTGCTGCAGTACAGTCCAAAGATGTGCGGGTCAGGTGAATTGGCCATGCTAAATTGCTCAAGGTTTGTGCGAAGATTTGTAGCTCGGGTGCTCGTTGTTGTGGTTCTGTTCGCCGAGCTGGAAATTTTTGTTGCAAACTTTTCGTCCCCTGGCTAGGCGACATCATCAGTGCTCTGGAGCCTCCTGCGAAGCGCTTCTTTGATGTTTCTTCCGGTATTTATAGTGGTCTGTCCTTGCCGCTTCCGGGTGTCAGTTTCAGCTGTCCGCTGTAGTGGTTGGTATATTGGGTCCAGGTCGATGTGTTTGTTGATGGAGTTTGTGGATGAATGCCATGCCTCTAGGAATTCCCTGGCTATTCTCTGTCTGGCTTGCCCTATGATAGTAGTGTTTTCCCAGTCGAATTCATGTTGCTTGTTGTCTGAGTGTGTGGCTACTAGGTCTTGTCGTTTCATGGCTAGTTGATGTTCATGTATGCGGATTGTTAGCTGTCTTCCTGTTTGTCCTATATAGTGTTTTGTGCAGTCCTTGCATGGTATTTTGTAAACTACATTAGTTTTGCTCATGTTGGGTATCGGGTTCTTTGTTCTAGTAAGTTGTTGTCTGAGCGTGGCTGTTGGTTTGTGTGCCGTTATGAGTCTTAAGGGTCGCAGTACTCCGGCTGTCAGTTCTGAAACGCTCCTGATGTATGGTAGTGTGGATAGTCCTTTTGGTTGTGGCATGTCCTCGTTCCGTGGTCTATCTCTTAGGCATCTGTTGATAAAGTTGCGCGGGTATCCGTTTTTGGCAAATACCTTGTATAGGTGTTCCTCTTCCTCTTTTCGCAGTTCTGGTGTACTGCAGTGTGTTGTGGCTCTTTTGAATAGTGTCCTGATGCAGCTTCGTTTGTGTGTGTTGGGTTGGTTACTTTCATAGTTTAGGACTTGGTCTGTGTGTGTTGTTTTCCTGTGTATCCTTGTGGTGAATTCTCCGTTCGGTGTTCTCTGTACTATCACGTCTAGGAATGGGAGTTGGCTATCCTTTTCTTCTTCTCTCATGAATCGGATTCGTGTGAGTGTGGCGTTGATGATCCGGTGTGTTTTTTCTATTTCCGTGTTTTTGATGATTACGAACGTGTCATCGACATATCTGACCCAGAGTTTGGGTTGAATTTGTGGTATGGCTGTAAATACCGGAAGAAACATCAAAGAAGCGCTTCGCAGGAGACTCCAGAGCACTGATGATGTCGCCTAGCCAGGGGACGAAACGTTTGCAACAAAAGCTTCCAGCTCGGCGAACAGAACCACAACATGCTAAATTGCCCGTAGTGTTAGGTAAGGAGTATATGTAGGGGTATGGGTGGGTTGCGCTTTGGAGGGTCGGTGTGGACTTGTTGGGCCGAAGGACCTGTTTCCACACTGTAAGTAATCTAATGTGCAATATCTAAAATAGCGTGGCAGGTTGGCTTTAGATATGGCACTGATGGCACGAATACCTCAAGGTCCCAGCTGCAGAAGGCAATTCCATGAGAAAGGGCACTGAAGTTGCATAATTAATAGTAGACAGCAGCAGACTGCATGAAAAAATTAACTTCAAGCCATGGTGGACTGACAGTCATGTATCTTAGAAAACAAACTCCAACTGAAAATGGAAAACTCCTGCCCAATATCTATCTCATTGGTGTAGCCTGTACCTAATTGCTATTATGCTATGAACTATATGTTTTCTTGGACACAAGAGCCACTTGGTTACCAAGAGGTTTTCTTCTACCACACTGGAGCAAGGGGCCATGTGGAACCCTATGCTAAAAGAAAACGGTGGCAGCAAACAGTGAGCAATAGCATGGCGAGCTCATCTGTCTTGATGAGCATTGGGAAAATTTGTCCATACAACTCCAAACACAGCGGTGACTTTAACAAGCTTGATTCCATGTGAACAATTAGAATTTGTTACCTTCACAAAGATTATTTTGGCAATACTACCATTTCAATTCACCAGCAAAGGGGAGACTACTGATTCTGCCATTTTACAGGTAATGGATCCGGATTCAATTTTTCATTCAGTCACAAAAAATGGGAGTCACTGGCTGGGCCAGCATTTATTGCTCATTCCTAATTTCCGAGAGAGCAGTGTTAAGGACGTTGCTGTGGGTCTGGAGTCATATGTAGATCAGGTAATGACAGCAGATTTCCTTCTCTAAAAGGCATTAGTGATCGAAATGGGTTTTTCTAGGAGAAAGTGAGGACTGCAGATGCTGGAGATCAGAGCTGAAAAATGTGTTGCTGGAAAAGTGCAGCAGGTCAGGCAGCATCCAAGGAGAAGGAGAATCGACGAAGAAGGGCTTATGCCCGAAATGTCGATTCTCCTGCTCCTTAGATGGGTTTTTCTGACAATCTGCAATGGATTCATGGTCACCATCAGACCCTTATTTCTAGACTTCAGCTGAATTCAAATTCTACTATTTACCTTGGATGGATTTAAAAAGGATTTTATATAGAATATATACAGCATATTTGAAACAGAAACATTTAGCCTAATTGGTGCTATGGCATTGACTGGCAGTGCTCCACACAAACCTCCTCCTGCCTGACTGTCTCCAGCTTAATCAGTATATCCTTCCATGCTTTTCCTCTTCTGGCATGTAACTTCTCCTTGATTGGTTCTACATTCACCTCCTCAACCATTGCATGTGGTCATGCATTCTACTTTCGAACCACTAAGTCACAATATTTCTCTGAATTCCTTATTGAATTAATACGCACATTGGAGAGAAAGTAATACTGACATCCTTGCTTTCACATTCCGTAGTACACCTCAAGCTTTCTCTGAAAGGTTTATCTACAGCAATGGAATGCAGAAGAGAGTGTTGACTCAGTATTGTGCCATTGGAACATATTTAGCAATAAGATAAGCAAGAGCAGACAAAGCAACTCCCATGTACTGGGTTGCACTGCTGCCGCACAGCGACAGGGATTTGGGTTTGATTCCATCCTCAAGCGACTGTCTGTGTGGAATTTGCACATTCTCCCTGTGTCTACATGGGTTTCCTCTGGATGCTCTGGTTTCCTCCCACAATCACAAAGATGTGCAGGTGAGGTGGATTGGCCCTGATAAATGCAGGTTTACAGGGATAGGGGTGTGGGTTTGGGTGGTTTGCTCTTCAGCAGGTCAGTGTGGACTCAATGGGCTGAAAGGCCTGCTTCCACGCTGTAAGGATTCTATGATTCTATTTATCAGCAGCATGTGATTCAAGTACATTATCCTAGTCATAACTAAATTTTCAACTTTATAAATACAGAATGCTTCTCTTCCCATCTGGACAGTTATACAAGCATCCTGCGTGCTTCAGCACAGTAATCCAGCTGAGAGTCTTGTAGATAAAAGCTCCTACAAGGGACGTAATCTTTCATGGAGCACATTTACTGCTCGTACCCAGGACACCATGCCACATGAATACTAATGATAACCAAGTGGGGAAAACAGACCAGGGTCCTGCTGAGATAAAGGAATTAGTTGTTGTGGATACCTTGTCATGCGTAGTTTACTGAAATTGTGGTGGGTGTTGGTGCAGAATGTGAGAGAATGAGATCTTAATTCTGTGCTACCTCGTTGATTAAGTTCACTGGCAATATTTTATGGATCATGATTACAAATGGAATGAATAGTTCTCAGTGGTTATAAGCTCAGATAATTAAAACGAACAGAAACTAAAGTATGTGGCTGAGTCTGGCTTTGCTTACTGTTGTGTATTTATAAAATGGAGTGCCTGTGCAGAGTAACTTAAAAATGAAGCCATTTTTGATAACATTGTCTGATTGTACAGAGCACTGGTACAGTTGGTGATCCACTGAGAGGAGTCTAATGGCAGGAGCTGACCATTGATTCCTCTTCCAACTGTTTAATATGATTATGCCTTATGGATACACTCATACAGATCTAACCAGATCAAGTCTGCAGACTTTAATGTCATCACTTTATGAATGATAGGGGAACTAAATTCTTAGCACAAAACAGCCCAGAAGCTGAATGTTATGAGGGTGGCTTTAGAAAGGGCAAAAATGTTCAACTTGTTCTGTCATTTGTGCTAATGTATATTATTTTCCAAGCTGTTTTATTGTTGATCTTGCATGGAGCATACCACAGCATTAACTTCACCTCACTTAATTTTATAGCTTTTTAAAATGTTTGAAGAAATGCAGTAACCATCAACATTTCTGATCAAAATGAAATCTCTACCTTAACATTTGTAGAGAAGTAGCAAGCATGATGAGGTTGCTTATTCAATTGGAAAAAGGAGAAATGGAAGAAAAGCAAATTGTACATTTAAAATGCCTTTAATGTAGAAAAATATCCCCAAGCCACTTACCAGGAGTGTTATTGAAAAAGTAGTAATGAACTGAATGCTTTGTCAAAGAGGTGGCAGTGACTTACAAGAGGAGTGTGTAACAGAAAGATGGATTTGTAGAAGGAATTCCAGAGCTAAAGACTCAACTACAAAATTTATTGTAAAGCTCCACAAGGATTCTTTGAGACCATTTTTGTTCCTTCAGTCTCATGGCACTATCAATCTGCTTCATGAGATGGATTCAGAACAGTTCAACAATCCATTCATCAAAACTAGGCATCCAATCTGTAAACTCAAAACCAACTGTCTCACTCAAAAATTACCATCATGGTGGGCTGATACAGACAGTGATGTCACATGGGATCTGAGATGAGCTAGTAAGATGGATTCAGAACTGGCTTGGTCATAAAAAACAGAGAGTAGCGATGGACTTGAGATTGTGACTAGTGGTGCTCCACAGGAATCGGTACTGGAATCCCTGTTGTTTCTAATAGATATGATTTAGAGGAGAATGTAGGTGGCCTGATTAGTATGTTTGCAGAGGACACAAGGGTTGGGGAGCTGTGGTTAGTGAGGAAGATTGCCAGAAGATACGGGAGGATATAGATAGGCTGGACTCCAGGGCAGAGAAATGACAGATGGAATTTAATCTGGAAAAATGTAAGGTGATGCATTTTTAAGGTCTAATGCAGGAAGGAAGTATACAGAATCCTTAGAAGCACGAACATATGGACAGGTTTAAGCATACATTGTCCCCTGAAAATAGCAACACAAGTGGATAAGGTAGTCAAGAATGCATACAGCATACTTGCCTTCATAGATTGGGTCTTAGAACATGAAAATTGGCAAGTCATGTTGCAGCTGTATAGAACTTTTGTAAGGCCACATCTGGAGTATTGCGTACTGTTCTGGTTACCACATTACCAGAAAGATGTGGAGGCTTTGGAGAGGGTACAGAAAAGATTTACCAGGATGTTTGATTTAGAGGGTATTAGCTATGAGGAGGGATTAGAAAAACTTTGAATTGTTTTCACTTCAATGTAAAAGGAAGAGGAGAAACCTGATAGAAGTTTACAAAATAATGAGACTCATGGATAGAATAGATAGTTGGAGCCTTTCTCCCAGAGCAGAAACATCTATTACTAGGGGACATAGATTCAAGGTGAAAGGGGGTAAGTTTAAAGGAGATGTGAGAGGCAAGTTTTCTTCACAGCTGGTGATAAGTGCCTGGACTGTCAGAGGAGGTGGAGGCAATAATTTAAGGATGATATGGACTACATTGAGGCAAAAGTTTTTTAGTTTAGAAAGGTATCATGAGTCAGCAAAGGGTTGGTGGGCTGAAGGTCCTGTTCCTATGCTGTACTGTTCTTTATTTTGTCAATTGGGAAAACCTCTTTTAGTTGAATGAAGAGTGCAGGATAGCATGCCAGAAGCAACAGACCTAAACAAAACACTATTAACCGGAAACACAATAGGGACTAGCCATATAAATACTGTGCCAACAAAAGCAGGAATTCTGTGGCAAGAAAGTAACCTTCAGACTTCCCAAATCCTCATCCTCATCTTCATAAGTCTGGGGTGATGAAATAATGCTCTTTTGTATGCATGCAGTAGTCAGGAAGAGCAACAATGAGCAAGACAAAACAATCCACTTGATTAATAAAAAACAAAAAAACTGTGGACGCTATAAATCAGAAGTGAATGTACAAATTTCTGGAAAAGTTCAGTACCTGTGGTACCTGTGGAGAGAAATCAGAGTTAATTTTACAGATCTGGTGACCCTTCCTCAGAACCTTCAGAAAAAGGGTCACTCGACCCAAAACGTTCACTCTGATTTCTCTCCACAGGTGCTGCCAGTCCTGCCGAGCTTTTCTAGCAATTTCTGGTTTTGTTCCCACTCCATCTAACAGCTTAAGCATTCACTTTCTCCACTTACCAAGACACAGTGGCAGCAGAGTGTACCACTTACAGGATGCTCCTGCAATAGCACCTTCCAAATCTTCAACTTCTTTCTGGAAGAAGTATAAGGGCAAAGGATTCAAAGGAATACCACCACTGCCCTCCAAGCTGTACATTGTCCTGCTTTGGAACTACCTCATCACTCCTTCGTAGTTGCAGGGTCAAAGTCTGAGAAGTCCCTGCCTAACAGCACTACAGAAGTGTCTAATCCACGTGAATGACACTGGTTCAAGAAGGCAGCTCACTATTGTCTTCTCTAGGTCAATTAGGAACAAACAAAGAATGTTGGCCTTTTCTGTGTTGTTGACATACTATGAAAAAAAAGAAATCTGAAACTATGGCCAATGATGGTAGATCAGGAGTTATAGGAGTGAAGGAGATTACTGAGATGATGAGTGAGTGATTTTAGCTGACCAGCTATTTGCTGTTTACACTTGAATTGTCCCGACCTTCCAGACAAAAGCAATGCCACACTCTCACTGTATCTGAACACAGAGAAGACCTTTGTTGGTGGAACCCAATTGTGTTCCTCTGTGCACCAAAGGCACTGCTCAATAAGTGTCTGTGTTATTGATTAGGCAGTATAAGATTGACCTGTCATCCACAATCCATCCACCCCTAATACTGTCTTACCAATTGGCAATGAGAAATTTAGATCATTCTAGTTGACGTGAGGAATAATAAACCATTAAAGCAAATAGAAATATAAATTGAATAGAATGATCAAGCTGAAGCACTTCTCTCTGGAGTACTGCCAAAGATCTTTAAATGATGAAATAGTTCAATCCCACGTACATGGAGAAATTGCTGCCAGACATTGGTGTGTCAGAATACAAGGGTATAAATACAAGATTACCACTAATGCAAAACTAAAGATTTAATGATTTATTTTTTAAAACCAGGGATGGTGAGAATGGGGAATTCCCTGTCACCAAGGGGAATGGAATGCAGATAATACAGACATTTAGTGGCACAGTGGTGCAGTGGTTAATACTGCTGCCCCACAGTGCCAGGGACTCAGGTTCGATTCCAACCTTGGGCGATTGTCTGTGTGCAGTTTGCACATTCTCCCCGTGTCTGCGTGGGTTTGCTTCGGCTGCTCCGGTTTCCTCCCACAATCCAAAGATGTGCAGGTTAGGTGAATTAGCCAAGCTAGGTTGCCCCATAGTTTTAAGGGATATGTAGGGTAGGTGCATTAGTCAGGGGAAAATATAGGCCAGGGGAAAGGGTGTGAGTGGGTTACTGTTCAGAGAGTTGATGTGGACTTGTTGGGTCGAAGGGCCTGTTTCCACACTGTAGGGATTCTAAAATAAAACAATTAAGGGGCAACTTGATGGACATTAGCAGGCAAATGGATGGAGGTATATGGGGACAGGGTGGAAGTTAGAATAATATTGTAAAGAGACTTGATGGAATGTATCTTCCCCAGACTGGGCCATCTCTATCCTGTTCATTCTATTTAAGAATTCTAATTAAAATAACTTTGCACTGAATAAGTCATTATATTGTTCTTGGAAGGGAGAGTTGGGGTGGTGTTCTGAATGGATCAATTTTGATCGATCAAATAGACTTCTTAATTATTGTCCTTTTGTAGTTGTGTAATGTATATTGTGAGACACTATGCAAATTGGTGGGAAGGCTAGAAAATGGACTTGTGGTCAACCAAAATGAATGAGTTTCTCAGGGACAATGCAGCCACTCCCATTCATTCATCATCGATGTTTTCAATAACTTACACTGGCTCCCATTCCAACAACTTCTCAATTTTAAAATTCTCATGTAGCTCCCACCTTGGCCTGGCTCTTTCCTCCCTCTGCAACTACCTCGAGCTCTGCAATACATTAAATTGTCTATTTTCCTTTAAAACTGCCATCTTGAACATGTCTGATTTTAATCCACTACTATCAATAGCCATACCTACAGTTACAACCTTAAGTTCTGGAATTGTCTCCCTGAGTTTCTCTACCTCTCTTGCTAACTAAGACACTCCTCAATACCTACCTCATTGACCAAGTTTCTCATCACATTTTCTGACATCTCCCTCTGTAAGACCAGAAAATGCCAGAAATACTCAGCAGGTCAGGCATCATTGCCTTATATTTCGGGGTAAGGTTGAGCCTGAAGTGGAGGAGGTCAAGACGTTGTGAGGACTCTGAGCTGGCAGGCACTTATGGATGTGGTATTGAACTGTTAATGTGTTTCTTTGTTTCTCTACTTTTTAGTAAAAAGGAGTGCAATGTTTGACTTTTTAACTTTGTTTTTCTTATATCTCTGCTTTGTAACTACGATTCTGTGCCTAGGTAGCTTCATACCAAAGTAGGTGGCAACTTGTAAACATTTCACTATGAGCACATGACAATAAACCTGATTCAATTCAATTGTACAGTTCCTTGTATAGTAATGGCACAATAAAGTGCCTTAGAATGTAAGGCTATTGTTCATTTATCCAGTGAATTCCCAGACATACTATCAGTAAAAACAGAAATGTGGTCCAAAATACTGCTCAGACATCTGGCTGAATTTATAAGTACTTAAATTGTTTAATTGTTAGTTAATGACACTTGGCTGGAGGACAAAAGCAATCTATTCCCCCTTTTAATAAGGATATCTGTAAATTTACTAGAATGAATAAATGAATAGATGCCAGCATTAAAAGAGATTTTAATTTCAGGAGAGTGCCCATCTGATCAAGCCATATCATTATCACTCTCTTCTACATATGATTTGGCAAAGGCTCTAATGAATTCATTGCCGGTTGTTTGGGTGCTTGGGCATTTAGTTACATCGTAAAGTTCCAGCAGACCATAACACAGCCAATATTAACACTGATCTTAATGATGGGGCTTAGTTAAACATTTATTTAAAAATGGTAGTAAAGGATGTTTATTATAGCACGTCATTTGATATTTTGAACTGGGAGTTGATTGCCTTAAATGGAATTTTCACATCGAGTTCTGAGAAATAAATTAAATATAGGCATGGAGTCCAAAATTTAGAATGCTTGAGTGCAGTTTTTATTTGTTAAACTTTTTAATCTATCTGTAGTCAATACAAGTCCAAACTTCATTCATTACTCGACTATACAGTGTCCCAGGACTTGGGTCAGATTACATATAAAAAATAATGATTGTTGAAGATGCATAAACATGTTCTGCCAACCTTGACACTAAAGCGTATGATGGGTTGGCACGGAGCCCTGTGCCAGAGCAAGGAGTGTCATCCAAAGTTAGAGGCCATTTTGCTTCATTTCCATTCAGGTTGCATCGTAGTTAAGCGCCATAAACTTTTCTAACAAAAACATGCCAATGTTTCTCTTCCTCGGCTTCTGAAGAAGGATCAGGTTTTTTTCAGAGTTGCTGGAACTTCAGGAGATTCTGGCTTTCATGACAGGTAATTACTTACATTTGCGGTCTCGAATTGGCAGGTATGCATTGTCAATGGTCTATCACTCCCCGCACTCCCCATCGCACCAGCCCCGCATACCTCCCCCTGTATCACCCACAGTCCTCTACCACTGAGTGCATTTCTACATACTTTTCCCAAGCAAGAAAAACAAGTTGAGTTTCAGAAAATGTCTGTGTGGATATGAGGGACGCACAACAATTGTGGAGGACGACGTGAGGTGTAAATGCAAGAGAGCAAGAAGGTGAGGTTCAGTGGGAATGGTGTCTGCTGGAGATGTTCAGTTGGGAATACAAGGAGGTGCCTGAAAAGGAAAGAATAAGGGGAGCTGCAATCTAAGAGGTGTCGCACAGGAGAATACTGGAAAAGACAGGGCCTGGCACTGAAAACTGTTATTCCCCATCACCTTTCTCACGCTTCCAAGGTGATGGTCCCTCTTGCTTCATTGTGTAAGGGTGGAGGGGCCAAACCTCTGGTGCAAACTCCATGTCACTTCCAGCAGGATCGGCTTGGTTGGAGATGCTGGAGACAAAAAAAAAGCAGATACTGGAATCCAAGGTAGACAAGCAGGAGACTGGTTGGCTGCTTCATGCCAATCTTCAGAAATGTTCAGCTCACTGTAGTCCATCAAATTCCAGAGCATGAATACCTGCGAGACCTGGCAAACTGCTTTCCAATTGTTCTCTTCATTCCTGTGGTTGCTACAGCCTTGAATATCCATGCACCTTTCTGACAACCATCACAACCATGTCCATTCAATTAGAAATTCTTTCACAGGGAGTTTCATTCTGCCATCCTCTTTGGACAAAGAGCTGAGCGGCGAGACCTTAACATTGGGATAGAGTTAAAGAGACTTGACAAAATTGGAGGTGTAGTGGACAGCGAAGAAGGCTACCTTGGTGTAAAATGGAATCTTGATGAAATGGCCAATGGGCTGGGCAGTGGCAGTTGGAGTTTAATTTAGATAAATATAAGCAAATCAGAGCAGGACTTATACACTTAATGGTAAGATCCTGGGGAATGTTGCTGAACAAAGATTCCTTGGAGTGCAGGTTCATAGTTCCTCAAAAGTGAAGTCACAGTAAATAGAATAGTGAAGAAGGTGTTTGGTATGCTTGCCTTAATTGGACAGAGTGTTTAGTAAAAGAGATGGGAGGTCATGTTGGAGCTGTACTGGACAATGGTTAGGCCACTTTGTGAGGGTCAAGCTTGGAGGGTCTGAGCTATAGGGAAAGGCTGAATGGGCTGAGGCTGTTTTCCCTGGAGCATCGGAGGCTGAAGGGTGACATTATAGAGGTTTATAAAATCATGAGGAGCCCAGATAGGGTAAATAGACCAAGCTGTTTCCTTGGGGTGGGGGAATCCAAAATCAGAAGGCTTAGGTTTAAGGTTAGGGGAAAGATTTAAAAGGAACTTAAGGGGGGGCAACTTTTCCATTCAGAGGGTGGTACATGTATGGAAGTGATGGAGGCTGGTACAATTACAACATTTAAAAAGCGTCTGGATGGGTATACGAAAAGGAAGGGTTTAAAGGGATATGGTCCAAATGCTGGCAAATGGGACATGATTTTCTTTAGACCAACTGGCTGGCATGGTCGAGTTGGACTGAAGGGTCTGTTTCCATGCTATACATCTTTATGACACTATGGCATGGCCTAATGAAACTTGCAATGATTTCCTGAGCCAATAATGGTGCCATGATTTCACTGCTTGATAAATTCCTCTCATCCCTACTTAGTATCAGTCACTAGAGAGAAAAAGACAGAAAAAAGGAAGTAAGGAAACAGAAATTTTTGACAATTCAATTAAGTTGGAATACTTTGGCCTGAAGCTGCTGTGGTTGAATTCTGGGTCACACAGAAAATAAAATATTGCCAGTCTGTGAAATATTGGCAACAAATCTGAAATAGAATTCAACAATTTTTTCACAAGCTGCTGAGTATTTAATGCAATGCACCATGCCTGAATAAAGTGGCTTTTAATTAATGAGAGAAAATGTCTTGGAGATCATATGAGAAAGTTTTAATCTGCCCTGTTGTATATTGTATTCTCCAAATGAAGGGATAGACACTTCATTGCACTAAGATAATAAGCAACTGTTTAATCTTCCCAAACAAGCAGAAGGAGTGTGGATATCATAGACTTTTCTAGCCTCTCTCATGCCAATTGTTCCTCAATGGTATTGCTTGCACATGGATTAGTTAGCTATGACAAACAATAGTTCCAGTCCGTGATGATGTCTGCTGCTGTTGATTTGATTTTTCTTCATATTTGTTTGGTTTTTATTTATTTTTAATTCTAACGGAAATCTGTTTAACTTTTTATTTCTGTAACATTTCATTTCTATCTCTTTTCTCATCAATGTTTTCAATTTTCATTAACCTCTGTTTCTTCACTGGAAGACCAAAAGCACATGGAGCTAAACATGACAAATGTATGTAGAAACATCTACCATCTGAGAATGAGTGAGTACTTCACTCCCCTCTGGCTTAAGAGGTCATGGATTCAATGCCCATTCCAGAAACCTGGGCAGAAAATCTAGGCTGGCACTCCAATATGGTACTGAAGGGGTTCTACATGTTCAGAAGTGATGACTTGGGAGTTGGTTAAATTGGCCTCCTCAGGCGAATGCAACATGATCGCACAATGAGATTTGGAGAAAAGCAAGAGAGTTCCAGTTGGTAATCTGAGCCATTATTCATCCCAAAAGCCACATCAATAAAGTAGATTGTCAAGTCATTGTCATTTGCAGTTTTGGGAACATGCTATGTGAACATTGATTTCTGATGTTTCTACAGTACCACAATGCCTACGCTTCAAAAACATTTCACAGGCCATAAGCACATTGGGTCATATTGATACCTTTTAAATGCAAATTAATTCTCATTTTTCATCTTGAGCTTCAAGGTCAAGTGACCTACAAGCAGTTTAGCTTGAATGAACATGACAGAAAGGAAATTAATCAGAGTCAGACCTCATCTATAATTATACTGGTGATAACTATATCTCTTAATATATCTTAGTTTTCAGAATCTAGCCGTAGATTCCACCTTTACTATTGAATAATTCCACTGTTATTTCCTTTGTCCATATTACTGAAGGTTATCTGCAGGTTGCCCACACCTCTGCTGTCCTTGTGCTGCCTCACACCAAGTCCCATGAATACATCAGCAATATTGTCAGTCAGCTGCAGGCATGTGCAGCAGTGCACCAGCCAGAATGCCTAACTATTAAACTGCGCATGGCCAATGTTCCCTTTTAAGGGAATGCCCACTAAGCAGGCCCAAGGGGCCAAATGGCCTACTCCTGTTCCTATTTCTATAACCTTCTGGTTTTAAGGTGAGTGCATGTGTGGCTCAGCCACAATGCAGCAAACAAGATGCAAAGTAAAAAATGACTAAACATTGCCTATGGTTCCCAGTGAAGCTTCACCATGATTCTAAAATTCTCATTCTCAAATCTCTCTAGCGCCTAGCTCCTCCCTGTCTCTGTGTTCTCCTCCAGCTTCACAACTACCTGAGATATCTGTACTCTTTTAAATCCAAGCATCCCTAGTTTTAGTTCATCCATCACTGGGAGTTTGACTCCTCAGCACTAATACTTCCTCCCTAAACTCCTCTGACATTCAACCCCCTGCCAATGGTCCTGAAAACCTCTCCCTTTGACCTTCTTGCATTGTTCACTGTTCAAATCTGCTGTAAAATGGTCAGAGAAGCACCTTAGAAACTTTTATCATTTTAATGGCACTCTATAAAGGGAAGCTGTTGCTGTTATTACATTGGGTTGGATGTATTTGAATGAGAAAGTATAAGTCAAAACCTAACATTCAAAACCCCCCTACGTCCAGCAATGTTCACCCTCGAAGCTGTTCTAATTAATCAGTTTTCAAAGATATTTTCTCTGGCACATCAGAGAAACCTGTCATGCAGTTACTCATTACTGCATATACTCGAGTAAAAGTCGATCTCATGTATAAGTTGACCCCTAAATTTGGCCAAAAAATCTGGAATTTTCTATATATATAGTATAAAAGTCAACCTTAGTTCTTTGCAGATCAACATTATTATTATCCTACATATAAATGTTGCAATGAGGAAGTGAATACTTTTTCTTATGTGTTACGTGTTTTGATGTACAATCCACAGTAATTGGCGCAAAAATTTAAGATACATCAGGTCAGAATTCAGACAACTGCAGTTCAACTGAGTCCTACTTCCCTGCAGCACATGTACCTAACTGAACAGTGTGATTTTTCAGGATTTCAATGAACTTTTGTATTTGACATGTTTAATTTAAGATGAACCAAGAAATTGTAATTTAAAGCTGTGTTATATTCCTTTCGTCGCTTTTTGTATAAATTGACACTTACTAATTCATTTTTGTTTCTATTGTCTTCACCCGAGAATTACCGTCATTTATCGTGTTTTTTCTTTATTCATTTAGAAATCAATTTTGATCATTACAGTATTTTGTACTGTAGCATGAATTTCAGCTCCTCAAAAGTAATATCCATGTAATGGTCAACCCCATAAATTTAACCTTAAAACATAGTCTAAAATATGTGACTTTTACATGAGTATATATGGGAATAGATATGTTCTTGGTCTTTGCTGGTCTGAATGTTTGGCTGTTGGAAACTCCGTTTGGGTAAAGAGTACACTGATATATCTCACTGCAGACAACAGATACAGCTATAGACATCATCTCTGCTTCAACTACGTTGACAATGTTTTTAGTCCAGTTGTACCAAAACAACAGAGTTAAGCTGCTAGTATATATTAAATAGTGTTAGAAATACCCAGCAATTCTCTCTGCATCTTTTGAAGTGAAGACGTAGGCTGATATTTCAGGTGTGAAACTTTCATTAGATTATTTCTGGCTAAGTTCCTTCATCAAATTATTTCTGACTAACGACTACCAGCTGAAGCCTTTCCTCATTTTTATTTCAGTTTTCTCAACATCTGAATTCTTTTTTCAAGATCATTGGGAGAAATTAATTTCCAACTACATGAAGCATATGGCTTCAGGATTATCCCCAGCAACCTGACCAATATTTTTTTTCCCATCAATCAGAATTAACAAAAAAATGATTCTCTGGTCATTGTCACATTACTTTTTATAAGTTTGCTCTGTACACACTGGTACCATGTCCTCAAAATTATAAGAGGGACTATACTTCAAATACTCAACTGTCTGAAACTTTAGGAAATTGTGATTGTAAAAGGCTTTATATCAGCAAGTTCTAATATAACTTGCTCCATGCTTTAGGAAAAATGTGAAACTTGGAAAGGTTCGGAAAAGATTTATGAGCATGTTCCCAGGATAAAAGGGTTAGAGCTATAGGGAGAGGCTGAATAGGCTGGGGTGATTTTCCCTGGAGCATTAGAGGCTGAGGGGATGACCCTATAGAGAGTTACAAAATTACGAGGAGTATGGATAGGGTAAATAGTCCAGGTCTTTTCCCCGGGGTCAGGGAGTCCAAAACTAGAGGGCATAAAATAAGGTGAGAGGGGAAGGAATTAAAAAGGACCTGAAGGGTAACTTTTTCACATATTAGGGTAGTCTGTATACAGAATGAACTGCGAGAGGAGGTGGTGGAGGCTGGTACAATTACAACATCTAAAAAACATCTGATGTGCATCTGAATAGGAAGGGTTTAGAGGGATATGGGCCAAGTGCTGGCAAATTGGAAAAGATTAATTTAGGATACCTGGTTGAACTCTTTCCATGCTGTACATCTGAGTATGATACACAACATTATTATTCACAGTTTAAAAATATGGTCACCATTGTTAGTAAGAGAAATTCAGTTGACAAATTTGACAGCAAACAGTTGTGAGAACCTGATCTAAAAGTCTTTGCCTCTAGCACATGATAACTAGGATATTGTTCCCCTTACTTTTGAAATACCTTTATCATGCACTTGAACATTAATACATGTTCACAGAAGCAGTTGGCTAGCTGCCCAATAAGCTGACATTGGTCTCAAATGGTCAATCCACACCAAGCTTTTCATGTATAACTTTGGGGAAATTAATTAGATCACCCGACAGCCTGGAGCACTGTTGATCTTGAGTGCAATCTAAAGAGCCTGTTACTGTGCTGTACTGTTCTATGTTTAATGTTCTTTGTACGGTAAAATCTGCTTTGGCCATATTTCAGTTTAATCACTGCCCTATCCAGTATCTTTTTCCTGGATGCCTCCTCTCCAGTGCTCCCCCACTCTGCTCCCAGACACGTCAATCTCTCAAGGTCATGCTGGGATGAACATAAGCAGTTTATCTTTGCTCATTACCTCTCCAGAGACGGAGAGGAGGAGACATATCAAATAAGCTGCAGCACTCCATTTTTCCCCGATGCAAGTATTTTCACAGTGTCATTCATTTTGCAGAACATGTTCATTGCACTAAGACTTTCTCTTGGCTAAAACTAACCATCCTGACATGGGTCCTCATGTCCACAATATCGTCCTGGAGTGTCTTTGGAATGGTTTCCTCTTTGCTCTCAATATTCCAGGTTTCCAACAGAAAACAAACACCACACACAGGGCCACAACCATAATCACTTTACACACATAAATACAAAAATAACAGTTATATGGTTCAAAAAAGCAGTTAATTCATTAAAAGGCAAATAATACATTGGGTTGTCCCTGCTGGGGGCTAAACAATGTGGGCAGTGACCATTAATCTGGGTGGGTAAGAGAAAATGAGGGAAAATACTGATGAAAAAGTGAGAAAGAGAGAGCATGAGTCTTGGTAAGAGATGGCTACAGTAGCAGAGATAGAGTGAGTGTGAGATAGCAAAGAGAAGATGGTGGCAGAGTGGAAGGCTCACTGAACCCCGAAACATTAACTCTGACTTCTTTCCCGAGATGCTACCAGACCTGCTGAGCTCTTCTAGAAATTTCTGTTTTTGTTTCTGATTTACAGCATCCACAGTTCTTTCAATTTTTATTTATCCATTCTCCCTTGTCTGCCATGTACAGGGGAACAGTAACAAACCGTGCAGAGTCGCTTCAGAATATCAGCGATCATTGAGATGTATAACAGCCGTTTAAGGATGACACGGTCCCAATCCATTCCAGAACATGTCATGGGTGATGAAATATCCAACTATGGCATGTGGGGGAATTGGGCTGGCATCAGACAAGGAGTGGCGTAGGGACAGGGGTGGTGATGCAAGTTTAGGATGACATGGTGAGAAATCTCATAAGGCTTCACAGAAAGAAACCCTCTGTAAAACCCATCAAGATTGACACTTGATTAGATTAGATTAGATTCCCTACTGTGTGGAAACAGACCCTTCGGCCCAACAAGTCCACACCGATGCTTCGGAGAGTAACCCACCCAGTCCCATTTCCCTCTGACTAATTCACCTATCACTATGGGCAATTTAGCATGGCCAATTCACCTGACCTGCACATCTTTGAACTGTGGGAGGAAACTGGAGCACCCGCAGGAAATCCACGCAGACACTGGGAGAATGTGCAAACTCCACACAGACAGTCACTCAAGGCTGGAATCGAACCCGGGACCCTGGTGCTGTGAGGCAGCAGAGCTAACCTCTGAGCCACCATGAGTCAGCTCAAAGGCTGACCGAGATACATGATCAGATCATTTATTTTGGTAATGCTGATTGAGACAAAAATATTGGCCGAGGTATTGGAGATAACACCTCTCCTTTTCTTCAAAATAGTGCTTTGGGATCTTTCCATGTCCACCCTGAGAGTGCAGGTAGCGCATTGGTTTAATATGGAAAACTGGAAAAATGGTGCACTGAGAACAACCGAGCTCTCAATTCCAGCAAAACCAAGGAACTCATTATTGACTTTTGGCGGGATGTTACTCATGCTCCCCTACACATTAACAGCACAGAGGTGGAACAATTGGAGAGTGTCAAGCTCCTGGGAGTGATCATCAACAACAAGCTTTCTTAGACTCTTCATGTCGACGCACTGGTTACAAAGGCCCAATAATGTCTCTTCTTCCTCAGGCAGCTGAGGAAATTTGGCATGATGGTGAATACCCTTGCCAATTTTTACAGATGTGCCATCGAGAGCATTCTGTCTGGATGTATCACTACCCGGTATGGCAACAGTATCATTCAAGATTGGAGACGGTTACAGAGAGTGGTGAACTTGGCCCGGACGATCACAAAGGCCAACCTCCCATCTACAGAATCCATCTACCAGGCCCGCTGTCAAGGAAAGGCCGCCAGCATTCTCAAAGATTCATCCCACCCTGACAATGTTTTTCTACAACCTGTACCGTTGGGGAGAAGGTAAAGAAGCCTGAACACAGTTTTCACCCTACTGTTGTTAGTATACTGAATGAACTCACAAACTCTTCACATTCACCTGTACCTGTGTTTTTGTCTTTGCCGCTGTTTACATATTATTTACTGTCTATGCTACTTAGCTATGTGATCTGCCTGTATCGCTCGCAAGACAAAGTTTTTCACTGTTCCTCGGTATATGTGACAATAAATTCAATTCATTCATTCATTCATTTACATGCCACCTGAAGAGCAGTACGTCCAAACGTGCAGCATTCCCTTTGTACTGGCACTGGAGTGGAGCCTAGATTCTGATCTAAACTATCAACCTGAGCAGGTTGCAAATTGAACAAAGTGGAACATCCCACAAATTTGTCTCCCAATGGACTTTAGAACATAACATGACAAAAGGAGCACAGATCAATTCCTGAAGATTCCTGAATGATCTGGAAGCTTCTTAGTTATAATTAATAATAGTATTTTCAGTAAGAACCCATGCTCAGTGGATCTGCTCCACTCTTTTATTTAGATTGAGTTGCTGTAGATCTTGTTTATCCCAAAGTAATGCTGAAGTGGTTCTAAATGCAACTAGTTTAGTTACATGCATTAAACTGTCCTAAACCTTTACAAAATTTATAGCCATAGCTTGGAGCATCTACTCTCCGAAATTCTCTCCGAGATTCAGGAGTTAGTTATTTGACTCACCAGCTCCACCCACAGGCTAAAGCAGATCAGAAAAGCTTGAATAGTTAAACTGAGGCCAATAATGATGGTATATTTCTGTTTCTACCAGCCAAAAAGAAATACTCAAACATTTATATAGTATCATACATGCAATATTCTTTTGAAGCTGTTCAAATGGGCAAATGCATAACCACTTGTAGGGTCCACACTACCGTGCAGACCAATTGGCTTCCGTCTCTGGAACAGGAAATGTAACTTACACACACTCAGGATATACTCAAGTGCTTTGCAGCCAGTTAAATCATTTTGGTATGTCGTCATTGTTGTGCTATTGGAGCCAGTTTGTGAACTGTACAACCCCACAAATAGCAATGAGATACTGATGTTTGGTGAGGAATAGACATTGAAGTCCTCTGCTTTTTGTGGAAATAGTGCCATGCAATTTGTTTTGTCCCGCTAAGAGGAGAGGCAGGGCTTCAGTTTTGTATCTCATCCAAAAGGCAGATAATCAACACTGTTCAAGAAATCCAGACAGTGTGGAAGCAGGGCATTCAGCCCATCCAGTCCATACTGAGTACCTGAAGAGCATCCCGCCCAGACCCATCTCCCCCTACCCTAACCCTGAATTTCCCATGACCAGTCTGCATATTTCTGACCACTATGGGTATTTTCACATGGCCAATCCATCTAACCTGCACATCATTGGATTGTGGGAGGAAACCAAAACACCCGGAGGAAACCCACGCAAACACAGGGAGAATGTGCAAACTCCACACAGACAGTCACCACAGACAGTCCACACAGAGGCTGGAATTGAACCCAGATCTGCGGGAGGCTGCAAGGATAACCACTGAGCCGCAATGCAGTCATTTCTGAACCAACCATTACGAGCTATTGGTCAGGATAAAACTCATTCCTCTACTGTGTCTAAGAGCCTGTTTGTTTAATGGCTGTAAAGGATGAACCACTAGAGAGTCTGAACAAGAACAGACACTGTCTTAACAAGTTACATTAGATGGTTAGATGTAATTACTAGGTCTATCACAAGCCCATGACAACATATCCAACCCCATTGGGATTTCAAGCTGACTCTTGCCTCTCAATCCAAGACTGAAAGATATCTTCAGATTGGGTGAAGCTTAATTCAGCCTCCAACATTATAACTGTTAGCTTAAATAGCAGCTCCCTCCCAAACATAGCTTCTCCCTCACAATTCGCCTTAACATCTATCACTATACCATCCCCCCGACCACTCACACCCCTTCAAAATCTCTGACTTCACAAATTCTGGAAGCTTTGTAACTCCTCCAGAGCAGAGTAAGTGGTTTAGTGGGGATCAAAGGATAATTTGTTTTTACCTGAATGGTGGGAGAAGTGTGGAACACGCCATCTGAGAGGTTGGTGGAGACAGGTACTCTACCAACATTTAAGAAATGTCTCAACGAGCACTTAAAATGCCAGGGCAAAGTAGGCTATGGAGCAAGTGCAGGTAAATAAGATTAGTGTAGATTAGTGTTTGCTGGTCGGCGTAGGGTTCTTGCCTGAAACATCAATTTTCCTGCTCCTCAGATGCTGCTTAACCTGCTGTGCATTTCCAGCACCACTCTAATCTTGACTCTAATCTCCAATATCCGCACTTTCGCCATAGTGTTAGGTGCATTAGTCAGGGGTAAATGTAGGGAAATGAGTCTGGGTGGGTTACTTTTCGGAAGGTCGGTGTGGACTTGTTGGGCCGAAGGGCCTGTTTCCATACTGAAGGAAATCCAGTCTAAGTTCTCCATATTTTCAACTATTTTACACTCTTTGAGTCTCAGAGTTATTTGTCTTTATTCTTGAGAGTTATTCCATTTGTAGAATGTAGTCTGATCTCTGTAGCCTTCCACGTCTGTTTCTTTAGCCATATTATTTGATTTGAAAGAACAGTGACACTCACCGCTATATCAAACTTAAAATTCATGAGGTGTCCATATTACATTCTGTCAAACTCATGTTGAAATTTCCAGTTTCCCATGGGAATGCCATTAGTATTTTTTTTCCATTGGTGGTTGCTCCAGTGTATTAAACCTGTTGCATGTTGTGACGATGCTGGTCCTTGAGTAAGGTTATGCAGTCCTTAGGGTTTCTTTTCAAAGAGGTTGTAAAAGACACAAACTCTGAAATGTCTAAGATGAAGGGTTTTAGGGCCAGTTTGATTATAGCTAAAAGATACTGCCCCAGGCACAGGCTTTCAACTTTAAAAAAAAACACTTGTACACTGAAAGGATGGAGCCAGTTCTCCCATCTCAGCTTTTACTCTGGTTTGATGTGGTTTTGACAGTCAGGCAATCGAAACAGCTGCTGGTCCCAAAGAAGCAAGACCAGGCTGGTACTCTCTGACTTCTCTCCTGCAAGACACTGTAATTGATTTTATCTTTCATGCCAATGGGTGTTAATGGGGATTGTTGCAAGTATTTGAAGCAGCTTCATTATGTTGGGATAATCTGTTGGGTTTTTGGGTTTTTGGTTATTTGGTATTCTGTTCTCTTTTGTTTGCATTTCATTTGGTAATCTTACAAATAAGTTCTGTTTTGTTTAAACCTAAGTGGGTTGACCAGCTGCATCACTCCCAGAATAGGACGGCATGGTGGCTCAGTGATTAGCACTGCTGCCTTGCAACGCCAGGGATCCGCATTTGAATCCAGCCTTGGCTGACTATCTGGTGGAGTTTGCACATTCTCCCCGTATCTGTGTGTGCTTCCTTTGGGCACTCCGGTTTCCTCCCACAGTCCAAAAGATGTGCAGGTCAGGTGAATTGGCCATGCTAAATTGCCCATTGTGATAGGTGCATTAGTAGGGGAACGGGTCTGGGTGGGTTACTCTTTGGAGGGTTGGTTGGGCCGAAGGTCCTGTCTTTGCATTGTAGGGAAGCTAATCACATCTGTATAACATCCTCTTAAAACAATTAGCAAAGTTAGTGTTCAGGTTACTTTCCTGAAATATTTCAAGGGGGTCTGACCGGGTCAACAACAATGTGTAACTACCATTATTTTTGCTTTACCAAGGGCATGTCCTATTTATATAACATTTTTGGAAATGACCTATAATTTACAGATGAGGCATGCATTTATCAAAACTGGATGCTGTTTCTGCCTATGAGACTTTTTATTCCATTGTGCTGATGCTGACCCTTTGTGTCTATTTGGCATACTCTTAGAATTGGCTTATTGCATGTGTCTGTTGCGTGTTTATTCTTCTGAAGCTGATGGATTATGTAGCTGTCCTGTGATAAAGTTCTCAGACTCCTCGCAGAATTTGTCTGAGAGTTTTCCTGGAGTCTGCATAGAGCACAAGTTGAATAACTTTCTCCAAGGTCAAATCTTCTTCACACTGCAATAAATCCAACAAAGACTCATGAGTGGTTCAAACAATGATTCTGTCTGCTACAAAGTTCCACAGTCATATATTTAAATTAAACTGTAAAATTATTTACGAATTCCTGAAAGCTGAATTCTCTGGTAAATCTTGCTCTTCCAATGATTTTTTTGTTCTCGGATTAATTAATTTTCAAAAGCTGTCAGAAATTCTTCAAGATCACATATGCCTTCTTTTATGTTTTAGTAATTTCCGATTCATCAGCTTAGATCATGTGGATGCATTTACTTATTCAGCTTGATAGTTAGGATTTAATTTTGAAGCAATTCTGCATCATATCATTCTCCAAAGCATTCAATCCTTTTCTGTTCGAGCTATCTCTGACATTAGATCTTTGGGATAATATTATTTTTCCTTTTTTTTTATTCTTAATGCTGGCACTTAATCTGAATACCTTAAAGCTATTTTAAATTGGCAGAATCTCATTGCTGTTTCAGCTGCTCGCATTTAGGTTTTTAATTTACAATATCTCAGTACAATTTTAATTCCCATGGTTTAAAGTCTGTTCAACTGTTTAAACTCTTCATTATATTAACACATTTTGTTTCTTTTAAGTCTTAAATTCCATTAAACATCAATCTGTATCACTGTACTGATTGCTGGTCATTTCCTTTCAATATAATTACACTGATGGTTCCCATCAACTGCTGGCTAAGTGGAACTTTTCCCAACTTCCACAGCCTAGAAAAATTAATGGTTCATACCTTTCATGGCCTGATACACTGTGCACATCTCTATACCCAAATTTTGAAATACATGCCTGTGGCTGACGCCTTACAAAGTCTCTCCACCCAATCTGTGGTTTAAATTATATATCTCCTGATCTTATCACAGTCTTAAAATTTTTCTATCTTCTTCTGTCAGACTCGATCTTGTAAATCCTTGAAATTGCCCTTTTTTGACTATAAATCTGCCTCACAATGTTCCTGATGCTGCAGCCTCAGTATAAATTAATTTAATGATCTTTGACATTGTTGCTGTAACTGTGCCTCATGGTGCATGCTGACAACAGTATCATGCTTACTGTGAATGGTAAGTGTTCCCTTTTTGTTTCTAACTTTTCCAGCCTGATGCTGTTAATTTAATGTCTTTTTGCTTACTGATAAGAATCTTTGACTCTAACTAGAGTTCCAAAGCAGTTGCCTCTCAGATGAGGCTTGAATCAGAATTGCCCTGGCAAATCCTTTTCCTCTTTAACTGCCAAGCATGACTAGTTTTTTACTCTGTTACTGACCCATAGTGTCTTTCCTTTGCTTCTCATCAGTTCTGAAGTAAAGGGATAAGCCTGGCGCATGGTTTTTGTCCTGCCATCACTTCCACAAGCTCCACTGACTGTTCAAACATTTACCGAATGTCTAAGTATTTTTAAAGCAGTAATGCCCTTAAAATGGTGTACTCAGCCTTTTTCTCATTTTTTGTCTTGTGAGTGGAATGTGTTTGTTCATTACCGTTACCTTAAGATATATGAGCAATAATGCCCATTGCTGATCACCATGTTGCATGTGTTGCAGAACCAACCATGATCAATGACTGTAACGGTAATGTCACCAATGCTCTATTCTATATTGGTTCTAAATATGGTTAACAGTGGGAAAAGATAAATCACTTGTGAGGCTGAAAAAGAGGCACTTTTCTTAACTTAAGTTTATTACATGATAGCATTAGGTATTTAGCTGCATTTGTTTGACGTATATACTAAAACTACCAGGAGCCAGAGATGACATATTTGACTGCATTGGATCGCAAGTTGGACAGCCCAGTTCTCCAGGACAAAGTGAACGTCTCCAGGTGCTGGAGATCAGAGTCGAGAGTATGTTGCTGGAAAAGCACAGCAGGTCAGGCAGCATCCGAGGAGCAAGAGAATCAATGTTTTGAGCCAGAGATTCCTGATGAAGGGCTCCAGCTCGAAACATTGGTTATTCTGCTCCTCACATGCTGCCTGACCTGCTGTGCTTTTCCAGCACCACACCTCCACCCCAATTTTCCACCCAAAACTGAGAGGCATCATCAGAGTGGGTGAGCCCTCATGCAGGATTCAACATTAATCTTTTCAGAGCCATTGCCTCATACACTAGATGCTGTGCATGTATATTGACGAGTTGATATATGTCAGTTCTGCAGCAATAATTGTGCACTCTCACAGATTCTAGTTCTGAAAACTGAGCTCCTGTTAAATAGTTGTCATCTGCTGCCCTCATGTGGCAAGAAACCAAAGCACAGGATGATGGAAATGATGGAAAAACACAATTGTTGGAAATGAGGAACACGATTCAAGTTTTGGTATGTACAAGACTACCTCCCAATGGAGATGCTTAGTACAGCAAGTTTTTTAAAAAAAATTCAAACAACCCTTACAGTTGTTCGCAAGTGGAACACTCTCGGATGGCATTCCTTTCCCATCTTCGGGCAAGTTGTAGCGTGTTGCGCCCATAGGATTTTTTGCAAGGTTTGTGATACACGATGCACCAGGTTACACGAACACCAGCTAGCTACAAAAAGACACGACCCTGTCTCCCTCGTAGCCCGAAAGAAACCACCATTTCGACTGGGACAACACATCTATCCTGGGACAGGCTAAGCAAAGACATGCCAGAGAATTCCTAGAGGCCTGGCACTCCAACCACAACGCCATAAACAAACACATAGATCTAGATACCATCTATCAACCCCTCAGAAAACGAACAGGAAATGACATCAAAACAAACCCCAAGTACCCCATCCAGGAGAAAGATAAATAGAAAGCAGGAGACAACAGCTTCACTTCACTTGGAGGTTGCCACTGATGATATTACCGAGCCAGGTAATGAAACGTCTGGATATCAAACCTACAGCTCAGTGAGCAAACCTACACCCTCAAGCTCAACCTGAGCTACAAACCTTGCACAACCCTTACAGTTAAGCTTTCAGCACCACACTAACTTTGGCAATACACTGCAAACCTCACAGTCTTTTAAGCTGTCACATATCTTGGATTCTGGCCATTTATTGACTATTGTTAAAACACTATCTCCTTCCAATCCACTGCAACAGGAAACTACTGCTGTTGCTGACAACATCTTGTGAACCAGTATTTGCTGCCTTTCACTATACGGTCCATTCTCCACTTTACCGCCAACACCCCAAGCTCACCATTCCAAAAGATAAATTGTCTGAACAGGTTGTTTAAAAATATCTATAATACAAGTTGGACTAGAATGCCTCTCTTGCTGGTTTTGCTGTGATTATTTTTGTGTAACTTGAGTTTTCAAAATATGCTGCACTCATCTCTCAAACAGGTTGGATATTCGAGACTGATTCACCTCAATTCGTCTGTATCTTCAGCAGGATATTTGGGATCAGTTTTCCCCATGTAAAAATTGATACAACTGGTTGAATGATAGTTCATCATCACAGCGATGTGTAATCAAATCAAAAGTGAAATCTTCCCTCTGATTCTGGGAAGAGTTGTCTCAGTCCACATCACCAAACTGACAGAACACAGCATTTTTAAGCACTAAACCTAACTGGAATGCATACCAGAGAGACCACCAAATTTTGGCTTCATCGCTCTTAGAAGTGCTTAGAATAAAATCAGAAACACATTGGGCCTGGTTTTGTGGTAAAGTTAATGCTGATGCTGGATTGCTCTCAGCCTGGGGGATGTCAATTAGACTCATTAATGAGCCAATTAATATCCATTATCTCTCAGCCTGCTGTAATTTAACAGTGGCTCAGGGACTAAATGGAGGCCCTTGGAAGTGCTGCTTAATTGCTGCTTAGCTCAGCTGGTTAGAGCTTGGTGCAACAATATGAAGGTCATTAGTTCAATCCTCATACTGGCTAATTCTGCTGGCTTCTGATCTGGACATTAATGCTCACCATTCTTGTGACGCAGTTGTAGTATTCCTACCCTGGACTGGGAGGTCTGGCTAATAAGATATGCAAAAAAGGTTGATTAGAAAAATAGATTAAATTTAAATGGGGGCACAAGATCTCTTGTGGTGCAGTGGTAGTGTCTCTACCTCTGAGCCAAAGGCCTGGGTTCAATTCCCACCTGCTCCCAAAGTGAGTTCTAACATCTCTGGTCAGGTTGATTTGGGAAAAACAAAATAAAGCTAAATGGCGGCCTTCCCTGCTCTCTGACCTTTTGGTGGTTTGTATTGCCATTAATGGGTCTTGTGTATAAATTAATTGATTGGTAAACATGGGTTATTTACTGCTAGTGGTCAATAGGTGAAAAAATATCATGGGTGATTTGGTGATGGACAATAAAACTGCTCAGTTGTGTGTAAGAGCACTTCTGGGTATTAAAAAAGGGGGAATTGAATAGAGGTCTGGTGACTATGCTGTGGTTTCAGAAGGCTGCTCAGGAAACCCTATTGGGCTTTCCAACAGCCTTTAATGGAGAGCCTCATAGTCAGGCTTTCAGTTAAAACTATAGCCTGTAGTTAAGACATTGATTGGGATTAATTAATTGGGTTGATACAGATGGGGAATAGATGGGTCTGATGCAGTGTAGAAGGAGGTATAAGATTGAGTAGTTAATAAACTCTGTCTACAAAGAAAGGTGGCTTGGTTTTAGACTCACTCACTGACTGGCTCAGATCCATGATAACATTTGGTAGCAGAGGAGAATTACATACAGGTGAAGATTGGAAACAGTTCTTATCAGACAGAAGGTTGCAATTTGTGTCATATTTGAGAAGAATGGTTGAAGCATGCTTAAAGTGCTACAATTTCCCAGCAACATTCTGTGACTCTGACCTTTACGATCAATAGAAAAATGAAGTAAATGTCTCATGATGGGTTACAAAGACTACCAAGAAGCCTATGATTTTGTACTGTCGCTTCTTTCCAGAAGCAGGAACAGGTGTGAAGTATTCTCAGAGATAATGGCTCAGGAATTAGATACCGAGGAAAGTTTGGATAATCTAGTAATGGTTATGAACAAAACTTCTAAGAACGTTGACATTTTAAAATCATTCCAGGTATTAAAAATACAAAAGGTACAGTCAGAGTTTGATAAATGTAAAACATTGGAAAGTTATTCCATTGATGAATTTATAATGGACTATATTTTTAACTTGTTTTTAAATCATTAGACTGTGCTGAAATGTCAAATGTGTCTAAACTCCTCGCAGTTAGATTTTCAGAATGAGACCTATTTTTAGAATAGAACTTAGACGTCTTAATCCACGTGTGGTTGAAATACACCATTCGGAGTAACACAAAGAATAGAGGATTCAATGGGATCAGCAATATAAGGCTGTCCAGATACAGACTGAAAGCATCAACACAGAGCAGAATCATAACTGAAGGAGTGAAGATAGAGATATCTCTGGTAATTATAACAGACAACAGGAATTGGGTGACTGTAACAGAAGGATGCATGGGGTATGGTCAATTTGTGTTTTAGACAGAGTGCAAAATACCATTATGCAGTAAATCAACTGAAATGAAATAAAAAGGTTGCACATAGCATTGTAAAGAGACAAAGATGATACTGTCCAGGGAAAGGAAATTATACAATTTACAAGAAGTTTCAGCACAGTAATCAATGTTTTAGCTGCAGACTAATCCAACTGTGCTATGTTTGACATTGAGTGCACATACAGTATGTAGATAAAACTGGTATGAAATACAACGAAGCAATTACTTTTGGGGAAGTCAGTGGATTTATAGTTCATACAATCATTATTGCATAATTTTAACTAACTTCTCTAATTAAAATATTATGCAGGAGATAGGAGTTTAAGCGAAATAAGGGCTAACTGTCTTAAAGATATTCCAGCAGCGTTCCTAGCCATCTGTTGACAGGTTGAAAATTCTCTGACAGAATGTGGAGTAAAAACAATGATTATATTAAACTTATCAAAAAGATCAGAGCACACCATCCGGTCTAACAATGAGCCTTCCATTAGCAAGAAACTTTCATAAAGCTGTAGCAATGGATTTGAAGATATGGGTTAAGGAAAAAAGACATTTTGACTTTAGCTTACTTAAACATGGCAAGTGGATTGAGTCAGTCTAACATAACAAGAAGAGTAATTGTGGAAAAGGAATGGGGAAGTGGTTAGGACATGGATTGGGCTTACTGACTAAATTCATAAACTGAAAACTGGGATGAATTTAGGAGTAAAGGTGAAAATGTAAACATTATGCTAATGAACACAGCATAGAGTCATAGAGTCAGAGAGATGTACAGCATGGAAATAGACCCTTGATCCAACAGATATCCTAAATTAACCTAGTCCCATTTGCCAGCTCTTGGCCCATATCTCTCTAGACCCTTCCTAATCATATTCCTATCCAGACACCTTTATAATATTGTAATTGTACTAGCATCCACCACTTCTTCTGGCAGCTCATTCCATACATACACCACCCTCTGCATGAATAAGTTGCCTTTTAGGTCCCTTTTGAATCTTTCCCCTTTCACTCTAAACCTATACCCTCTAGTTCTGGTCTCCCCCAGCCCAGGGAAAAGACCTTGTCTATTTATTCTATCCGTGCCCCTCGTGATTTCAAAAGGTCAACCCTCAGCCTCCAACAGGGAAAACAGCCCCAGCCTATTCAACCTCTTGCTATAGCTCAACTCCTCCAATCCCAGACAACATCCTTGTAAATATTTTCTGAACCCTTTAAAGTTTCGCAACATCCTTCCTCTAGCAGGAAGAGCAGACTTGCACACAATATTCCAATGCCCTGTACAGCCACAACATGACCTCCCAACTCCTGTACTCAATGCTCTGACAAAGCACACCAAATACCTTTTTCACTATCCTGTCTACCTGCGACTCCACTTTCAAGGAACAGCAGAAATACTCTTTAATCACGGAGTGCCTGAAAGAAATCATGTGATAATAGGTCTCAACATCAAAGAAAATCTTAATGGATCAACCAAATTGTAAATTAATATTTTCAAGGAGAAAGTGAGGACTGCAGATGCTGGAGATCAGAGCTGAAAATGTGTTGCTGGAAAAGCGCAGCAGGTCAGGCAGCATCCAAAGAGCAGGAGAATCGATGTTTCGGGCATGAGCCCTTCTTCAGGAAGGGCTGACAAAGGGCTGAATATTCCTGAAGAAGGGCTCATGCCCGAAACGTCGATTCTCCTGCTCTTTGGATGCTGCCTGACCTGCTGCGCTTTTCCAGCAACACATTTTCAGCTGTAAATTAATATCTGCCCTAGCTCGGCCAGTCTGTGCAAAAAACTCAATGCATGGGGACGACAATCTATAACCATTTGTTTTTGGGAGAAATCCAGAAATTCCTGTGGTGATAGAGATCATCTTCCGGCTTGGGATCGAATTACAATTAGTTCCACTCTTGCTGAACAAATGAAAGCACTCAATGCGGGGAACAGGATATTTATTAAAGTGAAATATTCAAATCAAATTCAGCGAACCTTGTATAAGACCATTGTAAATACATTTTAATCCAGGGGTCATAGTGTATTACAAAAGAGAAGGATGAGTGGAAAGGTCAGATTAAGGTTACACTTAGGTTTGGAAAGTAGTAATTTTGCAGCATGGCAATCGTGAGTGCGTTCCTCAAAGTTAATTAGTCCTGATTGCCCACATACTGAATCCAAATGGCATAGATTTTTTTTAAAACTTCTCCAAGAGCTTACATAACATTTTTACAGCATTTGACATTTCACATTCTCCCTATGTCTACGTGGTTTCCTCCGGGTGCTCCGGTTTCCTCCCACAATCCAAAGATTTGCAGGTCAGGTGAATTGGCCACGCAAAATTCCCCGTAGTGTTAGGTGCATTAGTCAGGGGTGAATGTAGTGGAATCGGTCTGGCTGGGTTGCTCTTTAGAGGGTTGGTGTGGACTTGTTGGGCCGAAGGGCCTGTTTCCACACTGTAGGGAATCTAATCTAAAATGATTTTGCCTACACGAGCTTATTTCAGATGATGGACTGAGTAAGTATGGATAAAGTGAAGCAGTAACGTGAGGCAAGGCTGTTTATCCCCAGTGGAGAACAGCTAGAAGTGGACACCAAAGTGATATACATGCCAGGGTAGGACCATGATGAGAGGTGATGCTACTACTAAGCGTATAGCAGGGTAAGTCACCAGGAAATAGTAACATTTACTCAATGACCAAAGCTGGTAAGAACCATGGATTGGCCAAAAGGGGTAAAGATATGGAAGGAGAAAATGGGGACTGCAGATGCTGGAGATCAGAGCTGAAAATGTGTTGCTGGAAAAGCGCAGCAGGTCAGGCAGCATCCAAGGAGCAGGAGAATCGATGTTTCGGGCATGAGCCCTTCTTCAGATTCTTGAACAAGGGCTCATGCCTGAAACGTCAATTCTCCTGCTCCTTAGATGCTGCCTGACCTGCTGCGCTTTTCCAGCAACACATTTTCAGCTAAAGATATGGAAGGCCAGAAAATGGTTCCCATGCTCTGACAGTGCATGTGGATATGAACACTGGCCTGGAAAAAGATGTCAAACTTGTGAAAAGAATTCTGACTCTCATTATCTCCCAATTTATTCACTGCTAGCCAGTGTTTTCTTCCCTTTATTAATTCCTACCCTGACCTGCATGGATTCTATGTCTTCCAATCCAAGATCATTTCTTGCTATTATACTTATTGCAACTCATACAAAGTCACCCCACCACTTATTCCTTCCTGCCTATTCTTTCAAAAAGTCACATATGTCTGAATGTTTTGCTCCTAACTTTGATCTCCTTCCAACCATATCAGTATAATGGCTATAAGATCATATCCCTGAATCTCTAATTGTGACAATAATTTAGTTATTTTGTTCTAAATATTATGTGCATTGAAGTTAAGAATCATTAATTTTGCCTTTTTACCATTTTATAACCTTGACCCTTTTTTTGCTGCTTTTATTTAAGTTTGCAGACTCCATCCCTCCCTGACCCACTCTAGGTTTTTCTTAACTAAATAGCTGACTTGAAATGTTGCCATGCCCTCTTGCTTGGAAGCCTATAAATCTCTTCTCCAGAATCACCACATCACCAGCCCATTTAGTTTAAAGCCCTCTTTACCGTCCTAGTTATTTGATTTGGCAGGACACTTTACTTTCAAGCTCAGGGACATCCATGACATGCATGCTTCTGCCAGGTTACTTTGCACACAGGTACATACATGCATTTTATGTATCTGCACAAGATGCAATTGATAGCTTTTCACTTCCTTTCTTAATACTCATGAATCTTGCACTTACTTGTGTGACAATGCTGTAGCTTTAAGAGGTTATTTTGTTCTGGGTTTATTTGAAGAGAGCTTTTAAGGCAGAGGCACACAGCAGTCTACCTGAACCACTGGAGTAAATAGGTTGTGAGGCCATGGATATTTTTAAGTTTGGAACAATAGAAGCAGCCTGAATGGGTGTGGTCACACCGGCACCAAAGCAGGATTGTTAGCTCTGGCTTTCAGCATTTGCTGTTGGGGTCTTGAAGAAGTGGAAGCTATTTTTTCCCTAATTTTGTTACAGCCAAAAGGTGGAGATTCTTCTTCTGAGATGTTGGAGTTGTATGTGAGACAGTCTGTTTTCTGAATTTGCCTTTTGCCAATGGTGTGTTTATGGGATGCTACCATACTGGAACAGTTAATTAGCAATATTTTCTGTAGCTATCATTTTGTTACATTTTCCAATCGAGTTTAGTTATTCTAATCTCTTCTTTCTTTCATTGTATTTTAACTATAGTGAATGAATAAAGTGTGTGTTGGTTTAAATCCGATAGTTTGACTAATTGAATTGCATTTAGAATGGAACACCGTACATTTACATTTAAAATAAGAAAAAGTTAGGATCTAGGCTACCTTATTAATTTATTTTGAGGAGGTTTTGTCTGGTCCATAACACTAGGAGGCTACCAGCCACTGTATATTTGACATTGCTTCTTTTCAGTGTGCTCTGATCTCTACACTGACATACAGGCTACCAACCAGTGCAGCTTGCATTGCTCTTTAATGCAGAGACAAATGCAGGAAGCTCGTCATGGTCAGGAGCACTGAACAGTCAAGGGGATGGACTGGTTGGTAAATAGCAGCAGTTTGTGCTGCTATCACACCTACAGCATATATCAGCATTTCATGCAGCAAACACACTGCATATGCTTCGAACAAATGTGAAAACCAAAGGGAGAACAATCCCTATTAAGGTGAAGGGAGACAATGTTTGGTGAAGCAGTTGGTCCTACCACAGTTCAGGGAATCAAATCCTTTCAGTCCTGGGATTGGGCCACTCTCTGTCTTGCAGGCTAAGTGCAATTAGCCGGGGATTACAGGTCAGTCAAATGAGGGTCTGTGGAGGGGAGCAGGAGATGGGTCACTTTTGCTTGTTAAGGATGTGTTTGAATATGATGACAGTGGATAGAAGATCATCTGTGAGAAATTCCTCATGGGTGAGCTTAACTCTTCTGCAAGCAGTTGTTAGAAACTTTGGGTAATGCATGAGCAGGAGAGGAGTTCCCAGTTAGTGTGTAGGGAAATATAGAGGGCAAGAAGACTTATTTTAAAATGATGTGATGGCATGATACCCATCAGTGGTTGATGAATGAAATGAACTTCCATCAATTATTGAGCAATCTCTGTTCAACACAAAGTTGAAGAAGTTCCTAAAAAGGCATTGGACAACACCAAATGAAGGAAAAGAAAGCTCTAGCTATTCTGTCCTCATGCCTGTTCTATCATTCATTTAACTTGACTCCTTTTACCCATTTTGGGTCTGTAACTTATTGACTGTACTTGACAAACTTCTATCAATCTCAATCCTGATCTATAGTCTCCTCAGAGTCTTGAAGAAGGATGTTTGATGTTTTTAACATTCTTTGTGTGAAGTAACTTGAAGGTGAACCACTGGTCTGTATCCATAATTTGAACTCTTTTACGTCAAGTCCATGGGACCTGATCAATATGTTAAACTATTTTTTTTAAAAACTATACATTCGGGATCCAAGATGGCGGCAATCTGATGGGTCTGCTGTGCTGCGCTCTGCACCATAACCCAAGTGAATGGATGTCTTTACCACCCCAACCCTGTCTCAATACCCATCTACAAGAAAAATGTGGAAAATAAAGTAAAACAAAACTCTTAGAACATTTTAAATACTGATCATAAAAATTTGGAATGAAGATGAAGATGAAGAAAAGAAAGAGAGCACAAGGACTGCAGCAATCAGGGCATGCGCCTACAGTGTCAGGCACACCCGCAGCGGTGTCTTTGAGTCCATTGGAGTTACAGAACTTAGTCTCGGAGTTTGTAAAATTCTGAGAAAAAAGTGACTCAGTGCTGGAACCAGTGTCTGCCGTGCGCCAAAGGCATGAGCAGGAGATCCAAACGCTTGATTGACGTGTCGAGGCAGTCGAACAAAGGACCGTGGAATCGGAGACTGCGGTTGAGAATTCAGAGGGGAGGATCCAAGTGCTGGAAAGCCAGGCTCAGGCCCTGCTAGACCAGATCAATGACCTTGAGAATCAATGGAAGAACTTACGGATAATCGGGCTTCCGAAATGTGAAGGAGGTGAGAACCTGGTTAGATTCCTGGAGCAGTGACTCCCTCAGTTCCTGTGGCTGAGAGTCAGGTCAGGCCGGGTGTGTGTAGAGCAGGCCCACTGGATCATAATGTGCAGGTCTGGGTCGGATCAGCGTCCCCACCCAGTCCTAGCGCGACTGCATTGTTACAAGGAGAAGCAAGTGATAATGAAAGCCTCCAGAAGGCTGGAAAAAACTTACAGGCCCTGGTGTACAAGGGGTTGAAAATTATGTTTTTTCAAGACTTCTCTGGAGCTGTAATCAAGAAGAAGAAATCCTTTGATGAAGTCAGGAAGGTGTTGAGAGACCTGAATATCCAATACTCTGTGAGGTACCCAGCAGTACTGGGCTTCAACAATGGAGGGTTCATTTACAAATTTGACTTAGCAGAAAAAGCAAGGGATTTCCTAGAAGTCTAACTTTGAAATAGTTTGAAGAAATTTAATCCCTAGTGTTGAAACAGGTACTTCGGCCCAACAACTCCACACTGACCCTTGGAAAAGTGACCCACTCAGACCATTCCCCCTACCCTGTATTTACCCCTGAATAATATACCTAGCCTACACATTCCTGAACACTATGGGCAATTTAGCATGGCCAATTCACCTAACCTGCACATCTTTGGATTGTGGGAGGAAACCGGAGTACACGGAAGGAACCCACGCAGCCATGGGGAAAATGTGCAAACTCCATGTAGACAGTCACCCAAGGCTGGAATCGAACCTGGGTGCCTAGCGCTGTGAGGCAGCAGTGCTAACACTGAGCCATCGTCCCACCCCATTTATCCAGATTGAACTCCATCTGCCATTTTTAAGCCCATTGACCTATTTGATTAAGACCGCTTTGTAATCTTAGAAAACCTTCTTTACTATCTATTTTATGATTTTGATGTCATCCACAAACTTACTAACCATGCCTTCTATATTCTCATCCAGATCATTTATACGAATGACAAACACCCTTCAGAGCTCTGGGGTGTAGTCCATCTGGTCTGGATAGTTTAATCACCTTCAAACCCAGCATCTTCTTCTTCGTGATAGCCACAACACTCATCTCTGCCCCTTGACTCTCTTGAAGTTCTGGTATGCTGCAGGTGTCATGAACTGTAAAAATTGATGCAAAGAATCTATCCAGTTCCTCCTCCTCCAGTTTTCTTAGTTATGCATTACTGTTTCTCCAGCAGTCTAGCTTCCCTCTCTCTTACCTTTATAAGATATCGTAAAAAAAACTCTTGCAATCTTCTTTTACACTATTAGCTAGCTTACTCTCATTTTTCATCTTCTTCCCTTTTTTTTATTTATCCTCTGATACTTTTTAAAGACTTCCTACTAATCTTCACCATTTTTGTTTCACTTTTTATTTCATTTTTATGCTGTCCCTGACTTGCCTTGTTAGGCCTGGTTGCCTGGTCCTCCCCTTAGTATACTAATACTTCCTTAGGATGAAATTCTGCTTGTGTCTCCCGAACTATCCTAATAAACTCCTGTCATTGTTGTTCCATCATCTTCCCTGCTAAGCTTCCCTTCCGATCAACTCTGGCCAGCTCCTCCCTCATGTCTTTGTAGTTACCTTCGCTCAATTGTAATACTGTTAGATCTGATTCCAGCTTCTCCCTCTCAAACTGCAGGGTGAGTTATATCCTATTATGATCACAGCCCCCAGGAGTTCCTTCATCTTAAGTTCCCTAATCAAGTATGCCTCATTACAAAGTTAAAAATCACTCAACACCAGGCTAAAGCCCAACAGGTTTATTTGGAAGCACTAGCCTTCAGAGCACTGCTCCTTCATCAGGTGGTTATGGAGTATAAGATTGTCAGTAAAAGTTTTGCTATAAGTTCTGTGCCTTATAATCTTATACTCCACCAGATGAAGGAGCAGCGCTCCGAAAACTAGTGCTTCCAATTAAACCCGTTGGACTATAACCTGGTGTGGTGTGATTTTTAACTTTGTTCACCCCAGTCCAACATCAGTATATCCACATCATGCCTCATTACAAATCATCAAATCCAGAATTGCCTGTTCCCTAGTGGGCTGTACCACAAGCTGGTCATATAAACCAGCTTGTAGACATTCCACAAATTCCTTTTCTTGAGATCTGCTACAAACCTGATTTTTCCAGGGCGCCTACATATTGAAGACCCCGTGATTATTGTAATTGTACCTTCCTTACATGCCATTTATACCTCCTAAATTATTTTCTTTCCCACAACCTGACTACTGCTTTGAGGCCTATCCACAATTCCCAGTAGGGTATTGTTTCCATTACAACTCCTCAACTCTACCCACACTGATTCTATACCTTCTGTGTCTGTTTCATTTCTTGCTATACATTCTTACTAACACAGCAACCCCATCCCTTTTATCCATCTGTCTGTCATTTCACAAGGCATTTATCCTTGGATTTTTCGTTCCCAGTCCTGATCTCCATACAGCAACCCACCAACATACCTGCCTATTTCAATCTGCGCTATAATCTCATTTAACTTGTTTCATATACTGTGAACATTTAAATACAACACTCTCAGTCCTGGGCCTGAGCGATCAGCCTTTAATCCCATCAATTCCCCCAGCACCATTTCCCAACTGGTAGTGATCTCCTTCAGTTCCTTGCTCTCAACAGATCGTGTATTCCCTAACATTTATAGGACATTATTTTGTCCTCCTTTGTGAAAATACAGCCAAAATTTAATTAGCCTTTAATTGTATTTAACTACTCTGGCATCTCTTTGTTCTGCATTACAACTTTCTATTTTGGACTGTGGGGGATCGACATTAGTTAATCTGTTTCCCTTCACATATCTATAGAAGCTATTACACTCAGTTTGTATGCTCCCCACAAGTTTACTCCAATCCTCTATTTTCTCCCTCTTAGTCAACTCCATTGTCTTCCTTACTGAAACCTAAACTGCTCCAAATCTGCTGCTTTTTTTTAACCAAATGGGATGTCCATTCCTTGCATCTAATACTCTAATTTCCCTTGTTAACCAGAGTCAGGTCAACTTGTCAGATTTATTTTTGTGTCAAACAAGAATGAACAATTGCTGCAGTTCCTCCATGCACACTTAAAATGTTTGCCATTGCCTATCCACCATTATCCCTTTTCAAAACATACTCCAATTTGTCCTAGCTAGCTCACCCCTCATCTCAATGTATTTTGTCTTATTTATTTTCTGGACCTTAGTCTAATCATCTATATCATTTCATTTTATTGAAGAATTTTATCATACTACCATCTTTCTTCCCCAAGGGACCTTGCACAGCTGGATTTCCAATTATTCCTTTCTGAATACACAGTCTAGAGTGGCCTGTTCTCTAATTGGTTCTTTAATTTATTGAGACAGTGAGGACTGCAGATACTGAAGAGTCTGAGTAGTGTGGCACTGGAAAAAGCACAGCAGATCATGCAGCATCTGAGGAGCAGGAGAGTCGGCATTTCAAACGCTTTTCCACCGCTACACCCTATCTACTCTTCAACTCATTAATCCTATAAATTAATTTATAGGATTAACCTATAAATCCATCCTTATAGACTTCAAGAACTCCTGTTCTATGGTATTGTTACAGATTTGATTTGCCCAATCTATATGCAGATTAAAGTTACCTATTTTGACAAGCGTATCTTTATGGCCATGGTCTCGGTCAGAAAAAAATTATGGACAATGGTATATCCTTTGCTCTTTTGGTTGCTGGTTTTATATACTTGGCATTGTTTTGATGTAAAATTCCCTTGTTTTTACTAACTCCTGTTATTCCCTTGTTTCCGCTGGAGGTGGGGTGATTTTTTTCTTTTATTAAAGATAAAGGGGATTGAAGTATGGAGGGGATGGGTTTGGCATCCACTTTTAATTTTCCTGTGTGTAAATAATAGGTTTTCTTTGTCTCTGTACTGCTTGGGTTTGGAGTGTGGCTGTAGCTGAAAGGAACTAGCTTGATAGTCGGGATTGGGATGAGTGCCCTCTATGAGCAAGGGGGAAGATCTCCAAATATTTGCTGTTTGTATGTTTGTTTGTTTAATTTAAGAGTAGTGGTTAGTTTTTTAGTTTTTGTAGTATTGGTAGTGGTATTTTTTAGATTCTATCAATCCTGTTTTTTCTTCACTTGGTAAGTTTGAGTAAGCTTCTTTCCCTGGGTGGGGGGACTTGGGTGTGGGCCATGGGCCACAGGTCACTTTGAACAGTTATGGCTAATGGTTCGTTTAGATGGTGCACCTGGAACATAAAGGGGAGTCATTCCCCGATCAAAAGAAACAAGTTGCTCTCAAACCTTCAAGTCTACGCTCTGCTACAAGAAACACACTTGAATGACATGGAACATTTGAAACTACAAGGAGGATTTGGCAGGGTATTCTTTTCCTCTTTCAATTCTAAAAGTAGAGGAGTGCCCATACTAATACAGAGGAACCTCCCATTTCAGATAATAGACCAAATCAAGGATGAACATAAGCAGTTCACCATCCTCAAGGCCTTAATACACAGGGAAGACTATGGCATCCTGACTGTCTCTTGCCCCCCAGTGCATCCCCTTAAATTATTAATCAATGCATTCTCTAAATTGATGGCTCTTGGGATGCACCATACAATTAGAGGAGGAGACTACAACCGTCTCATGGATCCTGAGGTGGACATGATGCCAAGGAGTCTCTAGGGTATCTCCCTGCACTCCAAACAGTTGGTGGATTTATGTGGGGAGATGGGGTTGATGGATATGTGGACATGTCTCCACCCTAATGGTAGGGATTTTACCTTTTCCTCCAACCTGCACAAGTGCCACATGAGAATCGATATGTCCTTTGTTCCATCAATCTGTCTAGATTCAGTATTACCCTGCAGGATTGGGAATATAACTATTTCAGACCATGCGACAACATGAAGATCAGAAGAGGTGGCAGAGATAGGTGGCATTGGTGCATGGATCCATTTCGTTTGAAGGCTAGCAAACGTATGGAGTATTTCACAAGGGAGTTTAGGGCCTTCTGGGTGCATTAATTCAGGTAAGACCAGTAACCCATCGATGCTCTGGGAGACCACCAAGGCTTATTTAAGGGGGTTAATTATTTCATACTCAGCAACCAGGAAAAGGCAGAAAGCCAAACAGCAATATATGCTGGAGGCCCAGCTGAAGGCAGCCAAATTGGCAAATTATGCTAGATGTCTGTGGCAATGCTACAAAGGGTCACAGCCCTCTGGGCTGCTCTGAATTCAATACTTAGCCAGGTGGCCAAGAGAGAGGTCTCCTATGCAAAGCAAAAAATATGGTGATAAGTCAGATAGATACCTGGCATATTTGGCCAAGAAGAAAAGTGCCCCAACAGTTCATTGTGTCCACTGGGAAGATAACTGGTACCATCTCTCGTGAGTCTAAAAAGATTAATGCAATATTCAGGAAACTTTACTCAGAGTTATACCAGTCGGAGAGTCTTGAGCATGGAGTAGCAAGGATGGACTTCTTTTTTGAGAATCTGGACCTCCCAGGTATAAATGCAGAGCAAGCTTCCCTTTTGAATGCACCCTTAATAATACAAGTGATATAAGAGGTGGCAAAGCACCTGACCCGGATGGGTTTGCGAGCAAGTTCTACAAGGAGTTCATCAACGTAGAAACACGGTCAAAGCATGGAGGATGGTGCGGCAGGGTGAAGGTAACCTGCCAAAGACCTCACCGTTTAGCTCCTTTGTTGGAGTCCCAGGATTCAGGTTGAGGTCAATAGATTCTGGCTTTAAAGCATGGGAGATCAAGGGAGTCTTCTGTTTAGGAGACTTATTTGAGGAGAGGTCCTGATGTCTTTTGTCCAGCTAAGTCACAGATATGGGTTACCTAATAGGGACCTCTTCCATTTTTTTTCAGATTAGGGAATATATACAAAGGAGGACCACGCTTTTATCCCAGCCCTACAACTCCGACACAGAAGAAGAGTGCTCTGGTGGGTGGGCACTCTCCCGGTCAGTACTCTATACCATTCACAGAGAGGGGGCGCCTTGGAAGATATGGAAAGATCAGTGGAGTCTGGGGTCAGGAACAAGGGGTAGAAATTTCAGCTGAAACATGAGAGGACATATGTGAGAATATGAAAAAGATCTTGATGTGCAATAAAGTGCAGGCGATGCAATTGAAGATTCTCTACAGAGCCTGTGTGGCCCTGAAGCATTAGCAAAATTCATGAAAGAAGCATCTCCAGGGATGCCCTAAATGTAAAACAAGCACTGGCACCCTTACACATTGTTTGTGGTCATGCCATAATATCTATAGGTACTGGGGTGCCAAAATGAATAAGGTGGAGGGACCCTGGGAATTGAAGTTAAGGCGGATCCAATATCCCTTTTTTGGGACTGCTGAATCTGCCTTCACGAGATGAACACGGGAAGAGATTATTCAACATTCTCACATATTGTGCAAGGAGGAACGTTGGAATGAACTGGACATCCAAACACCCCCACCCCTCCCCAGGTCTCATGGGATGGCGTAGATTAGTGATGGAGCACATTCCTCTGCATTTTCTTATGATTGTGGCACACCGGAAAACTGCACTATTCTACAAGACATGGCGGCCCTTTTTAAATTACGTAGACACAGACTTGTCAGCCATATACACCAGGACATTTACATAGCTGTGAAGGCCAGATTTGGCGGTCAAGGGGCCTTGGGGGGGAGAAAACTTGAATAAATATGGGTGTAATAATTGATGCTCCCGCAGATGGGAGCCTTGATGGGGGTGCATCTGGTGTTGTAATTTAATTCAAGTTAAGTTAATTTAAGTTGATTTTATCTAATTTGACTCAATCTAAGTTGTTAGGTTAGTCTAGTATAATTTAAGCTAATTTAAATTATGTTGCTAAGTTCAGTTATGTATTGAATTGTAACAGGGACAGTTTGTTCTGTACCTTTTGTGATAGTTTTGGTTTGTTTTGTAGAGGAGTAGTTAGTTTATTGTTGATGTTTTAATAACATAAGATTGTTATAATTTTGTCAAAAATAAAAACCTTTTTCAAATAAAAAAAACTATACATCAATTATGTTTTAGAATTGGAGATTTGGTGTTTTGAAATGGTGACAGATCACCCGATGTACAGGTTGGTCAAAATTTCTCACAGTCGCTTGCAGAAGAGCTTAGCTCATCAATTAGGAATTTCTCATAGATGACCAAATGGACACATTGTTAAACACGGAAACAAGGAGTTCTGATCTTTAGCCTCCAAGCCTAGGCCAAATACTCATTGAAACCTATTGTGCCTGCAGAAGTGCTAAAAGTGACCAGCTGTCTCCCAAAATGTTCAATGGTTTTTGACCCGAAGGGTAGAATCATATTTAGAATCAAAGAATCGTACATCTATGATTCTACAATCTTCTTTCAATATAAATATATCAATGAACAATGCCACATAATTAAAACTTTTGCACTTTGAACTTATAATTATTTTCACAATAATGCTGAATTATGAATTATGGACTATTGTTCATTGAATTCCATCATCTAACTTTTATACCTAGGATTTGCATGGACTGAAGTTGTTTTAAAATGGAAATTACTGCCATGATCACTTGACCACAGGTTGAGCCAAGCTGCAACAAACTAATGTGTCATTAACAAATTCCTCTGAACTGAAATTAACACGTTTAACAACAAAGACTGACACCATCAAGTGTGAATAACCTCCCACCTGCTCTTTGTACTTTGGTATGTTTTATATATTAGCGATGAAAGACTCACTTGCAATTTGCCAGCTTGAAAACAATGAAACCAGACATGGAAATGCGTGAATGAGCTGCATTTCTAGCAATTGCTTTGGCAGAATATTGGAGTTGGACTTCTAACTGCAGATCTGGAAACAGCCTACTCTCTCTATGTTTCCTTAAGAAGGTTATAGCCACCACTGACAGCATAGATTGGAGAAGCTTCTGGACACCACGAGTTCAAAGATATTTGCAACCTTCATGGCTGCTGCTGCTCCAGGAGACTGCTAGCCAACCAAGATTTCAGGTTAACACCTTACACCTCTGAGACATCCCAAATACCTTAAATTGCACACTTTTTATCTTCACATTTGCTTTATACTCTGTCCCCTTTCTAACATAGTACTGTGTTTGTGTGTGTACTTGATGCTGCTTCATTATTTTTTGCTGAATTAGCCAGTACAAATTGCTGTTACTCTCACTCAATAAAACTTTGTAAGTGGTTCCTTACTTTGGTGAACTAGTTAATGACATTTGAATTGAAGCAAGGTTAAAATCTTTTGAAAAATCATTAAAACTTTGTTGAGTCTAACCAGGCAGGCTGTGAAAAGGGAAGCTGATGCACCGAGTCATAACACCATTGTTTTTAAGCACATGAATGAGTCGGCGATAAGATTGTGAACAGGAAATTGGACTCCAGGATAACAGCCATACCTGCGCAAAAGGTTAAGCCTCCTCAAAATTTGTTTCTGATAGATTATTGTATTCAACTGAAAAACTGGCCAGTCTGCTGTCTCTGCTTAACATCTTGCTGTGTCATCTCCAACTTTAAAGGACCACTTCAACTCTTGTCTTCATTCAACTAGATACCCCAGAACTTGAGTGAATGAATTGATTATGAACCAGACTGAACCCTCTAAAATTATATCAATAAGATAGCCCAGAACCCAAACTTTTTCTTAATTTTTAAAGGTAAGTGTTAGGTACCATGTTCTGGATGCAATTCAATTGGTAACACTACCAAACTTGAAGCAATCCATGCTTTATTCTTATACTAGATTAAAAACAGAAGAAAAAAACTGGAATAATAACTCTACTGAAAAATTTGACAAGATAATAGTTTTCTTTTAAACTGCTAAACAGTAACTGTTCCAATATAGTAACATTCCACAAACATACCCTTGGCAAGGCAAATTCAGTAAAATAGATGGTATCACATATAATTACAGCAGCAGGAAGAGAACCCAAGCTGTAACAGAGAGAGGAATAAGAGCTTCTACATCCAACTTTAAATCCCTAGCAACTGCTGAAACTTAAACTAAAATCCTGGTTCTGTTGGAAGCTTGACCCCACCCATTCAGGCTGCTTCAATTGTTCCAACTTCTAAAAATAAATCCAAGGCCTCACAGGCTTTTTAATTTATTGGCTTAAAGCAGCACCTCTGTCTCAACCAAGTAGGACTAGATTGGGTTGGGATGTCTGGTCGGCATGGACGGGTTGGACCGAAGGGTCTGTTTCCATGCTGCACATCTCTATGACTCTATGACTCTTCACAAAATAAGGATAAAATACACCCCTTAAAGCCAGAGTATCTTCACAGGGGGTAAAAACAATGACTGCAGATGCTGGAAACCAGATTCTGGATTAGTGGTGCTGGAAGAGCACAGCAGTTCAGGCAGCATCCAAGGATCAGCGAAATCGACGTTTCGGGCAAAAACCTCACAGGAGTCTGGAATTCATACAAATTGAAATTTAAACATTTGTAACTGTATAATCCTTTCCTGTAACCTTGTGCACTGATGCATGTGGGTGTGGGAAGTTGTAAAAGCAGCTCTAGATTTGAGAGTATAAAGAAAGAATGGGTCAGGTTGAAAACTTGAGGGAGTTCGCCGTGCATCATTTTTTAAAACATTCACTTCACCAACAGAGGATTTACAAAACACACCACTGCCTTTTCAAAAGTAAACAGTCAGCATATGGACAGAAGACGAGAATAAATGAGTTCATTCTCTCTCCCTGTACGTGGTGTTTCAATCAGAGAATGAAAACATTTTGATGTGATTTGATTTGAATTGAATTATTATTGTCACATGTGCCTAGTTAAAGTGAAAGGTTTTGTATGTAGTACAAAGCAGGTCATACCATACAAACTGCATTAGGGTAATAGAACAGAGTAAAGAACACAATGTTACAGCTGCACAGAAGATGCACAAAGAGGGTGATGAGCGTTAGTTTTAAGATTTGAGAGGTCCATTCAGAAGTCTAATAAGAGCGGAAAGAAGATGTTCTTCAATCTGTTGGGTCAAGTATTTAAGCTTTTGCGTTTTCAGCCCAAAGGAATAAATTATGATGAGGACGGGAGGGGTCTTTGATGATGTTGGCTGCCTACCCAAGGCAATGAGAAGTATAAATGGAGTCAATGGATGGCAGGTTGGCTTGTGTGATGGACTGGGCTGTGTTTACAACTCTGTTATTTCTTCAGGTCCTGGGAAAAGCAATTGCCATAGTGGAGATAGAATCAGTTGAGAATGTGTTGCTGGAAAAGCGCAGCAGGTCAGGCAGCAGCCAAGGAGCAGGAGAGTCAATGTTTCGGGCCTGAGCCCTTCTTCAGGAAACATTTCAGGACTCCAACATCTGCAGTCCTTACTTTCTCATAGAATCAGTTGAGGCAATTGATTAGCTATTGAACATTTTGTGATATATCACTCACTACATTACAAACCTAAATAGAAGTTCTGCTTGGACTATGTGTGTATGCAGAAGGGTAATTTGAAAACATCAGGAAAAATCAGTGCCAGAGATGGAAAGAACATGCCTACTTACTACTGCCAGCAACAGCCCATTCGCCAATCAGCAGCATGAGGGATTTGGGTGCTGACTTGTTTCAGTGTTGTACAGTCCCGACCACAGTGCATTGTACCAAAGTGACAGTGGAACCTGTTACACCAGCAATCCTCATTGCTTCTTTCAAAGACCATCTTGGCAGACAGCCATTTGATGCTCCAAAGCCATCTTTCACTCCACAGGCCTCAAGAGGACACTTTCATTACCATCAGTATCTGCTGAATTCTAGACAACAACTGAAGCAAAGGCAGAACACATAAAACAAATAGCTGAGATTCAGCGTCTTTCCAGAACAAATAGATTTTGAAATATTATTTATAGCATTTTTGAGTTCTCACTTTATTGACACCTTTGTGCAAAACAAAATCATTTCAGAAACAAACTCAGCACTTCTCATAAATATAATCCACTGCAAAAAGAGAATTATCTGTTAATACATCAATAAAATAATGCAGCAAGGGTGTCATTCCATTGCACCACAATTACATTTCTGCACCAGATTTATAGGTGAATAAACTCAGAATGTCATCATTATTGTTCTCAGCACCAGGCAGGGGTTATGCATCCTTATGGAATTCTAGCCTTCAGTTAGTGTGACAGTTATAAGCAAAGTGCACCAACACAGTGAAAGTGAAGCTATGTACTGGCATATGCCATCAAGATAGAGTACAGAAAGGAGGTAGAGTGCTTAGTGGCATGGCATAAAGACAACAATCTCTCCAACAATAACTGAAGAAGGTGGTTATTGACTTCAGGGAACAGAGTGGAGGGCACACTCCTGTCTGCATCAATGGTGCTGAGGTGGAGATGGTTGAGAGCACCAACGATCTGTCCTGGTCCACCCAATGTCAATACACCAGTCAAGAAAGCTCAACAATGTCTCTACTTCCTCAGAACGCTAAGGAAATTCAGCATGCCCATAAAGACTCCGACAATTTTTTAATAGACGCACTATAGAAAGCATCCTATCTGGATGCATCACAGTATATAAAGGCAACTGTGGAGGTAACGTCAAGGGATACAGTCATGAGGCGACTCAGGATGTGTTTGATGTGAGGGAGAACTGACAAGCTACCAGCACGTAAAAAGACTGCCTGAAAAACAGCTCTCTTAAAGGTACCTTTATCGATCAGTAACCTGTGAAGCAGAATCTCTAAGAAGAAGAAAAGAAGACACAGGAAGATCCAAATATAAGAACCGAAAACTGCCTGGTTTTAAGATAAGAAGTTTTGTTTTGTAAATCTTAATTGGGAGTTTTATCGGACAAGTATTGTGGAAGGGGAAGGTAAATGATAGGTTAGAGGATGGAGTTGTAAATAGTTGTTATTTAATTATTCTCTGTTATACTTTAAGAAATAAAGTTGTTAATTTTTACTTTAAATAATTCTTGGCCTCTCGAATTTTCACAGATTACTGCACTGTATACATCTTAGCTGTGTTGCTGGTTTTAAATTAAGCAGGAGGGTTTATCCTGTGTCTTAACACATGGCAACTGTCCTTCCCAAGACCACAAGAAACTACAGAGAGTCATGAACACAACCCAGTTCATCACACACACCAGCCTTCCACCCATAGACTCCAACTTTACTTCCTGCGGCATTGGGAAAGCAACCAACATAGTCAAAGACCCCTCTCCCTTTGGTTATACTCTCTTTCGCCCTCTTTTGTCAGGTGAAAGTTTGAATACAAATACGAATAGATTCAAGAACAGCTTCTTCCTGACTGTTTTCAGACTTCTGAATGGACTTTTTAAATTCAAAGTTTGGGAGACGATTTGTAGCTCGGTTGCTCGTTGTTGTGGTTCTGTTCGCCGAGCTGGGAGTTTTTGTTGCAAACGTTTCGTCCCCTTTCTAGGTAACATCCTCAGTGCTTGGGAGCCTCCTGTGAAGCGCTTCTGTGATGTTTCCTCCGGCATCTATCGTGGCTTGTCTCTGCCTCTTCCGGTTGTCAGTTGCTGTCCGCTGCAGTGGCCGGCATATTGGGTCCAGGTCGATGTGTTTGTTGATAGAATCTGTGGATGAGTGGATGACTTTTTAAATGCTAATGTTGACCTCTCTTTGCACCTTTTCTGTGACTGTAACACTGTATCCTTCACTCTGTTCTGTTACCTTGCTGCAATTACATGGTACGATCTGCCTGCGAAGCACGAGACAACACTTTTCCTGTATCTTGATACACATGACAGTAATAAATAAAATGTGCAGATGATAATTAGTCAGATTAATTTGAAACAGCTTCCCACATTAACTGGTATTTTAAAAGCATTTATTATTTTGCAGTTTACATAGTGTGAAATGGGCAGTAAATTGAAACTTTTTTTATAGAATCCCTATAGTGTGGAAACAGGCCCTTCAGCCCAACAAGTCCATACCAACCCTCCAAAGAGTATCTCAAGCAAACCCATTAGTCTACATTTACCCCTGACAAATGCACCTAACCTACGCAGCCCTGAACATAATGGGCAATTTAGCACAGCCAATTCACCTAACCTGCACATCTTTGGATTGTGGGAGGAAACCAGAGCACTCAGTCATGGGGAGAATGTGCAAACTCCACACAGATAATGGACCAAGGCTGGAATCGAACCTGGGTCCCTGGCACTGTGAGGCAACAGTGCTAACCACTGAGCCACCTTGCCACCCATATATGGAATATCATGCCCACCACATTTGAAAGTGCTGTGGTATTTAATCAGCCTGAAAGGTATCCATGAAAAGTTTTCGTCCCCCATCCCCCAACAGAAGCTTCCAGACCGTACCCCAATTTTGTCTGTGGCAGGACAACCCATGTTCAGCCTATCTACCCCACTACTCATTGAGGCCCCACAGTGAGCAATTAATGGTTGCTGTTATTAATCATTAGAGTCATAGAGATGTACAGTGTAGAAACAACTTTTCGGCCCAACTCGTCCATGCCAACCAGATATCCTAACCTAATCTAATCCCATTTGCCGGCATTTGGCCCATATTCCTCTAAACCCTTCCTATTCATATAGTCATCCAGATGCCTTTTAAATGTTATAATTGTACCAGCCTCTACCATTTCCACTGGCAGCTCATTTCATACACACACCACCCTCCATGTGAAAAGTTTGCCCCTTAGATTCCTTTTATTTCTTTCTCCTCACACCCTAAACCTACACCCTCTTGTTCTGGACCCAGGGAAATGACATTGTCTATTTACCCAATCCATGCAATCTGCATGCTAGCTGGTGCAATGGGGACATGGGGCTTAGGAATGTCCTTCATATAAAAGGCACTCGGTGTCTGATTGATGAACAGGATCATTGAGAGCCACACCCTATCTGTTTCTGAGCTGTAATACTCTATGTCCTTGTTTCCAATGCCTCTACATTCCTCCTCACAACCTGCTCCTGCTATTGTTTACTATAAGGCCTGAGACCTGGGAATTGGGTGGGTGTCCGACTGGCACAGTCAACATTTGCCCAGTGATGCAGTTGGGCAAAAGAGCCACCAGCCACTGAGTTGCCACCATCTCTGAGCAGGAGGGGCTTCCATACCAAGGATCCTGAACCTCAGAAAAGGCCCATCATTGTTCTGTTCGGTACCAATGGTCAGACTTCCAGAGAGAGTTATCATGGGAGCGTGCTGGCTCTCCCACCAACAGCCAATGCATCCCACCCCACTCCCATCATCAGCACAGTATTCAGTCCATTACTTTTCTAATGCAGCTCATTAAAACAGGTTTTGGAATGGTGCAGGAGAAAGAAAAAATGGTGATTCACAGAATGATATAACACAGAGAGATGTTATGCAGATGATTGAGTGTTTACCAGTTCTTTGTCTGTTTGCTCCCTCACCTGCTCTTTCCCTACTTCACTGGACAGAGAAAATGCATCTAAGGATGGGAGGAGGCCATTCAACCCCATAAGTTTGCTCCACTATTTGGTTAGATCATGGCTGATTCAAGGTTTAAATCCACTTGTGCACTTCACTTCTGTAGCCCTCATTAACCCTTAGCTAACAAAAATCCCAATTTCCCAAATTTAATAATCACCTCAACCCTGTTTTTCTGGGAGGGCACAGGAAGCAAGTTCACCAAAACATAATAAAATATCTTTGCCTTGAGTCCCTATCACCCTCACTATCAGTGCAGTATGAATTCACATGGTACACAGCACCTCACGTCAAATGAGAATATTGTAGCAGTAGATTTAGAGATGTGTAAGGCCAAGATTAAATCACACAGTGTGGCTCCTTTGCACTGACGACACCTCACTTTCTTCAGTTTAAACTGGAAATGAAATGAAAGGTCACATAGTATAACTCTCACCTAGTCAAGTAACCCCACCACCTATGCTTTCATTTCCTCTGAACCAGATGACTATAGTCCCAAAGTGGGGTCTGCAAACCACAAATTTCAAGCTCATCGCCCAGATTTTCTTAACTCTAGGGATGGCAGAGTTTAAAGAATATGCAGGTGAGCTGTTGAAGCAAGCTATGATCTTAGCAACCTCAATATTCACGTGTTGCCTTCCTTCCCTCCTCCCTCTTCCCCTCCCCGCCCCCACCCGCCCCCACCCCCCCTTCCCAGCAACAGAAACCTAATGTGTTACCACCCTACTAAGGTGTGGACAACTTGGGCCTTCTCTGTAGCTTTACCAACATGTACAATGTAACAATGATCATTGATTAACACTTGCTCAGAAGTCCAACCTGAGCTTGTATCGATATCTGAAGAACACATATTAGAGCAGAGTGAAACCTGGTGACAGCAATGGACATATTAGTCTACAGTTGCCAGGGGGTTATTTTTTTCCCAGATGATTCTGAAAGTTTATGAGGCAAAATTGAACAATCATGAGGTAAGATTGAGCAATTGTCTAAAAAGATCCTTATCAAACTTCCTTTAGGTACTGGCACCAGTTTAGCAATTCTTGGATTTTCTGAAGCCCTTTGATGTAATTAAACCATTAGACCATAAGACGTAGGAGCAGAAATTAGACCATTCAGTCCATCGAAACTACTCCACCATTCAATCATGGCTGACAAGTTTCTCAAATCCATTCTCCTGCATTCTCCCTGTAACACTTGATCCTCTTGACAATCAAGAAACTATCTATCTCCATCTTAAATATACTCTATAACCTGACCTCCACAGCCTTCTGTGGCAGTGAATTCCTTAGATTCAGCACTCTCTGATGTTTCTCCTTATCTCTGTTCTAAAAGGTCTTCCCTTTACTCTAAGGCGCTCGGGTCTTAGTCTCTCCTACCAATGGAAACATCTTCCCACCATCAACTCTGTCCAAGCCATTCAGTATTTTGTAAGTAGTTAATGGTCTGGTGAAAGCACTTAGATGTGAGGGGTGGAAAACAAAGTTTTGAAAGTACAGAATCACCTCAGCCACACATCAGTACTTTATTATACACAATGAAGTTCATAGCTGAAGAGTTCCTTATTAAGCAAAGCATTAATGAAACTTCAGCAGGTTTTCAATCAGCACTTGAGATCATTAATGCTTGTTTCTCTTTGAAGAATATTGTCATTAAATGCATTTAGTCTGGCTAAGGGTCCCAGTCACCATTGTCTTGGTAGCTTAGATTAAATATTTATGTACTTTATTAATTTATGCAAAGATGCATCACTGGGAGGTGAGCTCTTTCAAACTTGCAACCGTGTACTACCTGAATTATTGCAGTCAAACCAAGAACTGATCTTCACATGGGTGAGCCAACAGGCAAATTGGTGCAAGGCCATGGTTCCATCTATGTCCATCCATGAGTTAGGCCTAAATATGGCAGCTTTGCCCAATAAGAAACCAGGTCAACATGATGAAATGATAGGAACCGCCGTTTTGATGTTGTGTTATTGCAAGGAAGTATTATAGGCAACATTGCTGTCCAATCGGGGATGTTCACCACCTTCACTATGACAGATTTAGGCACCATCAGCAGCTTTGCAATGCGGGAACATCATTTAAAGGTAAATCACACAAAACATCTCCAGAGCAAAGGAGAGTTCAGCAAATTGAACAAGAAGTAAAAGACAAGAAGGTTGTGTAGGTCCTTGGCCAGATAAATATTGCAGATCTAATGATAAAACATAATGATAAGAATAATGATGATTGATTGGTAACATTGAAAGTCAAGAATATTGATGCTAATTTTTTTCTTGGATCAGGAGCATCTATTCATGTGATCCTGATGGTTTAGAATAGCTTAAAACTGCATTCCTTTGATCCTCAACCTACAATCTATGCAGATAGTATATGCTATTGAATCAGATAATTGGAATGATACTCCCAACCCACAGAATTCTTTGGTGATATAGTGCATAACTTTACAATTAGCCGCTTTGTTGAAGCTTCGAGATAAAGCAAAGTGCTGATGCATGACAAATGGGACACTGTGCACGGTTGCCTTGCTAATCAATATTGTAATTTTGCCCTTAGATTAGCTTGTGAGCATGCTTTAAATACCTGTCCTGATAACCAGCAGAGGTGAGATAATATTCAACAATTTATTTGTTTAAAAATCACTGCCTGATGGGTTTGTCTCTGGCTCGATTTGTTCCACAGCAGATTCAAAGTGAAGCACAGAGCAAACAGACTTTGCCAGCGGAGCCACAGAGCGTTTTCTCCCCACTTTAGAAGATCCACATGCTCATGCCTTTCACTCCCCAAGTGGACACTCTGGACAGCATGCATCCCAATATGTTAAGAGCCTAGGTGTCATGTCTCCCCCAGAGATGTGGGTTCTACCTTGCAGAGATGGCAGAGGACATTGGGATCCAAAGGGATGGCTTTTACATTGGTCATGACTATAACAGAGCCATGGATGGAATTAGGGCCGACAAATGTGGAAATTGTCAGGATTCATGTCAAGAAAGCTGTCCACCTCAGGGATGTGATCCTCATAACTGTAAATCTTCTGGTAAACGTAGCTCCAGGACATCTCTGCAGGAGTCCCTCAGGGTAATGTCCTAGGCCCAACAATCTTCAGTTGCTTCATCAATGACCTTCCCTCTTCAAAAAGTGAGAAGTTGGGATGTTCGCTGATGATTGCACTGTGTTCAGCACCATTCATGACGCCTCAGATACTGAAGCAGTTCCTGCTCAAATGCAACAAGATCTGGACAATATCCTGACTTGTGCTGACAAGTGGCAAGTAACATTCACACCACGCAAATGCCAGACAATGACCATCAGCACTAAGAGACACTAACCACTGCTCTTTGACATTCAGTGGTATTGTCATGCACTGAATCCCTCACTGTCAATATCCTTGGGGTTACCGTTGACCAGAAACTTAACAGGACTCACCACATAAACACAGTGGCTACAAGAACAGGTCAGAGACTAGGGATACTGCGGCAAATAACACAACTCCTGACATCCCAAAGTCCATCTAGAAGGCACAAGTCGGGAGTGTGATGGAATACTCCCCACTTGCCTGAATGGGTGCAGCTCCAACAACACTCAAGATGCTTGACACCATTCTAGACAAAGCAACCCACTTGAGTGGCACCACATCCACAAACATTCAATCCCTCCAGTAGCAGCAGGGTGTACTATCTGCAAGATGCACTGCAGAAATTCACCAAAGATCCTTAGATAGCACCTTCCAAACCCATCAAAACTTCCATCTAGAAGAACAAGGGCAGCAGGTACTTGAAAACACCACCATCTGCAAGATCCCCTCCAAGCATCTCACCATCCTGACTTGAAAATATACCGCTGTTCCTTCACAGTCATTGGATCAAAATCCTGGAATTTCCTCCCTACTGGCATTGTAGGTCAACCGACAGCAAGTCGACTGCAGTGATTCAAGAAGGCAGCTCACCATCACCTTCTCAAGGGCAAATATGGATGGGCTGGTCAGCCAGCAATGCCCAAATCCACAAATGAATTAAAAAGAACAGTAAGAAGTTACAAGGAAGAGGAGACCTTCGATTAAAGATTCATGTAGGAGATAACCAGTAAAACTTCAATACAACAAACAGGAAAAAATTACACCTAAAATGGGACAGGGAGATGACACACATATCCCATTGAATAAATGAGTGCTCAGCACAGACAACAGGAAAGTATAAACAACCATTCAAAGATTTTGGGTAACAGCTGCTCCTTTTTTTGAGGTATTTTAGGTGTTGGAGGTGATTTCCTCGAATTGCAGGAGCAGCAATTACTGTTTCATATGCTGTTGCATTGTTTTGAAACTTTGGAAAAAAAAATGTCAAAACAACAGCAGTTTTAAAAGAGTGAAGAACAGACAAAGGAAGCACATGGTGAGGCCAGTGCAAGAGAGAGAGAGAGGGAGAACCTGCACAGTTACTGCCTTTGCTGTTTGAATTCATGTAACGTTGGACATCGGAGTGCATCTGGGAAAATTATCAACAGTGAAATTCACAACAAATCTTGGAGGAACAGTTGGACAAAGTTCACAGCACAGAATCAGATAAGTTGATTGTTGTTTTAAGTGTGGCCTACAGAGAATCTGCAGTAGTGAGTAGAGTAGGTTCTTTCTTGATTATATGTTTTTGGAGATATACCTCTTGATTAAACTTAAAATATAAGCCATAACTATTAATTTAACCTGGGGCTGTGTTTGTAGAGGAATAAGACAGTGTCATTTTCTGGGTCTGTAGATTGTGAAGGAGCAAAGATGGCTTTTAATAGAGTGAGATGTACTTCTTTTCAGATGTGGGAGTTTAAGGGTTACTGCGGATTATATCTGCCATAAACGCTGCTGGCTGTGAATCTTATCAGATCGAATGGATTGGTTGGAGAGACAGTTAGAAGCGATGAGGAATTTGCATCCGCAACAGTATGTGATGGATGGCAGTTATAGGAAGGGGGGAATGTCTCAGATACAGTCACATAAATGGGTTAACTCCAGGAAAGGTAAGAGAGGTCAGCAGCTAGTGCAGGAGTCTTTTGTGGAGATATCCATTTCAAACCGATATGCGATTTTGGAAAGTGTAGGGAGTGATGGATTCTCAGGGGAACGTAGCCCGAACAGCCAAGTTTCTGGTATTGAGACTGGCTCAAATGCAACGAGGGGTATGTTGGGTTCCAAGAGATCAATTGTGTTAGGGAATTCTCAAGTTCGGATGCAGACAGACGTTTCTGTGGCCAGCTACGACAAAGCAGAATGGTGTGTTGTTTCCCTGGTGCCAGGATCAAGGATGTCTCAGAGAGGGTGCAGAATGTTATCAAGGGGAAGAGGGGCCAGCAAGAGGTCATTGTGCATATTGGAACCAATGATATAGGAAGGGGAAAGGTTAAGATTCTGAAAGGAGATTACAGAGGGCTAGGCAGAAATTTAAAAAGGAGGTCCTCGAGAGTAGTAATATCTGGATTACTCTCAGTGCTACGAGCTAATGAGGGCAGGAATAGGAGAATAGAGCAGATGAATGCATAGCTGAGGAACTGGTGTATAGGAGAAGGATTCACATTTTTGGATAATTGGAATCTGTTTTGGGGTAGAAATGACCTGTACAAGAAGGATGGTTTGCACTTAAATTGGAAGGGGACTAATATACTGGTAGGGTGATTTGCTAGAGCTGCTCGGGAGGATTTAAACTAGTAAGGTCGGGGAGGTGGGGGGGGGGGGAGCGGTGGGACCTAGGGAGATAGTGAGGAAAGAGGTCAATCTGAGACTGGTACAATTGAGAACAGAAGCGATTCAAACAGTCAGAGCTGGCAGGGACGAGGTAGGACTAATAAATTAAACTGCATTTATTTCAATGCAAGGGGCCTAACAGGGAAAGTAGATGAACGCAGGACATGGTTAGGAACATGGGACTGAAATATCATAGCAATTACAGAAACATGGCTCAGGGATGGGCAGGACTGGCAGCTTAATGTTCAAGGATACAAATGCTACAGGAAGGATAAAAAGGGAGGCAAGAGATGAGGGTGGGGGTGGGGGTGGGGGTGGCAATTTTGATAAGAGATAGCATTACAGCTGTGCTGAGGGTGGATATTCCTGGAACTACACCAAGGGAAGTTATTTGGGTGGAACTGAGAAATAAGAAAGGGATGATCACCTTATTGGGATTGTATTATTGACCTCCTAATAGTCAGAGGGAAATTGAGAAACAAACCTATCAGGGGATCTCAGCTATCTGTAAGAATAATAGGGTGGTAATGGTAGGGGATTTTAACTTTCCAAACATAGACTGGTATTGCCAGAGTGTTAAGGATTTAGACGGAGAGGAATTTGTCAAGTGTGTACAAGAAAATTTTCTGATTCAGTATGTGCATGTACCTACTAGAGAAGGTGCAAAACTTGACCTCCACTTGGGAAATAAGGCAAAGCAGGTGACTGAGGTGTCAGTGGGGGAGCACTTTGGGGCCAGCGACCATAATTCTATTAGATTTAAAATAATGATGGAAAAGGATAGACCAGATCTAAAAGTTGAAGTTCTAAATTGGAGAAAGGCCAATTTTGACGGTATTAGGCAAGAACTTTCGAAAGCTGATTGGGGGCAGATTTTCACAGGTAAAGGGACAGCTGGAAAATGGGAAGCCTTCAGAAATGAGATAACAAGAATCCAGAGAAAGAATATTCCTAAGAGGATGAAAGGAAAGGCTGGTAGGTGTAGGGAATGCCGGATGACTAAAGAAATTGAGGGTTTGGTTAAGAAAAAGAAGGAAGCATAAGCCAGCTATAGACAGGATAGATTGAGAGAATCCTTAGAAGAGTATAAAGGAAGTAGGAGTATACTTAAGAGGGAAATGAGGAGGGCAAAAAGGGGACATGAGATAGCTTTGGCAAAGAGAATTAAGGAGAATCCAAATATATTTATATTATATTTATATATAATTTACAAATATATTAAGAACAAAAGGGTAACTAGGGAGAGAATAGGGCCCCTCGAAGATCAACAAGGCAGCCTTTGTGTGCAGCCACAGAAAATGGCGGAGATACTCAGTGAGTATTTTGCATCAGTATTTACGTTGGAAAAGGATATGGAAGATATAGACTGTAGGGAAATAGATTGTGACATCTTGCAAAATGTCCAGATTACAGGGGAGGAACTGCTGGATGTCTTGAAATGCATAAAAGTGGATAACTCCCCAGGCCCTGATCAGGTGTACCCTAGAACACTGTGGGAAGCTAGAGAAGTGATTGCTGGGTTCTTGCTGAAATATTTGTATCATTGATAGTCACAGGTGAGGTGCTGGAAGACTGGAGGTTGGCTAACATGGTGCCACTGTTTAAGAAGGGTGGTAAGGAAAAGCTAGGGAACTATTGACCAATTAGCCTACCTCAGTGGTGGGCAAGTTGTTGGAGGGAATCCTGAGGAACAGGATGTACATATATTTGGAAAGGCAAGGCTTGATTAGGGATAGTCAACATGGTTTTGCGAGTGGGAAATTATGTCTCACAAAAATGATTGAGTTTTTTGAAGAAGTAACAAAGAGGATTGATGAGGGCAGAGACGTGGATGTGATCTGTATAGACTTCAGTAACGTGTTCGACAAGATACCCCATGGGAGACTGATTAGCAAGGTTAGATCTAACGGAATACAGGGGAAATTAGGCATTTGGATACAGAACTGGCTCAAAGGTAGAAGACAGAGGGTGGTGGTGGTGGAGGGTTGTTTTTCAGACTCAGACTGACCAGTAGAGTGCCACATGATCCGTGCTGGGTCCTCTATTTTTTGTCATTTACATAAATGATTTGTATGCGAGCATAAGAGGTACAGTTAGTAAGCTTGCAGATGACACAAAAATCAGAAGTGTAGTGGACAGCAAAGAGAGTTACCTCAGATTACAACAGGATCTTGACCAGATGGGCCAATGTGCTGAGAAGTGGCAGATGGAGTCTAATTCAGGTGCTGCATTTTGGAAAAGCAAATTTTAGCAGGACTTATACACTTAATGGTAAGGTCCTAGGGAGTGTTGCTGAACAAAGAGACCTTGGAGTGCAGGTTCATAGCTCCTTGAAAGTGGAGCCACAGGTAGATAGGATTGTGAAGAAGGTGTTTGGTATGCTTTCCTTTATTGGTCAGTGTATTGAGTACAGGAGTTGGGAGGTCATGTTGTGGCTGTATAGAATATTGGTGAGGCCACTGTTGGAATATTGCATGCAATTCTGGTCTCCTTCCTATCAGAAAGATGTTGTGAAACTTGAAAGGGGTCAGAAAAGATTTACAAGGATATTGCCAGGGTTGGAGGATTTGAGCTATAGGAAGACGTTGACCAGGCTGGGGCTGTTTTCCTTGGAGCATCGGAAGTTGAGGGGTAACCTTATGGAGGTTTACAAAATTTTGAGGGGCATGGATAGGGTAAATAGGCAAAGTCTTTTCCCTGGCGTCAGGGAGTCCAGAACTAGAGGGCATAGGTTTAGGGTGAAAGGGGAAAGATATAAAAGAGACCAACAGGGCAACCTTTTCACGCAGAGGGTGGTACATGTATGGAATGAGCTGCCAGAGGAAGTGGCGGAATCTGGTACAATTGCAACATTTAAGAGGAATTTGGGTGGGTATAGGAATAGGAAGGGTTTGGAGGGATATGGGCCGGGTGCTGGCAGGTGGGACTAGATTGGGTTGGGATATCTGATCGGCATGGACGAGTTGGCCCGAAGAGTATGCTTCCATGCTGTCCATCTCTATGACTCTATAACTACCAAAAAAAAAGAAGCCTAGAAAACTATGTGATACCATCACAGCTGGGCGTGAAAGTAAGATGTTCATTACAGAAGAAATACTGGAACCATCTCACTGATAAGAATGGCAAAGATCTTGATTACATGAATACTATTAAAAAAAACACAACACTCAGAGACAGAGAAATTAAACATCTTTACTGACAAAAGAATCCTTCATTTAAAATTAATAGTTGATATAATAAGGGACAGACGAAAGCAATATCTGGATATAAAAATGAAATGAAATATCTTCACTGACAATAAAATCCTTCTTTACAGGTTTATTAGTAAAAATGGTTTGTTTTCTTATTAGATATTCACTCTCTTATTCTTTTATTCTTAGAAGAATTTATCATTAAAAGTTTCAGACTGAAAGAATAAGGCAGAGGTGAAAAGAGTGTAAAATGTTTTCTGAATGAAAATTCAACTTCTCACAGGAATCTTCATTGAATATTTAAGGAATGATGTGGCATTACATGAAAGTGGGAGGAACCTATGTAAAAGGTTGCTATCCACATTTACAACATAGGAGGAGACCCACCAGAGAAAATATCTTACTCATTCAGGGCTTTAAAATACAAATCCATTTTAAATGTTGATGGATATATTCCATTCTCAGGTATTCTACCGTTAGCTATTCTTAGATATTCTTGAATAGTAATTAGGGAAATACTGCTTGACAAATGTAATGAAAAGTTTTGAGGATGTAACTAGTAGAGTTGGTAAGGGGGAGTCTGTGGACACAGTTTACTAGGACTTTTGGAAGGCTTTCAATAAGTTCCCACAAATGAGATTGGCATGCAAATTTGAAGCTTATATGATTGGAGAAATGCTGCAATATGATAGAGTACTAGTTGGCAAACAGGAAGCAAAGAATAGGAATAAAGGGTCTTGTATCGAGTAGCAGGCAGTGACTAGTGGGGTACCAGAGGGATCAGTGCTTGGACTCCAGCTATTCACAATATATATTTATTATTTATTTGAAGGAAATAAAGACAATATCTCAATGTTTGCAGAAGACACAAAGAAGAGTGAGTTGTGAGGAAGCTCAGAGATGCTTCAGTGTAATTTTGACAAGAGAATGAGTAGGCAAATAAATTGCAGATGAAATACAATATAGATAAATGTGAGGTGATCTAGTTTGGTAGCAAAAACAGGTGGGCAGTTTATTATCTGAATAGATTGGGGAAGGGGGAACGTGTAACATGACCTGGGTGCTCTTGTACACCAATTTTCTGAAGATAAGTGTGCAGGTGCAGCAAACAGTAAAGAAGGCAAATGCTATGGTGGCCTTCTCAGTGGGAGGATTGGAGTCCAAGATCAGGATTTGAGTCCAAGCTACCGACTTGGCTGCAACATATTTTATTTCACATGTACAAAGAGAGGAGGGTGTAAGTTGGAAGACTGTGCATTTCCGGGTCGACCTCCTGCACTTTCCAAGAAACAGAATTCACCCAATAGTTACAATGAACAAAATCACATCACGTGTCCTCCTTGAAAAAAGGTTTCAGTTACGTACACAATATGATTATCACTTTGAGTGCGATCACAATGACATAAAATACAGACTACCGATCTTTAAATTTTATCAGCTGATTTAATACCTGGGACTTCCATGGACTGAAGCAATTTTTAAAAATAAACAACACATTAACTTAAAATAGCTGCAAGGTTCATGTGACACACACAGCTTGGCCAGGTTTCATGAAATTGACGTGCTGTAGATCCAAGACAAGCCGAGGTGAAATTAACATTTTCCCCAAAAGGCAATGAAACCTATGGGAGGCATGGAAGTGTCCTCATCTCTGATTCGATTTACTATTGAGAATTGTCACTTGTTGGGGATGAGCATCATCTACAGTGATCAAGCTTGAAAAACATCCAGGAATCTACAAACGAGCTGCAATTTTAAGGAGCTGCTCTTGAGGATATGGAACTAAGGTTATAGAACTGAACGTGGAAATCTTTCTCTCATTTTCTCAAGAAGCTGGTTTAGCAGCATTGAAAGGTAAAAACCATCAGAGACCAGAAAACAATGGTCCAAGAAATTAACTAATCAACTATGGTCTCAGGTTAAAAATCCGTGCATCAAGGACTTACAAAACCATATTTCTTTTGTCTTCTTTTGTACTGCACACTGTCTGCATGTGAGTTTGTTTGAGGGTCCAAATACTGCACAAGTGCTTGACTTTGTATCTTTATTACTTTTCCTGGGGTCAGCAGTTTATAAAGGTTTCTACCTTCAATTCAAGAAAATATGAAGATTCGCTCAAAACCTTGTTGAGATCAATTAAGAAGGCTGAAAAGAGGGACCTGGTTCACCCCTTCTTAGCTGGTCATAATACTGCTAACATCTTGGAATAATGTGCTGGCTGCACCTGTGAAGAGAAATCAGAGTTAACATTTCAGGCCAAGTGACCCTTCCTCAGATCCAAAATGTTAACTCTGACTTCTCGCCACAGATGCTGCTAGACCTGCTGAGCTTTTCCAGCAATTTCCGTTTTTGTTTCACATTTATGCAACATGTTTCAAATCCTCAGGACAATTCAAAACACTTTGTTGCTATTGAATTATTTTTGAAACTCAATTAATGAATTATATTAATCATGGTATTATTGCATCAGGTAACCCAGTATTGTATTAGTTTAACATCCAGTAATATGACAGATCCACCAATTATATAAAAGGACCAGTTCATCTGTTTCCTTAGTCTTAATGGATCAATGAGTGTTGGTCATGAAGACAAAAGTGGGGCAAGAGAAAATTTTGGTGGATTCTCCTTTTCTTTGAGGAGCAATACTTGAGATCTTCCAGATATGCCTGCATCAGATCTCAGTTTTATGAGTTGTTTTAAATATGGTACCTTTGACATTGCATCTCTTTCTCTGTTACAGCACTAGGAATGTCAATTTGGATTATGGGCTGGAGTGTCTGGAATGCTATCATCAAGTCATGGATATCCAGCTGTGTGTGAGAGTGTGTGAGAGAGAGTGTGTGTGAGTGTGTGAGAGTGAGTGTGTGAGAGAGACTGTGTGAGAGACAGTGAGAGTGTGTGAGTCAGAGTGAGTGAGTGAGTGAGTGAGAGTGACTGAGTGAAAGAGTGTGTGAGAATGAGTGAGAGAGTGAGTGAGAGAGTGAGTGAGGGTGTGTGAGAGTAATTGTTGAGTGTGGGAACGAGAGGCTGAGTGAGTGAGAATGAGAATGAGTGTGAGTGTGTGTGAGGTAGGGTGAGAGTGGCAGAGAGAGAGGACAAGGGAGGGGTCAGGCAGAAGAAGGAAGGATGGGGTGGGGAGGAGAAAGAGGATGAAAAGAAAGATTTATATCTAAAGATGTAAAAAGCCACCAGTGGTAACCTCATATTTGATGAGCAATAACCAAACCTGAAGGAGTCAGTGTATCCCTGTATGATCAATAGATTACATAAACCTGGGTAATAATCTCAGTTTTTCTAAAGAAAAGAGAAAAACAAAAAAGGTGCTTTGAATTTCAAAACATTTGGTTTGCCCCTATTTTAATAACATGTACAAAGGCATAAAGGACCTCTACATCAGTGAGCTATCTATAAAACAAACTGGATAAAAAGTTCCAGTAGCAAGTAGCTTGGCACACACAAGGTTATTTTACATTCCTGAGAAAACACTTGCAGTTTTACTAGATTAAAAGATCCACTAGTTCCTTCCAAAATCTTATTTTAAAATATATTTTTACTCTCAACATGAGCAAGTAAAACTTTGGACACAATACAGTATTAATCAACAAGTATAAAACAAGTGGAAGCAGAACTGAGAGATACATCAACATACAGTTCACGTTAGCAAATTGCAGTATAATAATGTTAGATTTAGATCATATACAACACTTGTTTGGATATCACAAAGATAGTGGTAAGAGCCAAAACAAAGTAACCCTGTAGAACACTTATTAAAGACAATAGTTATCATTGCACCTGAATAAATAGCATCTAAAACTCATCCTGTCAAATCTTGTTATTTACAGCAATAACCAATAACATTTTGCTATGTCATTTTTCAACAAAGGGAGAGAAGGATGAAATTTAAGCACATGAGAAAAGAGAATAACCTGTAAAAGAACAACCAGCATTCAAACAAGTCAGGATAATACAGGGAAGAAGAAGCTGATTTCCTTCCTGATGAAGGGCTTATGCCCGAAACGTCGATTCTCCTGTTCCTTTGATGCTGCCTGACCTGCTGCGCTTTTCCAGCAACTCATTTTTAAGCTCTGATCTCCAGCATCTGCAGTCCTCACTTTCTCCTAATATAGGGAATGTCACATTAACAAACTCCTTCACATATAGAGTCCATCATTCAAAGGTTAAAAAAACCCAGCCCAACATAATGTGCTTCAACACAGGTAGAAGTGAAATGATTTCCGCTATATAGAGTATTTACTAAAACAAAGTCTTGAAAACAATGATATGCAGCCGAACTCAATGTGAATAATTTACACAGTTGGAATTCAGTTATTTCTTACATAATGGATGAGCAGGAAGGTGGGGAGAGGGGAGGTGGGAATAGAGGAGGTAACTGTTACCTCAAGGAACCTCTAGATGCTTCAGCTGTTGGCTTATTGGGTAGCTCTTTTTGAAGCCAACAATCAACCCTATCAATTGAAGACGTACTTTTCACAAGACACAGGATAATAAGGTGGGCAATTTCACAACTGGAATCTCAATGTAACAAGCCACGAAAACAGAATATCTTAGGTTGCTAATCTGCTGCACTGTGGTGCTTACATTTTCATGCCATGGGCCTGATATTTAAGTCAAAGTCTATGTTTAAAAGAAACAGATAGACAAAAATCTGTCATCTTCTGGTAAAATGTAAACCTGCAACCATGCAGCTTACGTTGGTAAACACATTTGGTGGCTGGAGGAGTGGAGGGGATTGGTTAAAAAGGACATGGAAATTTGAATCTTCAGAACATTCACCGATCTTTGCCTGTTCCATTGGCACTCAGATCAAAGCTGGTATGTATCTGCTAATATGATACATTACGTTACTGGCAAAAAGCTTCAGTAGCTTTCACTGCTCAAGTTCCAAGTGATATCAAGTACTTTGATGTACTGACTGGGGCCTCACTTCAGTGAAATACTGTTGTTTCACCATAAGTCAGCATGTGGGAGAGAGAAAGTTGTACCTCTGGGAGTCAAGAATGTGTGTAGACTTAAGGAAAGTTCTAGCACAATCATTCAAAGAAACAATTGCAACTGACCTTTGTTGGTTAGATGCTTTGTTTGCCAATTGGTTGGTGAGAATTGCTACTCACTGTTACAAATTTCAGTATCAGGAACTCACTAACATTGAAACTTTACAACATTAGTTCTTTTTTTAATTATAAACACTGCTAGCAAGGGCAATTAATTACTTGGAGGGCAGTTAAAAGTCAACCACATTGTTGTGGGTCTGGAGTTACACAAATAAGGATGGCAGATTTCCTTCCTGAAGAGGCATTAGTGAACCAGATGATTTAAAAGAAAACAACTAGCAGGAACTACAGGTCAGCTTTTTATTCCAGATTATATTGAATCGCTATTTCACCATCTCCCATGTCTCAGAGTATGAGTCTGTGTTCTGGATAACTAGTATAGTGTCAATACTACTATTCTTCTGTCACCCCCCTTGTCATCAGCTGCATCAATTGAAGCTAAATATATGCAGTTGATTGGATGTTTATGTGTATATATAAAGAAACAATTGATGACACTACATGATCAACAAACAAAACTTGCCAAAATATTCCCTCCTGCATTAAAAAATAACCAGTTTAAGAGACAGTTTTACCTAGACAAACCATGTCAAATCCTAATTCCAGTAATAGTCTCTTAACCAGACTTGCAACATTTCAACTTCTGTTGCAATTTAAGGTGTAGGTCTTAATATCATGGAATAAAATTTCACATGTTTGCTCAAGCCTTACAACACATTCCTATATTTTCCATCATTTCTTATCTTTTTCTCATGCACTTTGACACCAGCAATGTGAACAGTTGCTTCTTGGCATACCTACAGTATGGAAGCAGGCCATTTGGCCCATCGAATCAACACCTACACTCCAAACATCATCTCACCCAGATGGGCCCCATCCCCATAACCTGCATTTCCCATGACTAATCTACCTAACATGAATACCTTTGCACTGTGGGAGGAAACCAGAGCATCTGGAGGAAACGCACAAAGACACGGGTGAATGTACAAACTCCATCTGGACCGTCACCTGAAGGTGGAATCAAACCTGGGCCCCAGCACTGAGGCAGCAGTGTTAACCACTGAACCACTGTGCCACCCTATTTCTCAATGGAGGATGTCAGATTTTCAAATATTTGCCCAAAACTAATGTTGCCTGCACTGCTGTCACTTTTCTTTAACCTTTGACCTCCAATTTGCAGGAAGCCCACTGGTGGGTCTACTTTTGCAGCTCATATGTTTTACAGCACCTGACGACAGATGACTTTTGCATATGTATTTGTCTTTCTTTTACATTAAAAAAAGCAAACCCCGATATCTAAAAAGTTGTAAGAAGCCTGCAGCATAAAACATTTACGAATAAATTGTATGAGAAAGAAAACCAATAAAATGATAATTTCCCAATATAACTTAACATGGCAACCTCTCTGTCTTGACATGGTTGTGGTAAAATTTCCTCCTCCCTTTTCCATGTATGTTTTACAGAATACTGTGGATATTCACTCTATACCGTGTATTTTAGTGGAGATGTATTAATTTTCCCCTCTACTGTCCAGGATTGGCATTAATTGTAAAGTTTGGTTTGGTGCCTGTATATGAAATGCAAATTCTGGAGGCGTGTGACATGGCCAGAAGATGCTCAGCTCACTAATTAAAGGCTTTATGCAATTGCTGGTGAAGCAAGGGACTGCAATGCTTAAAACTGTGTTTCTTCTTGTTCCAAAGAATGAGGAGGAATGTGACAAGAGACTGGGAGAGATCCGAGTTTCTGGAGAACTGGATAACGCAAAGGCTTGGGCCGGTGAAACGATCGCCGATTCTGCACCCGCTTGGCTGCTGCAGAGTGCATCTTACTGTCCTTAATTATCAGTGGCTTCTGCTCTTGTAGTGCAGGGTCTTTTGGACAGTTGTCCTCCAGCTCTTCATTCAGTGTTTCAGCACATTGTACTTCCTCCTCGAGCGCTTCTCTGTCAAGCTGAGTAGGTTGGTCTTCTTCATTAAGCTTTGCTTCATCAGTTTTGTCAACTGTTGCTTTCAAAACTATTTCAGTGGAGCTTTCCTCTTGTGCTGCTACATGCTCTGAAACAGTGGACACTTGGGATTCTACATTTTCTAGTGAGGTGTAGCTCTGCATCCAGGTTTTCTGGAGGTAAGATGGGAAGATCCTCGAGGGTTTCTCAGAGCTAAGATCTTCTTGGCTTACGTGGTCATCTTTCCTGGAAATTGGTTTCTCATCCAACGTGGTAGGGCTAGGCAATGGAGGGGGACTTGGGATTGATTTAGAGTTACCTATGTAATAAAAAAAGCGTGTCAGTGTATAAGCACAAGACACAATATATACCTGTGCAAAACTTGAGAAAATCACGTTACTGTATTTAAGAAGTTGTCACCTGGATATGAATGACAATACACTTAATGAGGAAGTACCTCAGCAACATAGAAAATGGTTGCTTTGAAAGACTCTTTTACGGTCTAGCTCTATAAGAAAGTTTAATAAAAACAAAATATCTGAAAGTAAATTCTGTATTATTCATTTGAATCTGAAACTAACAGTTATTAATGCCTGATGATATTCCATTTATGAACAAGAACTGGTAAATAATAAATTAACTCAATAAGCTTTCAAATGTATATGCCATCAGGTAATCATCTGAGAGAAAAGCTTTTAACTTGAGACTCAGGAATTCTTCACGTCTCTAAAAAAATGTACAATATTCTCAAGATAGAATTGCATTAAATGTGAAAAGACAGTAGCGTGAACTTGAAATCCAGCACACACCTTCTAAAATTATTACTTTCTAAAAAAATATTAAATTAATGGAGGAAAGGCACCTAAAGTAATCTTCTGGTGAAGTGAAAACCATAGTGGCAGAGGACCTCAGGCTGTCTCTCATTACGGAGAGAAAGAGAGAAAACTGGTGATCAATTTAACTTGAGGGTCACCACACCTCAGGCAAGGCGTGAGACAAGGTCTACACAGAGACCTCAGACAGTGTAAGAATGGAACCCATGTTATCTGCATCACTCCGAATTTACAAACTAGTTGTGGATCCAACTGATCTAACTGACAGCAACAAAATAAAAACTTTGCACTGAGCTTTTAATTCACTTTGCTGTCAATGCTGTCTGAGATCAGTTTAACGGAACAGCAATGAGTACCACCAGCACATGTAGAAGGATCATAGAATTCCTACAGTGTGGAAACAGACCCTTCGGCCCAACAAGTCCACAATGACCCTTTGAAGAGTATTCCATCAAGACCCATTCCCCTACTCTACTACTCTACATGTCCCCTGACTAATGCACCTAACCTAATCCCTGAACACTATGGGCAATTTAGCATGGCCAATTACCTAATCTACACATCTTCGGATTGTGGGGGGAAACCAGAGCATCTGGACGAAGCCCACGCAGACTATGGAACAATGTGCAAACTCCACACAGACAGTCACCCAAGGCTGGAATTGCATCCGGGTCTCTGGTGCTGTGAGGCAGCAGTGCTAACCACTGAACCATTGTGCTGCCCGTAACTGCCGTACTAATTCATATTTAACAAACCATTTATAAAATGGAAATAAAAGGAGCTTCATTATGTATGTTGAATAAGGTATTGAAAAATATTTGACAATCATTTTATTTAGTTCTGAGGCCTTTGACTGCACTATTGTTCTTTGACTTTTCTCCTTATCAGCAATGTTCAGTTCACACCAGGGGTAAATAGTAAGGAAGACAACAAATAAAAGGGAAACTGTTCATTAGTGAGAACTAAATGATAACAAAAAATCAATAGAGAAAACAAATCAGTTAATAAGAATTTCAGTGAATGGAAACAAGGGTTAATGAACAGGCAACTTAATCTACAAAGTTCAACAATAGAGCACAGAAATTCAAGATAGCAGAGTTAGTGATGTGAGAAAAGAGAAAGATGCAATTCCCACAATCCAAAGAATGTGGATGGATATCAAAGTCATATGTAAACAGCCTAAGCTTCAATATCTTCATAGTCTATACACTCAGGACGAAATATAAATGAGCCAAATTACTTATTTGTTCTATTGAACCTCATCAAGTCATGCTGGTTGCCTTTCAATTTTCCAATACTTAAACCTGGTGTATGAGAATTTAAGTTAGTTTATGAATATCAGTACTAGGCAAAAGATGGGTTTTTAAGTCAATTTCAGGTAGCCAGTGTTGGCATTGCATATTCCACTACCAGACATTGAATGCACCAGCTGCAGCGTACAATTCCTTAAAATGCATTCTAATAATTTGACCATTATTCCAATCACTGTGGCATCCATTCATACCATTGCAATACTTCTATTCCTTGAAGCCATTCCTCATACTTCTGTAATAGAGTCACGTCTAAATTATATATAAATATTGTTCTGACTTTAACAGAAATCAAACTTAGACTGCCTGAACGCAGCTCCTAAAAATGATCACTGAAGTCGAAACGTTAACTTTGCTTTCTCCCCACAGATGCTGCCATGGGGTTGAGTTTTTTCCAGAAATTTCTGTTTTTGTTCCTAAAATGGGATTATCAATAGCTAGGGAACAGGCCTTTGCTTATATTGTCATGAGCAGGATGCAACTCAACGTTCTGACTCAACAGCACATTGAGGACTATCTGTGATGTGTGAATCATTTGTGTTACTGTTTGGCAAGAGAATGAGAAAATGCAAAAAAACTTTGCAAATTATAGACCTGCACAAAAATTTACAAGATGTCCTTTGTATTCTATTAATCACTGCCTAAATTAATTTGAAACCCATTCAAAAACAACCACGAAGTGTTGACAGAAAATCTGAAAGAGAAAGAGAAATGGGAAAGGTGAAAGAGGGAAAATAGCATGTTATATTAAACACAGACGGAAAGCTGATGTGAGGTTGCATTTGAGAACCTGTTCAGTAGCTTCAGGAGCGATGGCAACATTAGACTGAATGATGAGAATTGCTAAAAATAAATGATTTATAACTTGAGTACCCTCAATACAAATACAACAATCTTGCATTAAAATTAATTTTTTTAAATGCTGCTACCTTTTGCATCATAAAAACGTTTTTCTGCTTTCTGAATGATATACCTTCCATTTGGTACCTATCTTTTTTTAGAACAATCACCAACAATATTTCTACCAATTTTATCCCATTCTTCAGAATATTAAACAATGGTCAAATCACCCTATTATCCACTTCTCTGGTAAAAAGTTATTATTATTTCCACTGTTTCTTCAAATATACATTTTATCATAATGAAATGCATCTGAGTAAATATATTTTTGTCATCTCAACGTACTTCTTATCATGGGAACGTCAGCCTAACGCACAATAATTCAATTTGTATGATCATGTTTATATAATTATTCACTTACATCTCCAAGCATTCACTAGTTTGAAAGGCCTTTCCTGTACTGTATGATTGTACGACTGTATAGTTCTATGAAATCCACTCTTACATTCTATACTTCTCACCATGTAACCCATTGGTTTTGTCCACAGGTGATGCTGCTATTAAAGTCTTGTCAAGTTGAACCTAAATCTTCCTGTCCATCAAAATCCCCCAACCTTTCTGCAAGGTTCTATTTTAAAATCAAACCATAGCACTTCATATCTACTGACAGTGAATTGCAAATTCTTTTTCTCTTAACCCATTCCACCACTTTATTAATAGCCTCTTGCAGTTTGCAACAAACTCAGAATTATTTATTCATTTAGTAGCATTGCACTTGAGTATTCGTGAAAAGAGGCACATTTTATTGAAGCTTTTCATCTTGCAAGTCCCAAAAAATAACAAAGTTAAGGGAAAAGCATATTTGTAATACATAAAAGGAGTGTGCTCATTGGTTGGCAAGTGAACTGTGACTGGTGAATGCATTGCCATAGGGAATGCACAAGTTAGAGTATAACTTATGGTTAACTGCCAAGCTTCAATTAAATTTGGAAGCAGGTCGGTTGACTCTGGCTGGACATGAGAAATGAATCAGAGGATTGTTGTCACCTATTTTCTTGAGTTGAAACAGGCAAAGTATATGTACATGTACTTTAAGTCTGTAAAACAAAACTGTACTTACCAACATATGTAGCTTCCAGTTACACTGGTGACCATGCTATAAGTCCAACTGACAATCATCACACACTCTGGATTATGGTGTCTACTCACAGAATCACAACTAATGTTGGAAACTGTGTTGGATGTTTAGCAAGCACGAGCTGGTTAGATATGATCAGTACCTTGCCTATTGTAAACAGCCAAAGGGATATGCCATTTAATAGAATCCATCAATCTTTGGGAGGTAGGCAACATATTTGCAGTAAAATTCATATAGCATGTTAATAATTCTGCATTCTGCTACAGCCTGTTAGTAGCAAACATCATTCCTGTTCCTATTGCAAAGTAGCAGCATGAAATATGTAGTTTCACCTGTTTTCAAACTTTGAGATATCATGTTCCCCCAGCATAATCTGAGATTGACTGGACACTGTTCAGAATTAAAACATGATAGCCTTACCATTATCCCACAGGGTGGCTTTGATACATGGTATTTCAACATCAAGCTTCTGGGATACCAAGTGACCTACCTGATTTCCACATACAACCCAAATGCCTGGCAATGTTGTGAGGGCTCAAGGCTGACATGGACATACATATCTGTAAGCCCAACAAAGGGACAAGAGTAGGCATGCTTAAAAAGTCTGACTATCAACAAAATGCATGCAATTCTTAATAACAAATCCAAATCAGTACCTATCAGACTTATCAGACATGACCAGAAAGTAGGACTCACTGCATCTGTGTAATTATGGGCTGCATAAGGTATAAAAGTGATGTCCATTTAGACACTCATATCGAAGACTGGTTCTGCAAAACATAAATGGCCAAATCATTGATAATATTACCAATTTTCTCACATCCACCGTGAAGGATTCTTTCATATTTGTGAAGACCATACAGGTCTTGCATATTGATAATGTCCATATTCTCACTTGACATTGCTAGCTTATTCAACCGTTGATGGAATCTATAAATATGTGCTCTGCAGCATTATATCATGATGATCTAGACTCACCACATTGCCTGAAACTGTAATAATTGAACATATGAACTCACCAACTTCTAAGTCTACCTTCACTGATGAATGTAAGTGTTGGGATACCTACAGTTCCGTGTACCAAAAGGTTAGCGTTATCAGTAAGTCTTAAATAGAGCAAGAGTCATTTGTTCACCATGTATGCTTGATGTTGAAATAAGGTGCATCAAAGTCACTCAACTGGATAATATCATTTTGGTCCTGCAAAACAACCAGCCTACCTCAGATTATCCCAGAATTAATGTGGTGCCACTATTTAAGAAAGGTGGTAAGGACAAGCCAGGGAACAATAGACCGGTGAACTTGATGTCAGTGGTGGACAAGTTGTTGGAGAGAATCCTGAGGATCAGGATGTACATGTATTTGGAAAGGCAAGGATTGATTAGGGATAATCAACATGACTTTGTGAGTTGGAAATCATGTCTTATGAACTTGATTGAGTGTTTTTGAAGGAGTAACAAAGAGGATTGATGAGAGTAGAGCAGTAGATGTGATCTATATGGACTTCAGTAAGGCATTTGACAAGGTTCCCCATGGGAGACTGGTTAGCAAGGTTAGATCTCATGGAATACAGGGAGAACTAGCTATTTAGATATAGAACTGGCTCAAAGGTAGAAAACAGAGGATGGTGATGGAGAGTTGTTTTTTATAGTGGAGGCCTGTGACCAGTGAAGTGCCTCAAGGATCAGTGCTGGATCCACTCCTTTCCATCATTTATATAAATGTTTTTGATGTGAAAATAGCAGGTATAGTTAGTAAGTTTGCAGATGATACCAAAATTGGAGGTGTAAAGGACAGTGAAAAAGGTTCCCTCAGATTACAATGGGATCTTGATCAGATGGACCAATGGGCTGAGAAGTGGCAGATGGAGTTTAATTCAGATAAATGTGAGGTGATGCATTTTGGGAAAGCAAATCTTACCAGGACTTATACATTTAATGGTAAGGTCATAGGGAGTGTTGCTGAACAAAGAGACCTTGGAGTGCAGGTTCATATTGCCTTGAAAGTGGAGTCACAGGTAGATAGGATAGTGAAGAAGGCGTTTGGTATGCTTTCCTTTATTGGTCAGAGTATTGAGTACAGAAGTTGGGAGGTCATATTGCGGCTGTACAGGACATTGCTTAGTCCACTGTTGGAATATTATGTGCAATCCTGGTCTCCTTCCTATCGGAAAGATGTTGTGAAACTTGAAAGGGTTCAGAAAAGATTTACAAGGATGTTGCCAGGGTTGGAGGATCTGAGCTACAGGGAGAGGCTGAACAGGCTGGGGCTGTTTTCCTCGGAGTGTCAGAGGCTGAGGGGTGACCTTATGGTGGTTTACAAAATTATGAGGGGGCATGGATAAGGTAAATAGGCAAAGTCTTTTCCCTGGGGTTGGGGAGTCCAGAACTAGAGGGCATAGGTTTAGGGTGAGAGGGGAAAGATATAAAAGAGACCTAAGGGGCAACTTTTTCACGCACAAGGTGGTACGTGTATGGAATGAGCTTCCAGAGGATGTGGTGGAGGCTGGTACAATTGCAACATTTAAGAGGCATTTGGATGGGTATATGAATAGGAAGGGTTTGAAGGGGTATGGGCTGGATGCTGGCAGATGGGACTAGATTGGGTTGGGATATCTGGTCGGCATGGACGGGTTGGACCAAAGGGTCTGTTTCCATGCAGTACATCTCTATGACTCTGTGACTCTAAGTGACCAACACTGGATGTGATTCTATGATTAGGCAATATTTACTATATAATCCTCAGCTTCTCAGAATTATGTTGATAACTAATGGAGGATTGTCAGTCAAATTCACATTGTAGTGCATAGCATGTACAAATGGAAGCTACACATACCACTACACAGGGCTCTTTCTCTGTAGACAGAAAGAATAAGGACTCAAGTTGTACCTGCTTCAACACAACCAAACAGGTGACAGTGATTGTGTGGTTCAGTTCTTGTGCAGAACAATGCCTTGACCAATCAAATTCAATCTGCCTGGTTTCAAATTTAAACAAAGCTTGGCAGTTAACTGTCATCACCTTATTGGTGCATTCTCCGTGGCAATGGTTCCAATTAGGTTCTTCTCATGCTGTATAAGTCTTGTTTTCCCTTTAATCCAATTATGCTGTCATTCCTCTAGTTCTCAATCACCTAAGCATTTTCAATTGTCTCCTTCATGCATACTTTTTCTGAGCGACCATATGCACTACCCTAATTGTATTTCATCCAGTCACCTCCTGAGTGAATATGATAAGGTTCATCAAACACAATCTTCCTTGTAAGAACAGGATGAGCTGTTTTTAACTCTTTTGTCTTCTTGGTGTTTAGTAAATTTGCCTTTAAAGACATGCACACATATCCTTTACACAAACATGAACACTGATATGTCTAAAAATTCAATGGTTGATGCAGACCAAGTTTTTAGATTGATTTAAACATAACAGACTGTACTTAGCAAAGATGGATGATGTAATTACACTGATGTTTCAGACAATGGATGCTCCTCAGAAGTGTCTGCTGGCAAAAGTGAATCAAAGGATCTGCTACAGTGCTGCAAAAATGTGGGTCGCCTGAAGTTGTTAGGACTCCCTGGAATCTGTGAACGTGTCCTTTGGGATAGAACTACAGTGTCTTCATTAGGCATCCATAGTGGAATCCTTCGAAAATCCAGCTGATCCTCCTTAGTGAAAAAACTCAGGTTATCGATTCCTGCAGAAATTATTTAGTATTATAAAGTAAGTCATAGAGACCTAAGTGCATAAGAGGATTCAGTCTAAATATCATACAGTCAATGACAAACACTGTTAGATTATGAGAGAGGACACAATACACTCATAATAATTAATAAAGGCTATAATACATCGACGGCATCTCTGTAGAGAAAACATCACTAGGAAGTTGGGTTAAGGAAATAATGTTCCAAAACCATAATTTCTGGATGCAACTTTAACAGGATAAACAGGACAACATCTGTTGGAACCTCTTTCAATTATACAAAGGCAATGTCTGATTGCTCAAGATAAAAGTAGAAGTATACAACTCCTACCATATCATAGGAGACTTTGAAAAATATGTTGCACTTGCAGTAGAAAGGACATTAATCTTGACCACTGATCTCTGTGGAAGCTATCTGACCTGCTGAGAAATTGCAGCATTTTTGGAGTGTCAAGTAAATATTGGTAGGTTGGGTGGCCCTGGGAAAAATCACATGAGCTGGTACTGGATTAAACCAACATCTACTTTCTAATGTAAATATTAGTTTACAGGACAGGGATATAGACCAGCTTTGTCCTTCCTTAACTATACACTGGGGAGTGAAACTGTGTGCTGACAGCCAAGAGAATTTAGCTTTGAATCATAGAATAACTGTAACACAGAAGGAAGTGCATTCAGTGCCAGCTCTCCGCAAAAGAAATCTGTCTCGTCCCTTCTCCCATTGCCCCTTTCTCCCTCGTGCTGCAAATTTTCCCTTCAAATATTTATCATATTTCCCTTTTGAAAACATAACTGAATTTACTTCCACCACCCTTCAATGGACTATATTCCAGTTTGCAAACCTGGCGGAGATGGTTTCTCCACATCTCAGCATTGCCAGTCACTTGCAATAGGTACTTGGGGGTTCTCGACCTTCCGATCAATAGATAGCACGGTGGCTCAGTGGTTAGCACCACTGCTTCATAATGCCAGGAACCCAGCTCGATTTCAGCCTTGGGTGACAGTCTGTGTGGAGTTTACACGTTCTCCCCGTGTCTAGGTGGATTTTCTCCCACAGCGTAAAGATGTGTAGCTTAGGTGTGGATTGGCTGTGTTATAGTATCCAGGGATGCGCAGGCTAGGTGGATAAGCCATGGAAAATGAAGGGTTACAGGGATTGGGAGGGGTGGCGTGGATTCAATGTGCTGAATAGCTGCCTACTTTGGCACTGTAGGGATTCTATTCTATGAAACAGTTTTGCTCTACTTTTTCCATATAGATGGTTTAAATACCTTTGTGATATAAATTAGATTATTTGTAGAGGTTCATCAAGCTTTTGCATTCTAGCCTCTATATATAAGTCCAGAGTCCTTTTATTTTGTTAAACTACTTTCTCAGTCTGCCCTCTTATCTTCAATTAATTTTTCATATTTGTCACCCCAGGTCTCTCTCTTTCAACTTAGTGCAGATCAAAGGCTTAGTCCAGGTTCCTAACCAACCTAAAGGAAAGCGGTTCACCCTTTAGCTACCGTCTAATATTTTGGCAACCATCACCAACATGGTTAAAATGTATGGAACATTGTGTTGCTACAATGTGGGTATGCATCAACACAAATATATCACAACTTTAACAAGTGCATTAAGGGGCTGTTCACATAAACTGAACTTTCCAAATCCAACTTTTAGACTCCAATAGTAACAGACAGAAACATCCCAAGAAGCATTCATCTCTTCTTATTTACCTGTTCTTGTTTCATCTGATTCATTGTTTGCAGGGGTAATTAGGAAACTAATTCCTCCATCTGATGGATCATAGTGGTCCACTACATCAGAGTCTGGAAGGAATAGATAGGAAGTCAGCTCTTAAATACAACAACAAATGAAGACTAGTGTAGATAGCATTGCAGTTACTCGATAAGTAATATTCCACTTTTGTTCCAGAGATACAGATAAACATTTTAAAAATGTTCTTAAGTGAAATATAGGCTTGTGATGATTCAATCCAGCACGAACATTGAGCATGTACCAAATAGTTAAGTAGAAAATAACATTGTTACATTCTTCCTTACACTGATTAAAACTGAATGGAAGCAGGAAATGCCAATGCCCTGATAGGAATGCCCTTCTTAACTTGAGGGAGTTGGGATTTACACATCCATGAGCTGAATGAGAATAAGTTGATACCTCCATGGTGATCTGCTGGAGAACAAAATACTATGCTTTCATTTCATTAACAGTCCTGGAATTTTACTCTGCCTTCAGGCAATCAAAGTGTTAGCCAACTTCTTACCTCCTACAATCATGTTTAGATCAGCCAACTTAGTAAAACCACAGTAGTCTCAAACATTATTGTCTGTAGATTTCAGCACTCAATCCAAATCAAGCAAGCATAATTTCCTTTCAACATAAAGGAACCATCTAATAGAGTACAGCTTAACCTTGGTTTGTAACCTGTTACCACATGTGAAGCTTCAGTTCCAAAGTCCAGTGGAGATCACACACTTTTTTTTTAGATTAGATTAGATTACTTACAGTGTGGAAACAGGCCCTTTGGCCCAACAAGTCCACACCGACCCGCCGAAGCGCAACCCACCCATACCCCTACATTTACCCCTTACCTAACACTACGGGCAATTTAGCATGGCCAATTCACCTGACCCGCACATCTTTGGACTGTGGGAGGCAACCGGAGCACCCGGAGGAAACCCACGCAGACACAGGGAGAACGTGCAAACTCCACACAGTCAGTCGCCTGAGTAGGGAATTGAACCCGGGTCTCAGGCGGCAGTGCTAACCACTGTGCCACCGTGCCGCCCACAAAGGCAAAGAAGGCAAACATCAGGATGGAACTTGGTAGCTGGATGGTGCAATGCATATCGAATGTATTACTGAGTTCCTCTCACCATTAACAGTCTAATATTGATATCTGTGTGATGTAACTCTAAAATAAGAGAAAGAACATGTATTCATGTAGCACCTTTCATAACCTCAGGACATCACAAAATGCTTTATAGCTAATGAAGCACTGATGTAATGCATAAATCACAGAGACCAATGAACACACAACAATATCCCAGATGCAGCAATATGATAATGACCAGATAATTTGCTTGAATGAAGTTGATTGATGAATATGGGACACTGGAGAAATCTCATGCTCTTCTTTGAACCTGAAATGACACCCACAATAGAGGCCAACGGGGCCTTGGACTAATGATTCCTCTGAAACTTAGCAGCTATCTCAATACCCCATATGGTTGCAGCTGAGACTTCGTGCTTATTTCTCTGGAATGGGACTGGAAAGCATGAATTCCAGGCTAGGAAGCAACCACACTAGCATTGAGCCAAGACAGAAATAGGAGATGAGGAAATGGGTTCATGGTCCCCATATTTTGGAAGCTTTGAGTGTCTTTATAGCTCCAAAATATCAACTGGAGGATGCTTTGCAAGGTGATTCCTGCCAGGTGCCACATTGATGCATCAGTGTGCCATTTTGAAACTCAACATTTCAACCAATATTCCGAATTTTATACATTGGATCAACTATTGGAAAGATTTCTTGAAACAAAGGCATTACCCAATACCTACAGGTTAGTTGTTGAAAAATATGTTGCACTTCTTCAGAAAGGACATTGATCTTGTCCTCTTATCTCCGTAGATGCTGCCTAACCTACTGAAGAACTGCAGCATTTCCTGTAACATTAAGTTTGTGGTTTTCTTAACTAACAATAAGCTGTTGATACAAGTCTACACATTTATGTTATTTTATATGATTGCATAAGGTTGCAACTGTTTACAGCAAGTTGTGATTTCAAGATTCTGTGCAAATCAATTGCTCTAAGACATGGACATACTCATGGGTACCCACTCTGAACACAGTGTTTGTTGGAGAATAAACAGACAATGCAAAGGAGGGCTGGCTGCTGGAAGAGGGAGGAGAAAGAGAGGTTAAAGGGCTTTCACTGTGAAACACAGAATGTTCAAGCTGCATTATTTCTTGCTCAGAGTCAAGCAGTGTCTGCATTCCACAATGGACTTTCTGATAGAAATCTGTCCTCTGTTTTAACTGCAACCTCAGAGTGGACAGAACCATTTAGCAGCATTTGTGAACAAGATTGTGAGGATGAATTTAAGTCTGCATCTGAATTCTTGCAGGATGGACTATCCAGCATTGAATGAGGGAGGTCATCGATGCATTGACAGCATCCCATTCTCTCTTTACAGAGCGAAAAAGGCAGAAAGAGCATATAGCTTCACTAGCATTGCAAGTTTGTGTGGAGTGAAAGGGGCCATTAATTGCATGGAAATTGTTTTGTGTGACAACTTAATGTTTACCTCATAGGGCAGAGAGAATCCTGAAGTTCAATGCTTGACATTCTGACAATAATAATTTATTCTGTAGCAACTCACTGTGTCAGCTGTAACTGAGGCACCAAAAGGTGATGACCATGTGATTCTCTGCTCATTACATCATTGATATCTCTGCACACATGAAGCATACTGAACCATTTGGACTGTAATACAGCTGACCCTTGTTGTGTTTCGAATTAATGCATCTGATTCTCGCATCACTCTGCAGGAACCTTGTAGCACTTAGCCCAGCAGGCATTAAGCCTGGTGGCTACACAGTGTCATCATTATGAAAGGACAGCACATGACATCAGCTACATAGAGAACAGCTAAGGAGCAGGACAAAGAGCAGGAGAAAGTAGAATGGCATTGGCAACTTCAACAGTAACGTTGCACATATGTCATCCACGAAGAATTCATCTGGCTCTAGTACAAGTAACCACAATTCCCCACTTACCAAAACTTCTACTCTTCGCCTATCAGTGAACATCGCAGCATCTGCTTGCCCCACGGAAGATTGTAGCTTCCACAAAAATCAAGGTTCCAAACCAAAATCATGCTACATTGCAAGCAAGTGTCAGTTGTAATCCTGATTCCTTTCCTTAATGCACATTTTGCATGAGTCCTTGCCTATCCTTGTGTTCGTAAACAGTAGGAGCTGCAATATGTGTGGAGAAAGCTGCTAACTTTCAGGGGCGGGCACTGCAGATGGGCTTGCAGAATGATCTCAGACAGCTCTGGGCCTCGAAGGCTGGAGCTCAGGTTGTACCATCTCGGCAAGGGCATCGACAATGAGGAATGGCTGGCTGACAGCTAGCAATGAAGGCACTGGTGAAGTGGCAGAAGTCTCCCCACAGTTCCATGGAGTCTCTGAGGTGGCAGCACCTCAGCAATCCAAGCAGTCTGGAGGAAAACCCATTGCTGGACTGCTGTAAGAGCCTGTTGGCTCCTGTACACTGTAATGCACAGTTCACAATGGTAGCCAATGGAGCTGGCATGACAGCAGTCTGAGCCTCCACAGCAGCTATTGGGAAGAACATGCTCCAAGCTCTGCACAATATCCTCTGCCAAGTTAGTTCTGGGCATTTGTGGGATGATGGCATTGTCTTATGGGAAATGTTGAGCCAGTTGGGACTATATTCATTACATTTTAGAATTATGAGAGGTGACCTTAATGAAACACACAGGGCTGACCAGTGATGCTGCTGACAGGATGATTCCCTTCATGGGAGAATCAAGAACTAATGGGTAGACTTGCAAAATAAGGGTAATCTCCCATTTAAGATGGAGATGAGGTATATGTCCTTCTCACAGAGGGTGATTAGTTTTGGGAATTCTCTCTGCCAGCAGTTAATGGGGGTTGGGTTATTGAATACATTCAAGGCAGAGATAGACAAAGGAGTCAAGGGTTATCTAGTGGCAATTAAGGAAGTAGAGTTAAGCCTGTGATCTTACTGATTGGAAGAGCAGGGTGATGGCCAAATGAGCTACTCCTGCTCCTATTTCTTATGTCCTGCATGTTCCTTGAGATTGATGGCAGGCTTACTGCCAAATTCCCCAATGTTGCAAGCATTTTGTTGGGAACGCCTATCAGCATTGTTCTGCTATCTACCTTTTGATGGTGCTCCTGTGTACCCTTGGTAGCAAAACAAGCACATGTGACCACCTTCTCTGTGAGCTGCCACTGTCATTATTCTTGCATGTATCCCACCTTTAATCCATTGGTAACCAATTCATCACGATGTGTCAGCCCTCCCTCTTCTAAGGAAGGATCTATCTTCTAAAATATACACACAGCCAGCATCTGAACCAGTGCCTTTCACTGTGAAGTCAAATTGCATTAAAGCCAAATACTGAAAATGCCGGAATCTGAAATTAAAACTGAAAATGCAGGAGACGTTCAACAGATCTGGTAGCATCTGGGAGAGAGAGAGAGAGTGAGAGAGAGAGAGAGAGAGACAGACAGACAGACAGAAACAGATTTTACATTTCAGGTCAATAAGCTTGCATCAGACCTGTAAAGTCAGCTTGGATTATCTCTGCACAGAGTGAATCCCAACAGTATCAGTCTTCCAAGACAATAAAGAGGTTCTTGCTGAGCTCAGCATCCAAATAAAGATGGTGGGTCAGCTCTCCACTTTGCTGGACCAGTCACAAAACAGCAATTCAACAGCCTGGTGGCTACTGCTGATGCTGACAAGAAAACTTGATGGAAGGCTTAAAAGCAAACATGTGTCTGCTTTACCGTTAGGTGGTAAGAATAGCCTTTGTGACTAGAGGGTCGCTGTTAGAGGTATGATGGTCCCCAGTTCTCCTTCCCACCCAGCCATGGAAAATCCCTGCTTCCACACAACTGATGGTTATCCCTTGAAGCTTAGGAGGGAGAAGGCCAGTTTGACACCAGTATTCCAGGATGCTCCCACTCAGTTGGGCCTTTTTAGCCCACTTCCAGTTGGCATGTGACCAGGCTGCTACCTTCCCACACTGATAAAGTAGCCTGGCATCAACAATGTTTGCAGAATCCTGGCACTCGGCACCCTTGAATTTTATCACCCCTATGCCAGCCAGAGTTTGATAAAATCATATCCATTAACACAGTCTCTCCCTCACAGATCACCAGGCCCACTGAGAATTCCCAGCATTCTCTGTTTTTATTTGAAATCACCTGATTTTTCATTACTCTCTCCTTGGTTTTCCTGTATGAGCTGGCCAGTTTGCACGTCTTGAGTATCTGAAAGGGAAAAAGAGTCACGGATGGATTCAGTACATGGGAAGGGAAAGGTAAAATGGTGCTCACATCACCTGTGGCCTGTAACTCTGAAAGGATGGTATAATGAGGAAGATCTGAGAAAGAGAAGTTGGCACAAGGATACCATTATCATCAACAATGCAGCCCTTCCATTGGTCTTGGCTTCCGCTATAGCTATCCAAAAACAACCAACATTATTTGTCACATGAGGGTTAGGACACAGAGGCACAGTTGTTCCCCAGCAGGTTGGCCAGATATGGCATTCACTGACTTTGATTATTCATGTAAGATCATTGAACTTTTTGAATCACTGCAGTCGGCTCTTGGGGCTTGGTTGTTGCATTAAGCAACTCACTCCCATGGTCTTCTACCATGCATCAGCCCTCCCATCTGCTGTTACACGGTATCCCTCTTCCACCAAGACATCCAGTTTGGTCTCTAAAACCTTGGAGCTCAATCTCTCCCCTGGCTTGCCATCCCTAACTTGTTCCACTGTCACATTCTTTTTTTTGCACAACTGCAGCATCTATTCAAACAACGATGCATCTCTCTCTTAAGCAGTCCATGCTAGCTTTAAGCTGTACTAACCACTCACAATATTGCCTTCTACAGAGAATGGAGCCGGAAAACAGTGTAGTTGATGCTGGCTGAATATAGAGATCAGGCAGACGTGTTACCCACATTGAAACCAACAGATGCAGGCTAAATGTGTTTTTGGGGGTCATCCGATTTAGTTACACTATGTAGGCAGAAGTGGCGTTATGATTCTTCAAAGTTAGGGCTGAGGGTCAAAAATAAACAGAAGAAGTGAAGTTAGTCATCCCTGTGCTATCTTGTTTACCATCTACAGTCATTACAGAGCACTGGGAAAAACCACAAAGTGGCTTAGGCCACTTCATAAAGAGAGTGGTGAGAAAGACATCTCTGGGGAAAAAAAAAGGATCTCTCGGCAAATTTGGTCAGAAATAAATTTGAACAGTTCCATGTCATCCTTAGATTACAAACCTGTAAGTTCTTTGAGTGTTTAATTAGTGAGCAGCATTGCTGAATTAGACAGAAATATTTTGGGTTTGAGGCCATATGTTCAACCTCCAGCCAACAGTATGGATGTTATAATGAATTCTAGAAGTGGAAAGGTTGGGAAATAAGCAAGTTTCTTTCTCCTGATTATTTTCAGCAATCCCCATATTGGAGAGTCAGAACCATTGTTTCCAATGGCAAATGACTTCCCGGCATATTACTGAGCCCAAGTTTAACTCTGCATGAGTAAGTGTGCTTTGAATGGATTCACATCAGTTTCAATCCAATATCTGAGATCGCTCATGATGAGTTACTTGGTTGAAATTGTGAAGGTGACCAGACATCAGTGGACTGAGTCAGCATCCGAGAGGTTGGGAAGGGAGGTAGTAAAAAGGTAAAATCAGTAAGGAGAAAAACATGCTGAGGAGTACCTTTATCAGCGTGGAAAGCAAGGGAGTGCGTCGGGAGGTTTCTATTCGGCACTGCGTCACTGTGTTTCTGAAACAAAATTCGGACATGTTTAACAACAACAACTTGCACTTACATAGCACCTTTAATGTGACTAAACCAGCTTTTTCACAGGTGTATGAGAAAACGTACGACCCAAGCCACATAAGGAGATATTAGTTAGATGAACACAAATGCTTGCCCGGTGGGTTTTAGTGTCCTGAAAAGGAGGAGAGCGAGGTAGAAAGGTGGAGAGGTGTAAGGAGGGAATTCCAGAGGTAGGGATCATGGCAACTGAAAGAATAGCCACCAATGGGGCATCAGTTACAACTTGGAATACATAAGAGGTCAGAATGAGAGCTTGGAGACTTTAGCTGATTATGGAGTTGGAAGAGCTTGCAATGATACATGTGGAGCAGGTCACAGAAGAGAATTTTAATTTCAAGATGCTGCAGGCCTGAGAGCCAATGGTAGTCAATGAGCATGGGGATGAAACATAAAGGTAATTTGCTGCCAGTTAAGACATGACCAGCAATATTTTAGCCACCAAAATATACAGAGGGTACAATTTGGGATGTAACCAATTAGGAGTGCACAGCAAAATTTTAGTCCAGAGGTAACAAAGGTCAACGAACTGAGACAGGTGTGGAAATTGAGTGACAAATTATGGATTAAATTTGACACCAAGATATGGATGTTAAAGGGGCATTAGCTAAGTAATTCAATTTTGTTATCGCTGATTTGCAAAAGCAATCTTGGTAAATGCAGTATAAATCATAACCAATATTATAACTTAAATGCAAAAGATGATCAACTATCTTTATTCCTTGCTTTTATAAAACTGTGCATAGAGTACAGTAATGGGGAGCTGTACAGGACATTGGTTAGGCTACTTTTGGAATACTGCATTCAATTCTGGTCTCCCTGCTATAGGAGAAGAATGTTGTGAAACTTGAAAAGTTTCAGAAAAGATTTTCAAGAATGTTGCCAGGGTTGGAGGATTTGATCTATAGGGAGAGGCTGTTTCCCTCATACTTCAGAGGCTGAGGAGTGACCTTATAGAAATTTATAAAATCATGAGGGGGTTGGATAGGGTGAATAGACAAGGGTATGAGAGTTCAAAACTGGAGGGCATAGGCATAAGATGAGAGGAGAAAGATTTAAAAGGGACCTAAAAGGCAACTTTTTCATGTAGAGGGTGGTACATGTATGGAATGAACTGCCAGAGGAAGTGGTGGAGGCTGGTGCAATTACAACATTTAAAAGGCATCTGGATGGGTATAAGAATAGGAAGGGTTTAGAGGCACCTGGACCAAGTGCTGGTAAATGGAACTAGCTTAATTTAGAATAGCTGGTCTGCATGGTCAAGTTGGACTGAAGGGTCTGTTTCCATGCTGTACAACTCTATGACTCCATAGCTCTATACAAACGTAACACTGAGAAAATGTGCCTTCTTTAAAAAAGACAGTCTTTATTATAGTGATACAACCATTCCCCACCAGATATCAACATTTCTGAACCTATCCTGAACTGGGAACCATTCAACTATTCCAGGAAGAGGAAAAGAAGACCAAAAGGAGATGGTGTCCGGTAAAAATATCCAAGATACCTCTTGACATTAAACCAAAAGGAGATTTGAGGCCAAAAGCAGTATGTTTGGTCAAAAGCAGAGCTAGGAACAGAATTCATGACCTCACCCACACCACCTCCTCCCCACCCCCACTCTCCAGCCCAACACTGAAACGATCCCTGGTCTCTCCCTCAAACCAACCTCAGAGGCACCACAATGTCATTCCCAGCCAGAGCACACCGGTCCCAAGCTTCCTCACACACACACACGACCCCACCCCGACCCCTTGACACCAGTCCGGAGACTCTGTTTATGGAATTCCGGAACTTAAGACCAAGTCAGTTGCCTACCGTGCAGAGATTTAGATCAAAAGTCCTCAAAAGGTCAAAATTAAAGCAGCACGGAGATCTCAGTATTATAGGCATGGAGACAGTCCACAGGGATAATGAGGGCTGAGTCCATTTGAGGGATGTGAAAATAAAGACAAGAATGTTTTAAATGAGGCATTGCTCAGCTTGAAGCCAATGAAGGTCAGTCAGTAGATGGGTGACAACTGAACAGAACTTGTAAAGATATGGTGAAATGTTTTGGAGGAGTTTAATTTTATGGGGTTGGAAAATAGGAGGTTGGCCAAGAATGTGTCAGGAATTGAAATAACAGAGACATGAATAAGGATTTCAGTCACAGATGTACTGAGGCAGGGTTTGAACCAGTAAATGTTGCAGAGGTGAAAGTAGGCTGTTTTAGTTGTAATGTGATATCAGAAGTACATCTCGGAATCAAAGATAACACTGAGAGTGGAACACAGTCAGATCTGGCTCAAACCAGCAAGACTGTGGAATGGAATCAGTGACTTGGGAGTGTAATGCTCTGGATATGACAGGAGCTGACATTAATGGCTTTGTTCATCCAAATTGTCAGTTTCAGCAGTTATTCAATTACCATTTGAAAGTAACTTTTCAATCATCTTTCATTCCCCATTCAGGCCGTGTTTTGCAGATCATTGCAACTTTACAAAAAACGCCAGTGCCCCTCCTTCCCTCCATAGATTGGAAAGGAAGATGGCCCAACTTTAAAGTGGAATTCACAAAGAGTAAAGCAGCTACGTAAAAAAACTTTTCTTCTCATTAAAACTAAGAATGTCACAATTAATTCAGCTTACCTTTTTAGCTCCTTTCTCTTTCTTGGTGTTTTTAAATGTGGTGTTGTGGTTGGCTCCGAGCTTGCTGGGTTTCAAATTTTCCAGTCTCTTTTTCATGGTTTGCTGAAAAATCTCTTTATCTTGTTTCGCGCCCTCATTATGTACCAGCTTATGGCGGCTGTAATTGAGCTTGTACTTTAAAAAGAAAACAATGACCTAGTGACTATAGTGAGGGAGCTGGTTACTAGAATAGTCATCCAGAGGCCTGGACTAATGGTCTAAAGAGAGGAGCTCAAATCACACCACTGCAGATGGGGGGTTTTTGAATTCGTAAATCTGGCATAAAATTCAAGTCTCATTAACAATGTTTATGTAACTTCTAGATTATCATTAAAATCCCATCTGATTCTCCTTAAGGGAAGAAATCCCTCACCCTTACCTAGTCTGGCCTGCATTTGACTCACAGCAATGTGATTGGCTCTTGACTCTTAAAATGCTTCTGAAATGAGTTAGTGAAGCAAAGTATTGTTGCAAATTGATACAGAAACTTAGCATGAAGGAGGAAATCCGCATTGACCCAGACATTGGAAATGACAAAGTTGCCAACTACCCAGTCAACCCTTCAGTGTCAACCTTGCAAAGTCATCCTCAGTAATGGTGGGGAGTTGGAAGAGCTGTCTCACAGACTCGTCAAAAAAAATGGAGCCTGGCATTGTCATATTCAGGAAGTACTTGTTCAATGTTGAGACTCCTCTATTTCTGTACATGCCCTGGCTCAGTGGTGGAATCACTGTGGTATACAATCAGGCAGTGTTGCATTTAAAGACCTCAATAGTGACTCCAGCTCCTTTGGAGTCTCATGCTATCAGGTAAAACATGGACAAAGGGACCTGTTACTAATTACTATGATCACTCCATTCAACACTGACCCCCATCCCCCACTCCTGCACCTCCTCCTTCCTCAGCTAACCAATCAGTACTCCTCTATATTAACCATCAGGAAGGAAGTATTAAGGCAAGTACCTTGGACATGCCTATGTCTATCCCTAAGAGCACAACCATTGTCTGAACTTGTCATTGAGTCCTGAAGGACACATCTGCTTGAGTGGACTTGGTGAGCAGGTGGAAAGAGAATTAATAATTACTTGACTCCATTCTCACCAATCCACCTCTTGCACAAGCAACTTCCCTGCATGGTATTGGTGGGAATGTATTGAGAAGGATTGTTTAGATGTCAAAATTACAACTTCATACTGATGGCACACTCTGTGTTGTGTGGTATTATCACTGTGATCAATGGGAGAAATTCAGAACAGGCTCAGTAGATGAAAATTGGTCATCCATGAAGCACTTTCGGACAATAGTAGCAGAAATGTATTCAAACATAGTTAGTAAACTCAGGGGGAGCTGATGCCTAGTGGCTTTATCATTGGACTGTTAATCCAGAGACCCAAAGAATGTACTGGGGACCTGACTTTGAATCCCACCATGGCAGATGGTGAAATTTGACTTCAATCATAAAATTAATGAATTAACAGCCTAATGGTGACCATGAGTTGATTGTCGGAAAAACCCATCTGGTTCGCTAATGTCCTTCAGGCAAGAAACTGCCAACCGTATTTGCTCTGGCCTACATGTGACTTCAGACCCACAGCAATGTGGTTGACTCTTAATGGTTCTTTTGGCTATAAGTGCTGGCTTATCCAGCAATGCCCTCATTCTGTAAATAAATTTAAAAGTCTAGCACATCTCTCACTACCATCAACAACAGGGTTAAAAGTCCAACCATGTCATAGTCCAACAGACTTATTTGGAAGCACTGGCTTGGGGCGCTGCTCCTTCATCCACCTGATGAAGAGGAAGCGCTTTGAAAGCTGGGGCTTCCAAATAAACCTGTTGGACTATAACCTGCTGTTGTGTGATTTTTAACATTGTCCACCCCAGTCTAACACCGGCACCTCCAAATCAACAACAAGGCAAGAGATTAATCCTGAGTCACTGAATGTAGGACTACATAACACAAGCAGCACCAGATATACATAAAATGAGATTCCAACCAGTTGAAGCTACAACATAGGCTACATGCATTTTAGAAAAATGGAAGTAGCATGCAGTAGACAGAGCCAAGTGATCCCACAACTGATGGATTTGATCAATGTTCTGCAGTCGTGCTACATCCACTCATGAATGGACAATCAAAGAGAACTGGACAAAGAGGCTGCACTAGGATAAATGATGGGAGAGCACAGCCCATGAACGCAAGAGAGTCTGAAAGCTGAAACATTTGCAACAATCTTCAGCCAGAAATACTAAGTGGTTGATCCATTTTAACTTCGCTGGAGGTTCTTAGCAACACAGATATCAGTCTTCAGCTAATTGGATTCATTCCATGTGCTATCAAGAAATGGCTAAAAGCACTGTATACAGCAAAAACTATGCTTCATGACAACATCCTGGCTCTCATTATGAAGATGTGTTCTCCAGAACTAGCTATGTCCTCAGCCAAGATGTTCCCAGTACAATGAGAAACTGTCATCTACTTGACAGTGTTGAAAATTCTCCAGGTATTCAGTCCAAAAGAAAATTAGGAAAAATCCAAACCACTTAATCACTGTTCTATTTGCTTGTGTGTCTGGAATCAAAGTGATAGAAGGTTTCATTGACACTTTTATGAAACAGTACTTAATAACAAAATGCTTCGCAACATAATTTGTGTTCTGCAGATCCACTCAGTTCCTGATCTCACTACAACCTTTGTCCAAACATGGACTAAACAGTTGATTTGCAGAAAGCTGATGAGAGTGATTAACCTCAACATCAAGAAAGCCTTAAAACAAATGTGGTGTCAAGCAGTCTGAGCAAAACAGAATCAGGGAGAACTCTTTGCTGGCTGAAGTCATGTTGAGCACAAAAGGAAGATGGCTTTGATTGTTGGAAACCAATCATTTCAGGGCTGTGTCCAACTCAAACTAACTGCCTTTAGCTACTTCATCAATGATCTTCCCTCCAAGATGAGGTCAGAGGATTGATTGTATCGTGTTCAGTAACACTTCAGATACTAAAGAAGTATGTACCTACATTCAGCAAGAAGAACATTTAGCCTTGGATAGCTAAATGGAAAGGAACACCTATGTCTCACAAGTGTCAGCATTTCCAACAAGCAAGATCTTAATTATTTCCCCTTGATGTTCAATAACATTGTCATCACTGAATGCCCCACCAACAATGTCCTGTATCTAAGCAATGAACAGCAATTTACTAAACTAGCCAAATAAATGGAATAGCTAAAAGAGCATGACAGAGGTGCAAATTCTACAGAAACTAACCGATTTCCAATCTGCCAAAACCTTGTCCATGATCTCCAAGGAAAAATAAAAACTGTGATAGAATTGTTCTCCACTGGATATGTTCAGTTCCAATAATGTTCAAGAAGCTCAACATTATGCAGGTCAAATTAAACTACTTGACTGGTACCTCATCCATTATTTGAAACTTCTCTCCTCCAGTGCTGGAGCATGGTGGCATCAAAGTGTACCAACAACAAAATGTACTTCAGCAACTCACCCAGCCTCTTTCAACAACACATTCCAAACCCATTACCTCTACCACTATTGAGAGCAAAAGCATGGGAACATCTCCCAGGCTCTCCACCAAACCATGTTTCATCCTGACTTGAAAATATATCCCTATATCAGAGGAGTCTTCTGACAGATGACTGGACTCAAACTGTTAATTCTTTCTCTCCACAGATGCTGCAGGACCTGCTGAGTTTCTCCAGTAAGTTCTGTTTTTGCTTTAGATTTCCAGCATCTGCAATTCTTGGTTTTAACCTAGGCTCCATCCTTGGTCTGGATTGAACCAGAAAACAGTCTTGGTGCTAATTTTGGTGGACAACAAATCTTGGTTGGGATTTGTCCCAGCCCCTTCACGTTCAGTCGATTCTCACATTCTAGACACTTGCTCATTGACAAACTGTTCTGAATATTACTCAGGCCAACTTATCTGCAATAAGCAAATCAGCAACTGCATGTGTGGATGATGGTGTCCAAGGAAGAGAAAGAGTGTGATTTACACTCAGGTCCAACAAGACTTAGCAAAAATATCAAATGATGATATCAGACCACAAAAGAAAGACTGTCTAGTTGAACCTTACTTACAGCTAATCTTTCCTCAAACTCACCACTAATCACAGGACCATAATCTTTCCCAAACCACCATGTTCTTTCCTGTGTTAGGTCAGAGAGTTGGGATGGAATCCATTGGCTTTTTTTATGCCATTCAAGTGAACCAGCATAGTCCTCTTCAGTGAGCTGGCATATATAGGCAAATGCTAATTAAATAATTGCAAGGTAATCAAAACTAACGCTCAAAATTACAAAACTCACTTACAAAGCATTCAATTTCTTGTTTACTTGTCCCAGCTTTGTCTCTCAGATCTCATGGGTCCATGTCCTCCCTGTTAGTTTGCAGGAGTGCAGAGGGTTCAAGTAATGGAGGAGGAATGTCTTGCTACAATTATGCAGGGCCTCGATGAGAACACACCAGGATTAGTGTGTACAGTTTGATCTTCTTATCTGAGGAAAGATGTTCTAGCTATGGAAGAGGTGCAAAAGAAAAGTTTGCCAGATTGATTCCTAGAATGGCAGGACTGACAAATGAAGAAAGATTGGTTGGTTCAAGTTCACTGGAATTTTGAAAAGCTAGGAGGGGGATCCCAAAAGAACTTATAAAGCTCTAAAAGTACTAGGTAGTGTAAATACAGAAACAATGTTTCCAATTTCCAGTGAGTTCAGACTCAGGATCACAGTCTAAGGATATGAGGCAGACCATTTTGGAATGAGATGAAGAGAAATGTTTTCGCCTGGACAGTGGTAAGGCAGTGGAATTCTCTTCCATGGAAAGGGGCTGAGGCCAAAACATTGAATGTTCTCAAGGAGTTAGGTATAGTTCTTGGGACTAAAGAGGATTAAAGGAGATGAAGAGAAATAGGTTACTGAGTTGGATGATTACAATGTTCATGTTGAGTGGCGGAACTGGCTCAAAGGGCTGATTGGCCTATTCTTGTTCCAATTTTCTTTATTTGTTTTTTCAAGATCCCTGGCATAACATGGAAACAGACCGATTAAAATTTGGACAGGAATATGAGGAAGTACTTTGCAAAGCTTTTAGTTAGCAACAACTTGCAAGGAATATGGATACCAAATGTGGCGCTGTGGTTATATTGTTTGCTTAGGCCTTGGTCAGATCAGTGCAAATGTTTTAAAACAAAATCAGAAAGAAATTGCACAGACAGCGATATCTGCCAAAACCCGTGAACACTCTTTGTAAGCTACCTTACCCGCTTCCTGGGTTTGTACAGAAGTTGTTGCAATGTGTGATGGGTGACTATTTCCTCTTGATCCTTCAGGCTCTTTACTCTATTTTCAAGTGCCTTCATGTCCAGACATACATCACTGGCACTCTCTCGCCTGGGGGAAAAAGAACAAATTTTATCGCAATGCATTTTACAATGTATGATACCAGCCTCAGGCAACTGTCTGTGCAGTGTTTGTAAATTCTCTCCATGGGGGTCTGTGTGGGCTTCCTCTGGGTGATCCAATTTCCTCCCACAGTCCAAAGATGCCAGGTGGTTTGGCCCTGGCAAAATTGCCCCATAGCATCCATAGGTGGAATAGCGATGGGAAGTGGATAGGGTACATGGGTAGGGTAGGGGAATAGATGCTGTTTGGGCAGTCAGTATGGAATCGATGGGCTAAATGGACTGCTTCTATATTGTAAGGATGCTATGATTGTAAGATTAGCCTTGGCAGGGTTGGTAGCAACATCAGCCCTGGAGTTAAATGATTTTGGGTTCAAGTCCCATTCTAGTGGCTTAAATGTATAATCCAGGCAGTCATTCCCTATACTATACTGCAGCAGAGCGATGAGGTACTGCAACAAGGCCCTGGCTGTTCTGACTGTGCTTTGTAAAGAATAACTTTCCTCGAGTGTGACAGGTATTTGAACACAATGAGATTCTCTCACTTACAGCACTGCAGAGATGGACGAGTCGATAACAGAGTAACGAGGGCCAGTGAAATCGATGTTAACGTCGTTGCTGGAACGCATAAACGTCAAAGATCCTTGCCGTTCTCCCTAGAAAATTGAAAAGAATCAGGCTAACTGCAAAAGAATTGTTCAATTAACTTCAACCATAGATAACAAGAGGTGTGAATTATGTAATGGTAATTCACCACATATCCAATAAATTAAAGCAGATGGCATAGATTGAAATATCTGCATGTTCTACAACAGCTTCAGCTCAGTGGTAGTGCCTCACCTGAATAAAAATGTCTTGGGTTCAAAGTGCCATTCCAGTTGATTATAGTTTTAATTCTTGTTCTGACCAGGACTGATTAATAGTACAATCAATTATCCTAATACATGCCAAGTTATTGTAACAATCCCACACTCAACCAGCAGCTAACCTGCCACAAATATTATACTTTACAGCTTCCACATGCTAGAGTGCAATCACTAGCATGTTTTATTTGACAGCAGTACATTTTCTAATCATGCACTATTTATCCATTTAATTTAAATCAGTATGATTTATAATTTTATTGATCGCATTGTATGTCTCAGGAGGATGAATCTATCTAGTAGGAGAATCGAGATAATTACACAGGGTTGATTAAAGGTGTATTTAACTCAACTGGTACCATTCAATATTGCATTTTATTGGTATTATTCAAGGGAAGTAGGGTTAAAGATTACTTGAACAATGCTATTTTGGTGCAGAATATGGACTAATTGAGATAACTGAGACCATAGAAGAGGGGACAAGGAGTAAAGTCCTCTGAAAGAGGGCACGCCAAAATGATGGCAGTGTGGAAAATTCCAAAAGACACTAAGAAAGGGCAAAAAGTCATTACTGTCACACCACACAATAAGTACAAAATCCCCAATCAAGACCAAAATCAAAATATAATTTCATAGGAAATGTGACCAGGCTTTCTTTCAGTTTTTCAAGCAGGATGTTAAACAAAGGGCTTTCATCCAAAATCATTCATCCCAACCCCAAATAAAGTGACCAATTTTCCCTTTTCTTGTGCACACCATGTGTCGTGATTGTTACATTATTTTTCTTTTAACATAAATGTATTAATCGTACGTAAGAATTGGTGTAATGATAATATGGAGAAGAGTGGTGATTCCAATGGTCAGGAAGGACAAGAACACAAGACAAATTGCAGGGTAAGAGACACTCATTCTTCAATATCTTAAATACAAGGTTCTTCTGCACACAGTAGGCAGTGGCTAAGTAAGACAGCTTCATGGTCTTAAGGAATAAGATCATAGCATATTTTAGCTATTCCAACCATCTCCTCAATCCTCAGTTAGCCCCATAGGTCTGTTTTTTGAGTAGGTATCCAGTTTTCTTTTGAAACGCTTTCTCAAATTTACTTACACCTTTTACTATTCTATGTTTCTATTCTATGCAGCACAACATATCTTTACAATTCACATTCTGATCTCCCTCCCCACCAATTCTCTTGCCAATTATTTTGAATCTATGTCATTACATTATTGACCATTCTTCCAGGCCAAGAGCCTTCACTTGTGTTTACTTCAGCAAAACTCTTCATGATTTTATGAATGCCTTTAGTAAACTATTCCAAACCAAACTAAGGGGAACTATTCCAATATCTTGAGTCTCCCCATATAACTGAAACACCTCATACTGAGTATTACAAACCCATTTTCAAAGCTTTAACATGTTGCCTATATTGTGATGTACATAATAGCAATATTTTAATTGAGATCACATGTAATGATTATGTTTTTTTATGACCTCTCCATTTCTATCTCAGGCAACTGACTCAACACAGACATTTACTGTAAACCGACCGACTCCCACAGCTACCTAGATTACACCTCCTCCCACCCTGCCCCCAGTAAAAATGCCATCCCATATTCCCAATTCCTTCGCCTCTGCTGCATCTGCTCCCTGGAGGACTAATTCCAATGCCAAACAACTCCGATGGCCTTCTTCTTCAAAGACCGCAATTTCCCCTCAGATGTGGTTGACAATATTCTCCACCGCATCTCCTCCACTTCCCGCTCCTTTGCCCTTGAACCCCACCCCTCCAATCGCCACCAGGACAGAACCCCAAAGGTCCTCACCTACCACCCCACCAACCTCCATATACATCATATCATCCTTCGTCATTTCCGCCACCTCCAAACAGACCCCACCACCAAGGATATATTTCCCTCCCCTCCCCTATCAGCGTTCCAGAAAGACCACTCCCTCCGCAATTCCCTCATCAGGTCCACACCCCCCACCAACCCAACCTCCACTCCTGGAACCTTCCCCTGCAACCGCAAGAAATGCAAAACTTGTGCCCACACCTCCCCCCTCACTTCCCTCCAAGGCCCCAAGGGATCTTTCCATATCCATCACATATTCACCTGCACCTCCACACACATAATTTACTGCATCCGCTGCACCTGATGTGGCCTCCTCTACATTGGGGAGACAGGCCGCCTACTTGCAGAACGTTTCAGAGAACACCTCTGAGACACCCGCACCAACCAACCCAACCGCCCTGTGGCTGAATACTTTAACTCCCCCTCCCATTCCACCAAGGATATGCAGGTCCTTGGCCTCCTCCATCGCCAGACCATGGCAACATGATGCCTGGAGGAAGAGTGCCTCATCTTCCGCCTAGGAACCCTCCAACCACAAGGGATGAATGCAGATTTCTCCAGATTCCTCATTTCCCCTCGCCCCACCTTATGTCAGTCACAACCCTTGGACTCAGCACCGTCTTTTTGACCTGCAATCTTCTTCCCGACCTCTCCGCCCCCAACCCCTCTTCGGCCTATCACCCTTACCTTAACCTCCTTCCACCGATCACATTCCCAATGCCCCTCCCCCAAGTCCCTCCTCCCTACCTTTTATCTTAGCCTCCTTGGCACACCCTCCTCATTCCTGAAGAAGGGCTTATGCCCGAAATGTTGATTCTCCTGCTCCTTGGATGCTGCCTGACCTCTGCGCTTTTCCAGCAACACATTTTTCAGCTGTTTTAAAGCCAGCATTTTAAAGAATTGCTGAAGGTTTTAAAAAGTCAGAAATTATCTCAGAGTACAATGAGGCCTTGATCAGATGGGCTGATGGGCGGAGGAGTGGCAGATGAAGTTTAATTGAGATAAATAGAGGGTTTTGCATTTTGGTAAGGCAAATCATGGCAGGACTTAAACACTTAATGGTAGGGCATGGAGACTGTTGCAAAACAAAGAGACCTTGAGGTGCAGATTTATAGATTCTTGGAGGTGGAATCTCAGGTATACAGGATAGTGAAGAAGGCATTTCGTTTGCTTGTCTTTATTGGTCAGTGCATTAAGTATTCGAGTTGGTAGGTCATGTTGTGGCTGTACAGAACACTTGTTAGGCCATTTTTGAATACTACTTTCAATTCTAGTCTCCCTGCTACAGGAAAAATGTTTTAAACTTGAGAGGATTTAGAGGGATGTTAACTGGGTTTGGAGGGGTTGAGCTATAGGGAGAGGCTGAATAAGCTGGGGCTTTATTCCCTGGAGCATCAGAGTCTGAGGCATGACTTTTAGAGGCTTATAAAACCATGAGGGGCATAGATAGAATGAATAGGCAAGATATTTTCCCAGGGTATGGAATTCCAAAACTCGAGGGCATAGGTTTAAGTTGAGGGTGGGAAGTTTAAAAGGGACCTAAGGGACAATGTTTTCATGCAGAGGGTGGTGTGTTTATGGAATGATCTGATAGAGGAAATGGTTGTATTTAAAAGGTGTCTAGATGGGTACATGAAGGGGAAGGATTTAGAGGGATTTGCAAATGGCCATAAATCAGTTTAGGATATCTGGTCAACATGGACGAATTGGACCAAAGGCTCTGTTTTCGTGCTGTACATCTCTACAACTCTAAGTAACCTGACATTCATGGGAATTGTGTAAACAGCTGTTTGAACAAGCATTAATTGAAGTGGTTGCAAATGAATTGGGACTGAGGGCTTCTGTGTACGGTTGGAGTTGGTTAGCATCAAGAACTTAGTCTATGGACTAGTGACCAGTTCTCAGTGACAAAAACCTTTTGCCTGCAAACAACCATATAATTTGTTCTCAGGTAACTGAACAGCTTGGGATCGGGTACCACATAGATCTCCACCGGCTCAGAAGTGGTCTCTGTTCTCTGCTGTGAAAAGCCATTTAAAACCTGAAGGTAACCAGTTCATCTTTCTTTCAACAATTGTTTTCAGCTGTGACTTTTAACTGGTAGGTCAGGGACCTCATGTAAGTGAATCTGCGACTTTGTATCTCCTGCAAATTACTGGAGGTATCTGGAGAAAAACTGAAAAGCAATGTTCTGACAAATATAAGGATTATCTCAGCGACCCATGATTAGAAATCACTGAACTGCCTCCTAGGTTTCCTCTACCCATAGCCTATTTTTCCTGTGTATTTGCTTGTCTGTGTGTATGTAGGGGGAGTTTTAAAAGGCAATTAGAGTTTTAATCTGCGGCATTATATGCCAATAAATGGTGTATAAAGATTTACCTGGAGCTGGAGCTGAACTACTTGAATTAAATAGTCATTCTTATTAAGTACAGAATCCTGGTCCATGCTTTCTATCAGCCTGGGTCAGAAAATCAGGTACGTTGGTGAATTTTGTGAAGTTATTTTAAATTCTTTAACTTTTATAACAACACTAAAAAAGGCATTTGATTGATTGCCAGCACATTACTTCAGTGAGTTACATGTAAGTACAGCTCTTGTCTGACTCATTTTCACCTAACGTACTGTCAGATGTAAAAACTAAGAGACACAAAGCCTGTCTTTTCTGCATCCTAAATAACCACAGGCCCAATGAGCAATTACCTCAGACAAGTAACTGATGGCATCCTTCAGATTCAGCTCTCGGAAAATGCTAAGGAGATTATCCTGGCTAATCAGCGCCGATTTCCTCATCATTATTTTGCTCAGATACTTTCTGTCAAACTGACTCCACCTGCAATAGAACAAAGCATAGTAAGGGGCTCACAGCTTTTGTAGATCAACCAAATGGAGAGGCTAGGAAAGGACTGCAAAGTGGTAAAAATTAAAATAGAATCATTTGGAGGGTAGGGAATTATGTTTTTACAAATGGGAATTAAGACTTTCGAAGTATTTGTAAGTTACAAAATTGTGGGCATTGTACATTGCACTCAAAATTTACAGAACCTAGAGAAATCTATCAATAAATTTACATACTTATCTCGAAGATAATTGTATCCAATTTGGCCTGAAATATCTTCTATTGCAGACATAATGTGATCAAATGCCTTAAAAACAAACAAACACAATTCTTCACTTCAGGAAATGAAAATGATTACACTTGCAAAGCTATGGTACATGAATAGTACTCAAACATCACCTTAATGAAATATTTGTTTACATCCAACAGAAAAATCTCACATTTGGAAAGAACTGTGAAGCAAACACTATTTTTTCGTTCAAGACTATGGGAGGTAGAATCACTGAAGTTTCAGACATCAGGAACATTTCCATGTCCCAGTGCTAACAGTAACAGAGGTCTGCTGACGATTGGAATCTTTTGGACAAGTGAGCAGTCACCTCCAGTTAAACACACTCAGAGAGCTTTAGGAGATACGAGGCACAATCACACGGCCAGCAGCAGCTGGCAGACCAGCAGCTCCACTGACAAACACATTCCCTCAGAAGTCTGAGAAATATTTGAAAGCAAAAGACTCAACACTCATTACTGTGGCAGGGAAGGGTATGACTGAGTCGTGAGCCTCTGTGTTTCTATGGTATGTCCATGTGTCCAGTGGCAGGATGACCAGATGACTTTTCTGCCTCCTGCTGGAAGGACCCTACAAGCTGCCACCAGCACTCCAACTCGACAGGGGATGAAGAGTGATCCGAATGGGGGAATATCACACCAGCAACAGTCGGCTCCTTGATTGGCCTAACTGACTATTTGCCACTGCTGGTCCATGGCCTAAATTTCAACATTTGCAATCAATCCAAAATGGACAACACAGGCTGTAATTGTTACATGAAAACATACGAATTCAGAGAAGGAGGAGGCTATTCAGTGATTTGAATTTGCTCCTCCATTCAATAAGATCATAGCTAATCTGATGTGAACCTCAAATCTGCATTTCCACCTATCCTTTTCCATGCTTGCTTAACAAGAAACCATCTACTTCTGCCTTATAAGCATTCAGAGACTCTGCTTTAATCTCAGAAAGAGAGTTCCAAAGACTCAATCAGCAAAGATTTTGCCTCACTTGTTTTAAAGGAGTGAGCCCTGATTTTTATACAGTAACCCCTAGTTCTAGACTTTCCCTAAAGAGGAAACATCCTCTCCGTACCAACCCTATCAAGACCCTTCAGGATTTAATTGTTCTTTTTGTTGCTTTGTATACATCTAAATGCCACAAATACAATCCCAGCCTGTCCAATCTTTCCTCATAAGACATCCTGCCCATTTCAGGATTTTTTAAAAATTCACTAGTTAGACTTGGGCATCACTGGCTCCACTGGTATTTATTGTCCATCCCTAGTGCCCTTGAGAAGTGAAGGTGAGCTCCTACTTAAACTGCTGCAGTCCACGTGCTGTAGGTCGATGCACAATGTCACAGCATGCATTAGTTCCTGAGGGGAAAAAACCCTCCAATTGCTTGGTGAAACATGATTTCCCTTTTGCAAAACCATGTGGACTCTTCCTGATTACCTTGAATTTTAATAGTTCCAAGATTTTCCTCATGTTGTTAAATCAACTGGCCTGCAGTTACCTGCTTTCTGTTTCCTTCTCTTTTTGAATGAAGGAGTTACACTCACTATCTTCCAAAATAATGGGGTTGTCCACAAATCAAGAATGTTTTAGAAAAGTAAAGGCAATGTATCAACTGTCTCACTAGCCACTCTTGTCTTATGTTCACTCTAGGTTGAAGTCCATCAGGTCCCAGAATGTGAGTATGATGTCAGTGGTGAGTAAGTTGTTGGATGGGATTCTGAGAGACAGGGATTTACATGCGTGTGGGCAAAAGTGAGGACTCCAGATGCTGGAAACCAGAGTTTAGATCAGAGTGATGCTGGAAAAGCACAGCAGGTCAGGCAGCATCTGAGGAGCAGGAAAATCGATGTTTCAGACAAAAGCCCTTCATCAGGAATGTGGTGCGTGGTTTACATGCACATGGTGAGGCAGGGACTGATTAGGGATAGTCAGCATAGCTTTGGGTGTAGGAAATCGTGTCTCAATCATCTGATTAAAAGTTTTGAGGATGTAACCAAGGTGAGGGCAGAGCAGTACACATTGCCTATATGGACTTTAGCAAGGTCTACGACAAAGTTCTGTATGGTACACTGGTTAGAAAACTTAGATTGTATGGGATCCAGAGAGAGCTTGCCAATTGGATATAAAATTGGCTTGACATAGATGGCAGAGGGTGGTGGATGAGAGTTGTTAATGGACAGGAAGACTGTGACCAGCAGTGTTCTTCAGGGATCAGTGTTGGGTCCACTATTGGTTGACTCCTAGATTCACATTCTCAACTCATTTCCCTCTCCCCACCCGCCCCCCCCCCCCCCCCCCACCCACCTTACTCCAGTCTCAACCTGCTAGCTCTGCACCATCCTCATGGCCTGTCCTACCTCCGATCTTATTCTCACCAATCCACTCCTCCCTCCTCTCCGACCTATCACCTTCATCCCACCTCCATCCACCTATTGTACTCTTGGCTACCTTCTCCCTAGCCCCACCCCTCTCCCATTTATCTCTCCACTGCAGAGGCTCCCTGCCTCATTCCTGATGTAGGGCTTTTGCCCGAAACATCGATTTTCCTGCTCTTCAGATGTTGCTTTTCCAGCACCACTCTAATCTAAACTCTGATCTCCAGCATCTGCAGTCCTCACTTTTGCCTCACTCTTGCCAGGTTTAATTATCATTTCCTATATTAATTCCCATCTCTTTAACCTGGGCTGTACTTTTCAACTTACCAAAAATTCACAAATTTTCCCTTGCCAACACTCATTAGTTTAAAACCCACTCTACTTCAGTGGTTAAGCAGTTGGTAGGAACACCAACCCCAGCACAGTTTAGTTTGAGATCATCCCATGGCTACAAATCTCACTCTTCCAGTACCAGTGCTATTGACCAATGAACCAGACCCCACCTCTTCCATACCAGTGTTTGAGCCTTACATTTCTCAATAATCTGATCTTCCCTATACCTTTGCATGTGTCTCAGATGATAATGTTATAACATCCACGTTTCTGCTTCTTAATTTAGAATCTAGCTCCTCAAACGTGCACTTACACTTCCTCCCCTGACCATTTCAATGGCTTCCTGTACTGTGGTGCCAAGGGTTAGTTAGCTTACCCACACCAAAGCCCTCACTTTCATCCAACCAAGCTGAAAGAATTTCAAGTCTTGTTGATCAATTGCAAAGTCTGAGACTCCTTACTCTTGGGTCTTCTTACCTGCCTCACTTTCTTAACCAAGAACTGCATATACCCAATCATAGCAACATAGACATCATCACAGCAGTGCGAACTCAGAACTCAAACAAGTGCACTCAATTTGCAACATCAGAGTGCTCCTTTAGGAAGGAATCCTCCTCCAACACATTCATTGGATGCTGAGTGACTGAAACTTACCCTTTCATGAAGTTTCTCATTGAGTGAAGGCTCCTTCTGCTGAGTCCTCTTTACCTTCAACCATTTAACCAAAGGTTTGATTGTCAGACCCTGAAAAACATCACAATGCAGTCAGCATTATCACTCAACAGAATCCAGCACTTCTGATATGAATTCAGTGCAGTAAGTTCTTCAGACCAGTGCATGCAAGTTTAAAATAGATGTTGTCAATTCATTCATACGTTTTCTGTGTCACAACAGTGAGTGCGCTTCAGAAATATTTAACAGTTAGCTCCCTATTAGGTAACATCATCAGAGAGAGTCTCTGGTGAAGCGCTGGTGGTATGCCCCGTCTCTCTATTTATAGGTCTTGGTTTTTTTAAGGTGGATGATGTCATTTCCAGTTCTTTTTATCAAGGGAAGGTAGATAGGGTCTAAATCGATGCATTTATTGATGGAGTTCTGGTTAGAATGCTATGCCTCTAAAAATTCTCGCACATGTCTTGGTTTCGTCTGTCCTACGATGTGTGTGTTGTCCCGGTCAAAGTGGTTTCCTTCTTTGTCTGTATGTATAGAAACTAGTGCTAGTGGGTCACGTCTTCTGGTGGCCGGTTGGTGTTCATGTATCCTAGTGAAAGTGAGGACTGCAGATGCTGAGGATCAGAGCTTAAAAATGTGTTGCTGGAAAAGTGCAGCAGGTCAGGCAGCATCAAAGGAGAAGGGGAATCAACATTTCGGGAAGAAGGGCTTATGCCCGAAACGTCAATTCTCCTTCTCCTTTGATGCTGCCTGACCTGCTGCGCTTTTCCAGCAACACATTTTTTTAAGCTCATGTATCCTGGTGACAAGTTTCCTACTAGCTTGTCCGATTTAGTGTTTTTTACAGTTCTTGCATGGTATCTTGTAAAAGATGTTAGTTTTGCTGGTGGTATCCATTGGATCCTTTATGTTCATTAGTCATTGTTTAAGTGTGTTCGTAGGTTTGTGGGCTACCAGGATGCTAAGGGGTCTGAGTAGTCTGGATGTCATTTCTGAAATGTCTTCGATGTAAGGTAATGTGGTTATAGTATTTGGTTGCGTTGTGTCTGCTTGTTTGGGTTTATTTCTGAGGAATTGATGGATGTTTATTGGGTACCCGTTTTTCTTGAAAATATTGTATAGATATTTTTCTTCTGCTTTTTATAGTTCTTGGGTAGCTGTAGCTCATTGAAATAATGTCTTGATGCAGCTCCCTTTGTTGGCGTTGGAATGATTGCTTCTGAAGTGAAGTATTTGGTCTGTGCTTGTTGTTTTTCTGTAGACGTTGGTTTGAAGCTCTCCATTAACTGTTACATCTAGAAATGGGAATCTGTTATCATTCTCCTCCTCTTTTGTGAATTTTATTCCTGTCAGGATTTTGTTGAAGGTGTTGTATGTTTCCTCTAATTTTTCTGTTTTGTGATGAAAAAAGTGTCATCTACGTGGTGGACCCAAAGTTTAGTTTGGCTATAAAGGGGAGGGCAGCTTGTTAAAGTCTCTGCATTACTGCTTCCACTATGAGCTCTTGTGTTGGCAATCCCATACATGTTCCGTTGACTTGTTTGGAGGTTTTGTTATTGAATGTGAAGTGGGTGGTGAGGCACATGAGGGGACTAAGCTTTTCAATACGGACAGAGAGGAAGTGGGATGCTTTATCTTCTTGAGAGTGCCCCAGTTGAAGAAGGCACCTTCGAGAAGTTAGTAACCAAACCCCCTTTCCTTCCTTCTGTTTTAAAAACTTCAATTAAAGAAAAAGCCCACACAGTCCTCTTCAACTGCTCAGATGAATTGTATTGTGGCATGGGCATGAGATTCTGGGGCCAATTCAGTTTTTAACAAATTTAATTGAGTCTTACTTAGTTATATTGCTGGTGGGTTGCTGAGTTCAGTCCTCTGCAACTCTCTGTATATTTCGGGCATGACCTTGGAGTTGATGTGAAGGTAGTGGGACAGGCACCTTCCCTATTTCACATACTCAAATTAAGGAACAAGGAGACATAAGCCACACAACTGAACGGTATCAGTTGTCATTGGGAATCTGTTGTTAAACATATTGAATGGTGTTGAAGTGTATGAGATCCTGATGGGCATAACGAGGTATAATGTCAAAGGGAATAGAACAGAGTCTGTTTACAACATTGTCTGTGCTATTGCCTTGGGTTTCTGTAATTCAAAAAAACATTTATATAATGGCTTTTCCACAGTCAGAGAATGACGTTTTGGAGTGTGGTTACTGTTGTTGTATAGAAAACACAGCAGACAATTGTTCACATCTAAAGCCCAGGAACAGCAAACTGTTAATAGCCAGAACCACTGATGTTGGTTGATTAATATTGGTCAGGCAACAGGCCTCACAGCTCTTCTTCAAGTCCACACAAGATCTCAGTTTAACAACATCTTTGAAAGATAAAGTAACTGTTTGACTGAAGTACTGTATAAGCTTTGGATGGTACGATGTTGACGGTTACCTGAAAGATGATTGTGAAGTACACCACAATGATGGTTGTACTGACAAATAGCCGCTTCTCATGGACATGCTTCAGATCCAACAACACCACCAGAGCAAAGGCCATCGACCCACGCAGGCCTCCATATGACATTACCACCTGATCTATCATCTCCAACTGCACCACACGGTAGTGATTGAGAATCCAGGTCTGAGCTACAACACCTACAATATTTAAAGAGTACAAATATTTTAGTTGGAACTCAAATCTGCTAGCATGACACATTTAAGTCAAGGTCACAGCATATTCAAACCATGAATTCCTTGAACCATGTGACATTTGCTAAGATCGGTATCCAGATGGTGCATATGAATAAATGAATAAATAAGCTTCTCAGCCCTTCGAGCCTCCTCCATCATCCAATAAGGTCATGACTGGCCTGAATTTAACCTCAAATCCATATTCCTGCCTACACACATAAGTAAAGGGTAACAATGTTATCAGACATCTGTCGACCTCTACATTAAAAATACACAAAGATACTGCCTCCGCTGCCTTTTGAGGATATGTTCCAAAGATTCTCAATCCTCTGAAAGAAAAATAATCCTTAACTATGTCTTAAATGACCAACTTTCATTTACATTTAAACAGTGACTCCTACTTCTAGATTTTCCCTTTACTTATTCATTCTGTCAAGTGTCTTTCCCAATCCAATAGATACAAACCTCATGTATCCAACTAGGATTGGACAATTGGACAATCTGCCCATTTCAGGTCTTAATTTAGTAAACCTTCCCTGAAACGTTTCCAATGTATTTACATTCTTTCTTAAATAAGGAGACAAATATCGTACACATTACCCCTGAAGTGTTCTTATTACCACCTTGTGTAGCTGAATCATAATGCCCCTTTATGTGTATTCAATTTCTCTGGTAATGAACAATAACATTCAATCTACTTTCCTAATAATTTGTAGTACTTACATACCAACCCTTTACAATTCATAAACTTGGATGCATGCACTCAGATCCATTTGTACCTAAAAGCTTGGCAATCTCTTATTATTGAAATAATAAGTAATAACTTCAGTCTTTCTGTTGAAATAGACCATTTCACCTAATCCCACATTATACTCTATTTCTGCCCACTCACATATCCTGTCATTTGGAAGTCTTCTTGTCTCCTCTTCAATATTTAGCTTCGTACCTATCTTTGCGTCATCAGCAAATTTAGCCACCTTACTTTCATTCAAGTTATTTATTTAAATTATAGTCAGTTGAGGCCCCAACACTGATAACTGAGATGAACCACTCGTTACATCTTGCTCTCTGGAAATGATTCATTATGTCTATTCTCTGCTTCCCGTTAGCTAGTCAACCTCAAGCCAACGGGTTACCCCATACACCATGAATTTTATTTTGCAAAAATCTTTGATAGGGTACCTTATGAAATGCCATCTGGAAATCCACCTACAGTGTATCCATTGGTTCCCCTTTATTCACAGTATACGCTACTTATTCAAAGAATGCCAATAAATTATTTAAACATAATGGCTCTTTCACTAAGCCATGCTGACTCTGCCAGATTACTTTGAGTGTATTTAAGTGCTCTGTTATGTCTTTAATGATAACATCTAACATTTTTCTGTTTGCCTCCCTCTTTGAATAAAGAAATACCTCAGCTATTTTAGAATTCAATGGGACACTTCCTGAAGCTAATGAATTTTGAAAAATTCAAGCAATGCAACAACTAGCCACTTATTTAAGAATATCAAATAAAATTCATGAGAACCTGAGCAATTGTCAACCCATGATTATAAATTTCATGAGTTCCTCCTTTCCTTTCTATTCCTGATTGACAGCTATTTCTGGGATGTTACTTGTATATATCCTGTAGTGAAGTCCAAAAAAATTCCAGTTAAATTCATCTGCCCCCTCCTTATTTCCTGTTATAAAATTTTCTGCTATTTTCTATAGGGACAATGCAAATTTTGTTGGCTCTTTTCTTTTTCTTAACTCTAGAAACTATAATTGACTGCCTTTATATTTTTAGCCAGCTTTCTGTCATACACAAATTTTTTCTCTTCTTAATCTTTATCGTCATTTTTGGAGTTTTTATAGTCTGTGAAATCTTCTAAAATGCCATTTATCTTTGGGCAATTATATACTTTTTAATTAATTTTAATACAATGGTCAACTTTTCTTAGTTACTGTGGATTCTCCCTTTGCAATTTTCTTTCTTGGAACACACCTAACCTATGCATTCTGAAATATCCACCATGTCTTTATTGACGTATCCCTCATCACAAATTGCCAGTTCACTTTCGCTTGCTGATCTTTCATCCCCTAATAAATGTTTTTAGATCCACTCTTCTCTCGCTCAAATGTTAGGTAAAATCCAAATATATTATAGTCTCTGCTACCTGCAGGCACCTTCCCCATGTGGTCATTAATTAATCCTCTTTCATTGATTGATATCAATTGTAAATAAATTAATAGATTGTGATTCAAAAACAATGCATGTAATCTACTCAGATCCTGAATGACACAGGATTAGAGTGGTGCTGGAAAAGCACAGCAGGTCAGGCAGCATCCAAGGAGCAGGAAAATTGACGTTTCAGACAAGAGCCCTTAACCAGGAATGATCCTGAATGACACAGCCCATGATACGATATTTGGGGGGATCACATGAAACGTCAGGCTACAATAAACAGTTAGAAGAAAGGCTTGATGACCATTGCTGAGTGATACAAGTTCTTCAAGGATGACAACACAAATTTTTGTGGCCCAGAGAGTCACAGTCTCCTGCAGCAACAGATTTTGGGTTGCTGCAGCTATTGCCATCTTTAGCAGTGCACTGGTGGTATGTCCTTTGTCTCCTTCCTGCTCTTCTTTCTTCCTCTGTTCCCTTCTGCTGCTCAGGGCTCCACCTTTCCTGCAGAGCATGGTTTCCCTCATCACCCCTGGGCCAAAGCTCTGTCACTCTTACTGTCATTGCCAGCTGGAACCTTCCTTCTGGCAAAGTGACTACTCCCAGAGGATGCAAACCTAATTCAGAGCTCTGACCCTGGGTTTCCATTCTCCTTGCTAATTATGTAACACCAATGACATTCCTGCATTGAGTGTCCTTTTGTCCTGCTGGCTATTTTGTGGGGCTGGATGATGTGCTGGAGGAGTCAGGACTGCACCCTCACTATGCAGCTGCCTCCATCCAGCTGATTGGTTTCTGAATAGAATAGTCCATGCACTGCTTTAAGTAATAGGCTTTCCACCATTTACAAGCTTAAGAGTTTAAGTTATTTTAACTGGCCTTCATGAGGAAAAGAGCAGTATTCTTGTTGCACCCCATCCCAACCTGTCCTGGTGATTACTGGAGGAGTTATGATTAGTTCCTTAAAATTAACATGTCACCTGATGCCAGTATATTTTGACCTGACCTATCCTAATGCATTGCCATCTTTAGGGCACCCCTAACATTCAGATCTTTATATTTATCTGTTTTTTTTCCAGTTAAAGACACAAAAATAACACTAAAAGTCTTCAAAAGGATATAGATAGGTCATGTGAGTGAGCAAGAAGACAGTATAATTTGAGGGACTGTTAGTCTTCACTTTGGTAAGTCAATGAAATATATTTTTAAATCATGAGAAACTGTCACATGTTTCGCACCAGAAACTCAAAAGGCTCACACATAGGCATGGGATGCAGTTATAAATGCAAATGATATGGCAATCTTTATTGCAGGTGAGTTGGAGCACAACAATAAGAATGATTTGCCTCAAATGCTCCGGACTTTGCTGAGATCACATCAGGGGTATTGTGTGCACCTTTGGCGTCAGAACGTAAGGAAGGGTAAACTTGCTTTACAGAGGATGCAACAAAGATTCATTAGATTAGTCCTTGTGAGGGCTGTCTTTTGAGAACAGTTTAAACAATGAGAGGCCTATGCTCTCCATAGTTTGGAAAAATAATCTTATTGAAATATAAGAGTCTGAGAAGGGATAGGGTCCAGTTGGGTAGGATCTGGTGAGGTGAGCATGGTGACAGGTTAGGGCTGACAGGATTGTCTGTGTCAGGTAATTGGGTTAGTGGGGATTGGATCGCAGGTGGTGTGGGAGAAAGCATCAGGTCAGGGTGTGGGGAATATATGCATATGATGGTAGGCATGGGATCAGTTAATATAGTTATCCTATATTCAGTTATACTATATATTTAACTTTTTTAGAGTAAATACATTCTTAACCTCATGAGAAGCCAACTTAAATGGAGATGTTTGGGGGTTTTGGAAAGTGCCTAAAGAAAATAATCACTCTTCTCTAAAATTCAGAGTGTGCAATGATGGAAATTCTGTGGAGTCATCTTGCTCAATTCCCTTTTATTCTGGCATAATGACTGTCTGGCTAATGGAAAATCAAGGCCATTGTGTTCCTTCTATGGGTATGCATGGCAGGATCACCTACATGATTACCCCGAGCCCTGAATTTTCATCTCATTCATTTTGATGAGTGGAAAATCTCCTCACCATGAATTTGACCCATTTTCAACTTCAGGGGAATAGATACAGAGTCAAATTGTCAAATATGTCTCTATAATTCATCATTGTCCTCTTCCTCCACGTGAACACCTCAGTCAAAACATGCACACATTTATCCCCTAATGGGTAAAAACCATATGACTAGCCTCTCCAAAAAGAGAGATGAAAGCTCAATGCTGGGAATCTGAAACAAAAACAGAAAATGTGAGAAACATTCAGGAAGTTGTACAGCATCTGTAGAGAAAGAAACAAAGTTAGTGTTGATGATCTTCCAAAAGGAATAGAAGGTATGAGAGATTAACAATCTTAGGTGAGTACAGTGCCCGTGAAAGAGGGCAGGGAAAGGATTAAAGGGATTTGCCTGCCTTATCACAGTTCCAAGATCATGGAATTGAAATATTAACTGTCTCTGTCTCCACAGATTATGCCTAATCTGCTGAGTATTTCCTTTAAAAAGGAGTTAGTTAGTTGCCAAATTTGGTAAGGTTCTGATCCACAACAGAGAAGGCAAGTTAGGGCAATTAATTTCTTTTAACAAAACAGGTTGTGACTAGAACTACTTTTAGGTTATTAGGTTATTAAACTAGAACTACTTTTTCTTATGGGAGGAAGTGAGCACTGCAGACACTGGAGATCAGAGTGTGATACTGGAAAAGCACAGCCAGTCAGGCAGCATCCGAGGAGCAAGAGAATATGCTCGAAATGTCGATTCTCCTGCTCCTTGGATGCTGTCTGACTGGCTGTGCTTTTCCAGCACCACACTCATTGACTACCTTTTCTTATGTTCATCAATTTCTCCCTATGCTTGTGTGGCTGCAACACCAGCATTAAACCCCAACCCTATAAGCTTGAAGCACTCACCAATGACTCTGTAGACAGAGATGAAAACCAATGTGAAAAGGATAAAAGGCGTATTCCATGTCCATATCGTCGTATCCACTGCAGATACTCCCAAAAACATGAAGATAATGGTTTCCGCTCCACTTGCCAGCATTTTCATTGTGTACCTGACGGTGATAATAGACTGCTCGCAGAAGTTGGCCTGCACATATTTCTGACAGCAGATACCACAGAATGCGATACTGGTGGAAAAGAACCCAAAGATACGTAAGGATGGAAGAACTGAAAATTCAACAATGTTGCCCTCACCCCCCAACCCCCGCCCCCAAATCAGGCTAGAATATTGAGGTCACATATTCCCTTTGCATCCCTACCTCATCTGGTCAACTTTAGCTAGATGCCTGTTTAAGTGAGATCCAACTGGGTAAACTTGAATAAAAACTGAAGGAACTACACATGCTGTAAATCAAAAACAGAAACAGCTGGAAAGCTCAGAAGGTCTAGCAGCATCTGTGGAGACAAATCAGAGTTGACATTTCACGTCAGTTCTGAGGAAGGGCCACTTGACCCGAAACGTTAACTCTGATTTTTCTCCACAGATGCTGCCGGACCCGCTGAGCTTTTCCAGCAATTTCTGTTTTGGTTGTCAGTAATCTTGAACATGTGCTGAGTCTGGATGGTCTGCTCCTAGGCTTTCTGCAATTATTGTTTCATAATGCTATTCCTAGGAAGCTTTGGAGAAACCAGTGTTTCAGGAACAAGGAAGAATACAGATCTTCACCCCGTTTCTCCTAATGGAAGAACTCAACTGACTGCAGAAACACATTAGCTCTCCCACATACCATTGTATTCCTGTTGACAAAAGAAGAAGATCTGTGGACAATTGCTGTGTGAAATCAGTGAAATTTCCTCCAATTTCACAAAAGGAAACTGAATCTCATCTAAGACTCCATTTGTCACTACAGAAAAGAAGGCTGTCCGTGGATCGCCAGAATGAATCCATTGACAGTTAAACCACAAACAGTACAAGTTTGTGAATTCCCATCATTTTGTTAACTTTCTTGAATTGAGTGGGTGGGGTGGAGAATTTGCAATACTCACCCAAGTTCCAATCTTTACATGCAAATGTAATTTTCTGGGCAACAGGAAAAGTCCAACCTGATCCAGTGCTCAACCAACATCCAGATCACCTCCAATTCCAAAAAGAATCATTTGGTAACAATCAGACACTGTCTACTCTTGCCACAGAAGCCTAGAGACACCATGGTTGATTAAACCAGCCATACAGCGATCTTGATTGAAAACTAGTATTAAGTGGGAATTAAATCTCACACCTTCTAGCTGCAGTTTAGTCAACGAAGCTGGGAGAATAGTTCCTCCTTCCCCTTTATGTTGGATTTCTCTGCCTGGACTGGGAATGATCTTTCTAATGCTAAATACATGGAGCTGAAGGAATATTATAGTCAAAGTTGATTAGTTTTTTCAAAAAAATACTTACGCTAATATAGCAGAAAGGGAAAGCATATCTGAAGTGAGGTAGGACAAGTAAGAAATGACAAAGACAAATCCAGGTTCGATCACCCTCACGTGCTTGGTAAATCTGGTTACCAGGGACAATAGGAATCCAAAGATGATACCAATGGCAATTCCACCCAAACTTACAACAAAGAAAGAAACTAGGAAGAAACAAATAATCCCATTTAACACTTTAGTTTCTTGTAAAACATGACAATATGTGAACAAAGGACATTAATTGATCAACATGTTATTATATATTGTCAAGCAATGTTGGATATTAATATTCAGAGAACACCTTTAGTGCAGTAACACACAGTGAGATGCTTCACATGCAAGTTATCAAACAATAAATTACCACCAAGCCACCTGAGATGATCTTAGGACAGATCATCAAACAGAAGCATCTTACAGGAGAAAAGAGAGGTACACAGGCAGAGAGGTTCAGGGAGAGAATTCCTTAGCCTTTAGGGTTTTGCTAACTGAATGCACAACCACCAATGTTGGAGCAATTGTAAACAGGAATCTGCAGGGGACCAGGATTAGATAGAACATAGAGGGATGGAGGACTGGAACAAGGTTTTATGGTGGCCATGGAGGGTTTTGAAAACAAGAATGAAGATTTTAAAATCAATCACTACTATAACTGGTAACTAATGTAGGTCAATGATCACATGGATGATAATGGATGGGACCTGGTGTTACGCAAACACAGCAGCAGAGTTTTGGATGAACTTAAGCTTATAGTAGATGGGAGATTGATTGGGAGTGCAATGCTACAGCCATGTTCAGACGGAGCAAAGACTTCAACAGATTAGCTGAGGCAGGGGAGAGAGTTGAATGATTTTGCAAAGTGATTGTAATAGAGTCACAGAGATGTATAGCACTGAAACAGACTCTTCGGTCCAACTCATTCATGCCAAACAGATATCCCAACTAATCTCATCCCAATTGCCAGCGCTTGGCCCATATCTCTCTAAACCCTTCCTATTTGCAGATCATCCAGATGCCTTTTAAATGTTGTAATTGTACCAGCCTCCACCATGTCCTCTGGCAGCTCATTCCATACACGCACCACCCACTGTGTGAAAAAGTTGCCTCTTAGGTCTCTTTTATATCTTTCCTCTCTCACCCTAAACCTGTGCCCTCTAGTTCTGGACTACCTCACCCCAGGGAAAAGACCTTGTCTCTTGACCTTATTCATGCCCCTCATGATGTTATTAACCAGTAACCTCAGTCTCTGATACTGCAGGGAAAACAGCCTCATCCTATTCAGCCTCTCCCTCTAGCTCAAATCCTCCAACCCTGGCAACATCCTTGTAAATCTTTTCTGAACCCTTTCAAGCTTCACAGCATCCTTCCAATAGAAGGGAGACCAGAATTGCACACAATATTCCAAAAATGACCTAACCAATGTCCTGTACAGCTGCAACATGACCTCCAAACTCCTATACTCAATGCTCTGTCTAATAAAGGAAAGGATACCAAACACCTTCCTTACTATTCTATCTACCTGGGACTCCACTTTCAAGGAGCTATGAACCTACACTCCAAGATCTCTTTGTGCAGCAACTCTCCCCAGGACCTTACCATTAAGCGTTTCAGTCCTGCTCTGATTTGCCTCACCTCACATTTATCTAAATTAAACTCCACCTGCCACTCCTCAGCCCATTGGCCCATCTGATCAAGATCCTGTTGTACTCTGAGGTAATCTTATTTGCTGTCAACTACACCTTCAATTTTGGTGTCATCTGCAAACTTACTAACTATATCTCCTATGTTCAGATCCAAATAATTTATATAAATGACAAAAAGCAGTGGACCCAGCACAAATCCTTGTGGCACATCACTGGTCACAAGCCTTCAGTCTGAAAGGCAACCCTCCACCACCACCCTTTATCTTCTACCTTCAAGCCAGTTTTGTATCCAAACAGCTAGTTCTCCCGGTATTCCATGAGATCTAACCTTGCTAACCAGTCTACCATGAGAAACCTTGTTGAATGCCTTACTGAAGTCCAGATAGGTCACGTCCACCACCCTGCCCTCATCAATCCTCTTCGTTACTTCTTCAAACAACTCAATCGAGTTTGTGAGAATCATTTCCCACACGGAAAGCCATGTTGACTATCCATAATCAGTCCTTGCCTTTCCAAATGTATATGAACCCTGTCCCTCACAATTCCCTCCAACAATTTTCCCACCACTGATGTTAGGCTCACCGATCTATAATTCCCTGGCTTTTCCTTACCACCTTTCTTAAATAGTGGCATCATGTTAGACAATTTCCACTCCTGTGACTATCAATGATACAAATATCTCAGCAAGGGGCCCCACAATCATTTCACCAGCTTCCCACAGAGTTCTAGGGTACACCTGATCAGAATTTATCCACCTTTATGCGTTTTAAGACATCCAGCACCTCCTCCTCTGTAATATGGACAATTTTCAAGATGTCACCATCTATTTCCCCACATTCTATATCTTCCATGTCCTTCTCCACAGTAAACATTGATGCAAAAGACTCGTTTAGTATCTCCCCCATCTCCTGTGGTTCCACACATGGGCTGCCTTGCTGATCTTTGAGGGTGCAAAAGTGAGCACTACAGGATATGCCTTGTTCCTGATGAAGGACTTTTGCCTGAAATGTAAATTTGCCTGCTCCTCGAATGCTGCCTGACTTGCTATGCTTTTCCAGCACCACACTCTGATCTTTATGGGGCCCTATTCTCTCCCTAGTTACCCGTTTACCCTTAATATCTTTAAAAAATCCCTTTGGATTCTCCTTAACCCTATTTGCCAAAGCTATGTAATGTCCTGTTTTTGCCCTCCTGATTTTTCTCTTTGAGTATACTCCTACTGCCTTTGTACTCTTCTCAGGATTCATTCAATCTCTGCTGCCTATACCTGACACATACTTTCTTCTTTTTCTTAACCAAAACCTCAATTTCTCCAGTCATCCAGCATTCCCTACACCTACCAGCCTTGCCTTTCACCCTAACAGAAATATTCTGTCTCTGGACTCTCATTATCTCATTTCAGAAAGCTACTCATTTTCCAGCCATCCCTTTACCTGCAAACATCTGCGCCCAACCAACTTTTGAAAGTTCTTGCCAAAAACCATCAAAATTGGAGTTCCCCAATATAGAACTTCAACTTTTAGATCTGGTCTATCTTTTTCCATCACTATTTTAAAACTAATAGAATTACGGCCGCTGGCCCCAAAAGTGCTCCTCCACTGACACTTCAGTCACCTGCCTTGCCTTATTTCCCAAGAGTAGGTCAAGTTTTGCACCTTCTCTAGTAGGTATATCCACAAACTGAATCAGAAAATTGTCTTGTATGCACTTAACAAATTCCTCTCCATCTAAATCCTTAACACTATGGCAGTCACAGTTTATGTTTGGAAAGTTAAAATCCCCTTGGACAGTTAAAAACCATAACCACACTATTATTCTTACAGATAATTGAGATCCCCTTACAAATTTGTTTCTAAATTTCCCACTCACTATTGGAGGGGGGGGGGGGGGGGTTCTATAATACAATCCCTTTCAATTTCTCAGTTCCACCCAAATAATTTCCCTGGAGGTATTCTCAGGAATATCCTCCCTAAGTACAGCCATAATGCTATCCCTTATCAAAAATGTTACTTCCCCTCCTCACTTGACCCCCTTTCTATCCTTCCTATCGCATTTGGAACATGAAGCGCCAGTGCTGTCTATCCCTGAGCCACGTCTCTGTAATTGCTATAATATCCCAGTCCCATGCTCCTAACCATGTTCAATTGCCATCCCTATTAGGACTCTTACATTGAAAGAAATGCAGTTTAATTTATCATTCCTACCTTGTCCTCTGCTTTGTCCCTGTCTGTTTGACTCGCTCCTTTTCCCAACTGTACCAGTCTCAGATTGATCTCTTTCCTCAGTATCTCCTCCCCACCTTACTGGTCTAAATCCTCCTGAGCAGCTCTAGCAAATCTCCCTGCCAGTATCTTAGTCCCCTTCCAATTCAGGTGCAAACCATCCTTCTTATACACGTCACTTCTACCCCAGAAGAGATTCTAAAGATCCAAATGTGAAATTGGGATTTAATCTAGCAGTCAAATACAACTCTCAGTTTGTGAACAGGCCAGTTGGATGAGCTTCAAAGTTGCCAGGCAGAGCTATAGAGTCAGTGGCTTAGAAACATAGACTGGGACAATTAGCAACAGCTTTAATCTTCTCAGTATTAACATTTAAGAATGTCGCTGTGAAATCATTCTCGACTCTGAGTTAAGAGATTGTAGTTCAAGTTCCACTTCAGAGATTTATGCAGGCATTCCAGGATGACTCTTCAATGCAGTCCTGAGAGAATGCTGCACTGTCAGAGGTGCTTGCATTTATTCTCATTGTTAAATTGATAACAATAGTAGCTTGCTGGGCTACAACAGGGGGCTGTTTAACTTTGCATGCATTGGGGTGGGAATGGAATCACATATAATTTGAATCAGATAAGCCTGGCTGGTTTCTTTCTCCTAAAGGACATTAAGCAAACAAGTTAGGTTTTATTGTGTTTGTCTTCCTTATGCTCGTTATGGTCTGGTCCATGGCAGACGCCATCTCCCTGGCTCTACACTCATCCCTGCAACATCTGGAAAACAGGGATACCTATGTCAGACTCCTGTTTATTGACTTTAGCTCTGCCTTCAACACCATAACTGCAACTAAACCCTCTGCAAGTGGATCCTCGACTTCCTGACCCATAGACTGCAATCTGTACCAAAAGGCAACAACACCTCCCCATAATAATCCTCAACACCACAATTCTGTGTTATACTCCCTTCCAACCCCCACCAATGGGCAACAGGTACAAAAGTTTGAAAATACGTACCAACAAATTAAAGAACAGGTTCTTCCCTGCTGTTATCAGACTTATGAATGGACCTCTCATATTGAATATGGCATTTACTATGCTTTCCTTTATTGGTCACAGCATTGAACACAGGAGTTGGGAGATCATGCTGTGGCTGTACAGGACATTGGTTTGGCCAATTTTGGAATATTGTGCGCAGTTCTAGTCTCCATCCTATAGGAAGGATGTCATGAAACTTGAAAGGGTCTGAAAACATTTGCAAGAATGCTGCCAGGGTTGGAAGGTTTGAGCTATAAGGAGAGGTTGAACAAACTGGGGCTGTTTTCCCTGGAATGTAGGAGGCTGAGGGGTGACCTTATGGAGATCTATAAGATCATGAGGGGCATGGATAAGGTGAATAGACAAAGTCTTCTCATTGGATTGGGGGAGTCCAGAACTTGAGCGCGTATGTTTTGAGAGAGAGGGGAAATATTTAAAAGGGATCTAAGGGGCAACATTTTCATTCAGGGGGTTGGTGCATTTATGGAATGATCTGCCAGAGGAAATGGTAGAAGCTGGTACAATTACAACATTTAAAAGGCATCTGATGAGTATATGAATATGAATGGTTCAGAGGGACCAGCCAAGTACTGAAAAATGGAACTAGATCAATTTAGGCTATCTGGTCAGCATGGATGAGTTGGACCGAATGCTCTGTTTCAGTGCTGTACATTTCTATGACTCTATTAGAGTTGATCTTTCTCTGCAACTTCTCTATAGCTGTAACGCTATATTTTACACCCTGATGTATGTATGTAAGGTATGATTTATCTGGCTAGCACACAAAACAATACTTTTCAATGTATCTCGGTATATATGACAATAATAAATCAAATCAGTTGGACCCTGGTACCTATGCCTTTGAAGTAGTCCAGGCCTTGAATATTCCCTGCTCCAACTGCAACAAATGAGTTAAAGACATTGTACAGCACCTAAAAAGGAAGAGAAAAAAATACACTCGAGATCAACTCAAGTTACAGGAAAGACATTTTATAGAACTTAATGCAAATTGAAATACTGCAGATGCTAGAAATCCTAAATAAAAACAGAAAAGACTTGAAGTACTCAGTAGCACTGGGAGTATCTGTGCAGAGACTCAGAGCTAACAAGCTGAATTTTTATGATGGATATCAGTGCCCTAATACCAGTTAGCCTTGAGCCAGTGCATGCCAGCTGCAAAACCTGCTCAGCAACCTAACCACAGACTGTCCCCAAATTGGCATGCTGTTGATCCACTCTCCAAATAAGAATGACGTGTACGCTCCTGATGCTCCCCAGCAACAGGGCCAGAAATCCTGGCACCTCACCAACACCACTGGGAGGGGTAATCATTGTAAAGAACACAGGAGATGTGAAACCTTCCAGTCCTAGGTTTAAGTACATTAAGAAATTCACAAAGCCAAGGGCTATGGTTAGCTCAGTTAGCTTGGTTAGTTTGGTTTGTGATGCAGAGTGATGCCAACAATGTGGAACCAATTCCTACACAGCTGAGGTCACGAGGAAGGACTCTCCTTCCCAACCTCTCCACTTGCCTGAGGTTGTGACTTTCAGTTTAAACTGCCAGCAATCATCTCTGTCTGGTGAGAGGGACAGCCCTGTAGTCTCGCTATGGAGACTAATTGATCTGACTGTGGCTTCAATTCCACTTTTCCACCCATTCCTCCTACCCTTAGATTCTTAATTAAGAACCTACTTCCAACTTTAAAGTCTTCCTTCCACTTCACCACATTCTGGGGAAGGGAATTCCTAAGACTTACAACCCTGTAAGGGGTTTAAAAAAAGTCTGCTCATCTCAGTCGAAAATGGGAAACCATTTGTTACCACGGAGCCTTCTCTACTGGACTGCTGGCAGAGAGGCCACCTCCATTTGGCTAGCAGTTTCTCCACATGGCAAACATGACCCTACCAGCAGGAAAGAGCCAAAGGCAGCATAAAATGACCCCTTCTTTGTCCTTTAATCATATAAATCAGCTGCCTGCCTCCCCCCCCCCCCCCATGAGGTAGGCAGCCTCTCTGCATCTGATTCTGCTGTTGATAAAATGGCTGAAGGTGGGACCACAACAGGGAGAATCCCAACGGTCAGCAAAATCCAAATCAATTACTTTTCATCAGAACAGTTATAATGAAAGCTCACCAACTTGAAAGGCTAACTCTGATTTCTTCTTTGTAGATGTTGTCAGATTTGTTGAGTATTTCTAATATTTTCTGTCTTTATTTTATAGAAACCTCCTGTGCTGAGATGAAAAGCCCCTTAATTTATACATCTTAATTTCCAGTAATGGATTTCACAACACCTTAAATAATCAAACAGTCACTTGGGAGCACAGAGTCTAGATTAGAGTGGTGCTGGAAAAGCACAGCAGGTCAGGCAGCACTCCAATCTAGACTCCAGCACCACTCTAAGCTAGACTCTGAGCTCCATCATCTACAGTCCTCACTTTCAGCTACTTGAGTACTGATGAAAAACATATTATCAAAGCTTTTAGTCTTAAATTCATCAGGACAAATGTAAAAATACCATATTTCAAATGATCATAATAATTTATAAGTCCAGAGAAAAGGTGCTGCCTGGTTGCTAAGTCATTGATTGGCCAAGGTATTCTCACAGAGTAAGCAATGTGGGAACTAAACGCTCAAAGATTCAAGCTAAGTCAGAAAATAAACAAGGCTTGAACATATTCCTTTTGTTTGCAGAGAACTGATTTGTGCATGCAAATCTATATCACTTCTATTGAGCATAAATAAGCCATATTATGAGTTTAACGGATTATCTTAAATTGGTTGTTTCTGTATTTTTAGCACATTCAGGGTTGTTCAGCAGGTGTTGCCAAATTGCAAAATGACATCTAACAATAGACCCAATGTTTTAAGTTTTCCAAACACTGGTCGGTTGAGCATAAGTTGTAGTCCGGCTACTATGAACAATAGAAGGAACATGTCACAGTCAGCCAGTTGTTGGGATGTAGAGCCTCGGTACTTGACATTGAACTAACACAGAAATGTGTATGTGACATTGCTCAATTGTGTGGTAGGCAGATTGTTGCAGCAGTGTCATTGGTTTAGCAGCGTGGACTTGAAGCACCAGGGTGGAGGAGCCCAGATCTAGACACATGGCTGAGCTAGAATCAAGAGCTGTTCCAAAGACCACCCAACTTTATTAAGATAAGATTAACCCTATTTTTTTTGGCTTTATGTTCTGTCTTTTAGTTTATTCTTTGTGTTTTAAGATGGAGCTGGAGATTGGTGACATGAAACAACACTTTTCACTGTATTTGTAACATATACAAATGATGATAAGTAATTCAAATCAAATCAACTACAGGTTATCCATGTTATTACTATGCAGTGGCTATAGAGCCAATAGTTTCCATTAAAAAGATGCAGTCATCAGTCGAATAAAGCCCAAGTTCAGCTTAAATGAGTTGAAGTGCTTTATCTAGGCATTTCATGGCATTACTACAGGAGTACTGCATTGTCAGATGTATTACTGTCTGGATGAATGTTAAAACTCAGATCCTTCTGCCAATTTCATTAGATCAGAGGGACACAATTGACCAGATGGCTCTGTAAAGAAATAGCAAATTAAAACTTCATCCTGGTAAACAGTCTCAGCCATTAACATTTTTTCTACTTTATATGTTTCTTATATTCTACCATAGAAACACTTCAAAAGTAGTTCATTGGCTGTGAAGGACTTTGGAATCCTTTGCTGCCCTGAAAAGTGCTATAAAAATAGAAGGTTAATTGGGATTTTGATGTGCACTAATTGGCTGCTGTATTTACCTACACAACAGGGGGCCCATGTTACAAAAGTAATTGAAGATTTGGAAGAATTTTAGAATATGATAATAAATCCAAGCCATCTCTTCTAATCTGAATAATTTTCGAGGTTGGGTTGATCAATAAAGGGTGTATCCAAATTTGTGTAAGTATAAAAAATGTACCGAGCAAATGTATTTGTCAATATATAAGCTAAGAAAAGCTTTTGCTGCACTTAAAAATTATTGTACTCGTGCTTTGTCTATAAACCAATAGGGGGAGCCAATCTTACATATTTCAATCAATCATGTTTGACTGGACAAATTATGGAGAAAGTGAGGACTGCAAATGCTGGAGATCAGAGCTAAAAAATGTGTTGCTGGAAAAGCGCAGCAGTCAGGCAGCATCCAAGGAGCAGGAGAATCGACGTTTCGGGCATAAGCCCTTCTTCAGGAATTCTGGCAAGAACAAACCACTATAAATACCGGAAGAAACATCAAAGCAGCGCTTCACAGGAGGCTCCAATAGCACTGATGATGTTCCCTAGCCAGGGAACGAAACGTTTGCAGCAAAAACTTCCAGCTCGGCGAACAGAACCACAACAGTTTGTTTACTTCAATGCTGTGTTCAAATTAACTGACTCACGACCCTACAACAGTAGCTACACATCAAGAGTGCTTAACCATGTAGCATTTTGAGACGTCCAGAGTTAGTGAATGATACAATGGGAATGAGAGTTCTTTATTCAGTGTGTATGCTAGCAGTGGGTCAGAGGACCCTGAAATCCGATTGTTAGAAACACTGGGCAAAATCTTACTCATTTTAGGCTAAGTGTGAGTTAGGACGAGTTTTTTTTTGTCTCGTGAAGCCCAATGTTATTTCTCACAGTATCTTGCCAAACTCTCATCATTAACTATCTACCCCCACCACCATGGTGTCCAATTCTACACCCATCTTAAGACCCTTTGTTCCAGGGACATCTCATCACTCACTCTACATCCACTAAATGACCAGCAGCTTGCGCCATCTTTGAAAGGACACTGTACCCAGGCAGGCACCGGTAATCCACCATTGTGCCTCACTACAGTTTAATGACACAGCAGCCACAGGACCATGCTGTGTACAAACAGCACTTAGCCAGCACGGCTGCTGCTCACTCAGACATGAAACCCCATTTTCTCAGCCTCATCACCATTTTACCACCAGGCCACGCACTTGCCCTGTCCTTCACTACATCCCTCCCAAACACTGTTTCTAAAAGCTACCACCATTGTTTCTTCAATGTCCACTCATAGTGCATCAGGGGAACATCACATCTGGATAAGCCCAAACATTGGTTTTTTTATTGACAGGCAGCAAAAGAGGAAAGAATACTGAACTACACTCACCCTCACAATGCAAACCAAGTACTGGGATCATGCCCTTCGCAGTCTATGATGGCCCTCTGAACTCAGCTTCCATCTACTCGAACCAAGCATCAGTCAGGTCCTGTCTGCCCTGTAACACCCAGTTGCAGCTGAGCTCTGTCATCCACAAGGAGAACTTCCTCCAGATCAATGTCCTCCTCCTTCTCCTCTGATAACTGCCTCCAATCCCCGCAATTCCTCTGAATCCATCACATAATTACTTTGTTTGCTCCAGTTGTTCAGAGCAGATAGCACACTCTTGTCCAAACTATACTGGAGAGGGCCTCCCCAGACTGCTCCAAGCCAATGGAACTGCACTGTTATGCAGTCTTACCACCAGTACTACCTGGTCACAGCATGTGCACCAACTTGGAAAAAGTGTCAATCTGGCTGAGTGACCAGCACATTACATCAAAAAAAGAGTGCCTGCTGTAATGAGACCACTTTCCTATCCTAGACCCTACTTAAGCTATCCAGCTTCCATTGCCTTAATTCAAGTCCATCCATTGTCATGCTTACATGGTGCAACCCACAGCACCCTTGGAAGTTCCACTCGGCTTTTCCATCCTTTTATGTTGTTGGCATTAATGTCTGAGATCCCAGTGTTAGGTTTTCAAGCACAAAGGCATGGCGCAATTTGCCTTTGACCAACATTCAATGCATAATAGCCATTGCTCTGCATGCATTGTCTATGTAAGAGGAAACATTTGCAAACAAAATATAGCTGGAGTTGCAAAAGGATACTGCATATATTTGATCCTCCAATGCCCTAATATCCAGTGGTTGTGGATCCTGTGCTTTCACCCGTTAAACTGACATTGACTCCACCCATGATGGGAGAAGTCCCAGCCGTTTTCCATTTGGATTATGTGTGTACAGAATGGCAAGCAAAGGCAGGGAACATAGCTCCTGGAGCCAACTGTCAACATCAGGCTTTGTCGAATTGCCAACTACCCTCAAGAGAACCTCCATGTCCCTTTTTACCTTACATTAGCCAGACAGGCCACTACCACTCATCCCTCATATGGACACCCACCACATCAACCTTTACCTCCAACTGTTCTTACTGACCCTTGAGCTCCAACATTATATCATAATGTTGCCCAGCATCTATGATTTCCTCGGGAAGCTGTGATGGTCATCATGTAGCCCCAATACACCCAACACCCCTCCAGAAGCCATATCTTCAGATGCTGTTCAACATACCCACCTCCTCTATACATTTTGAGATTCCCCATCACTGTCCTTGTTCCCACTTCTGCAGCCTACCTCCTTGCCCTCTGCCTTGATCCCCTAAACCCCTTTTGCTCCCCCAACAGTTGCCCCTGCAAGGCCCACTGCACACTCCTTAGAGTCATAGAGTCATAGAGATGTACAGCATGTCCAACCTGTCCATGCCGACCAGATATCCCAACCCAATCTAGTCCCACCTGCCAGCACACGGCCCATATCCCTCCAAACCCTTCCTATTCATATACCCATCTAAATGCCTCTTAAATGTTACAATTGTACCAGCCTCCACCACATCTTCTGGCAGCTCATTCTATACATGCACCACCCTCTGCGTGAAAAAGTTGCCCGTTAGGTCTCTTTTATATCTTTCCCCTCTCACCTTAAACCTGTGCCCTCTAGTTCTGGACTCCCAGACCCCAGGAAAAAGACTTTGTCTATTTATCCTATCAATGCCCCTCATAATTTTGTAAACCTCTATAAGGTCACCCCTCAGCCTCCGATGCTCCAGGGAAAACAGCCCCAGCCTGTTCAGCCTCTCCCCATAGCTCAGATCCTCCAACCCTGGCAACATCCTTGCAAATCTTTTCTGAGCCCTTTCAAGTTTCACAACATCTTTTTGATAGGAAGGAGACCAGAATTGCACACAATATTCCAACAGTGGCCTAACCAATGTCCTGTACAGATGCAACATGACCTACCAACTCCTGTACTCAATACTCTAACCAATAAAGGAAAGCACACCAAGCACCTTCTTCACTATCCTATCTACCTGCGACTCCACTTTCAAGGAGCTATGAACCTGCACTCCAAGGTCTCTTTGTTCAGCAACATTCCTTACGACCTTACCATTAAGTGTATAAGTCCTGCTAAGATTTGCTTTCCCAAAATGCAGCACCTTGCATTTATCTGTATTAAACTCCATCTGCCACTTCTCAGCCCATTGGCCCATCTGGTCCAGATCCCGTTGTAATCTGAGGTAACCTTCTTCACTGTCCACTACACCTCCAATTTTGGTGTCATCTGCAAACTTACTAACTGTACCTCTTATGCTCACATCCAAATCATTTATGTAAATGATGAAAAGTAGTTGACCCAGCACTGATCCTTGTGGCACTCCACTGGTCACAGGCCTCCAGTCTGAAAAACAACCCTCCACCACCACCTTTGAGCTACCTTTGAGCCAGTTCTGTATCCAAATGGCTAATTCTCCCTTTATTCCATGAGATCTAACCTTGCTAATCAGTCTCCAATGGGGAACCTTGTCGAACACCTTAATGAAGACCATATAGATCACATCTACTGCTCTGCCCTCATCAATCCTCTTCGTTACTTCTTCAAAACACTCAATCAAGTTTATGAGACATGATTTCCCAAGCACAAAGCCATGTTTGACTATCCCTAATCAATCCTTGCCTTTCCAAATACATGTACACCCTGTCCCGCAGGATTCCCTCCAACAACATGCCCACCACCGAGGTCAGGCTCAGCGGTCTATAATTCCGTGGCTCGTCTTTACTGCCCTTCTTAAACAGTGGCATCACGTTTTCCAATCTCCAGTCTTCCAGCAGCACACCTGTGAGTATCGATGATACAAATATCTCAGCAAGAGACCCAGCAATTACTTCTCTAGCTTCCCACAGAGTTCTAGGGTACACCTGATCAGGTCCTGGGCATTTATCCACCTTTAACCATTTCAAGACATCCAGCACTTACTCCTCTGTAATCTGGACATTTTGCAAGATGTCATCATCTATTTCCCTACAGTCTAAATCTTCCATATCCTTTTCCACAGTAAATACTGATGCAAAATATTCATTTAACATTTCAAAGACCGCCTTGCTGATCTTTGAGGGCCCCTATTCTCTCCCTAGTTACCCTTTTGTCCTTAACATATTTTTAAAAACCCTTTGCATTCTCCTTAATTCTATTTGCCAATGCTATCTCATGTCCCCTTTTTGCCCTCCTGATTTCCCTCTTAAGTATACTCCTACTTCCTTTATACTCTTCGAAGGACTCACTTGATCTATCCTGTCTATACCTGACATATGCTTCCTTCTTTTTCTTTACCAAATCCTCAATTTCTTTAGTCATCCAGCATTCCCTATACCTACCAGCCTTCCCTTTCACCCTGACAGGAATATACTTTCTCTGGATACTTGTTATCTCATTTCTGAAGACTTCCCATTTTCTAGCCGTTCCTTTACCTGCGAACATCTGCCTGCAATCAGCTTTTGAAAGTTCTTGCCTAATACCATCAAAATTGGCCTTTCTCCAATTTAGAACTTCAACTTTTAGATCTGGTCTATTCACGATTTTAAAACAAATAGAATTATGGTCGCTGGCCCCAAAGTGCTCCTCCACTGACACCTCAGTCATCTGCCCTGCCTTATTTCCCAAGAGTAGGTCAAGTTTTGCACCTTCTCTAGTAGATTACATCCACACACTGAATCAGAAAATTGTCTTGTACGCACTTAAGAAATTCCTCTCCATCTAAACCCTTAACACTATGGCAGTCCCAGTCAATGTTTGGAAAGTTAAAATCCCCTACCATAACCACCCTATCATTCTTACAGACAGCTGAGATTATCCCACAAGTTTCTTTCTCAATTTCCGTTTGACTGTTAGGGGATATATAATACAATCCCAATAAGGTGATCATCCCTTTCTTATTTCTCAGTTCCACCCAAATAACTTCCCTGGATGTATTTCCAGGAATATCCTCCCTTAGCACAGCTGTAATGCTATCCCTTATCAAAAATGCCACTCCCCCTCCTCTCTTGCCTTCCTTTCTATCCTTCCTGTAGCATTTGTATCCTGGCACATCCAGTTGCCAGTCCTGCCCATCCCTGAGCCATGTTTCTGTAATTGCTGTGATATCCCAGTCCCATGTTTCTAACCATGCTCTGAGTTCATCTGCCTTCCCTGTTAGGCCCCTTGCATTGAAATAAATGCAGTTTAATTTATTAGTCCTACATTTTCCCTGCCTGCCCTGACTGTTTGACTCACGTCTGTTCTCAGCTGTACCAGTCTCAGATTGATTTCTTTCCTCACTATCTCCCTGGGTCCCACCCACTCCCCCACCCCCACCTTACTAATTTAAATCCTCCCAAGCATTTCTAGTAAATTTCCCTGCCAGTATATTAGTCCCCTTTCACTTTAGGTGCAATCCGTCCTTCATGTACAGGTCGCTTCTACCCCAAAAGAGATTCCAATGATTCAAAAATGTGAATCCTTCTCCCATACACCAGCTCCTCAGCCATGCATTCATCTGCTCTATCCTCCTATTCCTGCCCTCACTCGCTCATAGCACTGGGAGTAATCCAGTTATTACTACCCTTGAGGACCTCCTTTTGAAATTTCTGCCTAACCCTCTGTAATCTCCCTTCAGAATCTTAATCTTTTCCCTTCCTATATCGTTGGTTCCAATGTGGACAGTGACCTCTTGCTTGCCTCTCTCCCCCGTGAGAACATTCTGCACCCTCTCTGAGACATCCTTGATCCTGGCACCAGGGAAACAACACACCATTCTGCTTTTTCTCTGCTGGCCACAGAAACCTTTGTCTGTACCTTGGACTACAGAATCCCCTAACACAATTGATCTCTTGGAAGCCGAAGTACGTGTCATTGCATTAGAGCCAGTCTCAATACCAGAAACTTGGCTGTTCGTGCTACGTTCCCCTGAGAATCCATCACCCTTACATTTTCCAAAACAGCATACCTGTTTGAAATGGGTGTATCCAGAAAAGACTCCTGCCCTAGATGCCTACTTCTCTTATCCTTCTTGGAGTTAACCCATCTATGTGACTGTATCTGAGACTTTCCCCCCTTCCTATAACTGCCATCCATCACATACTGTTGCTGTTGCAAATTCTTCATTGCTTCTATCTGTCTCTCCAACCGATCCACTAGATCTGATAAGATTCGCATCCAACAGCATTTATGGCAGATATAATCCGCAGAAACCCTTAAATTCTCTTTAAACTCCCACATCTGACAAGAAGTACATATCACTGCAAAGGCCATTTTTGCTCCTTCACAATCTACAGACCCAGAAAATAACACCACCTTATTCCTCTACAAAACACTGCACCACCTTATTCCTCTACAAAATAAGAGACTTATCTCCAAAATCATATAATCAAGAAAGAACCCACTGTACTCACTAATACAGCCTTTCTCTTGGACAGACTTAAAACAACAATTAACTTATCTGATCCTGTGTTGTGAACTTCACCCAAACCAGTTCCTCCAAGATTAGTTGTGAAATTCACCGTTTGTTAATTTTCCCAGATGCACTCCCATGTTCAGCGACATGTGAATTCAAGAACAGCGAAGGCAGTAACTGTGCATGTTCTCTCTCTCTCTCCTGCACTGCCCTCACCACATTAAATGATTGACAGATGCGCACCCAGGTCTGTATTCACTCCAGACCTCTGTCTGATTTCAAACGCCCAGCTCAGATCCTGAAAGATAAGTATGATAAGCAAGCTTTCTGTGTATCTGTGCAAAAGAGCATGGCAATAAAGGCAGTGCACCAGCAGTTTGGTTCAATCAGAAACTCCAATACCAATGTGCTAACCGACAGGGCATAGCATGGCAAGGCAAAACAAGGGAACGGGAGATGCAACCTGGTCCAATCTGCAAGCTGATGCATGCCTGCGCTTGCAAAGTGTCCCTGCTGCAGCCTTTCACTGCCAGTTGCCAGTGGTACCCAACAATATAATTCTGTGCTTCCTTAGTAGCCTGCAAGTGGATCAAAGATGTGCCATGACAGTCATGGGAGAGTTGGCAAATGTCAGATGCCAATGTCCTTTGAGGGGTGCATTGTCCTCTGTATCAGTGCCCTGAGGTATTATTCATTGAGCAACCTGGAAGCTCAACATAGTCAGTGGCAAGCTGAATTCCCCAGATACCCACTCTGATTCGCCTGTCAAGATTTCTTGATATCTGGCTTGTCCGGTAAGGTAGAAAGCTGAATATTCAATGATGCAACTTGTGCATCAACAATTGGTGCATTTAACAACTTGTGGTATTAATAGATGTTTAACATCTCCTTAAGTGGCAACTTGCTGTTTGTGGTGATTTTAATGAGGTCCGACAGCCGGACCTTATGGAATATGAGTTTCCTGATTGAGCTGTTAATCTGGCCCAATTAGGGAGCCTTGGTTAAAAATGAAAAGGGTGGGAGTCAGAGATGCTGACACTCTGGTATCTGGCTCTGAATAAGGCAGTACTAAAATCAAACACTGTAAATAAAGGGAGACTTGGGGACAGGATACCTGCCTCTGTTGATTTATTTCACTGCTGCCTAGTGAAAAGCTCACCTCGCTGCTCAGCAAAATTATAAAGGATGCAGTGAGATGCTCTGAACATGTAGACAGACCTCTCCAATCTTGTCCAATACTACCTCAGTATGCCTTTTGTTGCTCAGACCGTACCAGCTTCCACCATAACCCATTCTTCCTCCGGCACAAGCAATTTGTTACACCAATACGTAATTTTAAAGAGGAATTTCATTCACTTAACAATGACATCTATTAAATTTGAGCTCATTAAACACTACACCACTGTCAAGTGTAGAAGAAGGATTTCTACACAAATATCCATTATGTTGTAAACTATATTCCACCCAATTCTTCTGAAAGTCTGGTTTAATAATTAAGTACAAATATTATGTGTCTCACCACGACTGAGAGGTTATTGAAATCACTTCAGTTTGTATATTTGAACTGGGAACATGGCAATGTGTAAATACAATATCATACTAAATCCCTCATTGGTTGGCCAGCTCATTTCCACAACTTACTGGAACCCATTCTGATACCATGGTAACCAAATTCCTGAGATAAATTACTACTTTTGCACCACCTCGTATGTCTGTGCTGATTTGTGTGCTCCCCATAGATTGCAAACAATGCTATTTTTAGTTTTCCAAGTCCTGAATGTTGTCAGTAAAGATGAATTAGCTGGTCTATAATATTCAGAATGTAGTGGTGTAAGTAAAACAAATGTTAAGTCAATTTTGTGCTGGCACTGCAAAGGCCTGTAAGATCAGCCTGAAGTGTTCAAGAATTAAAGGTCCAGACTCTCGGTAAACCCAAGGGGAAGAAACATAGGTGGTGTCAACTAAAATTGTATGTTTCTCCCCACCCAATGTTATTTGAACACCTTTAGCTGTTAGTCATAAAAATGTTGGCAGTAAACAAAAAGAGGCCATATGACAGACATTTAAGAGTCAAGTATTTTTTCTCTCAGAGTGTTGAGTGCCTTTGCAACTCCTTGCCGCAGGGACCTGTGTGAGACAAACAAACTGCAGATGCTGGAATCCAAGGTAGACAAGCAGGAGGCTGGAAAAACACAGCAAATCAGTCAGCATCAGGAGGCGGAGAGGTCAACATTTCAGGTGAGGAAGAGTTACACCTGAAACGTTGACTTCTCGAGCTCCTGAAGCTGCCTGGCTTGCTATGTTCTTCCAGCCTCCTGTGTGAGCAGAGTCATATATACTTAAGGCTGATTAAGAGAGATTTTTGATCAGTAGGGCAATCAAGGGTTACAGAGAAAAGGCAGGAAAGTGGATGTAAGGAATGTTGTATCAAGATAGGATAATGGAAAAGACATCTGGTATGCTTGTCTTTATTGATCAGTTTGTGAAGGTTTGTAGCTCAGGTTGAGGTTTAGGGTGTAGGTTTGCTCACTGAGCTGTAGGTTTGATATCCAGATATTTCATTACCTGGCTCGGTAACATCATCAGTGGCAACCTCCAAGTGAAGCGAAGCTGTTGTCTCCTGCTTTCTATTTATATCTTTCATCTTGATGGGGTTCCTGGGGTTTGAGGTGATGTCATTTCCTGTTCGTTTTCTGAGGGGCTGATAGGTGGCACCTAGATCTATGTATTTGTTTGTGGCATTGTAGTTGGAGTGCCAGGCCTCTAGGAATTCTCTGGCATGTCTTTGCTTAGCCTGTCCCAGGATAGATGTATTGTCCCAGTCGAAATGATAGTTTTTTCATCAGTGTGTAGGGCCATGAGGGAGAGAGGGTCGTGTCTTTTTGTGGCTAGCTGGTGTTCATATATCCTGGTGGCTAACTTTCTTCCTGTTTGTCCTACGTAGTGTTTGTGGCAGTCCTTGCATGGAATTTTGTAGATGACGTTGGTTTTGTCCATGGGTTGTACTGAGTCTTTTAAGTTTGTTTGTTTGAGAGTGTTCGTGGGTTTGTGTGCTACTAGGATTCTGAGGGGTCTTAGTAGTCTGGCTGTCATTTCTGAAACTTCTTTGATGTGTGGTAAGGTGGTTAAGGTTTCTGGCTGTGTTTGGTCTGCTTGTCATGGTTTGTTCTTGAGGAATCTGCGCACTGTATTATTTGAGTATCTGTTCTTCTTGAATACGTTGTATAGGTAGTTCTCCTCTATTTTCCGAAGTTCAACTGTGTTGCAGTGTGTGGTGGCTTGTTGGAATAGTGTTCTGATACAGCTTTGTTTGTGTGTGTTGGGATGGTTGCTGGTGTAGTTAAGTATTTGGTCAGTGTTTATCGGTTTTCTGTGTACACAGGTTTGTAGTTCTCCGTCATCCTTTCTTTCAACTGTGACATCCAGAAATGTGAGTTTGTTGTCGGTTTCTTCCTCTTTAGTTCACCAAGGAGGAAGAAACCGACAACAAACTCGCATTCCTGGACGTCACAGTCAAAAGAAAGGAAAACGGAGAACCGACAAACCTGCGTATACAGAAAACCGATAAACACTGACCAAATACTTAACTACACCAGCAACCATCCCAACACACACAAACAAAGCTGTATCAGAACATTATTCCCACAAGCCACCACACACTGCAGTACAGACGAACTTCGGAAAACAGAGGAGAACCACCTATACAACGTATTCAAGAAGAACAGATACTCAAATAATAGTGCGCAGATTCCTCAAGAACAAACCACAACATCAGACAAAACACAGCCAGAAACCTTAACCACCTTACCATACATCAAAGAAGTTTCAGAAATGACTGCCAGACTACTAAGACCCCTCAGAATCCTAATAGCACACAACCCACCAACACACTCAAACAAATACTAACAAACTTAAAAGACTCAGTACAACCCATGGACAAAACCAACGTCATCTACAAAATTCCATGCAAGAACTGCCACATACACTACATAGGACAAACAGGAAGAAAGTTAGCCACCAGGATATATGAACACCAGCTAGCCACAAAAAGACACGACCCTCTCTCCCTCGTAGCCCTACACACGGATGAAAAAAAACCCACCATTTCGACTGGGACAACACATCTATCCTGGGACAGGCTAAGCAAAGACATGCCAGAGAATTCCTAGAGGCCTGGCACTCCAACCACAACGCCATAAGCAAACGCACAGATCTAGTTGTCATCTATCAACCCCTCAGAAAATGAACAGGAAATGACATCACCACAAACCTCAGGAATCGCATCCAGGAGAAAGATATAAATAGAAAGCAGGAGACAACAGCTTCGCTTCACTTGGAGTTCGCCACTGACAATGTTACCTAGCCAGGTAATGAAACATCTGGATATCAAACCTACAGCTCAGCGAGCAAATCTACACCATTTATTGATCAGTGTCATGAGTATAGGAATTGGGAGGTCATGTTGTGACTGTACAGGACATTGGTTAGGTCACTTTTGTAATACTGCATTCAATTCTGGTCTCTCTGCTAAGGAAGAATGTTGTGAAACCTAAAAGCATTTAGAAAACATTTATAAGGATGTTTCCAGGGTTAGAGGGTCAGAGCAATAAGAAGGGGCTGAATAGACTGGGGCTATTTTCCCGAGAATCGGAGGCTGAGGAGCGACATTATAGAAGTTTATAAAATCATGACGGGCACGGATAGAGTAAATAGCCGAAGTCTTTTTCCTAGGGGAGGGGAATTCAAAACTAGAGAGCATAATTTTAAGGTGAGAGGGGTAATATATAAAAGGGATTTAAGGGTCAACGTTTTCAACTTTTTGCAGAGTGTATGGAAAGAGCTGCCTGAGGAAGTAATAGAAGTTGGTACAATTACAACATTTAAATGGCATCTGGATGGGTATATGAATAGGAAGGGTTTAAAGGATATGGGCCAAGTGCTGGCAAATCGGACTAGATTAATTTAGGATATCCGGTCGGTGTGGACGAGTTGGACCGAAGGGTTTGTTTCCATGCTGTACATCTCTATGACTCTATGACTCTATAACAATGATCTTAATGAATGGCAGAACACAATTTTGGGATGACTAGCCTACTTTGTTCGTATTTCTTGTTGCCTTATATCAGCTGATTTAGTATGTGGTGAGAATGGACAACTCAGGCACTCAGTGGCAAGAATGTATGGCAGGGCCACTTGGAGGCTGGAGATCACGTGCTGAAAGTTCCAGGTATATGCTCAGATGCAGCAACCCTTGTTGCTAATTAGTTAAGATCACAGAAAGATTATCAACTCTTTTCACTGTTTTTTGACAATAGGTTCTACAGGACTCCTGCAGTTTGAGGGGAGATGTGGTTCATGTAGCACACTTGGGAGCAATAGGTAACTTGTATTCCACATTCCCCACAGCTGTCAGCTTCAGACAGTTTTTCTTTTGTAAACTAACTGTTAGTGATTAATTTTTGGTCAGTTAATAACTCCACTATCATTCTAACTCCGGTGGCAACAGACAAATTAAGTGAGCTTAGGAATCACTGGACGAAAAAGGACTTTGTAATTATGATTTGTGCTAAAAGATTAATCTGACACAAAACTGCTCACAATTTAACAGAAGCTAGCATTGATCTCACTTAGAGATCGTGAGATAGTCAATAGGTGGGCATTCAATACTTAGTAGTTTTGATGCAAGTCTATGTAAAGTTCCAGGAATCTTTATCCAGCAACCAGCTGTTGATATATTTCCCTTGGAACTGTGCGCAAATTTGAAGTTTTCTATTCCATAACATCAACACAATTTATTGAGAAAAGCACATCTAGGCTGAAAATGTGTTGCTGGTTAAAGCACAGCAGGTTAGGCAGCATCTCAGGAATAGGGAATTTGACATTTCGAGCATAAGCCCTTCATCAGGAAAGCACATCTATAATTGATAGAAAAAGCGACTCCACTTGTGAAATGTACCATACCAGAAAATTTTAAGACATGAGAAAATCTGTTCATGGGGTAAGCGCATTGCTGACTAGGCCAAGATTTATTGCCCATCCTTCATTGCCCAGAGGGTAGGATGTGGAGGTGCCGTTGTTGGACTGGCCTGGACAAAATCAGAAGTCACACGACACCAGGTTATAGTCTGACGAAGGATCATTGCTCCGAAAACATTTGCTTTCAAATAAGGCTTTGCGACTATAACCTGGTGCATGTGACTTGTGACTTTAGTAAGAGTTGATCACATTGCTGTGGGTCTGGAGTCACACAAAGGCCAGACCAGGTAAGGATGGCAGATCCCTAAAGACATTAGCAAACCAGATGGGTCTTTCTTGACAATGGATACTTGGACATCAGTAGACTCTTTCATTCCAGATATTTATTGAAGTCAAATTCCACCATCTGCCATGGCAGGATTTGAACCCAGCTGTCCAGAACATAACCTGGGTCTCTGGATTAACAGTCCAGCTATAATACCATAAGGCCATTACCTCCTCACATTAACTCCCAGATATGGCTATGTAGTAGTTATGGTACTGCACTTATAATTCAGAGAATGAAAACTCAAATCAGCTTAAATTCAGTTATACAAACTTCTGGAAACTATCTTGCTTCTATCTGCAAAATCTACCATGAGGTTGTTGGAACATCTAAAAACAGGAACATTGGGTTACTGAGGCTACAAAGCATGTCATTCTTACTTGATCTGGCCTATATGTTACTGCAGTCCCACACCTATGTGACTGAAATTAATATGGCCTGGTATCAGACCACTCAGTTGTACCAAACTGTTACAAAAAATGCCTCAGGGATTGGAACAGTTTGAAGAGAAGGCCAACATCTTCAAAAGATGAACAGTAAATCCCATTCCTGCCAGCAGTGACCAAGAATGAATTTTTAAATAATGACTTTTGATCTAATCTCACACATCTGTGACAATATATCTATATCCAAACTGAAAAATGTGTTTGCACAAATCAAAACACTTCCCTTCATTACCAAACTAAACAGGATAGGCAATGAAGAAAGTTAAATGCCAGTGTGAACGTACCACAGTGACTCCATCATTAAGCAGAGATTCTCCAAAGACAACGATAAACAATGCTTCATTCACGTGAATCTCTTCAAACACAGTCAACACAGCGACTGTGTCAACTGCAGCAATCACACTTCCGAACAGGAGGAATTCCAGGAGGCCAGCATCAAGATTTCCTGCAAACCAAATGGAAACCACAAAGAATGTCAGCACTCAGCCACTCCTATGATAAGAAACAATATGAATTTATATAGCACCTTGATGCAGTAAAACTTTCCATAACACCTCACTGGAGCCACTGAGCCACATAAACCAACAGTCGGAGAAATGGCCAAATGGTTGGTCAAAACGTTACATTCTAAAGACTGACATAAACGGAGTATGGAGTGGGATGGTAAAGTCTATAGAGGGAATTCCAGAATCAACTGTGGACAGCAGAAGACCTGGCCAGCTTTAGTGAAGGAGATCAGGAATTGTGCAAAGGGACAGAATGGGAGACCTCCAGAGATTTTGGAAGGTTAAGCCATTTAGGGACACAGAGAGGCCATGGAGGAACTATGGAAATGACATTCATTATGCCATTAAGACAGTTGGTGCCTGAAAACAGGAAACTGCTGAAGTGATGTCAGAAATTGGAAAAGTCCATTATGTAGTTAGGAAGGTAGATAAAATAAAATTGGGTGGCACAGTGGCAAAGTGGTTAGCACTGCTGCCTCACAGTGCCACAGACCCAGGTTCAATTCCTGCCTCAGGCAACTGTCTGTGTGGAGTTTGCACATTCTCCCCGTGTGTGCGTGGGTTTCCTCCGGGTGCTCCAGTTTCCTCCCAAGTCCAAAGATGTGCAGATTAAGTGAACGCCGTAGTGTTAGGTGCATTAGTCAGGGATGAATGTAGGGGAATTGGTCTGGGTGGGTTGCTCTTCAGAGGGTCAGTGTGGACTTGTTGGGCCGAAGGGCCTGTTTCCACTGTAGGGAATCTAATCTAATCAGAATCAAGATACAAAAACACCAGCTTAGCAGAGTAGGAACAAGCTGATCAATAGGTCAATTTACATGTGGATTTTGAGATGGATGTGTTCAGGATTGGTCGTCTATTACATCAGAGGATGTAGAAGGAAGATATCCGAGATGGTGATATCAGTGACAGGCATGGGGGATGTTCTGTGGTGGGGTCATGTTGCAAGAGAGGGAGGATGAAGTTCTGGAGAGTTGGCATTGTGCCTTTGCATGGTAGAGTATAATATACCAGACAAACATGGGATTACACTTGCAGTGAGTTTGACACCAACATTAATGTCAGAATTGGATCTGAGAGAATTGCAAGTTCAGAGCAAGACAGGTCAGAACTCCATCACTTCGGAAAGGAAGTTAGAGGTCTTTTGTTAAAACAGCAGATGAGATAAAGGTAAAAAATAAAACTGTGAACAAAACAACTCTGAGATAGAGTTGGTGTTGCTTGAGAGGGTGGGGCCAAGAGTCTACGTATGGATGTGTATTCTGAAATGAAAGTCACTGAGCTGAAATGTCAACTTTCTGAGTGTCTCCACACATGACACCTGACCTGCTGAATATTCCAGTTTATTTTTGGTTTTGGTTGAAATTTCCAACAACTGGTGTTGGGTCTTAACTATTGTCAGCCCTGGCTCAGTTATGTCAGTCTTGTCAAGTAATGCTGGTTTCAGGCTTCGTTTTAGAGAATTGTTAACAGAACCATGGAGGATTTGTCTGTACAGTCCTGGTGAAACACTATGCTGCCAGACCATGTGTGCCTTGTCTCATGTGAGGCATTAAATCCAAGGCCCTGTCTGTCCTCTCAGGTGCACATAAGCAATCCCATGGAAATGATTGGCAGAAACACAGGAGAGTTATTCCCAATTTCCCAGCCTATATAATATTCTATAATCAACATTATGAAAGAAAATCATCTGATCATTGTCAGATTGCTAAATTGGCTGCAGCATTTCCTATACTACAATACATTCCATACATATTCCATTATTATAAAGCAACTTGAGATATCCTGTTCTCATCAGAGGTGCTATGTATATTGGGTCTCTCAGCTGAGAAGTTAAACCAATGCCCTCTTGAATGGAAATAAGAAAACCTAGTGATAATTCTGCCTTTCATGTTTACACTGATCTTGACACATCTTTCATTTCTTAACTTGTCCCACTACCAACTCCTTTTGCTGTGCACCATAATTCCTTTCATGATTTAATCTATTCTATCTTCTACCATATCACACATATTCCCCGTGACCTTGCTCTCATCCCTCCCCAATCCTTTGTATCTGCTTAAAATCGCTTGCACCATTTTTTTCAGTTCACCTAAAAGATCAATGACCTGAAACATTAGGCTGAGTTCTCCAAAGTCAGGCCCAAATGGAAGGTCTAATTCTGCACTAGAAAGAAGTGCAAAGAAGTGTCACAATCTTCCAGGAGGTGGTCTCCTATATTCCAAACTTCTATATTGCCACTTTATATATGATCTAGGCACCCAAACAGAAGGCCTACAGCTCTGGAACCATGGCAGCCTCACTGGGGGAGGTCAATGCTGCTCAGGTAGGTTAGGGGCCAGGAGAGTGCCTCATCTTGGAGGTATCCTTGCTCTCCTGCTCAGAATACAGGAAATAAAGACAGCAGGGCCATCAGAATGTTGAGGAAATGCCTCTCCAGAGTCTGATGCAACTACAGTAGTTTCACCTGATAGAACCCTGCTGATGTACAGAACTTTCGGCAAGACACAAACAAGATTAAAAACTAAAACTCCGTTTTATGCTTCAGTTAGCCACAATTGCTATCTATATTTAACCCTGGCCTCAATTCAGTTGGAGACGAAAAACTACAGTTTGGATCTCTGCCCTTACCCATAATACCAGTCTGGAAGACACCGTAGAGGGAGAGACCAGTTGTTACAGTATTCCAAACTGTTCCAATGATGGCGTACATTAGAATTGATCCAATGTTCCTGAAGAATTGTTGGTTGGGCATGAAATATCCAGCATCCAGTATGATTGGTGGCAGGAGGTAGAAGAAGAAGACATTTGGTGTTAAAGTGAAGGAGGCAGTGTGATCGGCGGCCCAGACAATTCCTCCCAGGATGAGGCCCAGTACTATCAGCAGAATGCTTTCTGGTACCACCGAGGTGACTTTCCCAGACAGATGGAAAACTAAAGGAGAGAATACGTCAATAATTTGGATTACACAAGCATTTACAAGGTGGATTGAATTAAGATTTAGTGTTGTGTGATGAAATTAAATGGAATCATTGCATTTATCCAACACTACAAGGATGGAGTTTTCATTTCTACATTCATCGCTCTCTCTGATTCTCTAATTTATTTTGACGCACAATAGGTTTTCGAGATGCCAATCACAGAAACAGAAAACCTCGGCTAAATTATATATTATTACAACACATAATATTCTATATAAAGCATGTAAATTAAAAACACATAGTTTCATTGCATTGGAACTTCCACAATCTTCAAGCCCTGTTGTTATAACACAAAAAAATGTAAAGGTTGTATTAACAGGAGTAAGAAATCCATATTAGGACTTGATCTGATTTCATAGCATTGTGATCATACCATACAACCATCAGTCATTACATTTGTAATAATAGTACAAGTAGATACACAATTGTGACATACCACAATAAATTCCAAAATTGTTGTTTTTATTTTGGTGAACAATTTTTTAATATTTCTGCACTGATGCTAAATTTATATCCTTTAATTAAATCACAAGGCAAGAAAGAACTGGAGAAATTAGATTGAGAGCGACTCTTTGAGAGTAAATCCACATCAGACATGAGGGAATCTTTGAAAGGACACTTGATCAGAGTTCAGGACCAGCACATTCCTACGAGGGTGAAAGGTTAAGAATGACAAGATTTCAGAACTTTGAATGACAAGAGATATTGAAAGTTTAGTCAAAAGGAGAAAGGAAGCATGTCTAAAGTTTAGGAAACTGAAACCAAACAAAACTCTTGAGGAATCTAAAGGAAGCAGAAAAGAACTTTAACAAGAAATTAGGAGGATTAAAAGGGACCATGAAATGTCCTTGGCAAGTAGAATTAAGGAGAATCCCAAGGCATTTAATACATATATAAGGAGCAAGGGGGTAGCTAGAGAAAGGATAGGTCCACTCAAGGATAAAGGAGGGAATTTGTGTGAAGCCAGAGGAAATGGGGTTGTCGTTAATGAGTATTTTGTTTTGATATTCACCAAGGAGAAGAACATGAATGTGGTAAGATTAGGGAGGAGTATTTTTATAGTCCAGGGCTTGTTGATAAAAAGAAGGAAAAGGATTGAGGATGCAATGGCCTAGTGGTATTATCACTGGACTGTTAATCCAGAGACCCAGGTAATGTTCTGGAGGCCTGGGTTCAAATACTGCCATGGTAGACAGTGGACTTTGAAGTTTAAAAAACACTATCTGGAATTAAGAACCTAATGATGACCAGGAAACCATTGTCAACTGCTGGGAAAACCCATCTGGTTCAGTAATGTGCTTTATGGAAGGAAATTCCTAACCTTACCTGATCTAGGCTGCATGTGACTCCAGACCCACAGCAATGTGGTTAACTCTTAACTGCCTGCTGGGCAACTAAGGATGGGCAATAAATGGCCTAGACAGAGGCACCTACATTCCATGAATGAATTGGGAAAAAAAAGATACTGGAGGTCTTGAAAAACATTAATGTAGGTAAGTCCCCAGGCTCTGGTGGGATCTATTCCAGGTTATTAGGAGAGGAAGGGAAGAGATTGCTGCGGACTTGAGAGATATCTTTGTATCCTCTTTAGCTGCATGTGAGATCCCAAAATGTTGCAGAATAACTAATGTCGTCCCTTTGTTTAAGAAAAGTTTCAGAGATAATCCAGGAAATTATAGGTTACTCAGCCTTATATCAGTAATAGGGAAATTATTGGAGAATATTCTAGGGACAAGATTTATTCACCTTTGGGAAGAATTAGGGATAGTCAGCGTGGCTTTTAGCAGGGGACGTCTTGTCTCACAAATTTAATTGAGTTTTTTTGAGGCAGTGATAAAGGTGATTTGTGAGAGTAGTGCAGTGGATGCTGTCTACGTGGACTTTACTAAAGCATTTGACAAGATCTCATGGTAGGCTGGTCCAGAAGATTGTGTCACATAGATCCATGGTAAGTTGGCAAATTTAACACAAAATTAGCTTGGTCATACAAGATGGTAGCTGTGGAGGGTTTTTATTTTCTGACTGGAGGCCCATGACTAGTGATGTGCCACAAGGATCAGTGCTGGGACCTCTATTGCTTGTAATATATAGAAATACCTTAGATGAAATGTAAGTGATCTGATTGGTAAATTTCCAGACAACACAAAAATTGAGTGAGTTGTCAATAATGAGGAAAGTTGTCAAAGGACACAGCTGGATATAGGTCAGCTGGAAATTTGAGTGGAGAAGTGGCAGGTGGAGTTTAACCTGGACAAGTGTGAGGTGATGCATTTTGGTGAAGTCAAATGTAAGAGAAAAGTATACAGTTAATGACAAGGACCTTAGGAGCATTAATATACAGAGGGATCTTGGGGTTCAAGACCATAGCTCTTAAAAGTTAGAACACAAGTGGGCGGCACGGTGGCACAGTGGTTAGCACTGCTGTCTCACTGTGCCAGAGACCCGGGTTCAATTCCCGCCTCAGGCGACTGCCTGTGTGGAGTTTGCACATTCTCCCCGTGTCTGCGTCGGTTTCCTCTGGGTGCTCTGGTTTCCTCCCACAGTCCAAAGATGTGCGGGTCAGGTGAATTGGCCATGCTAAATTGCCTGAAGTGTTAGGCGAAGGGGTAAGAGTAAGAGTAGGGGTATGGATGGGTTGCGCTTCGGCGGGTCGGTGTGGACTTGTTGGGCCGAAGGGCCTGTTTCCACACTGTAGGTAATCAATCTACAAAGTGGATAAGATGTTGGAGAAGGTGCAAGGCATGCTTTTCTTCATCAGTGGAAGCATGGAGTATAACGGTTTCCAAGTCATGTTGCAGCTGTGCAAGAGTTTAGTTGGGGCCATATTTTAAGTACTGTGTGAGCAGTTCTGATCACCACATGATAGGAAAGATGTGGAGGCTATGGAAAGGGTGCAAAAGAGGTTAGTTGAACTTTAATCGTTTCCACTAGAGCACTGGAGACTGAGGCGGGGGGTGACCTAATAGAAATATACAAAAGTATGAGAGGAATGGAATGGATGGATAGTAGGAATACTTTTCCTGGGGTGGAAGGTGAACACCCAGTGGATGTGGTACACATTGGTCCCAAGAACATAGGTTTAAAAAGTGATGAGGTCCTAAAAACAGAGTATAGGGAGTTAGGAAGTAAGCTGAACAGTAGAAACTCCAAAGGTAGCAATCTCAGGATTATTATCAGTGCCATGGCTAGTCAGTGTAGAAATAGCAGGATACATGGTATGAACTCATAGATTGATCAATTAGGTCAATGGGCTGAGGAGTGGCAGATGGAGATTAATTTGGATAAATACAAGGCATTGTTTTTTGGTGAAATAAACAAGGGCACGAGTTATACAGTTATACAGGGCCCTGGGTAGGTTGTAGAACTGACAGTCCTGGGGATTCAGGTATTTAGTTTCTTGAAATTTGCATCACACCTAGGCAGGGTAGTGATGGAGGCTTGCCTTCATTTCTTAGACCTTTGAGTATAGAAGTTGGGCTGTCATGTTGAGATTGAACAGAATATTGGTGAGGCCACTTCTAGAGTACCGTGTGCAGTTTTGATCGCCCTGCTACAGGAAGGATACTGTTAAATTGGAGACGGTTCAGAACAGATTTACCTGATGTTTTTGGGAATGGAGGATTTGAATTATAAGGAGAGGCTGAATAGGCTGGGACTTTTTTCACTGGAGCATAGGGGCTTGACGGGTGATCATATGGAGGCTTATACAATCACAAAGGTCACAGATAGGGTGAATATCAAGGGTCTTTTCCTTATCCAAGGGGTATATTTTTAAAGTGATAGGAGAAATATTTAAAACAGACAAGAGGGGCAACTTTTTTTTCCAAGGAGATTGGTTCATGTGTGGAATAAACCTCCACAGGACGCGGTGAATGCAGCTTCAGATGCAAAATTTAAAGGACATTTGGATAAGTTCATGAATAGAAAAGGTTTCAAGGGTTTTGGGCCAAGTGCAGGAAGGTGGGACTAGTTTAGTTTGGGAACATGGTTGGTGTGGACTGGTTGGACCAAAGGGTCTGTTTCTATGCTGTGACACTATGACTTTGTAAAGAAATGGTGTGAGAAGGACAGTTTCAGGTTCCTGGGCCATTGGGACTGGTGCTAGTGGAGGTGGGACAAGCACAAACTGCATAGGTTACACCTGGACAGGACTGGGAATGATGCCCTAGGGGGAGTATTTGCTAGAGTGGATGGAGAGGGTTTAAGCTAAATTGGCTGGGGGTTAGGAACCTATCCAAGGAGTCAAAGGAATAGAAATCTAGGATAACAACAAAATAACAGAAAGGGGATCAAGGGAAATGATAGGCAGCAGAATCAAAGGCCAGAATAAAACAAGAATAAAACAGTAAAAATGGACGGAATGGGACAAGGAACATTAAAAAGACCAGTCTTAAGGCTTTGTGCCTTAAGACTTGCGCAGAAAAATTAAAGTAAAGTCAATAAATTAATCATGCAAATAGATGTAAGTGTATATGATATAATTGGGATTACAGAGACATGGCAACAGAGTGACCAAGTATGGAACTGAACACCCAGGGATATTCGGTATTTAAGAAGGTCAGACTAAAAAAGAAAAGGCAGTAGAGTTGCATTACTGGTTAAAGAGGGTATAAACACAATATTAAGAAAGGTATTTGCTCACACAAACAATGTAGAATCTATATAGTTAGAATTGAGAAATACTAAAGTGCCAAACAATTAGTAGGGGGTTTGGACGACCGAACTGCAATGGTGACGTTTTGAATTGTGTTAAGTAGGAAAACAGAGATGCAGATATCTGCAATTATGGGTGACTTCAAGCTGCATTAAATTGGTAAATCAGTCACAATACCATAGAAGAGGAATTTCTAGAGCATTTATGAGATGGTTTTCTGGATCAATAAGTTGAGGAAGCAACTACAGAATAAGCCATCTTAGACTAGGTATTATGCAATGAGAAAGTAATAATTGGTAATGTGGTTGTAAACCATTTGGGAATGAGTGACCATAGTGTGATAGAATTCTCTGCTAATATCGAGAGTGAGGTAGCTAATTCTGAGACTAGGGTTATGAAGCTTGATAAGGGAAATTACGACAGTGTGATACATGAGTTGGATATGATTGATTGGGAAATCTTACTGAAAGAATGACCATGGATAGGCAATGGTTCACATTCAAGGAGTGAATAGGTGAATTACAAAAATTGTTTATACTGTCTGGCTCAAAACAGCAAAGAGAACAATGACTAATCCATGGTTTACAAGGGAAGTTAGAGATCGTACTAGATGTTAAAAAAAGGCATACAAATTGTAAAAACAAACGATAGAACAGAGGTTTAGAAGCAGCTTAGAAGTCAACAAAGGAAGTCCAAGGGATTGATTTAAAAAGGGGAACATAGAGTATAAAAGTAGGCTTGCAGGGAACATAGAGCTGACTGTGAAAGTTTCTGAAGGTTAGATTAGATTAGATTACTTACAGTGTGAAAATAGGCCCTTCAGCCCAACAAGTCCACACCGACCCTCAGAGGACAACTCACCAAGACCCATTCCCCTACACCTAAGACTACGGGCAATTTAGCCAATTCACCGAACCTGCACATCTGTTGGACTGTGGGAGGAAACCGGAGTACCCGGAGGAAACCCATGCAGATACGGGGAGAATGTGCAAACTCCACAGACAGTCGCCCAAGGTGGGAAGTAAGGAGAAAAAGATTGGTGAAAACTAATATATGTCCTTAACAATCAGAAACAGGGGGATTTATAATTGGAAACAAAGAAATGGCTGATGAATTCAACTAAAACTGAACTTCTATCTTCACAAATAAGGGCACAAATAACATACCAGAAATGATGGGGAGCATCACTGGGGATTAGAGAGAGAGAGAGGAACTGAAGCAAATCTGTATTAGTAGAGAAATGTGTTGGGAAATGAATCTTCCAAGATTCTTTCTATTCTGGAACAGTGTCTACAGATTGCAGGGTAGCTAATGTAACCCCACTATTTAAAAGGGTAGGTAGAGAGAGAATAGGGAGTTATAGACCAGTGAGTCTGATGTCGGTATTCGGGAAGATGATAGAGTTCTTAATCAAGGATTTTAGAGCAGATCACTTTGAAAACAGTGGAAAACAGACAGTCAGCATGGTTTACATAGGGAAATCCAACTTGTAAAATCTATGGAATTTCTTGAGGATGTAACTATTAAAGTTGATCAGGGAAGCCAGTAGATTTCACTTATTTGGACTTTCGGAAGGCTTTCAACAAAGCCTCACAGAAAAGATTAATGTGTAAAATAAAAGCACATGGAATTGGAGTTATTGGATTTACATGGATAGAAAATTGTTTCGCAGACAGAAAACAAAGAATAGGAATAAATGGATCTTTTTCTGAATGGCAGGCAGTGACTATTGGGGTACAGCAGGGATAAATACTAGGACTCCAACTATTCACAATATATGTTCATGATTCAGATGAGGGAACAAAATGTAATATCTCACAATTTGCTGATGACACAAAGCTGAGTGAAAAGGTGAGCTGTAAGGAGGATGCAGTGATGTTGGACAGGCTGAGTAAGTAGGCCAATGCGTGGCAGATGCAGTAATAATGTGGGTAATTGTGAGGCTATCTACTTTGGCAACAAAAGTAAGAAGACAGGCTATTATTGGAATTGCTGTACATTGAGAGATTTAAAATTTGATCAACCTCATTACCTGCCTCTCCTCCATATTCCTTGATCCTTTTAGCCACAACAGCCACATCTACCTCCTTCTTGAAAATACAATGTTTTGGCTTCAACGACTTTTTGTGGCAGTGAATTCCATAGGCTCATCACTCTCTGACTGAAGAAATTTCTCCTAACCCGAGTCCAAAATGACCTATTCTCTAAGCTTTAACTGGTTACTCCGGTTCTGGGCTCACCATCAGAAACGTCCTTCCTGCGTTATTGTAATTTTATAGGTTTCTATGAGATCTCCCCATCATTCTTTCAAATTGCAGTGAACACAATTCTAACTGACTTAATCTCACCTCTTTCATCAGTCCAGCCATCCCAGGAATCAATATGATAATCCTTCATTGTACTCCATCTACAACAAGAATATCCTTCCTCAGTTAAAACTGAACCCAGTATTCCAGGTGTAGCCTCACCAATGCCCTGTATGATAGCAGTTAAGATATGCATGTTCCTGAACTCAAATCGTCTCTCTATGAAGGCCAACATACAGTTTGTCTTCTTTACTGCCTGCTGCACCTGCGTGCTTACATTCAGTGACTGGTGCACAAGGGTACCCAGCTTTTGTTTAGCTTCCTATATGGATGCAGCACAGCTTGGTATGGCAACTGCTCTTCCCAAGACTGCATGAAATTACAGAGAGTTTGTGAACACAGCCTAGTCGATCACGCAAACCAGTCTTCCATCCATTGACTCCACGTATACTTCCCACCGCCTTGGGAAATCAGCCAACATATCAAAGACCCCACCCAGCATGGATATACTCTCTTCCAACCTCATCTGTCAGGCAGAAGATGTAAAGGTTTGAATGCATGTATGAACAGATTCAAGCTGAAAATGTGTTGCTGGAAAAGCGCAGCAGGTCAGGCAGCATCCAAAGAGCAGGAGAATCGACCTTTCGGGCATGAGCCCTTCTTCTGGAATGGGGATTCCTGAAGAAGGGCGCATGCCCGAAACATCAATTCTCCTGCTCTTTGGATGCTGCCTGACCTGCTGCACTTTTCCAACAACACATTTTCAGCTCTGATCTCCAGCATCTGCAGTCCTCACTTTCTCCTGAACAGATTCAAGAACAGCTTCTTCCCCACTATTATCTGATTTTTGAATGGACCTCTCCAGTGTTCACTCTGATCCCTTTCTTTTCATCTGCTCTGTAGCTGTAACATTGTATTCTGCACTCTGTTCTGCTGCTCCGATGCACTTTGTATGGTACGATCTCCCATAAAAGCATGCAAAACAACACTTCTCACTGTATCTCAGTATATGTGACAACAATAAAATCAAACTCAGGAACTCTAATGAGAATCTCACAACTTGAAGAAAAAACTTTACTGACTGCTGGGAAAAGATGGGTGAGTGTGTTTGGAGAGATGTTCTTGTAGAGAACTGGCATGGAATGATCAGCTAAATGGATTCCTTCTGTAGTATTACTATTCTAGGATAGTCTATTTTCTCTATAGAATCTGTTCTAAAGGATGGGCCAAGACACCCAAGTCTCCAAGATATCTCATTTATTGCCAGGTCTATTCAGGGGAAAGGTCTCACAGGCTGGTGATGTTGGAGGCCCATCATATACACCCAGGTTATCACCAAAGGAGTTCCTCATGGTTGTGGGTCTAACCATCTTCAATCGTTTCATCAATAACTCTCCCTCTATTATCAGGTCAGAAGCAGAGTTGTTTGATGATTGCACTGAACTGATGTCCATTCAACAGATAATGAAATGGTCGTTCCCACATTGCAGCTAAACAAGACCTGAACTCTCAGGCTTGGTCTGATAGCCAATAACATTAGCAACATGCAGGTATCAAGCACTTAATGATCATATCTAACAAGATAGAGAGTCTAATTCCATTTCTTCAGTGCTCAATGGCATTAGCATTGTCTGAATTCTCCCACCTCTACATCCACATCTAGGAGGTCACCATTGATCAAACATTTAACTGGATCAGTCAGTTACTGTGGTTCAAGAAAAGATCAGAGGCTAGGTATTTTTCAGTGGATCACTCAGCTCTGACTCCCCAGAAACTTTCCATAACTTTCAAAGAACAAATCAGGAGTGTGATGGAATATTATCCGTTCGTCTAGACGTTTGCAACACTTGAGAGGCCGAACACATTCCTAAAGAAATAAGTTCATTTAATCAGCACCCCAATCACCAGTTTAATCATCATACTATCCATTGGTGCACATTTTACTTGCAATATTAACCACCCACAAGATGCACTGCAGCCACTCGTCAAATGATCTTCAGTAGCACCTTCTAACCCTGTGACCCCAAGGGAAGCAAACAAGTGAAAATTTAACTATCTTTATATATTCCTCCAAGTCATACACCATCCTGACTTGAATTCCTTTATCCTAGCTGGATCAAAATTCTGGATTTCCCTCCCCAATTGCACTGTGACAGGGCCTTCACCACACAGAGGGCAACGGATCAAGAAAGTGGATCAAAACTACCTTCTCCAGGGTACCTAAGCATGGCCAGTGGTGCAGGCATGGCAGGCATTTCTAGTTTTGTCTGAAAATTCTAGTACAGTGATTGTATAGTTTTTAAGTACAACTAGCTTTTTTTCTCGATAAAACTTATGGAAGATTGGTTCAGAAGGCAGGATTGCCCACACTATAAGATAAAGAATCAGTGAGGAACATATCCCAAGTGATCACAACAGCCCCGGAGCTAATTAATGCTCTGAGTTATTAATTGGCTGGAGACAGTTCTGTCCCTCATTCAGGCTGCTCCCTCCATATTCTTTGTCAACGTACCAATCGCCTGCAAGATTTGGTGAAACAATATTGTAGATCCTTTATTTGAAGGTCAGACCATATGCATATAATGTTACTAGGAAACTGAGATACAAGTTTAACTGCAGCCAGTGCACTTACACACCAATCATGGAACTAAACTACAGGTCGTTTTGCTATAACGTAACAACTGTGTTCCTATTCAACCCAGCTCTATATAAAATCATGCTATGGAAAACCTCTATAGAAAATTGCACTGTACAAAATCACTATAGAAAATTGCTATACCATTCAATAGAAAGTTTACATGATCCAAACAATGTTCACAATTCATCAATCATGTTAGAGGCAACTTGTGTTAACGAAATGTGCTTTATACCTGAACAACCTGTATATCAGATCCTGTTTAGATGGTAATGTTTGACAGTAGTTAAATATGCACATCATATTATAACATCCTAGCTTGTTTTTAACCAAAGATGCATCCTCATCATTGAGCCATTTGGCTTATGTAGATCATTTAATGGACTTTGGCATTTTGCAACTCTTAGTTGTTTTGAATGATATACTTTCCTGGCCTCTGGTCTTGATTTCTCATGAAGAACTTGTTTTAGCCTCTGTTTTCTTCATTGGCACTTCCAATGTCCTCTGGTGCCACGTGACTTGCATGCAATGTTAAAAGCTGGACATTTTCTTGGTGCATTTATGAGGCTACACAACCAGACTGTTTACAAGGTCAATATGGACGAATTATGTATCACTTTTAGACTGTCTACCCATTAGTATCACTTGTATTTGCTTCCATTTTGTAGTAGCAATTCAACATTGTAACCTAAGGATTGATCCAAGATGTCTTTTTGGAGCCTGATTACCGGGGTAGATGCAATGACAAGAACAATTATCCTGTTCTTTAGTTGTGAGGCTGTGAAGTCACAATCATATTCCATATCTCTACATCAACTTATGAAGGGACCAATGTTTGCAATGATTTTGAAACTGAATTTCACTTATAATTGACCTAAGGGTACTGACCTATATTTTATGTACCGTTAAAATAGTCATTAAACAGACATGTTCAGTCCATGGAGGCCTTTATTGCATACAGCAAATTGGATTTTGTTAGCTCATATAACTGGAAGGAAAATATGTAGATCCATAAAACATATTTCAACGTGTTGCCAGAACAAAATAAATGCAGATGGGAGGTCGATTGCCTTCCAGTTGAATGCTGGAAATTTTGTGGTCACCCTTTTTACTTTTATTCAGGATCTGTGAGCACTTTCCATTAATGTTTGACAGCCATTCAAGTTTCTATCAGCTCGTTTAGAGTGGATTTAGCTCTGATTGCAGAACCTATATAATTCCAATATCTTCGATGGTCATAGATTACTGCATTTGACTGCAACAATGGTGCTGTCAAGCATTGTCTCTTGCCTCAGTCTCACTCCAACCTCCATCCATAAAGCAGTTTTTGGGGACAGGAAAACAGAGACAGAATTTTCAAAGGCTAAACAAACAAGGTGAAATGTTTTTATTGTACAGGCTTCTTCTGACTATCACTGAGTAGATTTGTTTTCCTGGCAAATAAGCAGGAATGAGTCTATGGAATTTCATTTAAGTGACCTGACCTGGTGTCTGCTGTTTAATCTCTGTTCCTGCTTAAACTTTGCAGCTTGTAAAATTGCCAGATTTGAACAAACTTACTGGAACTCAACTCATGCTGCCTGGAGTGAAATATGACCCTAAAATGAAGACACAATATGTAGAATCCCTGCAAAGCAGTAGCATTTTTACACACTGCGAGGAGGTAATGATTGCCAGTTGTTGGAGACATGCTGCCTGAAAGGTGGATCACAAAAGGGCAGAGTGGCCAGACAGCATCTCTGTCATAGTTTGAACAGCAATCCTTTATTCATGGAATGTAGTAATTGCTGGTTGCGATAGCATTCATTCCCTATCTGTATTTCCCAGAGTCACTCACATTGCTTGAGTCACATGTAGAAGAGAACAAATAAGGAGAGGAGATTTCCTTCTCTAATAGGCATTAATGAACCAGATGGGTTCTTACAACAATTGACAGATGGTCAATTGCAGATTCTTACTGATTTTAAATTTTAACATCTGTCATGTTGGATTTGAAACCACTTTTCCCCAGAATTTCAGGGGAATATTTTGAATCTTTAGTGACAGTGCCCAATCTCATGGAATTGAGCAGTTTATGAAGTTCATGATGATGCCAAAGTCACTAAGGCATTTTCTCAAAGAATGAATGCTTATTTCACAGCATTGCACGTCCCAGTACTGTGTTATGCAATTGTTAACAAAAAGTAAAATAAATGTCATGTCAATTTAAAGCAGCTTTAGTGCCTGATTAGAGATAGCAGGAGGCTCACCAACCGTACTAGTTTTGGAGCATCTCTGCTTCCCCTAGAGAGTTAGCATTTTTAAAATTTGTTCATGGATGTGAACATCATTGATGAGACCAGCATTTCTTGCTCAAAGGGCAGTAAAGAGTCAAATACATTGCTGTCGGTATGGAGTCAGACCAGGTAAAGATGACATATTTCTTTCCTTAAAAAGTGAGTGAATCTGGTTCTTTTTAAAAATAGATGATTAACAACAGTTACATGGTCACTATTAGATTAGTTATTTTAAAGAAGTACAGACATTTACTGATGATTTGAAGATGCCGGTGTTGGACTGGGGTAGACAAAGTTAAAAATCGCTCAACACCAGGTTATAGTCCAACAGGTTTAATTGGAAGCACTAGCTTTCGGAGCGGTGTTGTGTGATTTTTAACTTCAGACGTTTACTGAATTCATATTTCACCATCTGCCTGTGGGATTCAAACCTATGTCCCCAGACATTAAACTGAGGGTTGGGATTACTGCACCAGGGACATTGCTATTGCTCTATCACCTTGTCATGGGAGTAGTGAGTACAAAGAAAGTTAATGCAACATGCCAGATTGTCCAAGGATATTTGCAGTTTCAGGTTTCCAGATGCCTTTTAGATGCCCGTGTGGGTGGCACGGTGGCACAGTGGTTAGCACTGCTGCTTCACAGCGCCAGAGACCCGGGTTCAATTCCCGACTCAAGTGACTGACTGTGTGGAGTTTGCACATTCTCCCCGTGTCTGCGTGGGTTTCCTTCGGGTGCTCCAGTTTCCTCCCACAGTCCAAAGATGTTCAGGTCAGGTGAATTGGCCATACTAAATTTCCCGTAGTGTTAGGTAAAGGGGTGGACTTGTTGGGCCGAAGGGTCCGTTTCCACACTGTAAGTAATCTAATCTAATCTAATATCAATTGCAGCAACATGGACATGGACTATGAATATCATCAGTATACTATCCTACTCTCTGCTATAATCTTGATCCCACTGAAGTTCCACAATAACAAGTTAGGCAGCTTGCCAATTCTACAGAAGCCATGTTTCTAACCAAGTTTCACTCAACGCATCATACATAGATGCCATTATTTCAAGTTGAAGTAAGTTCCACCTATCACTTAATTCAGCTGACACTCCATCTCCACCTGAAGACAAAATGTCATTTTCGTAACTTTCATATACACATACCCCCCAAAAAATTAAAAATTCGTTACTTTCAAATGCAATTCATATTATAATGTAGGAATACATAATGGTCAATCTGCACACTGTAAGATCATTCAGAGTGCAAATGAGATAAAATGACATAAAAATTGGATGGTGCTTACAAAGAATAAATAGCACAAAAAACAACGTCCATTTGAAAAATACTGTTCTTTTGTTCTACCCAAATCTCCATAATACCGTCAGACATAGGAGCAGAAATTAGGCCATTCAGCCCATTGAGTCTGCTCTGCCATTCAATCGTGGTTGAAAAGCTTCTCAACCCCATTCTCTCACTTTCTTCCCGTAACCCTTGATTCCCTTGATACTCAAGTATATATCTCAGTCTTAAATATGGTCAATAACCTGGCCTCCACAGCCTTCTGTTGAATGAATTCCATAGATTCATCACTGTCTGGCTGAAGATGTTTCTCCTTATCTCCATTCTAAAATGTGAAGTTGCCAGTGTTGGGCAGGGGTGGACAAATTTAAAAATCACACAACACCAGGTTATAGCCAACAGGTTTATTTGGAAGCACTAGCCTTCGGAGTGCTGCTGCTTCCTCAGGTAGCTACCCACCTGAAAAAGGAGCAACGTTCTCAAAGCTTGCACTTCCAAATAAATCTGTAGGACTATAACCTGGTGTTGTGTGATTTTTAATTCCATTCTAAAAAGTCTTTCCTTTACCCTAAGCTTGTGCCCTCAGGTCCTAGTCAATCCTATCAATTAAAACAGCTTCCCAACATCCACTCTGTCCAGGCCATTCAGCATTCCATATGTTTCAATTAGAACCCCTCTCATCCTTCTATACTCCATTGAGAATAGACCCAGAGTCCTCAAAGGTTCTTCATATGTTAAGCTTTTCATTCCTGGGACCATTCTCATGAACACCCTCCAGGGCCAGTATACCCTTCCTGAGATATTGAGCCCAAACCTGCGCACAATTATTCCAAATGTGGTCTCACCAGAGCCTAATAGAGCCTCAGAAGTACATCCCTGCTTTTATATCAAGTCCACTCAAAATAAAGGCCATTTTTGTATTTGCCTTCCTAACTACTGACTCAACCTGCAAGTTTACTTCGAGAGAATCCTAGAATTCCCAAGTCTCTTTGCACTTCAGACTTTTGAATTTTGTCCATATTTAGAAAATAATCCATATCTCTATTCTTCCGACCAAAGTGGATGACCTCACACTTTACCACATTGTATTCCATCTGCCACTTCTTTGCCCATTCTCCTAACCTGTTCAAATCCTTCTGCAGCACCCCGCCCACCTCCTCAATGCTAACTATCCCATTATCTATTCTTGTATCATCTGCAAACTTAGCCAGAATGCCCTCAGTTCCTTCATTCTAGAAAGTGAGAAGTCGTGGTTCCGACACTGAGCCTTGTGGAACACCACTTGTCACCAGCTGTCATCCTAAGAAGGACTCTTTTATCCCCACTCTATGCTTTCTCCCAGACAGCCAAGCTTGTATCCATACTAATACCTTGCCTCTGACACCATGGGCCCTTATCTTACTTAATAGCCTCCTGTGCAGTACCTTGTCAAAGAACTTCCTGAAGTCCAAGTATATAACATCCATTGGCTCTCCTTGGTCTAATCTGCTTATTATTTCCTTAATAGAATTCTAGCAGATTTGTCAGGCATGATCTCCCCTTGATGAAACCATGTTGACTTTGCCCTATTTTACCATACACTTGCAAGTATTCAGAAATCTCATTCTTCACAATGGATTCCAGGATCTTACCCACAACTGAGGTTAGGCTAATTGGTCTATAATTTTCCATCTTTTGCCTTACTCCCTTTTTAAACAAGGCTGTCACATTGACGATTTTCCAGTCCTCTAATGATCCTTTCTGATTCTAGTGATTCCTGAAAGATCACCACCAACCTCCGCTATCTCCCTTAGAACTCTGGGGTGTAGTCCATCTGGTCCAGGTGAGTCATCCACCTGCAGGCCATCCAGTTTTTCTAGCACCTTCTCCTTATTGGTGGCAACCATACTCAGCCCTGCCCCCTTACTCTCTTGAAGTTTTGGTATACCATTCATGTCTTCTACTGTGAAGACCGATGTGAAGTAATTATTCAGTTCCTTAGCAATCTCTTCCAAAAGAGGAGGCACGGTGGCTCTGTGGTTAGCACTGCTGTCTCATAGCATCAGTGACCCAGGTTCAATTCCAACCTCAGGCAACTGTCTGTGTGGAGTCTGTACATTTTCCCCATGTCTGCATGGGTTTCCTCTGGGTGCTCTGGTTTCCTCCCACAATCAAAGATGTGCAAATTAAGTGAATTGGCCATGCTAAATTGCCCATAGTATTAGGTGCATTAGTCAGGGGGAATGGGTCTGGGCGGGTTATTCTTCGGAGGGGCAGTGTGGACTTGTTGGGCCTGTTTCCACAAACTCAGCAGGTCTGACAGCATCTCTGGTAAGAAAGCAAAGTTAACATTATGACTGTCTTACCACACATGCTACCAGATCTGCTGGGTTTTGCCAGCAATTTGTGTTTTTGTTTCAGATCACCATCTGCAGTTCTCTGTTTTATATTAGTACGTCTTGCAAATCCATTCTTTCCATTCTTTCCCCTCATGCACTTATCCTTAAATATATCTATGCCGTTTGCTTTATGTACTTCTTGTGCTCCTAAGCTCTACATTCTTATTGTGCTTTGAGCAATTTCTTATGAATCCCCTTTTAGATTTGTTAGTCGCCATCATGTGTTGATGAGCTGTAGTTTTTGTTTCAGTCTGTTCAGCTTTTCCTGACAAGTAAAAACAATGACCTCAGATGCTGGAAACCAGAGTCTAGATTAGAGTGGTGCTGGAATAGCACAGCAGTTCAGGCAGCATCCGAGGAGCAGGAAAATCGACGTTTCGGGCAAAAGCCCTTCATCAGGAATACCCCAACCCTGACCCAATTGCAGCTTCTCAACCTTAAGCAAGAATGTCCTCTTCTATACTTTAATTAGTTCAATAGGAATTATTTTGGTATCCAAAGCCAGAAAATGGGACCTTGAGTTAACATTCGGTTCTTAAGTAGCCAGTCTGAGCAAAGGCAAACTGTTCTGACCTCAAAATAGTACTCAGATAAAGTAAAGCCCATTGAATAAAAACAAATATAAAAATGTGGGAAGTAAACCATTTGATAAAGACAGCTATGAGCTGACAGCCAAGGTTCACTGGAAGCATGAACAACTGATCAGTCATCTTTACCTGCTGTTAGTTATATTCCGGGTATTATTTTGATTGGGATATTTCCAAGAACTCTTAACTCTACTAGGTATTAGCAGTCTCAGATGTCATGATACTATTCATACAACCGGTCCAGAGTGTCATAGGATTAAGTGAGAATTGAGCACAATTTAAACTGAAATTTCAAAACTGTATTATACTGTGTACTAAATACTGCAATACAATACCCTTTGAGATGCCGGCTTTGTGACAAGATATTATTGAAATGACATGGTTGCCCATTCAGGTGGAAAGGAGCTATCCCATTACAGCACTTTGAAGAAGTGTAAATTGGCTGTAACATTTTCTACTTCACGGTAGTAATTAAACTTCCACAGGTACTTCATTGTTCGGTGTTTTGGACTTCCTGAAGTTCTAACAGGTACTGTATAAATCATAGGGCTTCATTCTGCCCTGTAGGAAGCAGATGAATGACCATTTGGTTCATATTGACACTGAAAGTAAAGTTCAGATAGGAAGCATTGCATTTGTAGAGCATCTTCCACAACTTCAGGACACAGACATTTACAGCCCAATGAAAAACTTCTGAAGTGGAATCAAATAATTAAAAGAATCATAAGTAAATAGTTACTTCCTTCCATTAAGTACAGAACTTGATAGTCAAATACTCCATTGAACACTGTTGTGTCCATCCTATCATTTATACAATGTAATGACTGTTAATGAATGCTGACTAAGGTAAGCATATTGTTAGCTCAGCATTCTTCTCACTGATAAAAGAAAATATAGCTGTTATCATGGAAGTTAAAGTGTGATTATTCATCAAGACATTATGGAACTGAACAAATTCTACAATAGTGGAAGTGTCAATGATTGGAAATTGAACTGAAACTCATTTATTAGATTCTCATCAACCTTTGAATTGGAATTTAATGATGAAGAGTAACTAAACCATTAATCTCTCTATATTCAATGTTACTGACCAGAAATCAGTAAATTTATAACTGGTCAGTATTCTTGTTTTAGTTTAACATGAATTGATTCAGGCATACAGCTACTGTTGCTTGTAGCTACTTCTACCAGGAGACCATTCTATGTCAGACCCGTCTGCCTTCTGCTATTCTTACACATCCACTGTAATTCATTTGTAAACATTTTGTGATGCTTGTCATCCACTCTGCCTCTGTCTAACCCACTGGCTGCTGCCCTCTGATTTGCCCTCTCTAAAAAAGAAGAGATCTTTATCGTTTTTCCGCTCTGATCAAATGGCCAAAATACTGACACCTTTTCTGGATGTCGCTTTATAGAATTATTTTTGTTCTTAGAATTTCAAGAATCTCTTCATTTCTCTTATGATCTACACATGGAATTGTAAACACATGCTTTAGCATCCCCACTTCAAAGGCCTCTATTTTCTTTATATATCTTCATTTACTGTACAGGTTTCTAAGGAATACAGGAAAGTAGATTGAATGTAACATCATGTGAGCTTTCCCATGTTAAAAGTTTGTGTTCACTTATTGTTAGTACATTCTTCATATTCCCAAATTATTTCTGGCTCTCTCCATCTTCTAACTTCAGCAACACATCTATCGCCAACTTTCGTTTTCATTTGTCCCAAGTAGATAAACTTATCTCCTTGGGGTCCAATGTGACACCATCTACTCAATCTTGATTATTACTATTTATTAAGATCAATACTGATTTTTGAACTTAATTTCACTTCCTCACCCTAGAGTCCAAACATCCATTTCAGCTTTAGTTATACTTCATCAATGATTGATCACTCATAACTCTAGTGTAGACAATTAAAGACTCATATCTTCCTATTAACCAGACCAAACCTCTTCAAAATATTTTATGAAAGTAGTCTAGACCCAAACTTTTTCTTATTTTAAAAGGCAAATAAAATGTGATCTGTTTCAGATGAAATTGACTGGTCAAACTGCTTAATGTTAAGCAAAACACAAACTATTTAAATACCGTGGTGGCTCAGTGGTTAGCACTACAGCCTCACAGTGCCAGAGACCTGGGGTCGATTCCAGCCTTGGGTGACTGTCTGTGTGGAGTTTGTACATTCTCCCTGTGTCTGTGTGGGTTTGCCCTGGGTGCTCTGGTTTCCTACCACAATCCAAAGATGTGCAGGTCAGGTGGATTGGCCATGTCAAATTGCCCATAATGTTAGGTGGATTAGTCAGAGGGAAATGGGTCTGGGTGGGTTACACTTTGGAGTTGATGTGGACTCATTGGCTGGTTTCCACACTCTAGGGAATTTAATCTAAAAAAAGAACTAAAACTGTCATTAGGATAAAAATGGACCACAAAAATATGGGCAGCACAGTGGCACAATGGTTAGCACTGCTGCCTCACAGTACCAGAGACCTGGGTTCAATTCCAGCCTGAGGCAACTATCTGTGTGGAGTTTGCACGTTCTCCCTGTGTCTGCGTGGGTTTCCTCCTACAGTCCAAAAATGTGTAGGTTAGGTGAATTAGCCATGCTAAATTGTCTGTGGTGATAGGTGCACTAGTCAGGGTGGGTTGCTCTTCAGAGGGTCAGTGTGGACTTGATGGGTCGAAGGGCCTGTTTCCACGCTGTAGAGAATCTAATCTATATTAAAATACAAACCAAAAAAAGAACTTAGAATAAATGAGTTCTTTTGGAAAACTTACTAGAATAATAGATAAAGTAACTATTACTAATGAATTGTTCTAACATAGTAACATCTCATAAATACAGCCCTTGGCTAAAAGGCAAATTCAGAAAATATAATAGTCTCACAGGTGACTCAGAAGCAAAGAGAAACCCCAGCTTCTAGCTGTAACCGATGGAGGGAAAAGATAACTACTACTTCTTCAAATTTCTGGCAGCTTCTGCTCTGTTGAGACACTCATAACTGCTTAAAGCTAAACCTAGAAACTAAAAATATCTTGAAATCCTGGTCTGTAAGAGCTGGCCACAGCCATTCGGGCTGCTTCTGTTGTTTTAGAAAACCCCAAGCTGTTTATGTACCAGAGAGCTCGCTACCTCTCATTCAATCCCTCTCTTAAAAGAAACCAGGACAAAGAACACCTCTTAAAGCCACAGCATCATCACACAGTGAAAAAATACTTCCTCATCTCAAACTGAAATGATTGTCCCCTTCTCCAGAGTCTACACCCTCTACTTCACTTTTTTGGAAAAGCATCTCACATCATCTGTTGTATTAGGGACTGTCAATCACATGTAAGTTTCAATGAGATTATTGCATGTTCCTCTAAACTCTGTGGAATATAGGTGCAGTGCACTCAAATCTTTTATCATTTATATTAGATATTATTTCTGTGTGCAGCATTTGCACCCTCCTACAATGCCACGGTCTTATTTTCTTTTTAACCTTTTACTTCAACTTACAGAAAAAAAACAAAGTATTTAATAATCAGAACCTATTGAAACACATCAGGAGTACTACTCCCATGAGGAAATAAACTAAACTTCATACACATTACTCAAAAATACAATTATCATACATCCTATTTGATTTGTCAGGTCAATGAACAGCAATTCTATTTGCAGAAACTGCATCACAGCAGCTTTTTAGGGAGAACTACCTCAGGCAACAATCACTAGCTGCTGATCAGAAATGGAAATTAAGAAAACCTTCTCATTAATAATGGACCTTATGCTTTTTCAAAATGGTGCTGAAGTAGACCAGCCTTTTAATATTCCAAACACAAGTTTGCAGCATTTATTGGCACCGACTGTATAATTTAAAGACCTCTATACAACCTAGTTGCATGATTCGTCATCGCATCTATCACAGCATGGTCCAGGTGAAAAGCATTCCAATGATACAGTTCCCTCTTTCCTCAGACCTGGTGCCTGTGTCCCATGAATTGAAATCCATTCCTCCTACACCAATCTTTGACTCTGTATTCTTATTTACCCTATGCTGATCTGCTCATGATGCAGTTAGAAATCTGAAGATCCAAAATTTACTGGACAAATGGTACCAAATACTACTCAGAAAATATGGTGTCCATACAAACATTTGAAAGTGTTTGCAATCTATAAGGTAAAAACAGTTGGCAAATGAATTCAGAATAATATCCACAATCACAAAATGTCATCCAAGGAGTGTGCTCCGAAACACCATGTCATTGCACTGAATGAAGATCAGTTTGATATACCAAAATGAATCACAGAGAACAGTATCTTCTGAATAGCATTCAAAACAAAATAAATATTCAAATTGCTTGCAGTAAAAATGCAAAGTTAAATTATAGACCAAGTCAAAATGTCACACCAGAAACAGCTTAATTGGAAGCGAAGCAATTTATCAATTTCTGCATTGAAAAGATGCAAGCTATTCATGTTATCTTTCTTCATAATTTCAAATTATTAAAAGCTCAGGAAAATTAATCTTGTAAAATCCAGTTCAAAGATTTAAAATGCTAATTGAGTCGCACTAAAATTAGAATCTATTCAAATATTTATAGGGACGGGATACACCAATTTGGTTTGAGATGTGTAAAAATGAAGGGGATATTTAAATTCTGTCTCAATGATCTGGAATCCAAGGGCAGCAGCATTTGGATACAAGCAACACTGACTAGAGACGGATTTCATCCCAAATGGATTATCGTTGACAATTACGCAGTAGCAGACCGCTCACTTGCAAGTCTGTGCAGAATCAAATATGTTCACATTGTCTGAAAAAGTGACATTGAAATACTATAGATACCAATGGAGCATTAGAAAAACCCTTCAAAAAAGAACATCTGTGATTCCAGTAGAGGAGAACATAGGTACATCTACAGTAGGCTATTTTACCCCTCAAGGTTGACCTGCACTTCAAGTAGATCTAGGTTGATCATCTACCTCAATGCCATATTCTTACATTATTTCTATATCCATTGATTTTGATAATATATAGATATTTATCAATCTCTGTCCTGGATATACTCAATGGTTGAGCTGCCTCTGGGTCAGAGAATTCCAAACATCCATCACGCTTTGAGTAAGAGATGCCTGTTCATTTCAGCTCTAAATGGTTTGTCTTTTAGGTTGAGACTGCGTTCCTTTATGTATCCACCCATTCCCCAACCCCTCCCCATTCCTCGAGTCAGGGGAGAAATCCTTCCTGCATTCACTCTGTCAAGCCCTCTAAGAATTTAGTTTGTTTCAATAATCTCTTCAATCTCTTCCTGGAGGATAAACCCATAATCCCAAAGGTAAAATGAACATAAAGAGATGTTTGTTGCATGGCACTTCATTTTAACGATAACCTTATTGCTACTTAAAGACAATTTTGTTGTCATCACTGAAATAAAAATTTGACCTTTCAGCAGCTTGAGTTAAATGCAAGATTGACATTAGTTGGCTCTTAACATTTTTTGTCCTGCTGCTAGAAGTTCAATTGCTCTTTAGCATCACACTAAGATTCAGAAATAAAGATGTACAATATCTGAATTCCAGTGCCTGCACCGTTTATTGCATCAAGACCTAGCTTCCCTGATGGGTACATCAATGATATACTTCTCCAATTCAATACATTGTTGACTCATGCCACTTTCACTTGGGTGTGCTGCACTTCCCTCCTTCAACTTACAGTGGTCTGTGTTATTTTATTTGCAGGAAAGTATTGGTTTGACCTGTAAGATCTCAAATCTTTTCATAAGATTGATAGTATTTGTTTTCTGGTTGAGGACAAATGTGATCTGCAACAAATCATGTGCTAATTTGGTCAGAACTCATTCTCAAAGAGAGGTTCCACTCAGCTTTACCAGTGCCTAAGAATTTATTAAAGTACCACTGAGCTCAGCATTGAAACATGACAAACATCACTGTATGTAAGTAGCCAACAATATTCCTGGAATTCACAGTAAACTCAATTTCAGCTCAGCCTCAGTCTAATGCAATTTTAATTCTCTGACCTGCATATAAGGAAAACAGAACTACTCGCAATATGTTGCCGCAAGTGTATTGCAAAACCAATCAAATCAGGAGTCTGTTGTCATGGCGAAGTTACGTGTTCTTTCATTCTTTTTGTCCCTTCTGAAATTATGTACTGCTTCATTCTGGAATAGGTGATTCCCTCAGTCTCCTGGATGCTCCAATGAACAGCACACTGAGATACCTTGGTGCCATCTCCAACTCCTATGTAAAAGGGCTGAGATGTTTAAATGACTCACATCCACCAAAATGGCCAACCTTACCCTGGAGCATGACTTTTATGTATTAATTCCTGACAGGAGTCCATATCTGGACATTGGGACCAGAAGCCCTCTTCCTGATCTATCAACATTACAACGTTTATAATGCCTTGGACAAGAATTTAAAGAAAACATGAGAAATAAAGTCAAAGATTCACATTGCAGATTTACGATTCATTAACTGTATATTTACGGTGCTTAATTGTATGCAGCTGATGGACTGTGTCTGGGGATCCAAATTAAAAGGGACTGCAGTGAAATTGTGATTGTTGGCTGCCAAGGTCCATGTTTGTGATTTGCATCATTTACAAATGAATGCTTGTAAAAGTGTGCAAAGATCAGCTTCGCCGCCATCCTCATGTCTGTAGTATAATCCTGAAAATATATACTGTAAATGAAAAATAGTGAGGTCAAGATGAAGTGGCTCGTCAAAGAATAAACTTAAAAATCTGGTGATTGGTATGGGGTGAATGACTGAATGAAGCAAAGTGGTATTTCAAAGTTTGTGGAACACAAGAATGATATGTGCTTCCATTTCAACAGAAACACTGGAGGAAAAATACGTCAACCAGCATTTCTTGAATGAAAGGCAATGCTCAGGCAGCATTGCTTAGGAGGGAGAGAGCAATATTTTTTAAAAAGTCAGCTTTTTATGGTGCACTGTATACCATTAGACCAAAGGTTATATTTTATAAGTAATCATAACTGAGCTCAATTTTTATAAAAGCTGACAGTGATCTTCAAGCATTGTCTGTTTTTATAACCAATTAGTTCAAAAATATCTGTACAGTGTACAAGTCAACTGATTTAAACTACTATCGTCTTTGGAAAATGAATTAGATTTAAAAACCAGGTCATTATATTTGACAAGAAAGACATTGGGATTGTCTGTTTAACAGCCAATATGCAACTGAATATAAGCATAATAAGTACAACTTTTAATTAAATACATTAATGCTCAATTACCAGGTTTTCCCTCCTTCGTTGTTTAAACTTCAACTCATCTAAAACTTGACCACTTGAATGGTAACATATCTTGTTCTCCCATAATCACAGACCTTAGCTGGTTTCAGCACCTTATGCTAAGTTTTACCTTTGTTTTCAAATCTTTCTATGTCCTCATTCCTCCTGAACAGTGTTATCCTCTCCAGACCTACAATCTGCAATGTTGCTACATGCTGCAATTTTGATCTGTTTTGCATTCATCTTAACACTGGTGGCTCAGTCCTCATTTACTTAGACACTACAGGTTCTGGCATACTGCCTCATCTTCTAACTCTAACCCATTCCGTCCTAACTTTAAAGGCACTCTTTAAAACTTACAGATGGAGTTTAATCCAGACAAATGTGAGGTGATGTATTTTGGAGGATCAAATTTAGGTGTGAATTATAGTATAAATGGCAGAACTCTTAGGAACATTTTCACACAGATAAATTTGGGTGTGCAAATCCAAAGTTCACTAAAAGTGGCATCACATGTGGGCAAGGTAATTAAGAAGGCATATGGCATGCTTGTCTTCATCAGCAGGAGCATGGAGTATAAGAGTTGGCAAACTATGTTGCAGTTATATAAAACCCTTGCTAAGCCACATTTGGAGTATTGTGTGCAGTTTTGGTCACCACACTACCAGAAGGATATGGAAACTTTGGCGAGAATACAGAGAAGGTTCACCAGGATGTTGTCTGGTCTCGAGGGCATTGGCTATGAGGAAAGTTTAAAAAGAGTAGGATTGTTTTCACTGGAAAGATGGCAGCTGAGAGGTGATCTGATAGAGGTCTACAAAATTGAGAGGCATAGATAGGCTGGATAGTCAGAAGCCTTTTCCTCAGGGTTGAAGTTTAAGGGAGATGTGCGAGGGAAGTTTTTCATGCAGGGAGTGGTAGGAGTCTGGAACACACTGCCAGAAGAGGTGGTGGAAGCAGGCAGATTGGTGACATTCAAGTGGCATCTAGACAGTTACATGAATAAGGAGGAAATAGAGGGATGCAGACCGAATAAGGGCAGAAAGTTTGATTTTTTCTTCACTTTACACAGGCTTGGAGGGCCGAAGGGCCTGTTACTTTGCTATTGACCAAAACCTGAAATTGATGAGCCATATAAATACAGTGGCTACAAATTCTGCTGCAAGTAATCTATCACCTGGCTCCCCAAAGCCTGTTCACCAACAACAAGGCACAAGTCAGGAGTGTAATGGAACACTCTCCACTTGCCTGGACGCGTGTAGTTCCAACAACATTCAAGAAACTTGACACCATCCAGGACAAAAAATGCTCGCTTGATAGGCACCACATCCATAAAGAAACATTCAATCACTCTACTGCAGTTGCTCAGTGGAACCAGTATGTACTAACTACAAGGTGCACTATAGAAATTCACTAAGCTCCTAAAACAGCACCCTTCAAACCCATGGCCATTTAGAAGGACAAGGGAAGCAGATACATGGGAACACCATCACTTGCATGTTCCATTCCAAGCCACTCACCATCCTGACTTGGAAACATGTCAAGCCAGGATGACTTATAAACAAAATATGTTTGAAGCGAAAAGGGGAAACTTGCAATCCTGTATCAATTTTCATGACTCCAGTCAGCTAATAGCAATTCAGACCCAGTGAAGCATTCTTAAAGTGTTCACTACTGTAATTTGGCAAAATATAGCAGCCAAGTCACAAACTGCAATGTTCAGCTGTAATGAGATAAATGATCAATTAAACAGTTGTAGTGATCAATTGATTCATCAAGATGTACAGCATGGAAACAGACCCTTTTGCCCAACTCGTCCATGCTGACCAAACATCCCAACCCAAACTAGTCTCACTTACCAACACCCGGCCCATATCCCTCCAAACCCTTCCCATTCATATAACTATTCAGATGCCTTTTAAATGCTGTAATTGTACCAGCCTCTACCACTTCTTTGGCAGCTTATTCCATACATGTTCCACTCTGCGTGAAAATGTGGACTCCCCCACCCCAGGTAAAAGAGCTTGTCTATTTATCCTATCCTGCCCCTCCTGATTTTTTAAACCTGTATAAGATTCCTCAGCCTCCAACATTCCAGGGAAAACTGCCCCAGCGAATTCAGCTTCTCCCTATAGCTCAAATCATCCAACCCTGGCAACATCCTTGTAAATCTTTTCTGAACCCTTTCAATATCCTTCCGATAGAAAGGAGACCAGAATTGCGTGCAATATTCCAAAAGTGGCCTAACCAATATCCTGTACAGTTGCAACATGACCTCCCAACTCCTATACTCATTGCTCTGACCAATAAAGGGGTGGCATGGTGGCTCAGTGGTTAGCACTGCTGCCTCACAGCACCAGGGTCCCAGGTTTAATTCCAACCTTGGGCAACTGTCTGTGTGGAGTTTGCACATTCTCCCTGTGTCTGTGTGGGTTTTATCCAGGTGCTCTGGCTTCCTTCCACAGTGCGGGATGTGCCATGTTAAATTGCCCATAGTGTTAGGTGAATTAGTCAGGGGGAAAAGGGGTTTGGGTGGGTTACACTTTGGAGGATCTGTGTGGACTTGTAGGGCCAAAGGGCCTGTTTCCACACTGTAGGGACTCTAATCTAAATGAAAGCATACCAAACACCTTGTTCACCAGTCATTTTTCTCTTTTTTTCCCAGACTAACTTTGTTTTTGTTGGATGAAGGATGCATTTCAGCCAAGATGAAAAGACGACTCCCTTGCTGTGCTTGACATAATGCCATGGGGTTTCTGCAGAGGGCTTTTGTTTATCAGTCCATTCATAAAACAGCATCACTGACAAATTGGCACTCCTTCAGTACATTGACAAATGTTGCATTGAAGTCTCTTGTGTTGGAATTAATCCCACGACCTTCTGGCTGACAGGCAAAATGTTTACCACCAAGTCAAAATTGCTAGCTTGGAAGAAAATTGACCAGTTTAAAAAAAGAGAGTCAGCACAGACACAGTGGGCTCAATGGCCTTCTTCTGTGCTTAAACTGTTCCATAATTCTATGATTCTATGGTTAGTGCTGCATATCTCTTCACTGGAGTCAGAGGTGAAGATTCAGTGTAAGAGCAAAAGTTTCTTTTTCAATATTATCGGCACCTATTAGAGAGAGAATCAGGATTGGACAACTTAAAGAAACCAATCATCACCCAAGTAAAGATGATAAAACCGTACTCTCCATTATAAAACTATACTTTTGATCATAAATTGAAATACATCAAGACTCATCAAGAATATAGTTGCAATAGTAATTTGTTGCCTTCATAAAATTTAAGGCCATGTGCCTTAAGGAAGTATTCTTTTACAAATCCACATTGTCCCTTGTATTCATCCAAAGTGGGACCATTGAAAAGCAATAGTTAGAGCCCTATTATTTTGTGCAGTAAACCTGGTCTAATCTAAAGGATTACCCTACTGTGCAACTATTTGTAACATCATTAAGATAGAAATAAATTCAATGCCAATCAATCCACTTCTTCATTTGTCCAAATATTCATTTTCTTTACCATTCCATGTCTGGAGTATTGTCAATAAGATTTACTTCAGCTACTCACAAAGGTCATAGAATCCCTACAGTGTGGGAACAGACTACCTTATCTCTGCATTTCCCAATCCACCTAACACCTTTAGACTGCTGGAGGAAACCTGCACAGTCACAGGGAGAATGTGCAACCTCCACACAGACAGTTGCCCTAGGCTGGAATTGAGCCCAGGTCCCTGGGACTGTAAGGCAACAGTGCTAATCACTAAGCCACTGCATCTTCAAGATATGTGATGCCCATCCCTGTGTGAGGTTGTAAGTATTGAAGCAGAGTTTTAACTTTCAATTTCCTGACCTGGAGAGATATGTTTCTAACTGTCTGCATGACCATGAAAAAAAAATTCTCTTTCAGGCGAGATGTTAACTGAAGTTTGTTCAGGTGGATGTAAAGTATTCAATGCTGAGCAGATTTTTTTTTCCTTTGAGAACTTCTAAGGGGACTAATTTTTGATTTACAGAGCCTACTTTTTTTGATTTTGGGGCTACTTTCTCATTTTCTCTAACTTGTTATGATGCTAGTTGATGGTACTACTGGTCAGATCTCAGAATGAAAGCTGGCTTAATAGATTCATTTGTTATCATTAATAAACATAGTTATTCACCACTGAAATGTGTTCACATGAGGCTGCAGATGTTCTTTATCAAAAAAAAAGTTTATTATGTGAGAGAAAATAAAACAAACTGAACAATATGGATAAAATAAATAGTTAGATCTTAACCCAGACATTGAACAAAGTTTAAACCTATTCCCCAATACTATCCATTCAGAACCTGAGAAATGTCAATCTTATGTCAACTTTTAAATCTTTAGATTAGATGCTCTATAGTGTGGAAACAGGCCCTTCGGCTCAACAAGTCTACACTGACCCGCCAAAGAGTAACCCACCCAGACTCATTTCCCTCTGACTAATACACCTACACTATGGGCAATTTAGCATGGCCCATTCACCTAACCTGCACATCTTTGGACTGTGGGAGGAAACTGGAGCACCTGGAGGAAACCCACACAGGCACAGGGAGAATGTGCAAACTCCACACAGACAGTTGCCCCAGGTCCCTGGTCCCTGGTGCTGTGAGGCAGCAGTGCTAACCACTGAGCCACCGTGCCACCCCATACCTAACTAAGGCTTTCCAGTTTCTTTATCTTAATTTGTAGAGACATTTCTTTCAATTCAGTTCCAAATCTGATGGCATGAACTTCTTTACAATTCTAATAGCCTAAACCTCTTCGGTTCTAGCAACTTTAGCTTCTATCCCAAATTCTCTTGGTTTGCCAACTTCATGCTATAAAAATATTGCCACTACAGTGACGAGCCCTCCTAAATAGAACTTGCCAAAAGAATATCTTTCCTCTTTCAAATTAAACTCTTGCATCTGTCTAAACTGAAGTCAAAATAAAACCATTGGTTTTCCTTGTTTACTTAGCCTACCATAAATTCAACAATATAAACATTTCTATTCTATTAACACTACAGACATCTGACAGGCATTTGAATGCAGTCACATTGTCCTTTTGCAACAGATGCATTTAGGACATCATTCTACTTAGACAGCACTAATCCATACTTATCTGCCTCTATTCTGAACTACAAATCCAAAGCAGGTTTCATCACAAATTCATCCATTCCTTTTGCACTTACATTGACATTTAGGGCATTTGTTCTCACTTAGGGACAGAGTTCAAAGAATTCAGCAGCATCCCATATTTCCAACATTGATGCAGCTTTACAGCCAATTCTGAAATGTAAAGAGCTTTTAAATGCCCAATAGAAATGAAAAGTTCAGTATAAATGAGAGTCTTTTATCTAAGATCATTCCAAGTTCCTCAAGAACAGGATTTCAGGGACAGTAACACTCCAGATTGACTGGAGAATTTCAACTTAATACATACAATACATTGTACCATAACTTCCAAAGACACTCACCAATATTGTGAAACAAACAAAATCTCAATGGTAAGCTCAAAGCAGTAGTGAAGTGTGATAAAACTTAATGGTGAATATCAAGATTCTCTTTAACACTTAGGTCCTTGGCTAAGCTTTTAATCACATGATCCGATATCACTTGCTTGGCTTCTATGATGCTTCTATGAAGCATTTTGCAATATCTCACTATGTCAAGACATCATAGAAATGCAAACCATGGTCGACATTGACCAATGGGTAGAAAATCCATTCGGGGAGTTACTACTGCTGATGGCCTACTCCTGTTCCTAGTTCTTATGTTCGAAAGAACAAGAATCACTGATAACATTTGACAGCAACTGTCAAAGTCCAAGTACATAAAGATGAGAGAGAGGTTAAGATGATGGGAGGGTAGCGTCTGGTGTGCCGGGGGTAGGGTGCCAGAGTGTATGGTGACCAGGTAAGAGCTTAAGGTAGATCTGGGAGAAATTAGATCAGATGGAGTCAGACCATGGATGGGTTTTGGGTTAAGGGGGATCAGAGGCAAATTAAGGGAAAGGAAAATGGGTTTCAGGGACGGGGGATGTAAAATGAGATCTGAGGCAGGAAAAGAGAGATTAGTGGAAGGAGTGAACTGGAATGGCTGAAAGGCGGGGGTTGGACGGGATCGAATCATGGGTGTGAAGCCAACTTTGGTTCAGACTAGGGGAGGAGCGTCAAGTTCTGAGCAGAGATTAGTGGGCGGCATGGTGGTACAGTGGTTAGCACTGCTGCCTCACAGGTTCAATTCCGGCCTCAGGCGACTGACTGTGTGGAGTTTGTACATTCTCTCCGTGTCTGTGTGGGTTTCCTCTGAGTGCTTGGGTTTCCTCCCACAGTCCAAAAATGTGCAGGTTAGGTGAATTGGCCACGCTAAAATTGCTTGTAGTGTTAGGGGCAGGGGTAAATGTAGGGGAATGGGTCTGGGTGGGTTGCGCTTCGACAGGTCGGTGTGGACTTGTTGGGATGAAGGGTCTGCTTCCATACTGTAAGTAATCTAATCTAAGATTGGGTACTGAGAGGACTGTTGCACCTGAGGGATGTCTAGTTGGTGTCTAGGTGGTGTAATTGGTCTCGGACAGGTGTATTTGGGGAGTGTATAAGGTAAGTATGGAGTCAATTGGATAGTTATTGGGAGTTTGATGATGTATTTAACAGTCCAGCACTTCATGGGTGACTATTGATTCAATTTCATGCTAATCCTCCAAATTTGATTGGATACTTTGAGAGGTTCACACATGGACGATTTGTTCAGCAGAATTTTCACTTTCCCAGGCAATTCTTTTAGAGAGTACTATGATTGGGATTCTGTAGGGTCCCATGTGCACCTCCCATCTACACTGGAATAATGACGGTCCAGGCTGTTATTTCTAAAGACTTAACATGCCTTTCAGTTACTTGTTTACATATCCCTTAAGATGGTTGTTGAAGCTTTGAATGCCCAAAGGATTCTCTCTCAAATAACTGGAGACAAAGCAGATTGGTTTTTCAGACATAACGGAGATTGAACTTAATAGAGTCACAGATTCATAGTCATAAGCATGGAAACAGACCCTTCAATCCAACCAGTCCATGCCAAACATAATCTGTGCAGAGGGATCTTGGTGTCCATGTAAATAGATCCCTGAAAGGTGTCACCCAGGTTGATAGTGCTGTTAAGACGGCATACGGTGTGTTAGGTTTTATTGGCAGAGGGATTGAGTTCCGGAGCTGTGATATCATGCTGCAACTGTACAAAATTCTCACTCAGAATATTGTGTACAGTTCTGGTCACCCCATTACAGGAAGGATGTGGAAACATTGGAAAAGGTGCAGAGGAGATTTACCAGGATGTTGCCTGGTCCAACGGAAGGTCTTATGAGGAAAGGCTGGACTTGGGACTGTTCCCATTGGAGAGAAGAAGACTAAGAAGGGATTTAATAGAGACATACAAGATGATCAGAGGATTAAATAGAGTGGACAGTGAGAGTTTATTTCCTGGATGATGATGCTGGTTTGGATGAGGAGTCATGGCTGCAAATTGAGGGGCGATAAATTTAAGACAGATGTTAGAGGCAGATTCTTTATTCAGAGAGTGGTAGGAATGCCCTGCCTGCCAATATAGTTAACTCAGCCACATTAGGGGCATTTAAATAGTCCTTGGATAAGCATATGGATGATGATGGGATAGTGTAGGGGGATGGGCTTAGATTAGTTCACAGGTCAGCGCAACATCGAGGGCCAAAGGGCCTGTTCTGCACTGTATTGTTCTATGTTCTATGTTCTATAAACTAAACTAGTCCCACCCGCCTGCACCTGGCTGAAATCTCTCCACACTGTTCCTACTCATGTACTTATCCAAAATTCTTTTAAACATTGTAACTGTACCTGCATCCACCACTTCCTCAGGAAGGTCATTCCACATGTGAACCATCCTCTGTGTAAAAATTTGCCACTCATGTCTTTTTTAAATCTCTCTCCTCTCACCTTAAAAATGTGCTCCCTAGTCTTGAAATCCCCCATCCTAGGAAAAAGACAACTACCATTAACTATATTTATACCTCTCATTATTTTATAAACTTCTATCAGGTCACCTGTCAACCTCCGATGTTCTAGTGAAAAACATTCCAGCACATCTAGCCTTTCTTTATAACTCAAACCTTTCACACCCAGCAAATCCTGGTAAATCTCTTCAGAACCCTCTCCAGCTTAATAATTTCCTTCCTATTTATGAGCAACTAGAACTGCACACAGTACTCCAGAAGGGGCCTCACCATAGTCCTGTACAACCTCAACATGACTTCCCAACTCCTAGATTCAAAGGACTGAAACAATGAAGGCAATTGTGCTGAATGCCTTTTTAATCACCCTGTCTATATGTGGCAAAAACCTCAAAGAATTATGTACCTGAACCCTACGTCCCTCCGTTCTACAACACTCCCTAAGGCCCTACCATTAATTGTATAAGCCCTACCCTTCTTTGTTATACCAAAATGCAATATCTCCCATTTATCCAGATTGACCACCCATCTGCCATTTTTCAGCCCATTGACCCATTTGATCAAGATCACTTTGTAATCTTAGATAAAAAGACCTAGCTTTGACAAAGGGTCAGTTAGACTTGAAAAGTCAACTCTTTTCTCTCCTTACAGATGCTGCCAGACCTGCTGAGATTTTCCAGCATTTCTTCTTTTGGTTTGTAACCTTAGAAACCACATAATAAGTGAATGGTCTCACCCTCTCTACAGCCATGTAGAAACAGTACTGACATATTTGATTGTCCACACTATGGGTTGTAGCCAATATAATTGAAATACCATAGGGAATATTTGATATTCAACCAACATTCCAGTTCTGATTATTTTTCTGATGGCATAATTTGTAATTCCATTTTCATGGCATGGCAAGTTTGGCATCCATCATAATTTCTGCTGTCTTCCATTAAAATGGTGAGAAATAAGCAATCAGTACATAGATCATTGAATCACTACAGTGTGCAATCAGGCTACTTAGCTCATCATGTCCACACCAGCCCTCTGAAGAGCATCCCAACCAAATGCACTCCCCTACCTTTCTCTGTAACACAGCATGGTTAATCCACTTAGCCTGTATATCCCTGGGTACTACAGGCAATTTAGCAAGGCCAATGTACCTAACCTGCACATCTTTAGACTGTGGGAGAAGACTGGAGCACCTGACAGAAACGCATGCAGACGCGGACAGCATATGCACACTCCACACTGACAGTTGCCTGAGGGTCCCTGGCACTGTGATATGGCACAGCTAACCACTGAGTCACCGTCCCATTCCATGTGAAGGGTATTTGCTTTTACTAACTTCTTGGAGATATATTTAGATATGTCTCTGCTGTACAGAAACCATGAAAGAAGTCACCTGATTTTATGAAATCCATTTTGTGAAGTTAAAGGTCCATATTTTATTCTGCTTTTTAGATCTGAAATGTCCTCCAATAAATTTCACGGACATATGACATGACTAACAACATAGATAACATTGGCACAAGTTCTCCTCAGTATCTAACATGACTGTAGAAATATTATTTATTTTTGAGCTTGGTGCTGAATATAAAAAAAAGAGCATTGTGTCATATTAAAACAAATCTTTATGATTAACAAAAGTTGGAAGATTTCAGCTTTACTCTGCTAGTGATATGTGAAGTGAGGTCCATCAGGTCAACATTCATAAAGACTATGGAGTCTGAGATGATATTAATAGCACTTGGATTGTAGGAGGCAGATACATGTCTAAAGTGTCAGATCCATTGACCACCTCAAAAGAGTAATGCATTGTCTAATGCACCATTTCTATGTCATACAGCGAATGGGTTCAATATGCGCTCTTAAGTCAATTCGCTCAATAATATCATCTGATTCAAGTCTTTGCAGATCCTATGATACCTTGACACAGATTGCCAAAGCCAACTGTCTCAAAGTTCGCGTTAGTGGATGGTGTGTTGATAGAAAGACTATGACATTACATTTTCAGCTCTGAATTCCAGGCAATAAGGAAAGATACTGTTGCACATAGGTTCTGTTATCAAGCATGTTAATATATACTTTAGTGGGGCATTTCAAGCTTGAATCCCAGTTTATGAAATATCATTCCAGTTTATGTATGAGTTGCACCTATTCCCTCAAGCTAGACGCTGCATCTGAACCAATGAAAACTTTCACAATCTGGGCACGGTTTTTTAAGGTATGTGACCAAGTGGACGTGTTGATGAGACTGCCACCATACCTTTTACTGTAGCCTTTGCACTTGAGCTGGTTCAGTCAACTGAATCAGCAATCTGAGTCAGCATTTCTCTTCAACCTTTTCAAATCAAACATGGCAGGTTTGGTTAGTCTGCAAGGACATCACTTTTTCAAAGGTTAATTTGTCATCTTCTATGATGAACTCTTATTCCCTAATTCCTGGAATTGAATTTTCAAATTATTGGCTATGAATGAGTTAATTGCTTAATGTGGCAAAAGTGAGGACTGCAGATGCTGGAAATCAGAGTCTAGATTAGAGTGGTGCTGGAAAAGCACAGCAGGTCAGGCAGCATCTGAGGAGCAGGAAAATCAACGTTTTGGGCAAAAGCCCTTCATCAAGAATGAAGTGCTTTTGCCCGAAACATCAATTTTCCTGCTCCTCTGATGCTGCCTGACCTGCTGTGCTTTTCCAGCACCACTCTAATATAGACTCTAATTGGTTAATGTGCCAAATTTATTTGTAAAAGCCAGTTGCTGCAATGATGCCACATATTGTTTTAGAACCTCACATCTTTTCCTCAAGCATCTCTGGCAGAATATTTATTATTCAATCTCATTTTTCTTTGACTTGAATTATTTTTCGAGAGCACCTACTCTTCTACAAAACGTACACATCTTCTCTGAAATGCTGTAATATTTACAAACCCTATGCTCTGAGGCAATGTATAAGACGTGCCTTCTTGCCATCCACAACTATACCTGGATTGTTCAACAACTTTATTTCTAGCAAATTCTCCAGTTTGTGTACTCGTCCGCTCCTCCTTAACTAATCAAGCACAATAGTAAACAAACTCACATAATCAGACATGGAACAATTGGACATTATAATATCCGTTATTTACATTCACACACATATGTGCTCTTGACCAAGCAGCCAATACGTGCATAACTGGAGCATAGCAGAAATTGGAGTCCTTAGAATAACCAAATAAAAGCTTTTCTTGAAAGGAAACTGGGTCATATTCTTAAGTGTAAAGTGCATTTCAGAATGACAGAGTGAAAAACGAAGCCAACAGCAGCAGTCTGTCAGCATGCCTTAGGATTGTGCTAGAAACTCTCTTCAAATCCAGTCAAAGCACCTGCATTTAGTAGTTTTCAAGACAAGCAAACCATTCCAAACTGTGTTGAAGAATAATGCCATGAGATATATTACAATTGATCAGTAAGGGCACCGATTTTACATCTTATCTGACAGTGCAACACACCATCAGTGCTTCACTGGAGTGTCAACAAAGATCATGCCCTCAAGTAGATTTCTAAAGCACAATGAAACAAATGTACTGGGAAAATTAAAGACTAACCAGAACTTCTGAAGTAAAATATATAACTTATTTTCAAAGTTACGTAATGCATAATTGAGCTACAACAGACAGGAAGCTGCAGGTCAGATTAGTTGAGCTTAGGTAAAGTGCTAAAGTTGAATTTAGTAGTCAATTATGGTTCAATTGGTAGCACTCATACCTTCAAGACTAGAAGATTCTTGACTGAAGTACTAATCCAAAGCTTGAGACAAAAGCCTATGCTGACACCACTACAGTATGCATAGTGTGTTTCACTGTTGGAGGTAGCATCTTGCTCAGGAGATGCTAAACAGGTCCCAACCTCCTGCTTAGGTGGAGGTAAAATATCCCTGTGGCAGTATGGCAAGAAGTGCATATGTCCAGGCTAAAATGTAACCCTCAACAACAGTGCAGAAAGAGGTTATCAGTTCATCATTGCTACTTGAGGGAACTTAGTTTATACACACTCTCTGCCATATTTTCGATATAAAGTGACTCACTATAAAAGTATTTCATTAGCTGGAAGATGGTCATCAAGAAAAGCACCATACAAATGCAAATATTGCTTGCCTTCTGCATCAGAAGATGCAGTGTTGAAACTCTGCTCTTTGCATGTTAGTGAATGAAGAATTATGCTTCTGATCCAGAAATTAATTTACAAAAATCTGTTGGAGGTTTAAGAATAATTATGTAAACGATAAATCAGTGCAACAAACATTAGAAAAGAGAAGAATTCACTCCTTGGAGTATATACATCCATCACTTTGAATCAATTCAACATTATTAGAAGTATGCAGCTCTTCTCATAGGCTGTCCTCTTCATGATTGGTACATGTTTCCCCCAATTTAAGGTGCAGAATAAGGGTTATCTAACTTAGTTTACGATGCTTCAGCCCAATCCACATCCACCAACCTGTTGTGGAAACTCTTTTCACATTTTGACAACTGTTATAAATTGTAGCAAAGCAACTGAGACAGCCTTTAACATTCTAAAACAATTAATTAAGTTCCCAAAAGTTAATTTACCATATCTTCCAATATCAATGGATCTTTTAATAAATTTAAGTATTCAAAACTGGATCCCTAACTTTGCAAAATCTAATCACTTCTTTTTGGCATACATTATCAGCCTACCAAGTTTCTTCGAAATCCATCCATTGATTTTTGAACATTTTGTTTACAGACTAATTGCCAAAAAACATTATCTCCATCCACCTTCAGGGTCAAAAGTAATGAAGGAAGATAACTGGATGTGCGCACAAATGTTTGAGCAAGTGTTTTTTTTAATCAGCTATGTTCCTACAACATAACCATTAGCAAAACTGAAAAGTGCCATTCCTGCCCCAATCCCAGTTGGAACAGTGCAAGAGATCAAGACGTAAAAAAAAGTTGAAATTGTGGGGTGGGGGGGGGGGGAATGCTTCAATACGATTGAATGCCTTGGGGATGAAAGTGATAAGTTGCCCCAAAGTAAGACCTGCCAACAGAATAGAGATGGTTGTGAAATGACATGCAAACAGCATATGGTTTTCTAATCCAGAGGGATAAAATGCACACTAAATTGGAAGTGGTACTTGAGTTCTCTCACAAAAAGAGCATCTAGGATCTTCATACAATTTAGGTGTGGGGTAAAGAAGCAGCTTGCTGTGTGGGAAAGAAAGAAGAGAAGGTCAGAGCAAAAAATATTCTGATGGCATGATTGTGTCTGAAACTAGAATGAAAGGAATAGGTGCCAAGTGGTGTTGAGGTGTCAGAAAAAATGATCTGGAAAATAAACCTGAATCTCAACTTGCCATCTTTATCAGTCTTCTGTCCTTGCAATGTTCTGCTCATCTCTTCCTTTCTCTCACATTTTCTTAACATGGATTTCCCTCTCATTGTTCTACATTACAATGTTTTTTTATTTATTTATAATGTATGCCCAACTTCCCACAGATTTCTTCATTGTAACAATTTTCCCCTGAGCATTTTGCAGGCTAACCAATTGATGTAGTGTAAATAAACCGCATTCCTCATCGGGCTCTCCTCCCGCTTCTGTTCCCAACCAAACAAAACTAAAAATTGCTTTCACTCAGATCAAAACACAAAATAAATAATGTCCAAACCACCATTGCAATGTTTGCAATGACTGACATGTTGATATTTTGTAGTTTGTGTTGTTTTGTAGTTTGTGGAATAATTGAAAATGTCACATCCTCCTGATGGTGCTCGCCATGATACGTAATGCCATTGGTAACAAAAACTTTCGGATAACTCACTTTTAATACACACAGATATACACACACACATGGACAAACACACATGGACGGACATGGGAAAAAAATTGATTGAGATCAGTAGCAATCAGATTCTCCACATCAAAAAATTATCCAACCAAATGTTGAATGGTGACACGAGAACTTCACTAGCAAGTAGCAAGTGTCCTAGGATCATGAATTAACATCTCATTCTCAGTTAATCTCATCTCTGTTATATCCAGTCTCCCATTCTCCCACCCAGCAGATAGAAACTAGATGATAGCAATTTGAGATGAAAGTCAAAGCAGTAATTGGTGACTTCAGCTCACCCCTGATCCTCTAGCCCTCCATCATGAACAGCAGTCACCAGTATCTCAATGCACACTCCATGGACAGTACCTACCTCTGCCTCCCATCCACGTTCATTGGCATCATAAATAAGCCATTCTCAATGCATCTTCATGTCAAGTCTCCAATCCACATACAATGCAGCTTTACATTTCATTGTTGCATTTGCTCCTTTCATTGGAATGCAGCTGAGAGGAGACAGTATGTGGAAGGGGAAGCACACAGCTCACAGACTGGATCAGGGAGCATCTCAGAACTCCATGCCTGCTCTTTTGGTGTACACACTCACTTTGTGCCTACTTCGATGCTCGCAACATCTCTGCCTTTGCCCTATCAGTCTGGTACAATTGTGATAATATACCTTTTCATACCTATGTATGATACCTATCTCGTCTCTGCAGAGCCAAATGGACCTTAGCTTGTCTTGGAGTCTTCCGTATTGCATAAAGCTGATGTACAACAATAACTCACCACAATGCCTGACTCAATACACACTCTTTTTAAAATATTTTCTTCTATCAATAGTCTATTGTTGATTTCTTTGAGCTTCTTACACACTGGTAATTCTTCTACCATTATTATCCATGAAATAGAAAACTTGCAAAGAGCATGCAGACTAGCCTCAAGTCAGTGTACTAATACAATGGATTGGTGAGCCACTGTAAGCTGTTAAACCTGCTGTCAGATACTGCATTGTTTTCTGAATCAAAATATACACTTTATAAAATTCCGAATAGCAGGATGTTGGCACTAACTCCAATGTTCTTGATTTTGAGCATGTGTTTGGCCTTCTTGTTCAGACATATGCTGAATGTAGTAAAGTCTCTAACTGTGATCACATCCACACATTATGCCACATTTGCAATGTATAAAGTCTGCTTGCTTTCACCTTTGAAGAGCTTTTTTCTCAGCATATTCCGGTAGATCTGTTGTGGTACCAACCTCATGCATGCGTTTGCACTTCTTTTGACTCCTTCTAACTATTTGCACACACCTTTCATTTGATTATAGCTTACAGCAACTACTGATCATAGTGTCATCAAAGGATTTCCTGTACTGATAAATCCAATGCCCCTTTCAAGCTGCATGCCTTGCGGTAGCCTTGAAACATCAGATAATGCCACATCAGGTGCCGAACACCACACTGCCCACAGGAGTCAGTCTGTTTTGGTGCCTTGGCCAACTTCACTAACAGTCCTAGCCACATCTCTAATAGATCTGCTAAGCTATCATGGAAACTGACTTATCGGAGAGGATCATGGAACTTGCTGTTGCCTCGGTGCTAAAGTAATCAGTCTCCATCTTCATTAAAGGCATTAGATTAGAATTTGACCAACTGATTCCATAGGCTATAGTTCAGATGCCATTAACTCTGAATGGTAGATCCTGAAATTCACTTTGCGCAGATTTGATCTTCCAGTATATTCAAGAACTTTTTCACTCTCATCACATAGACTCAATGTATCAATTTGATGGAGTCTCTCAGTTCCAATGGCAATTGTAATCTTCACTGCTTGTCTGTCGGATTCAGTGGCAGATTTGTCCTATTGTCAACTATACCTTAATGCTGTTATTGGAAAGTTACTGTGATCATAAGCTCTGGCATTTTAAATAATTGCTGTTTATCCAAGTTGATATTCAACTCTCAAACAGGGTGGGAGCATTCAATAAAACTGAGTCACCAGAAAATGAGATGAAGAAACAATGTGATGGAGACAGGCAGGAATAATCATTTTCTTTAGGAAACCCAAAATATGAAAAGTTGGAGCATCTTCATTAGAAATGTATATTTGATCCATGTTCCTGAATAGTCAAACTGCCCTTGAACAGAGCAACAATATTAAACCGAATGATTTTGTTTGAAATATTTGCAGCTCTGACCAGAACACTCTTTGTAAGATCATGGACTTCTCAATTAAACCGGTAATGGACCACAAAGCAGCTTCAGTGGCGATTGTGTGCAGTAACAGGCCATTAATCACAGCACTGCTGAAGACATTGGGCTGTTACATATCACATATAAATGTCAGACACATTCATTCAAGAACATTCCCACCCGTACAATAGTTGACCTAATTGCATGATATGGCACACAATTATCACGGCCCAGGTTTTTATTTTACCTTATCTGTGCTGAGTTTGGCAGTTCTCGACAATTCATCTCAATCCCCAAGGGATGGAGAGGAAGGGGGTAGGAAGGAAATTGAAGCAAGATAGTGAGCACTCAACTGAGACAGGATGAATATTTTCACCTGCTATCTATTAAACCAACAGCAATTAAACCACCCCAAATTAGATATGAACAAGTCAGCTGGATGTTGGAGAAATTGTGTTTCAGCAGTCCTGCAAAGTGTTTTTTGATCATGCCCAAAATGTGGCTGTCTCGAGAATTCTAAAGCCCTGAATTGAAACATAAAACAATATGACACAGGACATTTAAATTGTAGCTTGCCCATGGAATTGAATCATGGACTTGTTATAACATAGAAGGAAGCCATTCTGCCCATCATGCAGGTGTCATCTTTCTTCAAGAGCAGTTAGTAAGCTGAGTGTTATTGCCCAGCTTTCTCTTTAAAGCCCTTGACATCTTCCTTTCTCAGATAACAGTCCAAATCTCTTTCAAATGCAACAACTAACACTGCCTTTGCCACACTATCAGGCAGTGAACTCCAGACATTGACCATTTTCTACACAAACAGAATTTTCCTTCATGTCACCATTGATTCCTTTGCCAACTGCCTTAAATCAGTCCCTTTTGATTCTCAACAATTTTACAAAGAAGAGTTCTCCCCATCTAGTTTGTCCTGATCTCTTGTGATTTCGGTAGCTCTCTGAAATCTCCCCTTAACCCCATCTTCTACAAGGAAAATAGGCTTGACTTTTTAAATTATGACTGAAGCTTCTTAACTAAAGTTCCTCATGTGTGAAACCCTTCTTGTTAATCTTTTCAGCACCCTAATAAATTCATACCCTTCCTCAGGTATGCTGCCCCCAACCAGATGCTGTATTCCAGTTAAACCAGCATTTTATGGTGTTTATTTAACATCACCTCCTTGCTTTTTCCCCCTCCCTTGATGCTCCTATTTATAAAGCTCACTCTTAACCTGTCCCACTTCCTGTAGTGACCACTACTGCTATCCTTTGTGCTTCTGGTGTACTCCCTGTATTCCTGATGAAGGGCTTTTGCCCGAAACGTCGATTTTACTGCTCCTTGGATGCTGCCTGAGCTGCTGGGCTTTTCCAGCACCACTCTAATCTAGAATCTGGTTTCCAGCATCTGCAGTCCTTGTTTTTATCCCTCTGGTGTACAACTGAACCAAACATGGAGCCATGGCTGGGGCTCTGCCTGCATTCCCTAAATGAATCAACTCTTCCATCCATGTAAATTGCCAGAAATAAATATTGTTTGGGGAGTGAGATATACTTAGGGAAATTTGCATTATATGCCTTTTTCTTTTTGCATCCATTCTCTCTCTTCATGCATATTCTTAAGCTGCAGGGTGGTTACATTTATAAAACATCCTATCTATAAAGCTCTCAATGACATGAACCTACTGTCGTGATGACAATTGCTATTCAAGCTCTGTAAGTCAGAGTTTGAGCTGCTAGAGTTGGTAATACTTGCCTCATATGGTTATACAAAAGTATGACCTCCCACTTTTCAGGATTAAATTCCATCTGCCACTGTTCTGCCCATTTGTTTGTATTGTCCAGTCATCTCGGGCTTTTTTCCTCACTATTTACCCCACCACCAATTTGAGTTATTTGTGAACTTACTGGTCATGTCTGTTATATTCATGCCCACAGCACTAATGCGTACAGCAAACAGCAAGATACCCAGCACTGAAACCAGAAATGTATGACCAGACACTCAGTAGTCCAGTCAAAAGATTTAGCACGGCCAATCCACCTAACCTGCACATCTTTGCAATGAAGGAGGGAACTGGAACACCCAGTGGAAACCCACATAGACACAGAGAGAACGTGCAAATTCATAAACAATCACCTAAGGCTCGAATCAAACCCAGGTCCCTGGCATTGTGAGGCAGCAGAGCTAATCACTGAGCCATGGTACCACCTTATGCCACTGAGCCAACATATGCCAGGGGCTGGGCTTGGACGGAGAGTGGGCAGGCGCATGCTCATGAAGACAGTTTGGATGGGAGAATGCAAAGCCTATGGAGTTCACGGGAAGGGCTATCAAAAAATGGAACTGGATATTCAGGGTCTCACCAACAGAGGTGGAAGTTTGAAGTCACTGGCCAATGTTTCACTGTTGCTTTTCTGTGTCCTGGAAGTCAAAAGTACACAATGGGAAAGAAAATAGCTGCAATCACACTTAGTGTGGGTACAGTGTGGGCTCACCCTGTGAGGGAGGGACACACCAATATAAGACTCTTTAAAAGGAAATAACATTACACACAGACCTATGCACTGTACAGGACACAGACCACAAAGTCCCCAATTCACAGCCAGCACAACGCGTTAGCTCTCTGTTTGTCTTGCAGCTCTCTGCCCCCGGAGTTACTGTCCAGTTCACTCCCACCAACACCTTTGAGAAAGAATAGGGATGTTGTAGGATGGTGGGAGATCAACAGAACACGTTGCCCTGTACCAAAGACTGTGGTGCTGGAAAAGCACAGCCAGTCTGGCAGCATCCGAGGAGCTGGAGAATCAACATTTGTTGCATATGTTTTCTTCATCTTGCTTCCACATGCTGAAGCAGGCTCACAATGCAGATATCAATCCATGCTACATGCTATGTGCCCAAGAGGTTGGCTATCATTGTGATGCAGTTGCATGTTGTGAGACGAAAACCACCGATGTAGAGGCAAAACAGTGAGGTTTATACAAATGTGAGAGTTCATGTACAGTGCATTGTTCCCCATGCGACCAAAGTGCCCTCAATAGTTTTTTCTTCTTTTGCTCACTTCTCTTATGTCCTAATTTCACAGCCAAGGATGGAGACAACCTGCTCAGCAGTGGAGCCCATTTACACCAGAGGTTTGGTTGGATGGAATTGGGGGTATATGTGTCTGGATGGCTCAGAAATGCAAATGGGCTTTCCTGTCAGAGGCAAGTAAACCCTCCATGGGTTACAACTTGCATGGTAAGAAGTAGGGAGGGGGTGGAAATGTAGGGTCCAATGTGAGAGGAGGCTTCTGAGGAACCTGCACGTGTTCTCTCCTCTGGCTGGGTAGCTCCTGGCACTGCCCTGTCTCCCTGTGAGGAATGAGAACCTGCAATGAGTGCCAAATTCTACAAAATCCAATTGCTTTTTGTCCCCAGGATCAAAGTGTGAGCACTTGCCCAGCATTCTGAGGGTATGGACCTGACTCACCAACCTGCCCAGGGAGGCAGCCAGAGGATCACATTGGTTTTTGAACTTGTCCACCTTCTGGGCTATGGGGGTTATTGCATCAGACATAACGATCTGCTGCTCCTGCTCCTCCCTGTCCAGACTAACAAAGACCCAATATAAGACTCTTTAAAAGGAAACAACATTACACACAGACCTATGCACTGTACAGGACACAGACCACAAAGTCCCTAATTCACAGCTGGCACAACACATTAGCTCACTTATTTGCTTTGCAGCTCCCTGCTCCTGAAATCTCTGTCCAATTCACTCCCACGAACACCTTTGGGAAAGAATAGGGATGTTGTAGGATGTTGGGAGATCAACAGAACATGTTGCCCTGTATCAAAGACTGTAGTGCTGGAAAAGCACAGCCAGTCAGGCAGCATCCGAGGAGCTGGAGAGTCACAGGTTGCTTTCCTGTCTGGTATCCAATAACCCTCCAAATCCCACTGATCTGGGTGGTTTCTACCTCAGCCTGTTGCTGAGGTGAGGTGCTCACCATATTGCACTCCCAAACTATCTAAATGCTAGTATTCCCATCAAGGTCTCACTATCTATAGAAGCTGCAGGATGTGAGGCCTCCTCTGTTAGTCCTTTGGGAAAAGGATGCCCCTCCTTTGCACCATCCCCTCGAGCAGCACCTTCAGCTCACTGTTAGAAAATCACGATGCCATCTTACCCTGCTCCGACATTTTCAGATTCAATCCTTGACCCTGAGCAATGCAGCATTGGGATGCCAGTATATGGCACAGGTGCCAAAGATCTGGTCTTTGGGAAGATACCCAGTGAGCAATGAGTTATCCGGGAAGGACATGTTGTTAGCTCAAGGTGGAATCAGAAGAATGGATGCCCTGAGGCAGGGAAGTTAGTTAATGATGTGCGTTTACAGGACAAAGTCTCCTAAAGAATCCCGCAAAAGAAAAACCTGAACATTGAGCTTTATTTATTTCAAGTTACGGACACAGTGTTGAAGCCCCAAGTCATACTTCCTCATCTCTTCCTAGGTTGTCCACCCTTCAAAACTGAAAATAGAGAGCCCGAGTGGTTATTTATAATGGTCAGGTTTGCAGAGCTGGGAATTCTCCTACTCTGTGGACTTGACCCAGGAATGAAAATCGCGGCCAAAGCTGGAATATTCAGCGGCTGTCCTCTGATGTCATTTGATTTTTTAATCTTTCATTTCAATGTATCATGAGCCCTATATCACCCTGCCCTCTTTGCACCCTCCTCTGTTTGCTTCTCCAGTGCCTGACTCAATGAAATAATGTTTCCCTACTATCATCAAAACATTTGAAGATTTTGTTAAAAATGTCCTCTCAGCGTTAGGCATTTTGTGCCACATTAATAAGCCCAGAGAGCTTTTAATAGCACTTTTAATTTGAGCTTCAATTCCCTGGATAGATTCCAACTCTAAACCTCATGCAGGCATGTTCAGTTTTGGGTTTTCCCTGTCTTAGTTCATTCACACAGTCAATACAACATAAGGGGAAAAAGGTGGATTCCCTTTCTTCAACAGTCCAAAGGTGTTCATTCTGTTCCCTCTGCTTTTATAATATTCTTACCATTGTAAAATTGATTTTTAAGAAAACATTTCAAGACAATCTGGCCAAAAGTTTATTAACAAAGCAAACATGCATCACAATTTCAAATCTAACTCAAAAGTAGATCACACTACAATTATATTTCAATGTATTCAGACTGCAGAGGTTACAATAACTATTATTACTCTAACTTATTCGAATCAGCATTATACTCTAACTATAAGAAAATTAAATTCTTCTTGAAGGATGCCAGAAACAAACTCTGATTGGTGGATGAAAGAGTTGTCCAACATTGTTAACATAAGTTAACATTTAAGTTGATGATCCCAAAGAGAAAACAAAAGTGTGCAAATTAATTAATTAATCTACAACAACTCAATCAATGGGGACTTGTGAAAACATTGCAGAATGTCAGAACCCCTTCTGTAATGAAATTACTAGAATCAATGATTGTCAGCTATACAGCTGAAGCAATGAGTTGAGGACAATGTTTTTTCTGTCAGCTTTGGAACTATACTAAGTGATTAAAAACAGATAATGTTGGAGATGCTCAGCAGTTCAGGCAACATCTGTGAAGAGCAGCAAAATTAATATTTCAGGTCAGTGATGCTTTGATACTGACTTGAAGCCATTAACTTTGTTTCTTTCCATTGATGATGCCTGACTTGCTGAGCATTTTCAGCTTTACTTATTATTTCAGATTTCCAGCATCTGCAATATTTTGGCGGTGTTGTCTTTATTCAATTCAGCATAGCTGGCAGAACATCTGTCCAAGTGTTGGAATATTGTGAGTTTGATACACATCCTTGGTCAACACTGCAGTGCAATATTGAGGGAATGTCTCATTGGCAGACTTGTAAAGGAAATGCTAATCTATCTTACAAAGTGAGTAGACTACTAGAGTAATTTACTGGATGCAAAGCATGTTGCAACATTAGGAGATTACAGAAGATTTATGAATGCAAGTTATTTTCTTCACTTGTATACAGACCTTCTTGTAGGGGAATGACTGCCCTTAAAATTAAAATTATCATTTTATTTGGCATCAAAAGGCATCTCCAGCTGGATTACGAAGCTTTCAGATGAATATCTACAGATAGATTCAAAGGGGGCCATTAAAGGAACACAATCTTTGCAACATCTTAGCTATACTATCTTGTTAAGACTCCATTACACTGCTTGGTGTGGAAAATCACCTCCTGATATTAGTTTCAAAGTTATCCTTCATTAGTTTGAACTTCTGTCCTCTTGGTCATATTCCCAATTTTAAGGTGATACAGTATTCCAGATTAAATTTGCCTATGATATTTATTTATCCATTGATGTGTTGGCATTCATTAAATCAGACACAACTCTTGGGTTTGGCATCAATCCTTTGTTTCTTCTTTAAAACTTTTTTAATGCAAAATTTTAGGGGTAAGCGAGTAATTAACAAAGATTATTTAAGCTTTGAAGAAAAGAAGAATCCTTCATATGCTGAAGAGGATGATATAAGTGTTCTTGATCAAAGGAGGGGAAATGTAGTATTCTTGTTCTCCCCCAGAGCAAGACACTATACTAGCCAGTAAGATAAGGACAGGCAGCTCTCCCCACTCCAAAAAGCATGGAGTCATACCCTTTCTTGCCTGCTCCACAAATAGGATAGCTTTCCATCTACCTTTAATCATAGTTTTGTCCACCTTCCCCACTTCAGTGTATGAATTCTATAACATTTATCATTGCTCAAATGAATACAAGGAGAATTTACCAAAGACAGATTCCCATGCATACATTTATGTGCCACTCTCTCCTCCTTCATCTCTTTCTCAGGTTTCTTTACAACCTTTTTCTCACGCCTACATTTTACCCAACGTTTATTCCAACCCAAACGCAACTTGGCTTGCAAGGCATGAACTATGTTGTATCAAAAAAATTGATATATTTTTGCAGCCAACACAACAGTTTATAACAGTTTAACACAGCTGGCAGGGTGTGAAATTTACAGCATGTATTTTGGCTGCTGCACTCGTGTCATGAAACAAGGCATGACACAAGTTCAAGAAATTAGTCTTTAAATGCTTCAACTAATCTAGATTTTTCTACCAATATAGGGCAAAAGAGTTTAGAAACCATGAAGGAAGAGCTTGTATTGTTCTCTGAGGAGATCTCAGAAGTTGATAACGAATGAATTATTTTTGAGACATAAATCCTGATATGGAGGCAAGTACAGCAATGAACTTTATGTAACTAGGTGTCGCAAATAGCAAAAACATTTTACAACCTGCAAACTAACCTGTTAACGCAGTGTTAATAAAAGGATAAATATTGGCCTAAATTATGGAGAAGAGATTCCCTTCTGTTCTTCAAATATGGTCAGGAGATCTTTTACATTAACTCCAAGAAGCCTTAGTTTGATGTCTCTTCTAAAAGATGATGTGTTAGCTTTAGACTGTATGTTCAAATTCCTTAATCTCTAATTGATTCAGCGACAAGGTTAATATAAACAAGGCAAGGCTATATTGGAACTAACACACCATCTGAAACAGAATTAAACTTCAGTTGTTTAAAATCCATGGACGTTCCAACCTTCATTTCCTTCATTTATGAAGCCACCAGAATCTAGGGATAAGTAATCTTCTACTATCTTGCTTCTGGATAAATAATAACACAGTTGTAAGTTAGAGGGCTTGATAAAGAACATATAGAACAGTGATATGACCAGATGCTAACAGCATCTATTTGCACTCATGCTTCATTGGTATTTAAACAATGCTTTCATTTTAATGAAGAAATAATATTGTAAATGCAGCTGCTGGGTTAGCTTATTGTTAAGACACTTCCTTAAATATTACCAACTCATACAGATTCAAAAATATCTATGGACATGCATCAAACCTCACTCAAAGGATGTTCATTCAGCTAAGGTGCCAAAATACTATCAGAACCCACAAAAACCATAGCCCTGCATGAGTCTGCACCTTTTTCTCCCCCTCAGGAGGTGCATAAGTCTTTCCTTCACCCATTTTGAGTTTGTTCATCCCCAAATCTATGATTCTATGATTCATTCTATGAAAAGAGCTAACAGCTGCTATGTTCCAATTTCATGGGGAACAATGGTACTTCGTTCCAGTTTCTATTCTTACATAGAACATAGAACAGTACAGCGCAGAACAGGCCCTTCTCATTCATGACTTTGCTTTCGGCACCAAACTATGACACGGTGGACAAGATAGTCCAATACAATCCTAGCCTCACCTTAATACCTTCCAATTTCTAGCATGGACCACTGAATAGGTGATCAGGAATAGGAACCTGAGACAAATTAGTCCATTCCCACTGTAGAGTACCTCCTATCACCACAGAAGGCAAGATCAGCTAATTCACCACAAGCTGAAAGTCATACCTTGAATTTTTTTTTCTTTTTTCTTTTTTTTACTCCAATTTATCTTTCTTTTTAACCTCTAACATTCCTGTTGATTTTTTTTAACCCCCACACTACCACCTAACTGTGGTAGCGCTTATTTTTTCCACAACACCCATGTTGTGTGTGTGCAGGTGTGAGACACAGTGAAAGACACAAGATGTACGAATCTTTATTCAGTTTCCACCACCAGGAAGAAAGGAAACACCCGAGTGGCCAGTGACAAACAGTGCCCTTCACATCAAAGGGCAATGCTGTGTGATCAAACAGTGAATGGGAGGGCAGGGATTAAATCAAAATAGAGTTGGAGGGGGAAATAATGCACTCCACTCCCTGCGGCACCCACCTCCCTGAACAACTACAGGGTGTTGGTGGCCACCGCGTGCTCCTTTTCCAGAGACACCCGGGCTCTAACATAACCGCGGAAGAGGAGCAGGCAGTCGGTTCTAACGACCCCTCCACAGCCCGCTGCCTGGACCTGTTTATGGCCAGTTTGGCCAGGCCCAGGAGCAGACCCACGAGGAGGTCTTCAGACCTGCCTCCCTCCTCCGTACCGGGTGCCTGAAGATCAGGAGCGTGGGACTGAAGTGCAACCAAAAACAGAGAAGGAGGTTTTTAAGAAAATCAAAAAGGGAGTGCAAATGCCCACACCCAATATACACATGGTCCACGGACTCCACAGTGCCACAGAACAAGCAGTTGGGCTGGGAGTCCATGAACCACCGCAATCTGCAGTTGCAGGGGACCGCTGCGTGCAGCACCCTCCACCCCAGATCCCCGAGAGAAAGGGGGAGGACTCCCGTGTAGAGAGCCCTCCACTGGGGATCCCCACCGCCCAGTGGCAAATGAGCATGCCAAGGCTTGTCTGGATGGTGGATGAGGGAGAAGAGGTGGACGGTGTGCAGCAGCAGTAGATACAGGGCCCGCCTTTTTACATCCTTAAAAGGGACAAAATTAAAATTCCAGAGGTGGCTCAAGTTGTGGGGCACAGGCTCCTTCGGGAAGTACGAGACCCTTGGGGCCAATGTGAAATTCCATCCGGGCAGGGGTAAACGCAGATGGGATCCTACCGCACACCTGAGCATCCTCCAACTGGTGCACTATGTCGGGTCCGAGCAGCGCCATTTTAAGGCATCGGATGGCAGTGGCCACGTACCGGACGTCTACCGCTGCCCTGCTCGCTATGTCCTGCGGCAGAGTCCAGCCCAGGCCCCCAGCACCCAGCACATCCCCGACCCTGGTCACCCTCACTGCCACGGCCCACCCCTCCGACAGCCACTCAAACTCGCAAGTACGGAGGTGCGGATTCCTGAGCAACGGCTCCCTGACGACAGCCGCTACTCCTGCCAGAGGGTAGATGTGGCGTGATTTGACCATGTTCCAGACAGTGATCAGGTCCTGGTAAAAGACAGACTGAATGATCTTTTACAATGTGGCTCAAATTCACACCAAGTTGTGGATTCTATCAAGTGAAGCATTTCAATTTAGTATCAATTGAATTGATATCAACATATTACAAGGTATTTTAAAGTTGGAATTCAAGGATTTTGTGCCATTGCAAAGCACAGTAAATAATCGAAATGACAGGGTCTTGATTTTAAAATGTTAGTTAATGTCATTTTTTTTAAAAAAAACAAACATTTTTTGATTGTTGTCCTTTAAAATTAAATCCTTTTTTGTAACTTTACCCCACATCATTTAGCTGTGAAACCTTTTTTGCAATTGAGGTCAACTTATTATCTAGGTTGCTCCCATGGCAGGCTGATGATGCAGTTGGGAGAGAAAAGGACTGGATTTTTTTAAAATGCAGACAGTAACGCCAGGGTCTCCTTCAACACCTTACTTAATGAAGGAAGGGTTTATAGTTTTAAGAAAGTCTGGGTCTATGTTTCCCTTTTTTGGGTTACTGACATGTTACCAGAAACAGAAGTCCCAAAGACCTCATTCTCCGGTTTCTAGTGTTAATAGTCAAATACAGTTTACTGAGAGAGATGTGCTGAGCAGTAAAGCAAATGCAAAGTGCAGCAAATTGAAATGACAATGGTAAATGAATGATAACTACATACAGTAATATCCTGTTTTAATCCAAGTGATCACATACCCACCCCAACCCAAACCACTAATATTGTCCTAATTAATGTCACAAAAGTCTTCATGATTATAACCCACTACAATATCCCTTCACGACCTCTGCAAACTCAGTGCAGCCTGCAATGTGCTTAGCCATTCCACTCTCTTTCAACACCTTCCCTCTATTTTCCAGCTGAACAGCACCCCCTTAGTTGTTTGGCTTTTCTCTTACTTATTTCATCATGACCTTTTCACATCCACCTATGGCTTCTTCTTTGCAGCCCCATCTTGATATATTTATAATTCCCCAAAAAACTTATCCCTGGTTCTCCCCATTCCATAATATGCATGTTCTACTCAAGAAATATCATGGTAGCAGGTTCCACATATGTACAGGAGACATCCAGCTCTACATACTTACTTAACACTGGGTCTTGCAGGCTACAATTTCCTCAATACAAATAGTGAGAAACCATAAATTTTATTCAACCACAAGCTCAGTACTTTTACCAACTAATGGGGAAGGAGGGATTGGTGGACAAATGGTGCTATAGTGGCAATATCTCTGGACTAGTAATCCAGAGGTACAGGCTAATGCTGCAGGTCATAGATTCAAATCTCACTGTTGCAGCTTGAAACTCCATGGGTAAATTCAGAATTGAAAGCTACTTTCAATGATGGTGACCAGGAAATTATCAATATTTGCTGTTTTAAAAAAATTGGTTCTAATGCCCTTCAAGAGAGGAAACATGTCACACTTACCTGGTCCAGATCCACAGCAAAGTGGTTGATTCTTAACAATCATTTGAGATGCTGCTAGCAAGCCTCTCCACTTAAGGGCAACACAAGACTGGTAATAAATGATGGCTTTGTCAGTGATGACCACATCCCAATGAATGTTATTTTTAAAAATCAACCCCTATCTCTCGCTATTATCTCAGATTATTTTCACACAGATGGCCTATTTTCCATGCACCCAGCTTCCAGTCACTTAATCTCTCCATCACAAAAGGTTGCATAATTTCACTTCAGTAACACCAACAACCTCTGTCTGACATTACTAAAGTCCTCAGTCATACCTTGATCCCCTCTAGATTCAAAAGCTTGTCAAACTTTCCTGGCCACTTTCCCAACTTCCAGCCTCCTCATAGCATATTTAGATTACTTACAGTGTGGAAACAGGCCCTTCGGCCCAACAAGTCCACACCGACCCGCCAAAGCACAACCCACCCACACCCCTACATTAACCCCTTATCTAACACTACAGGCAATTTAGCATAGCCAATTCACCTGACCCAGGTCTTTGGACTGTGGGAGGAAATCAGAGCACCCGGAGTAAACCCACGCAGACACAGGGAGAATATGCAAACTCCACATAGTCAGTCCCCTGAGGCGGGAATTGAACCTGGGTCTCTGGCGCTGTGAGGCAGCAGTGCTAACCGCTGTGCCACCCATATTCTCCTCACTCATTCAACATCATCCACCCTGCAGTACCTGAAGTTTTAAACTCCCATTCAACTGTTTAAATTTCCTGCAATCAAAATAGAAAGTGCTGGAAATACTCAGCAGGTCTGGAAGTATCAGCAGGGAGTGGATTCATAGTTAATATACATTTTATGTGCAGTCATTAATATGACCTCTGTTTCCACATGCTGAGCGCATTCAGCGATTTCTCTTTTAATTTTAGAATTACAGCATCTGCAACATTATGCCTTTGTGCTTCTATCTCAAATTCCAAATTCCTTGTTGTTCATGCTTTTGAACCCTCCTCCCGATAACATCTTCTATATCACTGCAATCTGTTTTGATTAAATCTCTGTAGCAATAGAGATTTTTTATTTATATGGTGAAGTAACCTAGAAAAGCATTCTTCATTGCTACATCTCTCTATTAATTCCAAATTCCTTTGAAGAATTGCTTTGCAATGAAAACATGGTTTGTCACTAGATAAACAGCAGGGATTTGCAAAGGGCAGAACTTCTACACTTAATGGTAAGGTCCTGGGAAGTGTTGCTGAACAAGGAGACCTTGGAGTGCTGGTGCATAGTTCCTTGAAAGTGGCATCCCAGGTAGACAGTGTGGTGAAGAAGACATTTGGTGTACTTGGTCAGTGCATTGAGTGTAGGAGTTGAGAGGTCATGTTGCGACTGTACTGGACATTCATTAGGCCACTTTTGGAATACTGCATTCAATTCTGGCCTTCCTGCTATAGGAAGGATGTTGTGAAACTTGAAAGGACTCAGAGAAGATTTACAAGAATGTTGTTAGGTTTGGAGGGATTGAGCAATAAGGAGAAGCTGAATACACTGGGACTATTTCCCTTGGAGCATTGGATGCTGAGGGGTGACCTGAAAGAGGATTATAAATCATGAGGGGCACGGGAAAGGTGAATAGACAAGGTCTTTTCTTCAGGGTGGGGAAGTCCAAAGCTAGAGGACATAGGCTTAGGGTGAGGCAAGATTTAAAAGAAACCTAAGGGGTAACTTTTTCACACAGAACGTGGTACATATATGGAATGAGCTGCCAGAGGAAAGGGTGGAGATGGAACAACTACAACATTTAAAAGACATTTGGATATATATGAATAAAAAGGGGTTGGAGGGATACGAGCCAATTGCTAGCAAAAAGGATTAGATTAGTTTAGGATATCTGGCTGGCATGGGCAGGTTGGATGGAAGGGTCTGGTTCTGTGCTGTGCATCTCTGACTCCAAAACTCTAAATAATGAGCACTTAATTTATTTTTTCAGTGAGCTTAGTTGAGGGAAAAGCACTGTCCAAAATCACTGAAGAGAACTCTCCTCCTCTTCTAATATCGTTGGATCTCAAACAACCAATTGTACAGTGACAGTGGTCCTTTCACTTAGAGTTTTAAAATACACAGGCATAAAATAGGTTCCTCACCCAACAAAAATTAACACTCTGAATCAAATCAACGGGGTGTCCCACTTTCACTACCAATGCCACAAGTCAACACACAAAACCCACTTCCGATACACTTCAGACATCTTATTCCCAATCTTGGTTGCCATGCCAACAGGAGCAATAGAACTGACATTCCAGGGTAGCTTTCTCTCTGGCCCCCTGTCATTTGATGGGCTCTCCATGCTGACAGCTGCTTTAATCAAGGAATTATCGACTGGGTCACCTCTTATCAGTCCAACACTATTTTCTCCAACAAGAACAGCGAACAGTTTTAAAGAAAAAAATCCACAAGCCCCTTCCACCTCACAAAAGCAAAAACAAAATGCATTTGGAAAAAGCTTATTGCGAGTTAGAAGCGTTGAATAAATACAAGTTACTATTAGCATTTTACAGAGAGCACAGTCTTTTATGGGTTAGATGAACCCAATGTGTTACAAAAAAATAACATGCAGAAGCTGAATCCTTGAGGGATTCCCAGAACCGTTAATAACCCAAGCAGAAGACTAGGTTAACAATTTAAAGCGATACACAGATTTATAAATAACCGGATTTAAGAATCCCTCTTCGTTCTGTTGGTGGACAGTTCCCTCACTGGAGCAAGTTGCCGGGATGTCAGATTTCCGCTGAATGTCCTTAGCTACCTTTCCCAAATACACGTTCTAGTGATTTGAGTCTCGGAGTTAGATCTACACCTGTATCCCACCCGGACTAGGATGGTTCCCCCATCCAGAATGGTAAATGGATTCAGTTTAGACACATGCATATGTCAGTTCTCCCCTGTAACCATCATGAGTGAAGAATATTTCAACATGAACTAAACAGCTGTGGGACATTTCTGCAGATCCGCACCATCCACTCACCTGTCTGAGCTAAACTGGCCACTAGAATCCATAGTGCGATGACATACGGGGTTTGGACATTCTCCCAGTGAAAGGAGACGATGTGAAAGCCGGTCTCGTTACCCCCGTGAGACTCTCCGTGTTCGGTATCACTGTCCGGGTGTTCCTCCTCCAGCGAGCTCAGAGCTGCCGGGCAGTACAATAACACAGCGAGGGCTGCCAACAAAACCCAGCCGACCACACTTCCAGCTCTCCCCATCGCCTCAGCGTGTGTGAATGTGTGTCTCACTGTGTTCAAGCTTTCAGTGAAACCGGTTCCAACTATTTGAAACCACCCCTCCCAGCCGCCCTATTTATTAAGGCAACCAATTAAAAGGTGAGGAAGGACTCAATTTGTAGCTCCCTGAAAACATCAGGGAAGGAGGAGGAAAGGGGGCGGTTTGTATCTTCACGCTTTGTCATGTACCTCAAAACATTGCTTTCGATATTTCATAAAACAAACTGCCGATGCTGTGAATCTGAAACAGAACCAGAAATTGCTGAAGAAACTCTGGCAGCATCTGTGCAGAGAGAAACATTTGGAGCCCAGTGACCCTTCTTCAGAGCACAGAAACGTTGACCCTGCTTTCTCTCCACAGATGCTGCCAGACCTGCTGAGTTTCTCCACCAATTTGTTTTGGTTTCTGTTGATGTGTTGCCTCACAATGTTGGAGATTTCGTGTCCCCAGAGCCCACGGTAGCTCAGTGGTTAGCAGTGCTGCCTCATACTGCTCGGGGTGAGTTTGATTCCAGCCACTGGTGACTTTATGGCATTTGTAATTTCTCCATCTCTGTGTGGGTTTCCTCTGGGTGCTCGGGTTTCCTCCCATATTCCAAAGATGTGCAGTTTAGGTGGGTTGGCCATGCTAAATTGCCCATAGTGTCCAAGGGGGTAAGCAAGCTAGATGGGTTGGCCATGGGATGGGGCTGTTCTGGTTGGGATGCTTTTTGGAAGGTTGGTGTGGATTTGATGGCCTGTTTCCACGCTATAGGGACCATGGTGATGTTCTTATGCTTGAAACATCCATTCTCCTGCTCCTTGGATACTGCCTGATTGGCTATATTTTTCCAGCACCACACTCGCGACTTGGATTCTATGTTCAGTCCAGCTCAATTCTTCCATCACATTTTCTTTTGTTGATGCTTTTAACTCAAAATACACTCTGTCATCATGCAGAGCTGATCTTCATATCATCTCCCACTCCAAGCTTGTTACAGAACTAGTAAAATGGCCCTCATTCCCAACAGTTCAGCATCAAATGGTTAACATGTTACGAAATCTTTTGTGAAAGTGTACGATGAAACGTAAAAGTCCTCTGAGGATTTGAGGGGAAAGGGAAAGGATTTGTTTTAAAAGAAAAAATGTTAGACAAATAAAAAAACTAATATAAAATTATTTGGCTCAATTTATTCTATTCATTGAGTAACTGAACTGCGATAACCTGGGGTAACATTGTTTTGCTCACTTAGTCTCTGCTGCATTCACAAAGTTCTGGAATTTTCTCACTTACCGTCTCATTCCCAAGTTCCTCTCTCTTTTATGATGCTCCTTAAAACTGACCTCTTTTGCCAAGATTTGGAGATGCTGGTGTTGGACTGGGGTGTACAAAGTTAAAAATCACACAACACCAGGTTATAGTCCAACAGGTTTAATTGGAAGCACACTAGCTTTCGGAGTGAAGCTCCTTCATCAGGTGACTGCGGAGGGCTTGATCGTAACACAGAATTTATAGCAACAATTTGCAGTGTGATATAATTTCATTTTCATCACACTGCAAATTTTTGCTATAAATTCTGTGTTACGATCAAGCCCTCCGCAATCACCTGATGAAGGAGCGTCGCTCTGAAAGCTAGTGTGCTTCCAATTAAACCTGTTGGACTATAATCTGGTGTTGTGTGATTTTTAACTCTTTTGCCAAGGTTTTGATCACCTGCCTTAACATCTTCAAATGAAAGAAAAAGATTAGAGGGGCAAGGAGGATTTTGCTTTCACTAAGAGAATGGTTGGGGTCTAGAGGCCGTTGCTGAAAAGGGGATTTGTGGCAGAAACCCTCAACTCATTTAAAGGGTGTCTGGATAGAAACCTCAAACATGTGACCTGCAGGGCCACAGACTGAATGCTGATGAAGGGCTTATGCTCGAAACGTCGAATTCTCTATTCCTGAGATGCTGCCTAACCTGCTGTGCTCTGACCAGCAACACATTTGCAGCTGTGATCTCCAGCATCTGCAGACCTCATTTTTTACTGAAAGTGAGAGTACACTAGTTGGCTGGTTTTACAGCTGACACAAACAAATAACATGAGCCAAATGTCCTCCTACTTTGCTGTAAACGTTCTATGAAATCGTATAATATTTTTCCCCTTTTAGCTGCTATGAACTGCCTTAGAATATTTTGCTGCCCTGTATGAATGCCAAGCCTAAATCATTTCCCTTCCTTTTACCTTCCTGGGCATTCATGCATACAACAAATGTGATCTGATATCTAAGAGGCAAGTCGCCTAAAAATCTGAGGACATACTATCACAAGTAATCAGCATAAGTAATTTCAATGTAATGTGTCCATTTAGACAGTGAATTGGGTTTCCACCTAATATAGCGGGACGGTGGCTCAGTGGTTAGCACTGCTGCCTCACAGTGCCAGGGACCCGGGTTTGATTCCCGTCTCGGGCAACTGTCTGTGTGGAGTTTGCACATTCTCCCCGTGTCTGTGTGGGTTTCCTCCGAGTGCTCCAGTTTCCTCCCACAGTCCAAAAAGATGCTAAATTGCCCATAGTGTTAGGTGCATTAGTTAAGGGAATGGGTCTGGGTGGGTTGTTCTTCAGAGGGTCAGTGTGGACTTGTTGGGCCAAAGGGCATGAATTTAATCTAATCACACTTCTCAAGTAGATATGAGCAGACACTTGGGGCTGGTAAATACTACCAACCTTGGAACTATCTGAAGAAAATGCTTAGCATGATCTATCCATCATAGGGCAGTTGGCATTTTGCACTCAAATGGATCAACCAAAATGTTATGCACCAAATCATCAGTCACAGCAAAATTTCTTCCACAAAATCCATTGCTAAAAGTATTCTCAGCTACTTCTTCATCACCACGAGTTTTGTATTCTCACACATATCTCTGAATTTCTCATTATCAAATTCACCACCATTTTTGATCAGAAACTTCACGAGTGCCAAGTCACTTCTATTTCCTTATCCATTTTTTTCAAAATGTTTTCCCTATTAACTTTCGATTTTTTACTATATATTAGTATACAAATGCTAATTCTTGTAGACAGGTCAATAAAATGCAGATAAAAACACTTCTGTCTTTGTTCCATACATTTATATCCATGGCAACTACCTCATTAAAGTCACATGCCAATGGAAGGTTTACAATAGGATGAGTAGGCGTTTTACTATCTATACCCCTGACAGATTTCACAATTCTCACTAATCTAGTTTCAGAGAATCATCAATTACTAAACTGCATCTGTTAGCAGGATATTTTACCATTGGCAAATTTGTTCAGCTAAACTGTCCAGGTAGCTTTAAATAATTTGAGCTTTCTTCTCCTCTTACCCTTGGTATGGGTACTGATATGGAAGCAACAACCAATAATAAATAACTCCTTTAATATACTGGAAGGTGCAGTGTTAGATCACTTAGTGTCATAGATTCATAGACATGTACAGCACAGAAACAGACCCTTTGGTCGAACCAGATATCCTAAATTAATCTAATCCCATTTGCTAGCATTTGGCCCATATACCTCTAATCCCTTCCTATTCATATATCTGGTGACTGTTTCAATTTTTATGTTTGGGAATTTTTTGGTCAGAGGTGTGCTAGTCCCCAAGGGATTGGACAGCCCTATGCAAGTTGACACAGATACAACATTCTCTTTTTCAGCAACCATTTTATAGAGGTAGCAATTGCAATCAGCAGTTGTCCTGGCTTAACATAGGTCCAAGTCTGTTTGCCTCAGGTTATCCTTATATGCTTACCGCCTGTTTGAAGTAGTCACCTTGTTTTCAGTGTCAAGGAAACATACACCTCTTAACCATGCAGCATCCGCATTCAGGAGTTCATTCCTATGGAAGTCAAACATGGACCTGGCCCTGGGACTGAGACTGGAGCTGGGACTTTGACTGAGATGGCAGCTGGTGAGGTAAAATCGGCAACACTACTGGCGCAGAAACACAGGGCCAAGTCTCTGTTGATCTCGGCATTAATGTGGAGGTGCTGGACTGGGTTGGACAAGGTCAGAAATCACATGATATCAGGTTATAGTCCAACGGGTTTATTTAAAAACACTAGCTTTTGGAGTGCTGCTCCTTCATCAGGTGTTAGTGAGAGAGAAAAAGCAAGATAACTCTTCCCTTCTTCACATGCAGATACATACATGCGCATACATATAAATCTGTGGGGTGAATTTGCATTTGCAAATTTGTATTTACAGATACATTCTATTTTGTTCACAAAGCTCACAATTTGTAGACAGTCAGTCAATGTGGCATTTTATAAATTCCTCCTTTGGAAATAAAAAAACACAGACTGATTCCAAACAAGACCTTACATCTAAAATACATAGTCGGACCAGAGGTGTCACCTCCTTTATATTGATAACATCTTAAAATATCTCAGGGCAGTGACCTGAAAGAAATTCTGGGATTTGCATATTAATCAATCGAAACCTGCACCTCCATTCCAGCTGATTAAAGATTTAAGAGCCATCTTAGGAATGTTCAATTCATTCGGATTAGTTGAATGACCCTTTCACCTTTTCCTTCTAACTTCTGCGTCTAAGGTCTTCCTGTCTCACGAACACCTGATGAAGAAGCAGCGCTCCAAAAGCTGATGTTTGAAAGTAAACCCGTTGGACTATAACCTGGTGTCATGTGATTTTTGATCTGGGCACTGTTAGTGACACTGAAAGAAGAATATATCAGACACAAAGGTATCCAGTATTGAGTAGAGGCAAAACCAACTGAACACTGGACAGACTGTATGCAACCAGACAAGGGGTCACTCTATATAATCCTTATCACCTGGTGGTTGCCTAACACGGTGAAAAAAGGCACGAGGTTTTGCTCAGTATACACTGTTAAGATCCCCTTGAGGAAATAATAAATCAAAATAACCAAATGTCACAAATAACCCACGAATTAAGAAATTATCAACAAGATTCCACATAGAACCCATTGCACATTAAATATGAATTATTAGGCAAATTATATTTTGCATAAAGTGGCAAATATAACAAACAAATATCTTATACAACTATGGAGCCCATTTCAGTTCTGATGGACGTGTGGTACCATGTTGTTTTTTCTCTATAGTTCTCCAATTTGACCTCTGCTATCTAGGATGTCTTATTTTCTCACCAAATAGATGCAACCCTCATTTCACATTCACCATCAGCTGTATTCCAACCAGAGTTATCACCCAAAGGGCACATTCCTGTAGATTTTTCTTTGCTAGGTTCACAATAGCCTTGAAGGCACGGATTCTCCAGAGACTCTATATCAATCATTTTAATAAACCTTGTTAAATGGGCTTGGAAGAATTACTCAACAGCAGGGGTTCCTTGCAAATATTACATTTATATTTATTATCTTTACTCCAGCTATTTTACAGAGGATTACCATTGTTCAATGACTTCAAGGTACTGTTAACTCTTATAGCTAATCTTATATTGCACTCCCTCACAACCTGTTTCACATAGGAATTCCATCCCATACTCTTTGTATCTCCATCTCTGCAGCATTTGTTCTGATGATGCCAATGCTTCAGATATAAAGCGAGGAACTGTGAAGCTTATAACTTAGGTCATCAAAATAGAAAAGGAGAATTTTTTAAAAAATTAAAAGTTGTCAATCTGGATGTTCAGGTGGGTTTGCATTTACTGTTAGAACTAACACAAAAAGTTAGTCTTTATGTATAGCGAATAATAAGGAAAGCAAATGGCTCGTTAATCTGTATTGAAAAGGGTTGAAATTTAAAAATAATGGAACCTTTCTACAACTTTATGATTTCAGCCTCCATATTTAAGGAAGGATATACTTGTGTTGTTGATAAAATGTGGTGCTGGATAAAGCACAGCAGGCCAGGCAGCATCTGAGGAGCAAGAGAGTCAACATTTCAGGCTTTACCCTTCTTCAGGACTGGGGAGGGCGAAGAGGGCTGAGAAATTAATGAGAGGGTGGAGCTGGGAAAAGGTAGGATGGCAATAGGTGGACGAAGGTAGGAGTTGATGGTGATCGGTTGATGAGGAGTGAGGAGTGGATAGGTGGGAAGGAAGATCGATAGGTAGGTCAGGTCAAGAGGGCGGAGCTGAGTTGGAGGGTTGGATCTGGGATAGGGTGGGGGTTGGGGAGATTTGGAAACTGGTAAATTCAATGTTCATGCCATGTGGTTGTCAGTTCCTCAGGTGGAAGATGAGGTGTTCCTCCTCCAGTTTGAGGGTGGCCTTGTGTAGGCAGTGGAAGCCCAGAACAGAAATATCCTCAGGGCAGTATGAGGGGGCATTGAAATGGATGGAAAAAGGAAGATGCAATTGGTTGGTGTGTACCGACCAGAGATGTCCTCTGAACCATTCTGCGAATTTGAGCTCGGTCTCTCTAATATAGAGGAGACCACATCGAGAACAACAGATGCAGTAAATGACGTTCAAGGATTTACAAGTAAATCTCTACTGGATTTGGAATGCTGCTTTGGGGCCTTGGATTGAGGTGAGGGGGGAGGTGTGAGTGCAGGTTTTGCAGGTTTTACAGCAGCAGGGGTAGGAGAGGGTTTTGGTAGGGAGGGTGGTCCTAATGAGGGAGTCTCAGAGGGTACAGTCCTGACTAATGCAGATAGGGATGGGGAGGAAAAGATATTTTTGGTGGTGGGTCTGATTGCAGGTGACAAAAATGGTGGACGATGATACGCTAGATTTGGAGATTGGTGGGGTGCAATGTGAGGACCAGGGGATTCGATCCTTGTTAAGTGTTGGGGGTTGCAGGAAATGGAGGAAACGCAATTGAGGGCACTATTGACCACAGGGGAGGGGAAATTACAGTTCTTGAAGTAGGAGAACATTTGGGATGTCCTGGAGTGGAATCGCTCATCCTGGGAGCAGATATGTCAGAGGCAGAGGTATTAGGAGTATGGGAATGCATTTTTACAGGAGAGGGAGGATGGAAAGAGGTGTGGTCAAAGTAGTTGTGGGAGTCAGTAAGTTTGTAGTAGATGTCAGCATTGAGTCAGTTGCCGGAGATGGAGACAGAGAGGTCCAGGAAGGGGATAGTTGGAGAAAGTCCAGGTGAATTTGAGGTCAGGTGGAAGGTGTTTGTGTGATGAAAGAACTATTCAAGTTCCTCATGGGAGCACGAATCAGCACCAATACAGTCATCAATGTAGTGGAGGAAAACATTAGGGATGGTGCCGTGTAACTGTGGCAGAGGGACTATTCCAAGTATCCTATGAAGAGGCCCATACAGGTCCCCATAGCTGCCATTCTGGTTTGTAGGCAGTGAAAGGATTGAAAGGAGACATTGTTAAGGACCAATTGTGCCAATCGAATGAGAGTGTAGATGAAGGAGGAAGAAACAGAGGGCTTTTAGGCTTTCCTTTTGAGGGATGCAGGTGTAGAGGAACTAGATACCCATGGTAAAGATATGGTGCTGGGGGCCAGGGAATCAGAAGTCATGGAGGAGGTGGAGGCTGTGGGTGGTATCTCAAACACTTGGGGGAGTTCAAATTCAAGATTTGAGAAGATGGTTAAGATTTAAACAATCTCTTTAATCTAAAGTAAAATGGAGTAATGAAGAGAGTCATGTGTGTGCTGGATTCTGCCTGACAATAAAACTAAGTTACCATGGAGACCAGGAACCCAGGTCACATGCTATTTAGGTACACAGACCAAGTTTAACACCTGAATAAAAAGGCAGAAGCAGACATGTTTTTTATTGCAGACTTTCTGTCTCAACAACTATGAACAGAAATAAAGCTATTTACCAGATGTTGTCTGGTATGGAAGGTTTGAATTATAAAGTAAGGCTGGATAGGGCTGGGATTTCTTTCACTGGAGTGTAGGAGGTTGAAAGGAGACCTGATAGATGTTTGTAAAATAATGAGGGATATAGATGGAGGAAACGTGTGGGCGGCACGGTGGCACAGTGGTTAGCACTGCTGCCTCACAGCGCCTGAGACCTGGGTTCAATTCCCGACTCAGGCGACAGACTGTGTGGAGTTTGCACGTTCTCCCTGTGTGTGCGTGGGTTTCCTCCGGGTGCTCCGGTTTCCTCCCACATTCCAAAGATGTGCGGGTCAGGTGAATTGGCCATGCTAAATTGCCCGTAGTGTAAGGTAGGGGTATGGGTGGGTTGCGCTTCGGCGGGTCGGTGTGGACTTGTTGGGCCGAAGGGCCTGTTTCCACACTGTAAGTAATCTAAAAAGAAATGGAATTGTCTTTTACAGGGGCTGAGGGATTTCAAGACTGAAGACCCATCTTTAAAGTGAAAGGAGAGAGACTTAAAAAAGACAGAGGCTGGTTCACACGTAAGAGTTTAGAAAATAGGAAAAGTAGATCAAATGGCCCGGTGAGCTTGTTTTGCTGAGAAACTTCCTGGGGAAGAGATGGATGTGGGTACAATTACAACATTTAAAAGACGTTTGAATAGGTACATGAATAGGAAAGGTTTGGAGGGATATGGGCCAGGAGCAGGCAGGTGAGACTAGTTCAGTTTGAGATTGTGATAGGCATGGAATGGTTGGACCAAAGGGTCTGTTTCTGTGCTGTATGATTCTATGGCTCTATAACAGAACAGAGACAACAATGGCTGAGACCATTGTTGGAAAGAATGGGTTCTGTGTTAGATACTGGGCAGAATTCTGATGGCAGCTGGCCCTTTGACAAGGAATTGTAACCAGCAGAAATTTTGGAACTCTTGAAGATTCATTCTGGCATAGCTGAAGTTGAAATCATCAAAGTGAGATCAGGCCAGGATTTCTTGGAAGACAACTGAAAGAGCTATTGACATCTGCTAGATATTAAGATGCAGCAAAACAGTAATAAACAACTCTGTACTATTTAAAGATTATAGTTCTGTGGGGACTGTGTTGTAATGTGACATAAGTTATCGGTCACGTTATGACATTAGTAAAAGTTATCTTTTCCATAGTTTAAAATATTAATTGCCTATTAAGTAATGTTTAGTCAATATTGTGTTATTTGTTTGTTATGGTGCATGTTTTAAACTTGAAAGCTTATCGTGCAATTCCTTTAATTCAATCACTTGAAATTTTAACATCTTTTTAAAAAGTTATCCATCGCCATGGAATCATGACAGTTCCATTGGAGGTGATATGGCAAAGTTCCTTGAGGTGAGAGAGTTATCCATTGGTGAAAAGTTGAATAAAGTGAGCCTATGTAGAGATCAGGAGAATGAGAAATAATCTCATTGAAACACGTATAGTTCTAAAGAGGCTTAACAGGGTTGATATGAGGAGATTGATAGATACCCCAGCTTGGGAAAACAATCCCAAGTTGAAGATCAATCACTTAGGACTGAGGAAAGGAGAAACTTTTTAATGCAAAGTGCTGTGAATATTTGGAACTTCCTTCCCCATAAAGTTGTGGATGCTCCATTATTGAATATATTTAAGGCTAATGTAGAAGATTTTTGTTTTACCAGGGAAACAAGGGAAATGGGAATAGGTGGAAAATGTAGAACTGAAGGTAAAGATCACTATGATCATAGTGAACAGGAAAGCAAGTTCACCAGGTCATTTGGTCTACTCCTGTTCCTATTTTCTAAACTCTTATAGAATCATAGAGTCATTCAGCATGGAAACAGACCTTTCGGCCCAACTCGTTCACGCCAACCAAGTTTTCCAAACTAAAGCTCGCCTGCATTTAGCCCATATCCCTTTAAACCTTTCCTATGCATATACCTGTCCAAATGTTTTTAAATGCCTAAGTGTGCCTGTATCTTTCACTTCCTCTGGCAATTCATTCCCCATATGAACCGCCCTCTGTGTGAAAATGGTTGCCCCTCAGGTTCCTATTAAATCTTTCTCCTCTCACCTTAAATATATGCCCTCTAGTTTTGAATCCCCTACCCCAGGGAAAAGACCTTTGCTGTTCATCTTATACATTCTCCTCATGAATTCATAAAACTCTGTAAGGTCACCCCTCAGCCTCTTTTGCCCCAGTGAAAGAAATCCCAGCCTATCCAGCCTCCCCTTATAATGTAAAACCTCCAGTTCTGGCAACATCTTTGTAAATCTTTTCTGAAACCTCTCCAATTTAAAAATATCCTTCCTATAGCAGGCTGACCAGAACTGTACACAGTACTCCAAAGTGGCCTCACTGACATCCTGTACAACTTCAGCAAGAATAGCTGACTTAGTGCCACACTCCAAGTCTTTCATTATTCATCTTTTCTTTTTAGATAATAATCTAATTCTATAGAAAGTCACGAGGTAACCTACTTCCACCATACTCTAAAGCAGTGCACTTCAAAGCCAGCGTAATCTCCAATAAATGCCTGTGCCCTATAAAAAGGTTTTTAAACATCCTCATGCCAGCATTAAAATAAAAGCAAAATACTTGGGATGCTGGAATTTGAAACCAAAAGAGAAAATGCTGGAAAATCTCAGCAGGTTTGGCAGCATCTCTAAGGAGAGAAAAGAGCTGATGTTTTGAGTGTAACTGACCCTTTGACAAAGGGTCAGTTAGACTCGAAACGTTAGCTCTTTTCTCTCCTTACAGATGCTGCCAGACCTGCTGAGATTTTCCAGCATTTTCTCTTTTGGTCTCATGCCAGCATTGTTTTTTTCTTTTGCTGATCACCTTAATCAATGTCTTCTAGTTATCATAGAATCACTGTAAGGCCATTCAGCCTATTGAATCCACACTGACCCACGGAAGAGCATTCCATCCCAGACACACCCAAGGTATCTCTGTAACCCTGCATTTCCCAAGGTTAAGCCACCTAAGCCTGAACATCCCTGGACGCAATGGGCAATTTAGCATGGCCAATCTGCCAAACCTACACATTTTTGGACTGTGGGAGGAAACTCATGCAAACAAAGGGACTACGTACAAACTCCATACAGATAGTCACCTGAGACTAGAATCAAACCCAGGTCCCTGGCGCAGTGAGGCAGCAATGCTAATCATGGTGCCATGTATGATGGATATAATTACCATGATGAGCATCTACATGTTAGATCCCAATTCTACAAGATCCTGAACTATTCTGTCTACAAGTCCATGCAACAATATAATAGAATTAACTCGATCAGACTCTAACACATCTCCCTCACAAGTTTTCCTTTTTAAAATTGTTGGTCCTGTTGTGAGTAAACTCAGTATCACAGTACTTATATATTTGTGTATGAAATTACATTTACAATTAGCTGCACAAAACTTCAATTTAAGTTGATCTAGTGCTTCACACAGATGCATCATAACTTCCTTGCTTTGGTATTTCATGCTTTAAAACTTACTCTTTTGAGCCTCTCACTCTCACTTCCAATGAGTTGTACACATATATTCCCAGGTCCCTCTGTTTCTACACTCTGTCTAAACTTGTAGTCTTTATTTCATATTGCCTTTCTCATTCTGTCCACTCGTATAAATCATTCCACATTGCTCTGCACTAAATTCATCAGTCAATTACAAACTTTCTAATTGCATTCTGTACTACAAGTCTAGGATATTAACATTTATCAGGAAAAGAGTGGCTTTAATTTCAGCACTTCGGGTACCCTATTACAAATGTTATTCCAGTCAAAACAAACAGCCATTCACTATGACTCTTGGATCAATCCTATCATTTAGTCAATTTTGTATCAGATTGATATTGTCCCTTTTATTCCACAAGTTCTAATCTTGCTCATAGGCCTGTAATGTGGCACTTTATCAAATGCATTTTGGAAGTTCAGTAACATAGTCAACCATATTTCCTTCATCAATCTTTTCTGTTTCATCATCAGAAAATTCAAGCAAGTTAGTTAAACAGGATTGACCCTTAACAAATCTGTATGGATTTTTCTAAATTATTCTCCAAGCTAATATCTGACTGTTGACATTTTTCCTGAATTATTGTTGTTAAAAGCTTCCCATCATCATGGTTAAATTGATAAACCTGTCACTTAAACTTACACCATTTTTAAAGCAAATATGTAGCATTGGCCAGTTCTTTGGCCCCACTTCTATATCCGGGGTGGGGGGGGTGCTGAAAGAATATAGGAGCAGATGTAGACTACTTGCCCCCTCAGGCCTGTTCCACCATTCAATAAAGCTAATGGCTGACCTAATTCTTTAGCTTATCCAACTATACTCTCCTCCCCCCACCCCTGGATAACCTTTCACCCTTTACTTTTTGAGAATCTAGCTACCTTTGACTTAAAAATATTCAGAGACTCACCTTTCACCATGTTTTGAAGAAGTGAGATTGAAATATCCACAATGCTCTCAATGAAAAACTCCCCATTGTCTGTCTGAAATGAGCAACACCTTAATTTGAAACACTGACTATTTCTAGACTCACCTTTCCACATATATCAAGGATGTTGTATGTTGCAATTTATGGCCAGCATCTCCAAAATTCTTACTTTCTTACTTACTTACCTATTATATCTTCCTTTTCCTTTAATCCCCTGCATCTCTGTCATGATCAACAGGGTCCTTGACAGTGTCCAGCTGATTTACTATGGTCGTTCAGATCTTCAACTCCCATGTAGAAACTCAATAAAGTTCTACACTAATTTTGCACCCACCAGTCTTCATATTCAGTGAGTCATCTTCTATCATTAGTATCTTCAGCATGGTACCAATGACAAAAACATTATTCCTTCTCCTTCAGTTTCAGCATTCCCTCTGCAACATGGTGGCTCAGTGATTAGCACTGCTGCCTCAAGCGCCAGGGACCCAGGTTCGATTCCAGCCTTGAGCAACTGTCTGTGTGGAGTTTGCACATTCTCCCTGTGTCTGTGTGGGTTTCCTCCCACAGTCCAAAGATGTGCAGGTCAGGTGAATGGGCCATTCTAAATTACCCATAGTGTTAGGTGCATTAGTCAGAGGGAATCGGGTCTGGGTGGACTACACTTCAGAGGGTTGGTTTGGACTCGTTGGGTCGAAGAGCCTGTTCCACACTGTAGAGAATCTAATCTAATCTGGTCTACTACTTAATAACTTCAATAGTCCCTTGTCTTCTTGCAGTACCTTAACATGCAAGTGCAGCACATACAATATCCATCTCCTCTCTTCCAGCAGTCCAATGCCCCAAGTTCCCTCCAAGTGAAAGAGAGACTTAGGTGTACTGATTTCAATTTAGCATTCTGTATTCACTGCTCACATATTAAGCCTAAATGGAGATTGGATGATCAACTTGCAAAACGCTCGCATTCAGTCCACAACCATCATGTCAAGATTCTGATTGCCTGCTATTTTAAATTCTACACACACCCCCTGCCCCCCAAACACAGGCCTGTCCTTAATCATACTCTGAACCATTCTGCACTTGTCCTCCAGCTATTTTCACGTGAAGCTCAGCATAAACTTGATGAGCATCACCTTATCTTTCAAATAGACACTTCACACCCTTCAAGACTAAACATGAAGTTCAAAAATTTACAATTGTAAACTCTGCCTATGTTTCGTTTCCTTGTCTTTTGCAAGTTCAGGTTTGTTGTCATGTCTGCATATTTTCTGCTTTTGAATGGAAGCTGTTCATCATTCTGCCATTGACACTTTTCTAAAACCTCTTACACTTCTTTACAGTGGAAGATTCTTAAGAGTGCCATGAATACAGATCCTCTTATTTCTGGAGGAGTTGTGACTAGTTCTGTATAACTAACCTGTATATTTATATTTACACAAAGGGTAATGAATTGGTGTGTTATTTGCATAAAAACACAGATTTCAAATTTTAGTGCAACACATGGGGACATTTCTATATGTATTTTCTGTAATATTAGGAGAAATCTAATTAAGCAAACACTTTTGATGACAATGCTTGTGTAGAATGCTTGTGATTGTGTACAATCAGGTCTTATAGGCTAGGCTTAGTTCAGTGCTGACACTCTCACCTTTGAGTCAGACGCTTTTGGGTTTGCACTAGGAGCTGCAGAACATAAACTAGACTGGCATATCCAATATGAAGGAATACTGAATTGTCCGATGAGCCATATTTCAGATGAAATCAAGGCCCTTTTGCTCTCTCTACATCTGCACCCGCCCCCCCCCCCCCCCCCCCCCCCCCCCCAACCCCACCCATACCTGAGTATAGAAGATACAAAGGCTTTATTACAATAAGAGTAGGAGAGTTCTCCTGATTTGGTTACTGTATTTTCCTCCATAACAATCACCACACCACCGCCCAGGTTAATGCAAATTTTCAGATTACTTTTCCCTCATGACACCCAAACTGAACTGCTTACCTCTGTCAGCAAACACACGCATTTATTAACAAAAGAAACGTCTGCCCACACAGCTCACCTCCATGATTATATGGTTTGATTTCTGGTGTGCTCAGATAAAAATGCAAACAAAATTGTTTACCTTCACAATAACTCTTTGATTCAGTAGTCAGTAGGAGCAAATTATAATTCTATCAGATGCAATTGTCCCTGGCTCCATTACAAGCTCAGAACAAGCTCCATATTGGATCTGAAGTTTATCTTTCTAGCTCTGACCTCGTGAAACATACACAAGTTAACCTTTCATTGTAATAACCTTGTGTAATACTTGGAAGGTAGGAAAAGAGATATTTTATCAAGGTTTAGCTTTTTTTAAAAACTGGACATGTTGGTGAACCGAAAATATTATCTACCACTGATCACATTATGTCTGTTAATGACTATTTTTGGAAAGTTCTGATCTGTGGTAATTAGTGGACTAAAGGCTATACCAACCTCTTGGAACATCACTTTCCTTGCATTGTATAGATCTTTCAACCAAATCAGTACAAGAAATGGTTGATTATATCTCTATCTGGGCAGTTCTGAATCAAGGAGACTATCAGAATCCATTATTGTCTGTCTCAGTGCTAATGACTTCATAGTTTCTGCCATAAAAAAAAATACATTTTGGCCAGGAAAACAAATCTACCTTGTAAGCCAAGTGGATAATGTGAACACACCAATCCAGTGACAAAAATTGCTGATTTCTTTGAATTATCTACAATTTGCAGGTTTTAAAACTTCTTTTCTTAGTCTGTTTGTAAGACCAGAAGAGGAAATAGTTCTGGGTTTAGCTAACACCTGTCTCTGATCTCAATATCTCTCAAAGGAAACAGGTATTTTTCCTGCAAAGAGGATCACTTCCCAGCTTACAACCTTCGCCAGCAATTCAACTGCATCTGTTCTTATTTGAAAGAGACTTCTGCGCACAGCCAAGTGAAAGAAGCTTCACTGGACATTGACTTACTGGAGTCCCTAATTCATATGAACTAATTCCAATATTTGACTCTATAAAGTAATTTTTACTTCGTGACTCTATCCTTTCCTTTCTTACTTCTTTATTTCTTGGAGGTACGTGTGTGTGTAAGTCTTCATTGTGAATCATTCCTCTGGGTTTTGAAAATGGTAACAAACCATAGTTTGATTCAATCCCAGAGAGTTTGTGGAGTATTTTAAATTGGAATTACAGAGTTTGATGTCCCTTTGTAAAAGGGAGAAAGAAATTAAGGCAAGAAAATTTAAAAGGACCTCTGTTGCATACAGAAGGGGAGAACAGTAAATATAATTTAATTTTCTGCTCCCTAATGTCTGTGACACTTTTGCGTTTCTTTTACTTCAAGGCTCCTTAACAGTTTCTCAATAAGGACCTTGATTTTCCTACAGCTAAACATTTAAATTCTAACACTAAGAGTTGGGTTCCATGAGGCATTTGAATTATAAAGTCAATATTCCAACAGTAGGGAAAGTTTTACACTGTTTCCAGGAACTAGTCATTAACCTGAATTACAGCATTTGTACTACGGGAGATAACTGGAAGATGTGGTTCAGATGACTGAAGGAACAGCTCTACTCAATACTTGGACCTTGGAGATGACTGCCAGCTGGACGGCAGCAGAAATAATTTAAGATGTCTCCGAAGGAGATCAATGTCCCTAACAGCAGATGGGAGTCCATGGTTTGTGATGGATCAAAATAGACTCAAATCTGGGAAAACACCAACAAATTAGAGGCAAAGTTACAGCATTGAGAGAGTCCACAAACCACAAAGACCTCATCAGCCTATCCCTTCAAACCGTAGCTATCATCGTTTCTGAGGAAGGATTACCAAGTCTGAAATGTTAATTGATTTCTCTTCACAGATGCTGCCAGACCTGCTGAGCTTTTCCAGTAACTTCTGTTTTTGTTCCTTCAAACCCTATTGGTCATTGAGTCTAGAGGTTGCACATCCGACTTTTGAGCCATCTCAGAACCCATCAAAGTCAAAGCACTCATCCTTGATCATGAGGGACTCCTTATGGAGAAGAGATTCCCTTGTCTTGTCCTCAAAGGTATCACCTCTAAATTGTCCCCACAGAATTATACTGTTATGACGTAAATGGTCAAATCACCAGAATATCAGGATGGACCCGATTGAACAAATATAATATGAAACATGACAGGTTAAAATTATAATGAGAATTTTGCCTATATTTTCTGACTATGAGAAATAATGGGTTTTATTTAAAAGACAGTAAAATGGAGGAGAAGGACATCTGTATAAATATAATAAGTAATAATGCTGTCCTACTTTTAAAGAATCAGAGTAAACACACAGCTGTAAACTCGGATTTATTAGTGATCCATCTGATCTGGAAGGGTGGATAACGGCAGCCCCGAATCTTTTCTGCAGCACAAGAAAAACTTAAAAGGAGAATGTCTTTATGATTACTAGCAACAGGTCCTGATTTCATGCCCCATTCCCACAGACTTCCACATCATTTAGGAAGATAAACAACTTTACCCCAAGCAAGGGAGAAGGTCACACAGATTAGGAGCAGTGGGGCCTGGAGAGGATTTAAAAGTAAAATTTGAACTGAGACAGCAAAGGGACATGAGTTAAAATTAAAGAAAAAAATTAAATATAATCTGAAAAGGTGCATGTTGCAAAATCAATTTAATATTAATAACATATCCTGTTGAATCCAACACAGTGCCCATAAGCTAAAAAATGGTTTATATACTCATTCTATGTAAAACTTTACATCTAACTACAAACATTATTTCAGAAAATCTAATGTAGGAACTGTGTGTTTATCTACATAGGTTCTATCATGTGATGTTAATGGATTATTCAGATTTGAATTATCCATGACCGTTTCTAATGTTTAACTGGAGAATAGAACATTATTAGAAAATGATAGGGCAATTCTGAGAAGTTAGTGCAAATAATACTTTCTTTCTGGCTGGCCAAACTGCAAACATCTTGCCTGAGAGTTTGCTAGTTTTTAAAGAGTGGACCTGCACTTGCACCTGACCCACAGGCCACAATCAGTGAAGATTGGGGACAATATTTCATCGTCACTAATATTCAACACTGGAGCCCTCCCACCTCCACCCCCATCCCACCCCACCCTCAGGGGTGCATACTCAACCCCCTACTGTACTCACAATACACCCATGACTGCGTTGCTAAATACCAGACTTATGCTATTTACAAGTTCGCTGATGACACCACCGTAGTTGGTCGAATCTCAGATGGCAACGAAACAGACTATAGACGGGAGGTGGAAGACCTGGAAAAATGGTGCACTGAGAACAAGCTAGCTCTCAATGCCAACAAGAGCAAGGAACTCATTTTTGACTTTCAGTGGGATGTTACTCATGCCTCCCTCACATTAACAGCACAGAGGTAGAACGAGTGGAGAGTGTCAAGCTCCTGGGCGTGGTCATCTACGATAAATTTTCTCGAACTCTTCAAGTGGATGTACTTGTTACAAAGGCACAACAATGTCTTTTCTTCCCCAGGAAGCTGAGGAAATTTGGCATGATGGCAAATACCCTTGCCAAATTTTATAGGTGCACCATCGAGAGCATTCTGTCTGGAGGTATCACTACCTGGTATGGCAACTGTACCATTCAAGATCAGAGACTGTTACAGAGAGTGGTGAACTTGGCCCAGACAATCACAATGACCAACCTCCCATATACAGAATCCATTTACCAGGCCCGGGGTCAAGGAAAGGCTGCCAGCATTCTCAAAGATCCATTCCATCCTGGCAATGTTTTCTACAACCTCTGCCATCGCGGAGAAGGATCAGAAGCCTGAACACACGCACCAGCCGGTTTCATAGGAGTTTCTACCTTACTGTTATTAGAATACCGAATGGACTCACAAACTCTTGACATTCGTCTATATCTGTGTATTTTTGTTTTTGCTGCTGTTTACCTATTATTTACTTAATTTTGTGATCTGCCTGCATTGCTCGCAAGACAAAGCATTTCACTGTTCCTCGGTCCCTGGGACAATAAATTCAATTCAATTCAATTCAATTCAATTCAATTCAATAAATCAGTTTAAAAATGCTTGAGTTGGTTTGATACAAGTTCCTTTAGAGCCAACAAAAAAGGGTATCTTTTCTGTGCATGAGTTTTGTCATAGATTCGTACAGTCATACAGCACAGAAAAGACTGTTTGATCTAATTCATCCCTTATGACCAGACTACCCAATCTGACCTATTGCCATTTGTGAGTATTTGGCCCAGAACCCTCTAAACCTTTCCTATTCATTTACCCATCGAGATGGGTAGCATGGTGGCTCAATGGTAAGCACTGCTACCCCACAGCGCTAGGAACCTGGGTTCAATTCCACCCTCGGGCGACTGTCTGTACAGAGTTTGCATGCTCTCCCAACCCTCAACAATCTGTGAGGGTTTCCATAGGTGCTCCGGTTTCCTCCCACTGTCCAAAAGATGTGCAAGTTAGATGGATTGGCCATGTTAGGAGAATACAAGATAGATAAAGATAAACTATTTCCACCGCTTAGAGATTCTAGAACTAGGGGGCTTACTGTAAAAATTAGGGCCAGACTGTGGTAGATGTTTGGAACTCTCTTCCACAAATGACAATGAATGCTGGATCAGTTGTTAATATTAATTTAATATTAAATCTGATATAGATTAATGTTTGTTAAGAAAACATCTTCAGCTATATGAGCCAAAGTCAGATATATGGAGTTAAGCCAAAGATCAGAATTGATCTCATTAAATGGCAGAATACACTCAAGGGACTGAATGGTCCACTCCTATTCTGACGGTTCTATAACTGTTCAGTGGAGGCTAATGGATTTGGTCAGTATTAATTAGCATTTCCTTGTTTCCGTGTCAGATGTAGAATTCAAAGTATTGAAAACAAACAAAAATCACAATGTTTCTATTTTCTAGAGTACCTCTTCTGATACAGGTTCAGTTTCTTGGCAAAGGACTTTATTAACTTCCCTATTCCCAACCCATCATCTTATAACAAGATAGCACCCAACTCCAAATCACTAACATCAATTGCCATTTTGTAAACATCTGGAAACTTCCAGAGTGACCAACATTGGTTCATTTACTAAGATTGCGGAGAATTTTTCAAAAGTTGTTTGGCATTCTGCTGACTATATTTTTGCTGTTGCTTTAACAAATGTGTTAAAGCCACCCATATTTTTCTGAAATTACGTACAAATTTTGACAAAACTGAACACTTTCCTAAAAATCCCATGCTTTATCATTTAGTTTTAGAAAAAGGGAATTCTAAAAGAGCCTTCATTTTTACTGTCCTTGGTAATATTGGCCTTGTCCAACAATATATCCTTAGTAAGTATCCTGCTTTCTCAATGCATTTTTGGCTAAATTTGTCACTAAGCCAACCAACTGCAATTGCGTAAACAGGTCTTTGACTTGTCTCGTATGGTCTTCCCAAGTGCAACTATATACCACAACATCTTTCAATTCCACTATGCAGTGACAATCCTCAGCACGGGCTCTGTGGCAAATGTTCTCCTCACATCAAGAGAGTGCTAGAGAAAAGTGATATTATTGTCGCACTGTTATAAAGGTCAAGTACTTGCTCCTGTGTTACTATATTTAATTATTTTGAGTTACTGTGTTCTCTTTATGGCTTATTTCCGATTACTCTTCACATTTCTGTGACTGATTTGCTGTTCCATTTGTCTCTGGATTTCCATTCATGATCGGCCCACCTGGATGTCATTCATGTCAGAATTTAGCATACTCTAGCTTCTGATCTCTAAGGAGATATTGGTAGGAATAAAATTGGTTCAGTCATAATTAGCAGAACTCATTGAATAAATCAGTACCTCTGGATTATCTGGTCATCTCCCTTGAGTATTGAAGGAAACCAGAAAAGGGACAACAGGGGCTCAGGTCACTGTTTATTGATCCTCAAAGCTGCACATTGTGTGACTGAGATGAATATTAGCTGAAGTAACACTTCTGAATAGAAATAAAATAGGTGACTAAATCAATTAATTTTATCCCAATTGTGAACAAACTCTTAAAATTCATAATTTCAAATGAAATTAATAGACAATGAAAGAAGTACATGTAATGTGAATGCATTCACAGAAGAGGTAGAAATGGTATACCCCAAGGGTCAGCACTGTGTCTATTTTCATTCTCTATTTTTAGATGGCTTGGATTTTTCAAGAGCATAATCTTGAAAATTGCTGATTTCATAAAATTGCAGTGTTTGACTAGCAGGAGGAACAGTAAAGAAATTCTAGAAATGCACAGACAGGTTTGAAAATTTAACAGAACAGATTATATTTAGTGTGAATAATTGTAAGGGAAAACATTTTGGTTAAAAAATTTGGGAGAATGGAGATTTTTTTCATTTAATAAAAAACGTAAAAACAGAAAACACAGAGCAGAAGTTTTTTTAAATATATGAATCTATTAAATGTGTGAGTACAACCTGATAACATATATTCTTTTATTAAAAGAGAACAGCATTTCATGGGAGATGCTGGACTAAAGGAAAGGGGTATTGAATCAATCAAAGCCCCGGTTCGATCACACAGCCTTGGGTTCAGTTTTTGGTACTCCATTGTGAAGCTATAGAAAGCGTGTAGTATTGATTAACTAGAGTAATAGCAGGGGTGAGAAGCTCTAGCTATGAGGAGAGACTAAGGTTATTAGCTACTTTTTTTACAATCACTGAGATGATTAAGAATAGTTTTAGCAGTGGTTTCTGAAATTGTATGATTTTGATAGAATGGATGGGAGAATCTATTTGCTGCACTAATGGAGTCAGTAGTGAGGAATCGTTAAAAGTAAGGAGAGAGATTCAGAAGACTTTCTTTATCTGACAGGATGTTAAAGCTTGGACTTCTTTGCCTTAGGCAGTGCTTGAGACAGAGACCTGTGCTAAAGAAAAATAAAAATGGATAGATATTTGAAGCAGGATTCAAAATAGTGGAAAGATAACAGGGTATTTGGATTAGATTTGCATCAGTGAGGTAAAGAGCAGAGTCATGATGGTCTAAGTGACCTCCTGTGTTATACATTGTGGATCCAAGTAAAGGAACTCTTGTTGGAATGCTGATGTACCTCTTCCTCCATGATAATGGGCTAAAGGGTCACATAGCAACTACTTGCTGTGAAAACTATAATATAAAGTTTAACTTGTGAAGAATTCTCCCTCTCCAATTATATGGCCCAAGATTTTTTTTTAACATTCTTAAGACTGGCATTAAGTAAATTATCATCAGTGATTATGGTAGTAATGAATGCATAATGCTTAATTTGACAAATATCCCTGAAAATGAATCAGAATAAGCACTACATTTCCTCCCTACTGCATCTATTAAGAAGCCTATCTAATGGAATTCATGTAATCTGGGAATTTTCATTCTCCTCCTTTCTGAAGTTTAAACTGAATGCACTGCAGCACTTAGAATAATCATACTTTTGATATTATGGTGAACTTTACCAGTCCTTGAATGATATGGGCCATAGCAAGAAAATTGAGAAAATCTGGTGATAACTGTTTCAAAACAATAACCCACCGCTGGGCTTTTGTGGTAACTGCCCTGAGTATCTGACTGACTATGCCAACTCCCTTGACCGATGATGGAAGTCATCCTTGTTTTACTTGCTGGGATATCTTGACTGAAGTATCTCTTTGGATTTGAGTGAGGACTACTCACATTAGACTGATACACGACCATATGGTTAAAACACATGCAGTGGGTTCGGCACATTGCAGCTAGTACATGATGCAGGTGTGCCTTTTGATGGACCACTTATGTAGCATTCATCTGCATTTTCCCAAAACCTCATTGAACGTCCACAAGGTGGAGGATGGCAGGCAGGGTAGAGGTGTAGGACTGGTCACCTCTGTAGTGTGCTGAGAAGAAACATTTGGCCTAAATCTGGCTGTTTTTCCAGCAGAGTACCTAATGGCACCATCCTGCCACCTTGCTGGGAAGAAGCACCTGCAGTAAGCTCAAGGTTCCTCAATCTCTTCTCACCTTGCTGATGATGTTGAGCATGATTGGTTAAAGTGACGGAGTGCACATATCTAGTGGACTCTGAGACTGCTGAACATTAGTGTCTAGGGCAATTGCCAACCTGTCCATGGAGGCACCCACAGTACCATCCACCTTAGTGCAAACCCGCAATCTTTGCGTCAGGTTGGTCAGTGCCCCTGAGAAACCTGCTTATTGCTCCTGTGACTGCTTCTGCAATTCAATGAAGTAACAAATTTCTGCCACCACAGGGTCCTCTCTTGCCTAGAGCTGAGCAGGTGCCTGGTCTCCAAGAGTCCTCCAAGTGCCGGCGACATGGGGCATTTCTTCCTTTGCCAGCTGCGGAGAATTGGGCCAATGGGCTGACAAGTGGCAGATGGAGTTTAATTCAGATAAATGCGAGGTGCTGCATTTTGGGAAAGTAAATCTAAGCAGGACTTATACACTTAATGGTAAGGTCCTAGGGAGTGTTGCTAAACAAAGAGACCTTGGAAGTGGAGTCACAGCTAGATAGGATAGTGAAGAAGGCATTTGGTATGCTTTCCTTTATTGGTCAGAGTACTGAGTGCAAGAGTTAGGAGGTCATGTTGCTACTGTACAGGACATTGGTTAGGCCACTTTTGGAATATTGTGTGCAATCCTGTTCTTCTTCCTATCAGAAAGATGTTGTGAAACGTGTAAGGATTCAGAAAAGATTTACAAGGATGTTGCCAGGGTTGGAGGATTGAGTTATAGGGAAAAGTTGAATAGGCTAGGGCTGTTTTCCCTGGATCGTCGGAGGCTGAGGGGTGACCTTATAGAGGTTTATAAAATCATGAGGGGCATGGATAGAATAAATAGACAAAATCTTTTCCCTGGGGTGGGGGAGTCCAGAACTAGACGATATAGGTTTAGGGTGAGAGGGGAAAGATATAAAAGAGACTTAAGAGGCACCTTTTCACTCAGAGGTGGTACGTGCATGGAATCAGTTGCCAGAGGAAGTGGTGGAGGCTGGTATAATTGCAACATTTAATAGGAATCTGGATGGGTATATGAATAGGAAGGGTTTGGAGGGATATGGGCCAGATGGTGGCAGATGGATCTAGATTGGGTTGGGGTATCTGGTCAGCATGGTCAATTTGAACCACAGGGTCTGTTTCTGTGCTGTTCATCTCTATGACTCTAGATGCTCACCAGCTCCAGCTCTAGGTGAAAGTGAGGGCTGCAGATGCTGGAGATCAGAATTGAGAGTGTGGTGCTGGAAAAGCACAACAGGTCAGGCAGCATCCGAGGAGCAGGAGAATTGACGTTTCAGGCAAAAGCCCACTCCTGCTCTAGTCTAGCGAAATCTCCAGATCACATGAATTTGTGAAGTCAGAAACATGGGGAATGATCAGGTAAAGGTAAATGTAATTATGTACACAAATGAATTCACACACTACACAACAGTATCAACAAGTTTAAAGAAGAAAACTTGTGAGACAGAGAGATATAAGAGTTGAAAGAGTTAATACTATTATATTGTTAATGGACTTGTGGACAGAACAGTTCAGGATCTTGTAAAATTTGGATTAAACATCCAGTTCCTCATCATGGCAACAATATCCATTATATAGGGTGGCATGGAGGCTCAGATGTTAGCACTGCTGCCTCACAGCACTAGAGACCTGTGTTCAATTCCAGCCTCAGATGACTGACTGATATGACACCTGTTACCATAACAAGGACCTGGATGTTATGTCCCAATTTTACAAGAGCCTGAACTGTTCTGTCCACACATCCATATAACAATATTTACTGTTACATAATCATTTCCCACATCTCTGCCTTCACAAATTCATTTGGTCTGGAGGTAGCACTACTCCTTTGAAATACATTCACTTTAAACTTGAAAGGCTGGTCATTTGATAGGTAGAAGACCATTCTCATTGATTTCGTTCCTATTAGTCCAAGGTCTGTAAGTACCTTTAAGCTGGAAGTGCTTTCACCACTGGAATCTTCTTCACAGAGCATGGTTTTCTGCTGAAACAGGCAATTTCTTCTTTATAGTTTCTTGAATCATTGAAAATTGATCATCTTTTTTCAGTGGTGGCTTCTGTGAATTTATACATGCCCCATCATCTATCTTTACAAGCTGATTTAGTTAATAATTCACCTGTACCTATGTGACTGAAGATGTAAAGTTTTACTTGACTAGGAACCCTCAGTGATTGCATTATTGGTGAAAACAAAATAGGTACTTATTTAGTTTTACTTCTTGAGGATTGCTTCCAACTTGTCATGAATTCTGTCAATGTTACTGAGGAATTTTCTTGGGCAGATGAGGAAGTCAAATAGTCTGAATATTGCCATTGAATATTGAATTTGCCTGTTCTAAGTCATCTCAGTACCAATCACCAGACTTGAATTTGTCATGAATGTTTATTGACCAAGACATTTTGCACTCTTGAGTGCCATCAATTATAGATTCATAAATTGACACAAGTGGGATATGCTCCTCGTGGGCTGTCTCATGCTTATTTTTCCTTAGAAACACTGATTTTTGCAGAGTGCTGCTCATCAGTGTTGATAGCAGCAGAAAATATTTATATCAAGAAAGCATAGTCACAGGTTTCCATGTCATTGACAGTGTGAAAAAAAAATTCCTTATCCAATGAAAGTAATCTCAAAGAATTCTGTATTTTGTGCACATTAATCTAGGGAGTCCTATGAAGTCTTCTAACAGCTGTCCTTTGGCCATTTCTTCCTCAACTGGCTCTTCGTTGACCAGTTGTTCCTTAATTTAATATAGTTAAACTTTCCGCCATTCAAAGAAGACTGAGGGCTAGGCATGCCTGCCTATTCATGAGTGAGAGTGGTTGATTGTGACGCACATTTGGTTTTCTACTAATTGCTATCCTCAGCACTCAATATTGAATGTATAAGAAAATATTAAGTGTTGTGCCAGCTAGACCACATAGCTGCATTGTTGTTACCTAATGTAGACAATATTTTCTTCATCATGGCTTGTTATTTGCTAATATAGTTCCAATAATTAACTTGAAAACCATGGGATAGCCATTGATATAACTATAAGTTCTGGATCGTCTATTTCTCCAAGGAGTACTTTAGGTTTTTCATCTCTTGCAGACTGTTCTACCTCATTAATCTCTTTGTGTGGGTAGTAATTGATTCTTACTTTTCTGAAACTGCATCCCACTTGTGTACACTTTCTGGAAGTGACGTATTGTGTGGTAGAAAAAGTGTTTACTTTTAATTAGATTACTTACAGTGTGGAAACAGACTCTTCGGCCCAACAAGTCTACACCCACCCGCAGAAGCGCAACCCACCCATACCCCTACATTTACCCCTTACCTAACACTACGGGCAATTTATCATGGCCAATTCACCTGGCCCGCACATCTTTGGACTGTGGGAGGAAACCGGAGCACCCGGAGGAAACCCACGCAGACACGGGGAGAACGTGCAAACTCCACACAGTCAGTCGCCTGAGGCGGGAATTGAACCCGGCTCTCTGGCGCTGTGATGCAACAGTGCTAACCACTGTGCCACCGTGCCGCCCAATAGCTAGGTACTCTGTGCACATGAGAGTTCTTTGCTCCAAAACACTGAAAATGACTTTTAGTGCTAGGTGCTTCTCGTTGATTTCTACCATGAGTCATATGCAGTTTTGTATATTAAGAATTTTCAGACTCTGGAGATGTCCAGGTGCCAGGGCTGATCGTCTCCTCTTAGGATTGATCTTTGTTGTTCCTGAACTTCTGGTTAACTTGCCATCTGAATGACATTCTCTACAGTCAGGTCTTCTTGGGAATATATTAAATTTGATAAAGAGTCATCAGTAATTACTACAATTCTCTATGAATACTGACTCAAAGTCACCATAATCCCATTTCTCCACTAACAAAATCACTTATTTCTTAGCATCTTGTGGAGACTGGATATACTTACCAGAACTAAAATTGGCTTTAGAGTTTCCTACTTTTGAAAGTGATTCACTTCAAAAGTATTTAAATTTATGTGAAGGCGCTTTAGGACATCCTCACAATGGTCTTGAGGAAATGTTTTTACAGTTCATCTCATTTCAATTGATTATATTTTTGCCAATCATAAAACATACCAGCTATTATCAATCTTAGTCACAAAGTCCTTCAAAATTCTGTCTTCCTTTTAAATAATTTTAGATCTTCTCTTTCTAGAATTTAGCCCAATCCCCTTATGTCAGCATTGCGCAGTCAATTCAGCGTCTAAGAAATAGTGACATCTACAACTCACTTCTATGTAGGATAGCCTGCATGATGTTGATCCATCGATGTTATTTTCAGGGTAACACAAAAACTTGCAGCAACTGTATCTTTGTCTATTTTCAACTTAAAGATTTAGTCTCCGTTGTCTTCAGCCTGCCTGCACTGCACACTGGCATTATCACTGTTTCTAAAGGATTGTCTCTTTTTAAGTGGCTTCAACTGTGTTGCTTTTAGTGATCACTTCCCTCCTGAAGCAGGGTCTCTTCTTCAATCAGACAAGTAATGATTTTTAAAGAATGCTATCCCCACTTCAAATGGCCACAGGCAAATCTAATAGTCTTGGCTTAGAGAAATATTAATTCCCGAGCCACCAGTAAATTTCAATGGACTCAACAACAATTAGTGTCAATTGATCAATAATAAGCCTAATTGATCTCACTATGAGTAGGAAAATTTTCCTCAAGGGTCCCTATTAGCCTCCAAATAAACAAAATAAATATTTATAAACAGCTGGACTGATACGTGGCATCTCCCTCACTAAATAGCCAATCATGATAAGCTGCATTAAGTCCATTCTGCTGTCAATTGCACGAAACGTTAAACCAATCTGCCTATTCAAGTGAATATAAAAGACCCCATCCAATTTTGAAGAAGATAAAGAGAATCTGCATTTATGTACTGCCTCAGTGGGTGTCCCAAAGCACTTTGCTGCCAATGAAGTATTCTTGCAATGGTAGCCACTGTTGTAACATCAGGTGAGCAGCAGCTACTTTGCTCACAGGATAGCAACAGTAACAGCAATGTGATAATGACCAGGTAATTTGACAGCTTTTGCTCCTGATCCCAAATCCCCTGTTGGAAGAGACAGCCTGTAAAAATAAGAGAAAGTCCACACAAAGGCCATAGAGCATTTGCTGGTTGATTAAAACCAGATGGCGATGGGACTTGTATCCTTCCCACTCTGAAGTTGACAGCCCACCTGGTGTGCTGTTGGGTCTGAGAACTATGTAGTAGTTGCTAATGGGACTGTAAGCAGGTGAATGATGGTCCAGGTATAGTCTGTGTTTTGGAGGGAGGGATCATCCAGCCTAGTTGTTGGAGCAAGGGAGGTTGGTTTTGGAAACAAGGCAGTGAGGAACAAAGGAAAATCAAATTTTGGGAGGCTAACAGCTTGGGATGTGTGCCTGATGCATAAAACAACAGCCACTGAATGGAATGCCTGTATTTCAATAAATTATTTTTCAAATATGATTCCAACACTCACCTGCCTGGCCATGCCAACTCACCTTCTGCCATGGGCAGTGTGAAATAGGGTCAAGTGGCTTGGTGACAAACACAACTGCCCATTAGTTAGAATCATTGAGTCCTAGAGATTTACAGCATGGAAACAGATCCTTTGGTCCAACTTGCCCATGTCAACCAGATATCCAACTAATCTGGTTCAATGTGCCAGCTCGTCTACCTGCAACTCCATTTTCAAGGAACTACGAACCTTCACTCCAAAGTCTCTTTTTTCAGCAACACTCTCCATGATATTACCATGAAGTGTATAAGTCCTGTCCTGATTTGCCTTTCCAAAATGTAGAACTTCATGCTTATCTAAATTAAGCTCAATCTACCACTGCTTGGCCCATTGGCCATCTCATCGAAGGGTGTGACATGGTTAAAAAATTGGATCATCGTGACATGTGTAAAACTTTGAGGGGTGGGAAGTATGATTGGAAGGAGACAAAAAATGGGTGTGTGTGCAACTCAGGAAGTGGCGACAGAAAACATGGGGTGTGTGTGCACATTGTGAATGGACACATATGGGGAAAGGATAATATTTGGGGAAGTCAGAAGTTTGGACAGAGGGGTGAGTGCCAAATCTGTACAGGGGACAAGGGCATTTGGGGAGGTCCAAAATTTCAGGGCAGAACTGGCTCGAAGTTAGAAGACAGAGGAAGATGGTGGACATTTGCCTTGCAGAATGGTGGCCTGTGCCCAGTGGTATGTCACAAACATTGGTGCAGGGTCCACTGCTTTTCATCATTTATATAAATGATTTGGAGCAGACAGGCTGCTAATTCTGGTGCCTACCCACTCACAATATTTCTGGGAGTGTGGAGATTGAGGTCAGTGATGCATGAGAAAGTGGTAGGCATGACCCCTTCATATATTATGTGCCATCTCCACCCTTGCCAAAAACATGCCCAGTGCAGGAGCTGACAAACCCAATGCAGTGAAAGTCCTTGAGGGTTATTAGACAGGACACCTGGGAAATTTGCCCGGCTCTCTTTCATAAATGTTATGGAATTTCCATCTGATAAACACGGTGCCAGCCTTGGTTTAATATTTCTCAGCAAACTATGGGGACATCAGGATACTAAGCCAAATTAGAGTCGGTTTCACATGGTGTATTACGGGGCCATCTGCCATTCTTCAGAATCCGATTGGCTCCTGGCCCATCAGATTGTCCAAAATCACGATGATAGAGAAACTTTATTTCTCTATTTTGTATCTCAGTAACCTTCAGTTTGCATTTCACGGATGAAAAGATGAAAGGAACAATATTTAAACTGAGTTCAAAGTCACTCTTCTATCATCCCACTAGCTATTACCATTGAAAAGAAATGCAAGTAATTATTTTATAATTGATTGGTTTGTGTTTGTGACTTAATTGTTTATGTACATAATAATTCTATTCATCATACTTTCATTAGAATAATGATTTAAGGCCATAAGAACATAGGTATAGGAGCAAAATTAGGCCATTCAGCCCATAAACTCTGCTGCATTATTTGAACATGGCTACTCTGTTTCTCAACTGAAAATGTGTTGCTGGAAAAGCGCAGCAGGTCAGGCAGCATCCACGGAGCAGGAGAATCGACGTTTCGGACATAAGCCCTTCTTCAGGAGAAGAAGCCCTGAAGAAGGGCTTATGCCCGAAACGTCGATTCTCCTGCTCCGTGGATGCTGCCTGACCTGCTGCGTTTTTCCAGCAACACATTTTCAGCTCTGATCTCCAGCATCTGCAGACCTCACTTTCTCCTACTCTGTTTCTCAACCCCATTTTCTTGCCTTCTCCTCATGATCTTTGATCCATTTAACAATCAGGAATCTGTTTATGCCTACCTCAAATGCACTCAATGATTTGGCATGCACAGCCTCCTACAGCAATAAGTTGTGCAATTTAGCTACCTGCTGCCAGAAGAAATTCCTCATCACCTCAGTTCTAAAGGATTGTCCTTTTACTCTGAGGCTGAGCTCTTGGATTCTAGTCTCTCCTTTGCCATGCCCACTCTACCCAGGCATCTCAGTATTCTGTAAGTTTCAATGAGATTTCCCTTCATCCTTCTAAACTCCATCAAATACAGTCACAGAGGCCTCATATGACAAGCCCTTCATCTCCAGGATCATTCCTTTAGACCCCCTCCAAGGCCAGCACATTATCCAAGGAACAAAGGGTCCAAAGATGCTCACAATATTCTGACCAGAGCCTATTTACAACCTAAACAGTACATCTTTGCTCTTTTATTCTAGCCCTTTTGAAATGAATGCTAACATTGCATTTGCCTTCCGAACTGCCAACTGAACCTGCATGTTAACCTTAAGGGAATCCTGAACTAGGACTCCAAAGTCCTTCTTGGGCTTCAGATTTCCAAAGCCTTTCTCCATTTCGAAAATAGTTTACATCTCTGATCGTCCTATCAAATTGCATAACTTCATATTTTCCCACAATGTATTCCAACTGCCATTTATTTGCCCACACTGCTAACCTGTCCAAGTCATAGATTCATAGAGATGTATAGCAAAGAAACACACCGTTCACGCCCAACTTGTCCATGCCAACCAGTTATCCTAAATAAATCTAGTCCCATTGCCAGCATTTGGTCCATATCCCTTCAAGCACTTCGTATTCGCATACCGATCAAGGTGCCTTCCTATCCTTACTATCCTTCCTATAGTAGGGAGACCAGAATTGCATGCAGTATTGAGCTAGCTGGGCCAGTGTCATGTGCTGTGTTCATTTAAATAAAGAGTGACTTGGTGAAGGGATACCAGCCTTTGTGGAGTTATTTCACAATTCCTCCACCATTTCTTTGTTCCCCCATTACTCCTGCTCCATTCTCCAGTGATCCAACATCCACCTTTATATCTCTCTAACCTGTTATATATTTTTATAAAAGCTCTAGCACTCTTCTTTTATATTACTTGCTAGCATCCCCTACATTTCATCTTCACCCTCTTATTATTTAATAATAATGGTGGTCTTTAAAGATTTCCCAATTCTCTGCCTCATACAGATCTTCACCACATTATACATTTTTCCTTGTTTTTACATTTTTAAGCATTTTCATTCTTTAGCCTTTGTGCCTCTCCATGCCATTGTTTACTTGGTAAATCAGTCACTTTACAAACCTTGCACTTCCAAGTGGTTGCTCACAATCGTCATATTTACTATGGTTTCAAGCTCTCTTGAAAGCCTCTGAAGCCTTCAACCCATCACTTTCTAAGCAAGTTGTTAAAATTGGGGCCAAACTCTGAAAAATTAGAATCAGAAGCCCATGACCCGGTAGTGTCACACCTGATCGAGTGCCAAAGCAGTTGTCTGTACTGTTTATGTATCATTTTCTTACTATCTCCTGTTTGTATTTGTTGTCACCATAAGGGTGCTACAAATGTGGGAACAGTACATTTATGGGTATTACCATGTCCATTCTTGGCCTGTGGCCGTGAGAATGAACTGTAGTTTTCCTGATCACTTAATCTGCACTATCAGCAATCTCTCTCCCCCAGCACTTCAACCTCCCCCTGCCACCCATTATTGCATAAATGCTACTCCTTCACACTTCGCATCAGTTCTGATGAACAGTCATCTAGACTCAAAACATTATGTTTCGACATTATCCATGGATGCTGCCTGACCCACTATGATTACCAGAATGTTTTGTTTTCAGCATAGATTCCATCAATTACAGTAATTTGCTCCTGGGTTACTGAGTGTTGGGTTATGGTTAGTACCCACAATTATTCATATTTTCATTTCGATTTTACATTAGTGATTGTCCTACATAAGTACTTAAATGGCCACATAACAGTTTAGGACATGCTGAAGTCCTTAATGGTGTTATGTAAATATAAGTTCCTTTTTAATCTCTTTTTTTTCATTCCACCCTTTGCATTGGATTGTCCTATAGATCTTAATGATTTTGGTCAGAAAAACATTAAAGATAAATATTCTTCACTGAAATTCTTTTTGAAATGAGCAAATCTATACAAAAAGTAGCTGTCTTTGTTGCACTCACAATCCACAAGCAAACAAGAAAAAAGATTAAGGCTCATCACTGGATTTATCTCTATAATAAATACAATAGGGAAATAACCTGGTCTTATCAAGGTCCTGAGGGTTACCATTAACCAGAAACTGAACTGGATTGGCCACATAAATACAATGGCTACAAAACCAGGTTAGAGATTAGGAATCCTGCAGCAAGTAACTCACCTCTTAACTCCCCAATGTACGTCCACCTTCTGCAAGGCACAAAGTCAGATGTGTGAGGAAATTCTCCTGATGTGCCTGAATGAGTGCAATTCCAAGAAGCTTGACATTACCCAGGATAAAACCACTTGATAGTGCACACAGCTGTGACTGAACATCAGTATTGGAGGGAATGAATTTTTATGGACGTGGTGTCTATCTACAAGGTGCACTGCAAAAGTTCACCAATGCTTCTTAGATAGCACCTTCCAAACTCACCATTACAACTATCTATGCTTTTATGTTTCTTATCTCATCTACCATGAACAATGCCATGAGGGATGTACCTAGAAGAACGATGAAAACAGATACATGGGAACATCACCAGCTGTAAACTCTCCTCCAAACCACTCACTATTCTGAGTTGGAAATATAATGCTATTCCTCCAGTGTCACTGAGTCAAAATCCTGGAACTCACTCCCTGAAGCACTGTGAGTCTATCTATATTAAATGGACTGCCAGTGGTCTAAGAAGGCAGCTCAACACCACATTCTCAAGGACAACCAGGGAGGGCAAACAATGTTGGCCCAGCTAATGGTCTCCACATTCCACGATTGGATTCAAAATAAAATAAACCATTTTTGTAGGTATGAAGTTAAATCTGATATTAATTTCAATCTGGAGGTTACAAATATGGGTCAGAAAAAAAAACAAACACTATACTGATAGATTCCTCATGGTATTGCTCATGGTGGGTGAGATTTGAAACGTAGAAACTTAGAAAACAGGAGATCATTTGACCCTGCAAGCCCACTCTGCCATTAATTTTCTTTGATTCCATCAGCCCTAAGAGCTATACCTATCTCTTTCTTAAAACCAATCAGTGAAAGTAAGCATGCAGGTAAAGATAGCAGTAAAAGCTATTCACTCTCAAAATATCCTCATGATTTTATAAACCTCTATAAGGTCACCCCTCAACCTCCCATACTCCAGGTAAAATAGAGTAAAAAGTGTGGTCTGCAGATGCTGGAGATCAGAGCTGAAAATGTGTTGCTGGTTAAAGCACAGCAGGTTAGGCAGCATCCAAGGAACAGGAAATTCGACGTTTCGGGCCAGAGCCCTTCATCAGGAATGATGAAGGGCTCTGGCCCGAAACGTCGAATTTCCTGTTCCTTGGATGCTGCCTAACCTGCTGTGCTTTAAACAGCAACACATTTTCCGTCCAGGTAAAATAGACCCAGCATATTCAGCGTCTCCCCATAACTCAAACTCTCCAACTCTGGCAAAGTCCTTGTAAATCTTTTCTGAATCCTTTCAAGTTTCACAATATCCTTCCTATAGCAGGGGGACCAGAATTGCATTCAGTATTCCAAAAATGGCCTAACCAATGGTCTGTACAGCTGCAACATGACCTCTCAACTCCTATACTCAATTCTCTGACCAATAAAGGCATGCATACCAAATGTCTCCTTCACTATTTATCGGGGCGGCACGGTGGCTCAGTGGTTAGCACTGCTGCCTCACAGCACCAGGTACCCAATTCCAGCCTCGGGCAAATGTCTGTGTGGAGTTTGCACATTCTCCCTGAGTCTGTGTGGGTTTCCTCCAGGTGTTCCTGTTTCCTCCCAAAATCCAAAGATTTGCAGGTTAGGTGAATTAGCAATGCTAAATTGCCAATAGTGTTCTGGAATGTGCAGGTTAGGTGCATTAGTCAGGGGTAACGTAGGGGAATGGGTCTGGGTGGGTTTCTCTATGGAGGTTGGTGTGGACTTGTTGGGCCAAATGGCCTGCTTCCACTCTGGAGGGATTCTATGATTCTATGATTCTACCTGCAACTCCACATTCAAAGACCAAACCTGTACTCCAAGGTCCCTCTGTACAGCAAGTACCTTATCAGTACCTCATCATTAAAGTGTATAAGTACTGTCATGACTTGCTTTTCCAAAATGTTGCACCTCCCATTTATCTAAATTTAAATCCATCTACCATTCCTCGGTCAATTAGCCATTCTGATCAAGATTCCATTGTACTCTGAAGAAACATTCTTCATTGTCCATTGCCCCTCTAACTGTGGGATCATCTGCAAACTTATGAACCATAATTTCTAAGTTCACATCCAAATAATTCATATAAATGACAAAAAGCAGTGGACCCAATCCTTGTGGTACACCACTGATCACAGGCCTCCAGTCTGAAAAGCAACCCTCTGTCTTCTACCTTTGAATCAGTTCTGTATCAAAAACTAGTTCTCCCTGTATTCCATGAGGACCCTTGCCAAACAGCTTACTGGAGTCCATATAGATCATGTCCACTGTTCTGCCTTCATCAATCCTCTTTATTCCTTCTTCACAAAATTAAATCAAACTAGTGCGGCATGATTTCCCACGCACAAAACCATGATGACTATCCTTAATCAGTCATTGCCTTTCCAAATACATGGAAATCCTTTCATTCAGGATCCCCTCCAACAACTTGCCCACTACCAATGTCAGACTCACCAGCCTATAGTTCCCTGGCTTTTTCTGACCATCTTTCTTAAGTAATGGCACCACGTTAGCCAATCTCCGCTATTCTGGCACATTGTCTGTGGCTATCACTGATACAAATATCTCAGCAAGGGACCCAGCAATCACTTCCTTAGCATCCCACAGAGTTCTAGCGTACACCTGATCAGACATTGGGGATTTATTCACCTTTATGCGTTTTACAGCATCCAGCACCTCCTCCTCTGTAATATGGACTTTTCTCAAGATATCGCTATTTATATCCTCACATTCTATATCTTCCATAGCCTTCTCCATAGTAAACACTGATCAAAATACTCCTTTAGTATCTTCCCCACCTCTGGTGGTTCCACACAAAGATAGCCTGGCTGATCTTTAAAAGAGAAGAAAGTGGGGACTGCAGATGCTGGAGATCAGAGCTGAAAATGCATTGCTGGAAAAGCGCAGCATCCAAGGAGCAGGAGAATCGATGTTTCGGGCATAAGCCCTTCTTCAGGAATGATCTTTAAAAGGTCCTATTCTGTCCCTAGCTACCCCTTTGTCCTTAATGTATTTATAAAATCCTTTTGAATTCTTCTTAAACTTATTTGCCAAAACTATTTCATGTCCCCTTTTTGCCCACATGATGTCACTCTTAAGTATACTCCTACTGCCTTTATAATCTTCATGGGATTCATTCAATCTCTGCTATCCATTTGACATATGCTTCCTTCTATTTCTAAACCAAACCCTCACTTTCTCTCGTCATCCCAGCATTCCCTACACCTACCAGCCTTGCCCTTCACCCTAACAGGAATGTACTGTATCTGGACTCTATCTCATTTTTGACAGTATGTTCCAGCCATCTATTCACTTGCAAACATCTGCCCCCAATCAACTTGTCAAAGTACTTGCCTAATTACCATCAAAATTGGACTTCTCCAATTTAGAACATTAACTTTTAGATTGGTCTATCCTTTTCCATCACTCTTTGAAAACTAATAGAATTCTGGTCACTGGCCCCAAAGTACTTCCCCACTGACACCTCTGTCACTTGCCCTGCCTTATTTCCCAAGAGTAAGTCAAGTTTTGCACCTTCTCTAGTGGGTACATTCACATACTGAATCAGAAAATTTCCTTGAACACATTTAACATATTGGTCTCCATCCAAGCCCTTAATACAGGTAGACAATCCTTTATCTGAAATCCCAAAATCTGAAGAGCTCCAAAGTCCTAAGGTTTTTCATGAAGTTTTATTTCTCATTAACAAGATTGTTTGGCATGCAAACAGTTAACCCAACTCCACACCCACTCGATGCGTGTCACTCAGATGTGATGTGGATGGGAGTGGCCCAGCACTGGCTGGTCACAATTCTGTTTCAGGGCCTGTTTTACTCATAGTGAGTCTGCTGTTAGGTAAGATTTTTTAAAAATTTCACCATCAAGTTATCACTTATTCTGAAATTTTAAAAATTCTGAATTCCAAAAACCAGCCAGTCCCGAGCATTTCAAATAAAGGATTGTGCACCTGTACTATGGCAGTCCCAGTCTATGTTTGGAAAGTTAAAATCCCCTATATTATCACCCTATTATTCTTATGGATAACTGAGATCTCCTTACAAATTTGTTTCTCAATTTCCCACCTACAATGGAAGGGGTAAATCTACAATACAATCCCAATAAGGTGATTATCCCTTTCTTATTTCTCAGTTCCACCCAAATAACTTGCCTGGACATATTCCCAGGAATATCCTCCCCAATTACAACTGTAATGTTATCCCTAATCAAAAACACCATTCCCCTCCTCTCCTGCCCCTATTTATACTTCTTTTACAACACAAGGTAAACGCTCCTGCTTAATTTAAAACTGGTAACACAGAAAAGATTTATCCCGTGCAGTAATCTGTAAACATTTGAGTGGCCAAGAACTAAGTAAAGTAAAAATTAACAACTTTATTTCTTAAAGTATAACAGAGAATAATTAACAAACCACTATTTATGATTTCTTTCTCTAAGCTTTTACCATCCCTTCTATAATACTAGTCTGATAAAACTCCCAATTAAGATTTACAAAACAACATTTCTTTTCTCAAAACCAGGCAGGTGTAGGTTCTTATATTTGAATCTTCCTGTGTTGTCTTTGTGCACAGAAGGATGAGAATATGGAGGGCATGGACAGGATTTCATGGTCACAGGAGTATACTGGCTGACAGCAAGCTGGTTTGTAGTGTGTCTACTTCAATGCCAGAAGTATCCCAAATAAGTTAGGTGAGCTTGCAGTATGGTTAGGAAACTGGGACTTCGATGTGGTGGCCATTTCGGAGACATGGATAGAGCAGGATCAGGAATGGATGTTGCAGGTTCCATGGTTTAGATCTTTCATTAAGAACAGGGAAGGCGGTAAAAGAGGGGGAGGTGTGGCCTTGTTAGTCAAGGATAGTATAACGGTGGCTGAAAGAACGTTTGACGAGGACTCATCTACTGAGGTAGTGTGGGCTGAGGTTAGAAACAGGAGAGGAGAGGTCACACTGCAGGGAGCTTTTTATAGGCCTGCGCTGAGTTCTAGGGATGTGGAGGGGAGGAGAGGATCGGCAAAACAATTCTGGGTTGGAGTGAAAGGAACAGGGTGGTCATTGAGAGGGAATTACCTTCCCCAACATTGACTGGAAATGCTATAACTCTAGTATGTCAGATGGATCAGTTTTTGTCTAAAGTGTGCAGGAGGGTTTATGACACAGTATGTCAAAGGGTCGACAAGACGGGAGGCTACATTGGATCTGGTGCTTGGATTAGATTAGATTCCCTACAGTGTGGAAACAGGCCCTTCAGCTCAACAAGTCCACACCAACCCCCTGAAAAGCAACCTACCCAGACCCATTCCCCTACAATTACCCCTGACTAATCCACCTAACACTCCAGGCAATTTAGCATGGCCAATTCACCTAACCTGCACATCTTTGTGACTGAAGGAGGAAACAAGAGCACCCGGAGGAAACCCACGCAGACACTGGAGAATGTTCAAATTCCACACACAGTTGCCTGAGACGGGAATCGAACCCGGGTCCCTGGTGCTGTAAGGCAGCAGTGCTAACTACTGAGCCACCATGCCGCTCAGTAGTTGATTTAGTGATAGGTGAGCACTTTGGAGAGAGTGACCATAATTCAGTTACGTTCAGTTTAGCGATGGAAAGGGATAGGTACATGCCACAGAGAAAGAGTTATGGATAGGGGAAAGGCAATTATAATGTGATTAGGCAAGACTTAGAATGCATAGAATGGGGTAGCAAAATGCAGGGGACCGGGACAATCGAAATGTGGAGCTGGTTGAAGGAACAGATATTGTGTGTCCTTGATAGGTATGCCCCTGTCAGGCAGGGAGGAAGTGATGAGGTAAGGGAACTATGCTTTACTAAATAAATTGCATCTCTTGTTAAGTGGAAGAAGGAAGCTTATGTGACGTTGAGATGAGATGGTTTAGATGAGGTGGTGGAGAGCTACAGATTAGCTAGGAAGGATTTAAAGAGAGAGTTAAGAAGAGCAAGGAGAGAACATGAGCAGTCTTTAGCAGGTAGAATAAAGGAGAACCCTAAAGCTTTCTATAGGTACGTGAGGAATAAAAAGATGACTAGGGTAGGAAAAGGGCCAGTTGAAGGCAGAAGTGGGAAGTTGTGTGTGGACCCTGTGGAGATCAGAGAGGTGCTAAATGAATATTTCTTATCTGTTTTCACTCAGGAAAAGGATAATATTGTAGAGGAAAAGAATGAAGTAAGTGATATTAGACTAGAAAGGATTAAGGCGAGTAAGGAAGAGGTGTTATCAATTCTAGAAGGAGTGAAAGTAGACAAGTCCCCTGGGCCAGATGGGATGTATCTGAGAATTCTCTGGGAAGCTAGGGAGGAGATGTTGGAGCCTTTGGCCTTGACCTTTGAATCATCATTGCCTATAGATTTAGTACCAGAGGACTGGGGAGGATTGCAAATGTTGTGCCCTTGTGCAAGAAGGGCAGAAGAGTAGACCCAGGTAATTATAAACCAGTGAGCCCTTTAAATCCGTTGTAGGAAAAGTTTTGGAAAGAATTATAAGAGATGGGATTTATTATCATCTAGCAAGATTATCATCTAGTTTGATTGCAGATAGTCAACATGGATTTGTCAAGGGTAGGTCATGTCTCACAAACCTCATTGAGTTTTTTGAGAAGGTGACCAAGTATATATGTGAGGGTAGGGCAGTTTACATGGTGTACATGGACTTCAGTAAAGCCATTGATAAGGTTCCACATAGTCGGCTGTTGGAGAAAATGCAGAGGCATGGTATTGGGGGTGATTTAGCAGTTTGGATTAGAAACTGGCTTTCTGAAAGAAGGCAGCAAGTGGTGGATGATGGAAAGCCTTGAGTCCAGTGGTGTGCCACAAGGATCTGTTTTGGGATCACTGTTGTTTGTCATTTTTATAAATGACTTGGGTGCAGGCATAAGTGGATGGGTTAGTAAGTTTGCAGATAATACTAAAGTTGTGAACAGCGTGGAAGAATGTTGTAGATTGCAGGGGGATTTGAAAAAACTGCAGAATTGGGCTGAGAGGTGGCAAATGGAGTTCAATGCAGATAAATGTGAGGTGATGCACTTCGGTAAGAATAAAAGGAAGGCAGAATACTGGGTCAATGGAAAGATTCTTGATATTGTGGATGTGCAGAGGGATCTTGGTGTCCACATACATAGATCCCTGAAAGTTGCCAAGGTGATAGTACTGTTAAGACGGCATACGGTGTGTTGGGTTTTATTGGAAGAGGGAATAAGTTCTGGAGCCGTAATGTCATGCTGCAACTATACAAAACACTAGTGCGGCCGCACCTGGAATATTGTGTATAGTTCTGATCACCCCATTACAGGAAGGATGTGGAAGCACTGGAAAAGGTGCAGAGGAGATTTACCAGAATGTTGCCTGGTCTGGAGGGAAGGTCCTAATAGGAAATGCTGAGAGACTTGGTTATGTTCTCATTGGAGAGAAGAAGGTTAAGAACGGACTTGATAGAGACATCCAAGATTATCAGAGGATTAGGTAGGGTAGACAGTGGAAGTCTTTTTCCTAGGATGATAATATCAGCTTGTACAAGGGAGAATAGCTACAAATTGAGGGTGATAAATCTAAGAGAGATGTCAGAGGAAGGCTCTTTACTCAGAGAGTGGGAAGGGCGTGGAATGCCCTGCCTGCCAATGTAATTAACTCAGCCACATTCAGGACACTTAAACCGTCCTTGGATAAGCACATAGATGATGATGAAGGGATAGTGGTGGGGATGGGCTTAGATTAGTTCACAGGTCGGCGCAACATCGAGGGCCAAAGGGCCTGTTCTGCATTGTGTTGTTCTATGTTCTATGTTCTTTTCTCTTTGTTAGGAATTTCTGCATCGCACGTTACTGATTGAAAAGAGACTTTTAAGAGAGACTTTTTTCAAGCAGTCTACATGCTAGTAAATGGCAGTTCTCCTCTCAACTGTTCAATTTGCCCCGATCTTATACCGCAGAGTATCAGATTGTGTCATTGGCTTTTAAGATTGTCAATATACTCAATTCAAACTTGATTAGAAATTGGTATCTTTTTGGGGCAAAGTTTAAACTGATTGGCCGAATTAAAATTTGTTTTTGTCTCCAGGGACAAATTACTCGAGTTGTTCAACCCAGTGTTACATACATTGTTGTCTTATTGAGAACACTTGGTGATGTGTCCAGTAGTCTTGCTGCTTTTAACTGTCTTAAAGGTTCTGGTTGTAGGTTTGCTTGCTGAGCGGGAAGGTTCATTTTCAGATCTTTCGTCACCATACTAGGTAACATTTTCAGTGAACCTCCAGATGAAACACTGCTGGTGATTCCTGTTTTCTATTTGTATGTTTGAGTTTCTTTGAGTTGGTGTCATCATTTCCTGTGGTGATGTCATTTCCTATAGTCATGTCATTTCCTGTTCCTGGGTCCATTACATGCTTGATACCTTTGTCATCACTAAACAAAACAAATTAAGGGAAACTTTCAAAACCGTCAATAATATCCTTTCTGGCATAAAATTCACTAAAGAGGAGGAAAACAATAACAAATTACCATTCCTTGATGTCACAGTAGAGCAAACAGCCAATGGGGAACTTCAAACCAGCATCTACAGGAAACAACACATACGGACCAAATATTGAACTACAGAAGCAATCGTCCAAATCCACAAACGAAGCTGCATCAGAACATTTCTTCAATGAGCCACCACATACTGCAGCACAGAGGAACTATGCAGAGCAGAGGAAAATCACCTATACCATGCATTCAAAAAGAATGGGTACCCAATGAACACAGTCCACCAAGTTCTCAGCAACAAAACCAAAAAAGCAAATGAAACACATTCAGAAATCCTACTCTCTCCCCCCTACATCAAAGATATCTCAGAAATGACTACCAGACTACGCAGACCCCTTGGCATCATGGTAGCCAACAACCCCATCAACACACTAAAACAGCAGCTAATGAACTTGAAAGACCCTATAGAGACAATAAGCAAAACTAATATCATTTTCAAAATTCCGTGCAAGAATTGTAACAAACACTACATTGGACAAACGGGCAGAAAACTAGCCACCAGGATTGATGAAATCAACTAGCCATAAAACGACATGACCCTCTCTCACTAGTATCCTTACATACAGATAAGGAAGGACACCACTTTGACTGGGACAACACATCTATCCTAGGACAAGCTAAACAGAGACACGGACAAGAATTCCAAGAAGCATGGCATTCCAACCGGAACACTATCAACAAAGACATTGACTTGGACACCATTACCACCCCCCGAGAAAAAGAACATGAAATGACATGACTATAGGAAATGACATCATCATAGGAAATGACATCACCCAACCCAAAGGAACCCAAATACATAAATAGAAAGCAGGAATCGTCAGCAGTGCTTCATCCGGAGGTTCACTGAAGATGTTACCTAGTATGATGGCATAACATCTGAAAATGAACCTTGCAGCTCAGCAAGGAAACTTACATCCAGAACCTCAATCTGAGCTACCAATCTTCTCAAAACTCGCTCTCTGAAAGGTACACCCACATCTTCAGAACACTATATCTATACCTTGGAACATTAAGCTGCCAGTCCTGTCCAACCCCTTGCCTTACCTGTTAGGCCTCTTGCACTGAAATAAATGCAGTTTAATTTCTCAGTCCTACCCCATTCTCTGCTTTGTTCCTGCTAGCCCTGACTGTTTGACTTGCTCTCTTTCCTAACTGTACCAGTCTCAGAATGATTTCTTTCTTCACTATCTCTCTGGGTTCCACTCCTCTCCTAGTTTAAGTCTTCCTGAGCAGCGGTAGCAAATCGCCCCTTCTAGTTCAGTGGAGTCCATCCTTCTTATACAGGTCACTTCTACCCCAGAGGAGATTCCAATGATCCAAAAATCACTGCTTCTCCCCTACACCAGCTCCTTAGCCAAATATTCATCTATCCTTCTATTCCTACCCTCACTAGCTCGTATCACCAGGAGTAATCCAGATATTACTACCCTTAAAGAATTATTTTTAAATTTCAACCCAACTTTCTGTATTTTCCCTTCAGAATCTCATCTTTTTTCACTCCTATGTTGTTGGTTCCAATGTTACAGCAACCTCCTGCTGGTCTCTCTCCCCTTTGAGAATATTCTGCAGTCTCTCCGAGATATCTCTCAGGGGTCAACATGTCAACACTGTTGACTGCAGAAACGTCTGTCTGTGCCTCTAACTAGAGAGTCCCAATCAAAGTCTATCACATGGAACATGACATATCCCTCATTACATTATCGGTACCAGAAACTTTGCTGTTTGTGCTACATTCCCCTGAGGCTCCATCACCCCCTACGTTTTCCAAAACAGCATACTTGTTTTAGATAGCACAACCTATCTCCCTGTACTACCTTTCATCTGCTTGACTGTATCTTTGGTTTATCTCCTTTCCTGTAACTGTCATCCATCACACTCCCTAGCTTCTATAAAGTCCTCATTTCCTCTAACTGACGCTCCAACCGATCCATGCAATCTGATAGCATTCACAACCAAACACACTTCCTGCAGACATAATCATCAGTAACATGGAAATTCTACTAATCTCCTACACCTGACAGGAAGACCACATCACTCCACTAAAAGCAATCTTTGCACCTTAACAATCTACAGACCCAGAAAATACCGTAGTCTTACTGCTCTAAAAACATTGCTCCAGGCTAAGTTAGTACTTCTTATGTTTTATATTTCCAAAGTTTAATCAAGAAACAGATCTCAGTAAATAATGAAAAGGAACCCACTCTACTCACTAGTGTAGATTTACAAAAGAAGCAATAAGGTTATACTTTAAAAGGCACTTAGTTGCTTCCTTGCAGTGAGCTATCCCACATCAATTTCTCCAAGGTCAGCTGTGAATTTCCCGGTTTGTTTATTTTTCTTAGATGAATTCCGACGTCCAGAGATACTTGAAATCAAACAGCAGAACAGTTAGCTATGCAGATTCACTGCTAGGGTTTAGATCAGAGTGGTGCTGGAAAAGCACAACAGGTCAGGCAGCATCCAAGGAGCAGGAAAATCAACATTTCAGGCAAAAGCCCTTCATCAAGAATAGGAGTAGATTTGTTGTGGTTCTGTTCGCCGAGCTGGGAGTTTTTGTTGCAAACGTTTCGTCCCCTTTCTAGGTGACATCTTCAGTGCTCGGGAGCCTCCTGTGAAGCGCTTCTGTGCTGATTCCTCCGGCATTTATACTGGTTTGAATCTGCCGCTTCCAGTTGTCAGTTGCTGACTGCTGCAGTGGTCGATATATAGGGTCTAGGTCAACATTGAACTAGACCCTATTTACCGACCACTGCAGCAGACAGCAACTGACAACCGGAAGCGACAGATTCAAACCAGTATAAATGCCGGAGGAATCAGCACAGAAGCGCTTAACAGGAGGCTCCCGAGCACTGAAGATGTCACCTAGAAAGGGGATGAAACGTTTGCAACAAAAACTCCCAGCTCGGCAAACAGAACCACAACAACGAGCACCCGAGCTACAAATCTTCTCACAAACTTTGAGGAGTGGATTTGCCTATTCCTGTTGAAGGGCTTTTGCCCGAAACATCAATTTTCCAGCACCACTCGGATCTAAAATCTGATTTCCAACATCTGCAGGCCCCACTTTTGCCTAGATTCACCACTGGGTCAATCAACAGTGCAGCTTTATTTGTCCATTTGATTCACTTCCCATGTGGTCACTATCTTTTTCTCTCTCTTCCTCCTTTACAAAGTGCCAGTGTTTTGATAATTTTTTCCCCCAAAGTTCCAAAACAATGCAACAGTTTATAAAACAGTAATTACAGTTCCTAGAATTCGAGGAAATAAGCTCCAACACTGAAAATGCCTCAAACAATAAAAAGCTCTTACCCTCCAACTCTGCCTGGTTCCTCTCTGCTGGTGGAGTCTTCGTCTACAAGAGTGACTCCCTCCTTATACACATCATCCATGATACTTTCATTTTTATGCATGTTTCAGTGTGTCCCCAGCTATCGTTCCACCTCCAACACTGGAGCAATGTCCTGCATTTGTCCTCAGAACTGTGCTCAACTTCTCAAATGGAGCAGGAAGAGGCCTTTCACTCTTCTTCCATCCCTTACCCTTTTAAATTAATCCCACAAATTGCCCTTAAAATCAAATAATATTAATTACTCATGAGTCCTTCTTCTCTGGACATCTGCACTATTACACTTATAGACTTTAAACATAAAGTAAGACCATTATAAATTAAGTGATTAAAGGAGTAAAGATACTCAGCAACGTTACTCATTAATCAGCTGCTTCCTCTTGGTCTATATCACTTTTTGACATTCTTTCCGAACTGCTTCACCATGATGCATTTAAAGATGGCGTGGTTACCAGGGATGCTGGCAAACACAGCTTTTTAAAAATTTAAACTCTGTTATACCAAACTAGGAGGGGGAAGAGACAAATTTATTCACCTCTCCAGTCTTGGTCACTGCAGTGTTGTGTCGTCATAGTCTTACCAGACCATAGGGCTGGTCTCTCATTAGAGAGAGAGACAAGTGATGATGATTTAATCTATGGGCCACCATACCTCAGTTGAGGGGAGAGGTTGAGAAGGAGAGTCCCTCATGGTAACCTCAGTCAGTGATGGGAATTGAATCTACGTTGTTGGAAATCCCAATGTTACTGCCCTCCTTGGTATTCTCTGTCCAGGATTGCCTTGTTACATGGGATGGTCTCCTACTTCTGTCCCTGGAGAAGAGGACCTCCCACCTTGCCAGCTAGACTGGAGATGAACATGCAGGGAATGGACACTGAACTCTGATGCCACCCAGAATCTCCTATGTGCCATGCGAAGAGATGTGCTGTACTTTATGTCTTCGCTATGCTTCACTTGTTGAGCCCTTGTTCTCCTCTCATTGGCAGGCCTAACGAGCTGTTTGAAGGACTTGAAAAGGGAAGGTTGGTTGCAAGTTTATAGGAGGTCCAAGACAGTAGGACAGGGCCTGTTGAAGTTGGCGCTAACATACCCCATCGTGTTGATTGATGATGTAGCTGTTGTTTCAATATCTACTTGACGGCTACTAATTGGCAAGTTGATGCAAGGTTCCAGTGAGACTGGGATTCGCAGCAGCAGTCCTACAATCTTCCAGTTCAGTCTTCCTCTCCTTGCTTGCTCACGGAGCATTGTGACCATTAAGCTGTTCCACACTCTGATGCCAGATCTGCTGAGTTTCTGTGGTATTTTCTGTTTCTGTTTTAGATTTCTAGCAATCATGTCTATTTTGCTTTTGTGCTCAAATACTCACATTAAGCTTTGTTCGTTCATTCTATTAAAGACCCAAATGGCCCTCTTCATGCTTAAGACAAGAACAACCTGTCCTTTCCTATCCTTACATATAGAAACTCTATAGTTTGAAAAGAGGGCATTCGGTCTATCAAGTCTGCAACGTCCATCCACCGAGCATCCACCCTGTCTCCATGTTTCGCCATTCTACTATGGCAACCCACCTGGCCTACACGTCCCTAAATACTACAGGACAATTTAGCGTGGCCAATCCATCCAACCTGCACAACATTGGCTTGTAGGAGAAATTATAACAAATCTAACCCAGATCCCTGGTTTATAAGGCAGCAGTGCTTACTGTATATACATACATACATATATATATATATATATACACACACACGCACACATACATACACATATATACACATAGCAGTATATACATATACAAAAATATTTAATTTCAGACACAAAAAACCAGTAAGTTGTAATTCTGTCTGAAACATAAATGGAAATGTAAATAAATGGATTTCGAAGAATGTTGCGACTGGATTTAGGGTAAACTATGGTCACCCATGTGGCTGCAGTTACATACTTACGCTTCCAGGCTGTGATACCTCCATTCTTGCCCAATGTCTGTCCTGTAAAACCTGTAACTCATCATCATGCAGTAAGAATTGTGCTGACAAAGCAGGGTTCACTGTACAGATGCAGAAACACCGAGCACATGTGAGCCATTACTCCAAGCTCCATCCAAATGCTCCTTGATTATTGGATAGAAGTTTGGATGTTCCATTGCTTCCTTAGTTGAAAGCGTCTGCTGATGATCATAATGAAGAAATTTGTCCAACAAATTTAAGGCCTCCAGGTTGACCAGATGCCAGTTCTCATGATGAATGAATTGCTTCCAGCACTTTCCAGAATGTTGGCCCACAGTATGGTTAAATCAAGGATCCAGTTCAATGTGATATTTCTTGAGGGAGTCAAACAATTCATCTGTTCCTAAAACCTTGGAAATATTGTTATGACATGGGATAAACCCTCCTGCTTAATTAAAAACCAGCAACACAGAAAAGATTTATCTGTAAAAATTCGAGAGGCCAAGAACTATTTAAAGTAAAAATTAACAACTTTATTTCTTAAAGTATAACAGAGAATAATTAACTTACAACCAGTTACACCTCCTTTCTCTGACCTATCTTTACCTTTCCATCTATAATACTCATCCAATAAAAGTCCCAATTAAGATTTACAGGAAAATTCAAATTTTAAAACCAGCCAGCGGTCAAATCTTTTCTTTATCTTTGTTGGTAGATTGGGTTTCCAGGTCAGTGGTGAGAGTTTCCTCTATGTAAACACCTTCCCTAGAACAGATAGCTCTCAGAGTTTTGACTAGCTGTCTACAGCTGTTGGTCTGGAGGCAGTTCTCTTTCAAACTGTTCAATTTTCCCCGATCTTATACCCCAAAGCATTGGATTGTGTCATTGGCTTTTAAGACTGTCAATATACTCAATTCAAACTTGATTGGAATTTGGTATTCTTCAGGGTATAATTTGAAATGATTGGCTTAATTCAAATCTGTTTTGTCATTTCCAGGCAACTAGCTACCCCAGTGGCTGGAGTACATGTTATATTGTGCCTTATTGGGAACACGTGGTGCTGTCACTGTTAGTTTTTATTGTCTTAAAAGGTATAGTACACCCACATCTTCATAACAATATGAAAAAGCTGATCATAATTATCATGTCCACAGAAGAAAGTTTCCTTATGAAATATTAGGCTGGCCAACATACAGTGCAAACACCGCATGTCCAAGCTTTAACCATACATCTGGTCATCAAATAGCGGCTCAGGACCTTGGACATACCTGGAGAACATTTTACCATGTACTCCTGTTCAGCATGGTAAAGCTCAGTCAGCCTCCAGTCAATCAAGCTTCCTCTGGGCATGGTCAATCATCACATTACATAGTTTCACATTCTTATGCATGATGCCCATACAATGGCAGTAATCCAAGGCCTTGAATATATCATACATGGAGAACCATATGTCATAATCCATCAAAATCTGATCCAGTTGCTTGAAATCCATGTTATCAAGGTCTTCGTAAACAAGAGCTGGAGTTCTGGGTACAGGGTCCTTTACCACATCTAGCAGCTTGGTGATATTAGGGCCCTCACAGATGTTTTCTAATATTTTGATTTCCCATTTTATTTTCTTCATTTTAACAGGTTTCAATTTTTTGACTTTTTTTTCATATTTTGTTTTGTTAATAGTCTTGAATGTTTGGCTGTACATCCCACAACCAAGTTTACACACCAATGGGATAATCACCCTGGTTACTGAGGAAGTTTTAAATGGCCAAGCTCCATTTTTCCAACACTCTCAACACAGTTGACTACATGTTCTCCTACAATCATCTCTTGTCCATCATCCAGTGTTTACCTCCTTTCCTAACCTCCTAATTGTAGTCAGAGAAAAACTGCAGTGGCCTCTATTCTGCTCTTGCCTTGTTATGCCTTAGAGTTTCCCAAGGATTCATTCTTGGCCTCTTTCTATTTCTCATCTACAATCCACCAAATGGAGATATCATCAGAAAATACATTAGGTTCCACATGAGAATTCTCATGCCTACCTCATTATATTCTCCTTGGACACCCTAACCAGTCTCAGAGCTGCCACATTGTTTATACCCTAAATTTTAGGAAGACTAAAGTCAATATCGTTGATCTCACCACAAACTCCTTTTACTGGTCAATGTCTGAAACAGAATGAGGCATTTGCAACCTCAGTGCTGTATTTGACCCCTGTTCTGTGACTGAGATGGTACATTCCCAGCTGAACAGCATCAATTAACTTTGTTCTTTCCTCAGCTCACCTGTTGTTGAAACACTCACTGTGCCTTTGTTACATTGAGGCTTTGATTATTTCAGTGTTACACTGGCTAACTTTCCATTCTAGATACGCTTGCGCTTGTCTAAAACTGCAATTATACACAAACTCATTCCAGGCTCCAAGACAAAAATAGAAGCTGCTGGAAAAGCTTAGCAGGTCTGTGGAGAGAAATCAAAGTTAACGTTTCAGATTGAGCAATCCTTCCTCAGAACTATGCAGAAACCAACACTTTCGTAGCTACCATCAGTTCTGAGGAAGGGTCATTTGACCCGAAATGTTAACTCTGACTTCTCTCCACAGATGCTACCAGGCTTACTGAGCTTTTCCAGCAATTTCTATTTTTGGTTCTGATTTACAGCATGTGCAGGTCTTTCAGTTTTAGTTCTAAATTCTACTAATCTCTCACATCTGCAACCATTGCTGCCTCCCAAGTTGCTAATACCCTCAGTTTTAAATTCTCATTTTCATATCCTTCCATGGTTTCAGCCCTCTATGCAGATCTCTGTGTTCCTCCAAATCTGGTCTCTTGCACATCCCCAATTTTATTTGCCGCACTATCGGTGGCTATGGTTTAAGCAACTTGGCCTAAGCGCTAAAATTCCCTCTGTAAATCATTCCATCTTTTTATTGCTCTTGCCTACATTAAGATGCTCCGACAAAAAAAATCTACTTCTTTGACCAATAATTTGACCTTGGTTTCTCTTTTCCAAAATGTGAAAGGCTTGGTTTATCGACATCAGCTGTGCTCATATATTGGGGAGGTTTCCCTCTATTAAATGCACTGTACAAGGATAAGATGAAAACACTGCTGGAAGTGATTTTGCTATCATTGTACAATATAGCATCAGGATAACTGAAATAGGTTCGCAATGTAGCCGTCAATTAAATAGTGATATGTTCATTTATCAATTTTATTAAAAATTTTGCCATTTATAATTAACTTAAACTGCGTTGACAGTTGAAAGGAAATCCCTGAAAATAACTTCATATTTTTGCTGCACATTTTATGCAGTGACAAAATTGGACTGAGCATTTAAGAATCATTTGTGATTGAGGATTCACCAATATAATGTTTTGTTGCTGAACAAAGTATAATTATGTTTGCATGTCATTTCATTATCAGTATCAACATATAAAATAGCAATAGCCCCTTTGTTACGTCAAGAAATTGGAGCCATGTTAGAATGCTGTTTTACTAATAAAATGGAAAAGGGCCCTCTAGTGGAGCATCTCTAGAATTTAAACTGCTAATTGAAGAATGAGCAATCACAAAGCGATGGGAAAAGGGTTTAGAATAAATATTCGCTTGGCTTCATGTTCTGTAGTTGAGAATAAATGTTTAATATTCAAGTAATCATATATGCAGCTTATTTTGCAGTTGGAAATGGCTAAGCAAAGGTATTCTTGTAAAATTAGAACTTATCCATTTTGAAATGAAGTTAGGAAACTGATTTTCAGACAAAGGTTAATTGAAGCCTAGAAATCGCTTCCTTTAAATGGCGGTTCAATTGATTTTTTATCAGCATGTAATCAATTGGTCTTTTCTTGGTTAGGGTGTTGAGGAGCATAGAGGCAGGTAAATAGAGTTGAGGTACAGGTCGACCAAGATCTAAATAAATTGCCAAACTTTCTTATTGATCCGCTCATGTCTTCATTATGGACAATGAATCTTAACCCATAGGCTTTAACTGAGAATTGTCCTTTTATAGCTTTTTACCCACAACATCCAACATTACCCAATGTCTCCTCTCCATGAGCCCATGTCGCTTCAGAAGATACAGAGATTACCATATGATATCACTCAGTAACATGCTCAGATAATAAGAAACAAGAGTGGATCCCAATTTAGGCCAATCACAACATCATCTCCCACCCATACTTTACCCCGCACCCAGGTAATATACCATTCTGATATCGCAAACTCTGTACGAAATGACACAGGTAATAAATGACACAGAATCCTTCAACCAGCTTCACATGTTAACTCCAAGTGTTTTTGAATCATTAGTGTGTTGACAGGTTTCATTGTCGTTGAGAAATACATAGCTGAAAGAAATGTACCAAGTTAGATTATCATTGCGACTTGTGCATTATTAATTGACAGACGACCGTGTAAATTTTAAACATTCTCTCTGTGTTTGTGTGGGTTTCCTCCCTGTGCTCTGGTTTTCTCCCACAGTCCAAAAATGTGCAGGTTAGGTGAATTGACCATGCTAAATTGCCCGTAGTGTAGGGGAATGGATCTGGGTGGGTGCGCTTCGGTGAGTCGGTGTGGATTTGTTGGGCCGAAGGGCCTGTTTCCACACGAAGTAATCTAATCTAAAAAAAATACAGTGAAATAAGTGCGAAGACTGACATGGTAATTGTGTTTAAAAAAGTGTTCTTGTTTTAGATTTAGGTGTAAAGACTTTACATTCTTTATCAGAGTTTAACAGTGACTAAATGTAGAATCTTACAAGGGCAATAAATTTCTGATTATCTTATCATTACTGGGGTCAATTTGATGTTTGTAGCACAACATGTTTATTCCAGCTTTGGGTGACTGTCTGTGTAGAGTTTGCACATTCTCCAAGTGTCTGCATGGATTTCCACCTGGTGCTCCAATTTTGTCCCACAATCCAAAGATATGCAGGGTAAATTGGCCATGCTAAAATTTCCCATAGTGTTCAGGGATGTGTAGGATAGGTGGATTAGTCAGGGGTAAATGTAGAGTAGTGGAAGAATGGGTCTGAATGGGTTACTCTTCAGAGGGTTGGTGTGGACTTGTTGGGCCAAATGGCCTTTGTCCACGCTGTAGGGATTCCAAATAAAAGTAGACAGTTCAAACCCTGTGGCTCTTTCTCTGAATTTGTCTAAGACTGAGAATGAAAACTCCATTTTCTCCCAATTTAGAGGCATAAGAAGGCAGGATGTTTTGCATCTCTATGTTGATCGAACATATCAATGCCCTTCATTATCCCCAAACCTTTTCACCATTAATAAATCAAGAATTTATCAAACCGTAAGTTTAAATATACTCAAAGACTGAGCTTCCACAGCTATCTGTAATACATAATTCCAAAGATCAATCAACTCGAGAGTGAAACATTTCCCTTCATCTCTGTGTTAAATGGCTTCTCCTTAATTTTGAAATTGTGCCCCTGGTGCTATCTCCCCAACAACAGGAAACATCTGACCACCATCTACCCTTTGAGCATTTTGCAGTTTTCAAAGAGATTACCTCTCATTCTTTGAAATTCTAGACAATTTGGCCCCAATTTGCCAAATCTCTGTATTTGGACAGACCTGCCATCCTTGGAACAGTATGGTGAACCTTTGTTGCACTCCCTCTATGGTAATAATATCATTCCTGAGGTAAGGAGTCCAAAACTACACAGTATTTCAGGTGCAGTCTAAGCCACCTTCTACCTAATTGAAGCAGGACCTCATTAGTCCTGTAGTCAAAAACTCTTGCAACATAAGCTAACTTCCATTAAGCTTTTTTGAATAAACCTACATGGTAGCCTTCCATGACTTATTAACAAGGCCACCCAATGTCTCACCAATTAAAATAGACATCTGTTTCTCCTACCAAAGTGGATAACCTCAGATTTTTCCATTTTATATTCTATCTGCCATATTCTAGAATCATTGAGTCATAGAGGTCTATAGCATAGAAAAGAGACCCTTCACCCATCAAGTCTATGCTGACTATTTTAATCCCATTTCCCAGTACTTGACTCATAGCCTGTGTGCTGTAACATCACAAGTGTACATCTAAATATTTTTTACTTGTTATGAAGATTTCTGCCTCCACCACTCTCACAGGCAGTGAGTTCCAGATTGCTGCCACCCTCTGAGTGAAAAAGGTTTGCTTTACATCTCCTCTAAACCTCCTGCTCCTTCCCGAAAATCTGTGCAGCTCAGTTATTGATTCTTCCACCAAGGGGAAACGTACCTTCCTATCTAGCCAATTATTCCTTTCCAAATTTTGTACCACTCAATTATCTAGCCCCTTCTGCTCCAAAGAAAACAACCCCAGTCTATCTAATCTCTCCTCATAATAAAACTCTCCAACTCAGGCAACATCCTGGTAAATCTCCACTGCACCCTCTCCAGTGCAATCTCATGCCTCCTATTTGCTGATTTCAGAACTATTGCGTCATCACTATGCATGGCTAAACCCTCCAGAAAACAAGTTAACTCTTCCTCACAACACACATTGCTACTTAACTTTCATCTGCAAATTAAGAAATATTACATTTGGACCTACCTCCAAATCATTGGCATATGTTGTGCGCAGCTCAGGCCCAAATACTGATCCTTGTGGTATCCAATGAGTCACAATCTGCCAACATGAGAATGGCTAACAGAAGGGAGGAATAAATAAATGAGCCAATCATTAATCCATGTCAGTAGATTGCCACCTACACCTTATGCTTTAATTTTGTTAACCGACCTCCTGTGGGAACCTTATCAAAAGCATTCTGAAAATCCAAATACACTCCCCATCCATCCAACGTTGTATGTAACATCCTCAAAAACACCAACTAGTTTGGCAAACAAACACTGTTTTCCATGAAGAAATCCAAGCTGACTATCCTCAATCAGATTATTTGTATTCAATTCTCCATTGGTGTCCTCCATGATAGATTCCAGCATTTTCACAACTTTTGATGCAAAACTGATGGGTCTGTAGTTCCCTGGTTTTTCTCTTGCTCCTTTCTGAACTAGTCAGGTGTATTTGCAAGCTTCACATTTGCTGGAATCATTCTAGAATCCACTCATATGGAATTTTGGAAGGTCTTTACCAAAGCACCAACTATCTATAACCATTTCCTTCACTACTCTTAGATGTGAACTCTTAGGTACCAGGATCTCATCCACTTTCAGCCCCATTATTTTCTTCAGTGCAACTTTCTGACCTACTAATTTTCTTCATCTCCTCACTTTCGCTGGTCACTTGGATTTCTCATTCGCAGAGCATTCTTGCATTCTCATCAGTTAAAAAAAATCAGAAAGTAATCATTTAACTTCTCTGCCATTTGTCTATTCCCAGCTCTGAATTCTGCCATCTCTGCTTTTAATGAACCCAAATTAATTTTAGGCAAATTTTCCTTTATATCTTCGCATTGAAGCTTTTACAGTCCATTTTTATGTCTATTGTTACATTGAATTTGTGTTCTATTCCTCTTTTGCTTATCAGTTTCTTGATCCTCCTTTGGTCTTTCGACAAACTTCATAATCCTCAGATTTATTACTATTTCTAACCACTTTATAAGATTAAAAGACAAGGCTTATACAATCCTGAACTGTCTTTGTCAACTACGTTCTCAAGAGCAACTAGGGACAGGCAATAAAAAGTGCTGGCCAGCTAATGATGTCTATGTCCCATGAGTGAATTTTAAAAACTCCTATGCTGCTTCCTCTCTCTGTTCAAATTTAAACTGTTCATCAATCTCCACAGTCTTTAAACCGGTTGCTGACTCTCTCTCTGTGCTGTGCTCAGACTGAAACCATTCCGTACTCTCTACATATGTTTGAGACGTGCTGCCTCCTCTCTCTACACTGTGTCCGATATGATTTGATTTTGTTTACTAATGTACACAATAATAGTCGCTTTAAGCTTTGTTGTGGAGGTTGAGGAAGATGACAAGTGCTCATTATTTTTGTCTCACAACAGATTAGAAATGAGCATAATTTATTTTGTGACAGTTCTCGGATAAAAGCAAATTATGGCACATGCTATCTGCTGGATTGTGTTTGCATTGCAATGTACAAATATTCTGCTAGTAACAATTTACTGTAGTATTTAATCTGTTTTTTTTTCAAACAGCATTGGTGGAAAGGGTCTTGCAATGCATAGGTCATTGTGCTGTCATTCGAAATCTAAGACTGCACCCTAATTTGAGCATCACCTTGTATACGCTGTCTTCCATCACCCTTAAGCTGCCAACATCCAGCTCTCCCATTCCCACCTCTCAATCTATTTATATCTGCTTGTCTTCATGCTGCTGCGACTTTTTTGAACTAAAGCATCGAAACCATTGTCCTGTGTTTAGCAAAACATCCAGTTCCCTGCTTGTGATTCCATTCCCTTTCCCAAACCAGTGACTCAGGGGGAACATTCTATTTAAACATGGACCAGGTTTTGATTTCTATACACTCGCTAAAAGTTGCACATGTTCACTTTATAAATCACGCTGGCTATGAATCATTCGAGATATGAAATGTGATTGTTCATTTCAAAATATTTCCTGTTCTACCTGTCTGCTGTTTAAACCCGCAGTTTACCACCTCCACACTTAGCTTTTCCAATGCATTTCTGGTCACCTTCCTGTCCCACATCCTTCATAAACTATATTAATCTCAAACCCCATTGTACAATACAGTCCAATACCATAAAAGCCAACTCATACAATTTCCCTGTCCTTCTGACTGTGTTAGTTCCTAACCCAACAACAGCTCAGACTTAAAAGTTCTCATTTGTTGATTTTAAATCCTTCCCTTTCCCTGTAACATCCTCCCTCCCAATTTCAGACTCAGCTTTTCACTGACTGACTCACTGAATCGCCTCTGCTATGTCATAGGTAACCACGCCTTCAGCCACAAATGCTGTAGCCTAGAATACCCTACCTAAACAGTTCCTTCCCTCCATTTCACTCCTTCTTAAAACCTGCTACTTTGGGTCACTCTTCCTAACATCTCCTTTACCTGCAAGGAATGTCTGCACATCCAAAATTGAATGAAGGATAATCAGGCTGATAAGTCACTAGCAGCAAGAATAACATGTAAAAGAAGCACTGTAGGAACTTGCTAAGTGTCCTTTGGCAGCACCTTCCAAATCTCCAAACTTTATCACCTGTAAGGACAGGAGCAACAATCACATGGGAACGCCATTAGTTGGAAATTCCTTTCCAAGATGCATCCTGACATATGGCTATATCACTACATCTTCAATGTCTCAATGACAAAAAAACCTGGAATTGCCTTCCTAACAGCACAGTGTACCTGCACCAGATAGCTATAGTTCACGTAAGAGATTCACCACAACTTCTTCAAGGTTGAAGAGTGTGGTGCTGGAAAAGCACAGTCGGTCAGGCAGATCTGAGGAAGCTCTTCATCATAGACCACCTTCTCAAGGGCAAGTAGGATGGGGCAACTTATGTTAGATTTGTCGTGATGCTTAGATCCCATGAAAGAATAGTTTTTACAAAATAGCAACAGTGTAAAAATGGAGAGAGAGAGTGTGCTGAAGTAAAGGCTGGATGTACTCAACACATATGGGGATGAATTTGGCCATGTTTTAACAGCGCCATTTCCATAGTGTTGAATAGGGGATTTCTCTCCACAAGGCCTAGCTACATTTTTCGCACTATCGTCCCAAACTTACCTCATCAACTCTCTAACATGGTCCTCTGGGGTCCACCCAGCTGATGCTAGCCCAATTCTCCCACTTCATGTAAGCAATACTCACCACTGCGGGGATATAAACTAGTGCAGGTACGGTCTTTAAAAGACTATTGAGGACTTATTCATGAATACTCAGTCCAGAGCTGCCCAGTACAGTTTGTGACATTTGCCCTGGATATGGCAGATAAAGAGGAGACTGGTGCCCTGCTTCACAAACAGAGACTTGGAGGAGAAGGCATATCTTCTTCCTCCAGGGCCAACAGTGGAGGCCATGACACCAGACACTGCCAACCTGCACCGGGATTGCCAACCAGGTCTGTTTGGTCTTGGCTATCTCAAGGAACATTCAGCAGTGTAGGAAAAAGGTTAATGACTTTCTCTGCTCAGCCAGGACTAGTGCCACGATATTCTCTCTGCAACTGCACACACCTCCCACTAAGGATTTTGCTATAACGCTATTTTGCTATTGAATAGAACACCTTCCCTCACTCACACTTGCCCCCCCTCAGTTCCTCCCCACCACCCACTCTGCTTGACCTCTGTACTGTCTGCTCAGTTACTTGGAATACCTCACCACCTTGGCCCCACTTGGATTAGCAATAAAAGCTAGGCCACCCATTTTCATCACACTCAATCCATCCTGTTCCCATATTCCAAAAGAAAAGAGCCTACATTGAGGCTGGCTGTGGGGTGCCTGATATTCAGCTCCTTTCCTCCTTAATAAAGAGGTACTTGACTGTCCCAAGCAGCTGAATGATCATACCCAAGCCCCTGGACTGATGGAGTTAGTTTTTACTTAACCGAGGACTATTCCCTCTTATATGGCAAACACATACATTTGCTTGAAGCACGTACAGTGTGTTTGCCATATAAGTTGCCAGCACATGGTATAGGTTTGCGAGATTGACACAGCATAGTGCCATCCAGCAACACATCCACCCCATTGACTGGTGACTGCTGACAAGATTTCTGACTTTGTGTCCGACTTAAAACATAAATCAAGACATGCACGGTAAGCCCATTAGCTCCTACTGATGGTTAAAGCGCTAAAAGGCAAGTCAAAGCAGGGACACAAAGTGAGTGAGCACCAAGACAGTGAGCGAGCAGCCCCGAGATGTAGCCTGGTCCAATCCCTGTGTGCAAAGTGTCTATACAACAGCATTCCAATATTAGTTGTTAACGTAAGCCAATTTGGAGCATTAAAGTACAGAGGTACACTGTAAGTGATTTGGAGATATGCCATGCTGCAGCATAAAGACTGACGTGTGTCAATCATCAGTGCCCATTCATGTGGCGCTCGTGCAGCTGCTGCCCATGCGCTGTGACTGAGATATTGGTTCCAGTTGGTTATGACAGAGGTCCAGAGGATTCACCAGGTGCTCACTCTTTCATGTCAGGAATTCAGTGTCCTGTTTCTATCCAGCAGGTGATAGGAACTTCCATATTAGTAAGGTGAGATTAAATAAGAATGAGGGTGATAATGGGTAATAGCCCCTGTTCATAGTCCAAAAGCATTGCTGAACCTCTCATGTAATTCTTCCAAATTTCCAGCTGTTGTTCAGGGCCTGGGAAGATAATGTCATGAAAACTAACGTTTGGTTTTGGCATGTGACAGATAGGGAGCTTATTGGTGGTGAAAGAAATGGGTGGGGATCAAACATAGCGTCGGGAGGGCAACTAGAGACAATGGTGTGTGATTGAGAAGAGAAGTCCTTGTGGGGAATTCCCTCGATTGGATAAGTTTAATAAAAATAAATCAGACACGTACAGTCTCATCAAACTGGAGAGTAGACGCATTTTAGGAGGTTGATTAGGTCAACCCTGTCAATAAGCTGCCTACCAAGTGAGAAGGATTTTCTCTGTCACAGTCACATAAAATATCATTTGACTTGGTAAGAGCAATTTCAGTCTGAGAGCAGGCTTACAACATGGAATTGTGAGAAAGATGGCAGAGATTTGGGAGGTAACAATACAGTCAAGGACTTGGAGAGGAAAGAGACATTTGAGGTAAGGGTAATAGTTTGCAAGAGCAGAGAGATGATAGGTTTGAAGGAGAGCGAGCTCAATCCAGAATAAGTGCACGTGGAAGAGTGCAAGACAGAGTGAGGGGGTAAGAAGCTTAAATGGAAAAGGGCTGACAGAGCAGGCGATCATTCTCAAGGACAAGTTTTAGAGGGGTCACGAAGAGGAAAAAGGAGTGAAATTAAAGAAAAATAATTTCAGGGCTAGGTCAAGTGAATTGGAGATCATTGAGTGTTTATCACCATTGATTACAGGAAGGGTGGGGGGGGGCAGGGGAGTAATAGCTAGTTGAGACAACCTAATCTTAATGATAAAATTCATGAGGACCTTATCAACAAATTGATGGAACAGATATTCAAACACGAGCCAAATGGCGGCACGGTGGCTCAGTGGTTAGCACTGCTGCCTCACAGCACCAGGGTCCCAGGTTCAATGCCAGTCTTGGGTGACTGCCTGTGTGGAGTTTGTATATTCTCCAAGTGTTCTGCGTGGGTTTCCTCCCACAGTCCAAAGATGTGCAGGTTAGGTGAACTGGCTATGCAAAATTGCCCATAGTGTTAGGGGCATTAGTCAGAGGGAAATGGGTCTGTGTGGGCTACTCTTCAGAGGGTTGGTGTGGACTGGTTGGGCCAAAAGGCCTGTTTCCACACTGTAGGAAATCTAAATCTAAACAAGTGCCAGGACAACTTACTCACCTTCCTTACGTAATTTTAACATGTTACCATCGGTTATACCCACTTGCAAATGTCTGGTTTGATTTGAGGACTGTACTGATTTTCCTGGTTTCAACTGAAAATGTGTTGCTGGTTAAAGCACAGCAGGTTAGGCAGCATCTCAGGAATAGGGAATTCGACGTTTCGAGCATAAGCCCTTCATCAGGAATGAGAGAGAGTAGCCAAGCAGGCTAAGATAAAAGGTAGGGAGGAGGGACTTGGGGGAGGGGCGATGGAGGTGGGATAGGTGGAAGGAGGTCAAGGTGAGGGTGATAGGCCGGAGTGGGGTGGGGGCGGAGAGGTCAGGAAGAGGATTGCAGGTTAGGAGGGCGGTGCTGAGTTGAGGGAACCGACTGAGACAAGGTGGGGGGAGGGGAAATGAGGAAGCTGGAGAAATCTGAATTCATACCTCGTGGTTGGAGGGTTCCCAGGCGGAAGATGAGGCGCTCCTCCTCCAGCCGTCGTGTTGTTATGTTCTGCCAGTGGAGGAGTCCAAGGACCTGCATGTCCTCGGTGGAGTGGGAGGGAGAGTTAAAGTGTTGAGCCACGGGGTGGTTGGGTTGGTTGGTCCGGGCGGCCCAGAGGTGTTCTCTGAAGCGTTCCGCAAGTAAGCGGCCTGTCTCCCCAATATAGAGGAGGCCACATCGGGTGCAGCGGATGCAATAGATGATGTGTGTGGAGGTACAGGTGAACTTGTGGCGGATATGGAAGGATCCTTTGGGGCCTTGGAGGGAAGTGAGTGTGGAGGTGTGGACGCAAGTTTTACATTTCCTGCGGTTGCAGGGGAAGGTGCCGGGGGTGGAGGTTGGGTTGGTGGGGGATGTGGATCTGACGAGGGAGTCACGAAGGGAGTGGTCCTTGCGGAACGCTGATAGGGGAGGGGAGGGAAATATATCCTTGGTGGTGGGGTCCGTTTGGAGGTGGCGGAAATGACGGCGGATGATACGTTGTATGCGGAGGTTGGTGGGGTGGTAGGTGAGAACCAGTGGGGTTCTGTCTTGGTGGCGGTTGGAGGAGCGGGGCTCAAGGGCAGAGGAGCGGGAAGTGGAGGAGATGCGGTGGAGGGCATCGTCGATCACATCTGGGGGGAATCTGCGGTCCTTGAAGAAGGAGGCCATCTGGGCTGTGCGGTGTTGGAACTGGTCCTCCTGGGAGCAGATGCGGCGGAGACGAAGGAATTGGGAATATGGGATGGAGTTTTTGCAGGGGGCAGGGTGGGAGGAGGTGTAGTCCAGGTAGCTGTGGGAGTCAGTCGGTTTATAGTAGATGTCTGTGTTGAGTTGGTCGCCCGAGATAGAGATGGAAAGGTCTAGGAAGGGGAGGGAGGAGTCTGAGACAGTCCAGGCGAATTTCAAGTCGGGATGGAAGGTGTTAGTAAAGTTGATGAACTGTTCAACCTCCTCGTGGGAGCACGAGGTAGCGCCGATACAGTCATCGATGTAGCGGAGGAAAAGGTGGGGGGTGGTGCCAGTGTAGTTGCGGAAGATGGACTGTTCCACATATCCTACGAAGAGGCAGGCATAGCTGGGGCCCAGGCGGGTGCCCATGGCAACTCCTTTAGTTTGGAGGAAGTGGGAGGATTGAAAAGAGAAGTTATTCAGGGTGAGGACCAGTTCAGTCAGTCGAAGGAGGGTGTCAGTGGAAGGGTACTGGTTGGTGCGGCAGGAAAGGAAGAAGCGGAGGGCTTTGAGTCCTTCGTGATGGGGGATGGAGGTGTACAGGGACTGGATGTCCATAGTGAAAATAAGGCATTGGGGACCGGGGAAGCGAAAATCCTGGAGGAGGTGGAGGGCGTGGGTGGTGTCCCGAACGTAGGTGGGGAGTTCTTGGACTAAAGGGGACAGGACCGTGTCGAGGTATTGGGAGATGAGTTCGGTGGGGCAGGAGCAGGCTGAGACAATGGGTCGGCCGGGGCAGGCAGGTTTGTGGATTTTGGGCAGGAGGTAGAAACGGGCGGTGCGGGGTTGTGGGACTATGAGGTTGGAGGCGGTGGATGGGAGATCCCCTGAGGTGATGAGGTCATGGATGGTCTGGGAGATGATGGTTTGGTGGTGGGAGGTGGGGTCGTGGTCAAGGGGGCGATAAGAGGAGGCGTCCGCGAGCTGGCGTTTGGCCTCAGCGGTATAAAGGTCAGTGCGCCAAACTACCACCGCGCCTCCCTTGTCTGCGGGTTTGATGGTGAGTTTGGGATTGGAGCGGAGGGAGTGGAGGGCTGCACGTTCTGAGGGTGAGAGGTTGGAGTGGGTGAGAGGGGTGGACAGGTTGAGTCGGTTAATGTCACGGCGGCAGTTGGCTATAAAGAGGTCGAGGGCGGGTAGGAGGCCAGCACAGGGTGTCCAGGTGGATGGGGTGTGTTGGAGGAGGGAGAAGGGGTCGTCAGAGGGTGGGGAATGAAGGTGAAGCCCCTGCTGAGAACTGATCTTTCATCCTCAGAGAGGGGGAGATCTGGAGAGAGGGGGAGATCTGGAGGGATGGTGAAAATCCGGCACGGCTGGGAGCTAGGACCTGGTGTGGGACTGGTGCTGGGGTTGGGGGCGGGTTAGGGGCGGGGACAGAGATCAAAGTAGGGGCGGAGTTAGATGTGGTGATGTTGACCCCGCCCCCACAATTGACTCCGCCCCCACATCAAACAACGTCACCACGTCTAACTCCGCCCCTACTTTGATCTCTGTCCCCGCCCCCACCCCCAGCTCCAGTCCCACACCAGGTCCTAGTTCACAGTCTTGCCGGATTTTCACCATCCCTCCAGATCTCCCCCTCTCTGAGGATGAAAGATCAGTCCTCAGCAGGGGCTTCACCTTCATTCCCCTACGCCCTCGGATTAATGAGTTCAACACGCGCCGAGATATTGAACAATTCTTCCGCCGCCATCGCCTCCGTGCCTACTTTCACAACCAAGACTCCCACCCACCCTCTGACGACCCCTTCTCCCGCCTCCAACACACCCCATCCACCTGGACACCCCGTGCTGGCCTCCTACCCGCCCTCAACCTCTTTATAGCCAACTGCTGCCATGACATTAACCGACTCAACCTGTCCACCACTATCACCCACTCCAACCTCTCACCCTCAGAACGTGCAGCCCTCCACTCCCTCCGCTCCAATCCCAACCTCACCATCAAACCCGCAGACAAGGGAGGCGCGGTGGTAGTTTGGCGCACTGACCTTTATACCGCTGAGGCCAAACGCCAGCTCGCGGACGCCTCCTCTTATCGCCCCCTTGACCACGACCCCACCTCCCACCACCAAACCATCATCTCCCAGACCATCCATGACCTCATCACCTCAGGGGATCTCCCATCCACCGCCTCCAACCTCATAGTCCCACAACCCCGCACCGCCCGTTTCTACCTCCTGCCCAAAATCCACAAACCTGCCTGCCCCGGCCGACCCATTGTCTCAGCCTGCTCCTGCCCCACCGAACTCATCTCCCAATACCTCGACACGGTCCTGTCCCCTTTAGTCCAAGAACTCCCCACCTACATTCGGGACACCACCCACGCCCTCCACCTCTTCCAGGATTTTCGCTTCCCCGGTCCCCAACGCCTTATTTTCACTATGGACATCCAGTCCCTGTACACCTCCATCCCCCATCACGAAGGACTCAAAGCCCTCCACTTCTTCCTTTCCCGCCGCACCAACCAGTACCCTTCCACTGACACCCTCCTTCGACTGACTGAACTGGTCCTCACCCTGAATAACTTCTCTTTTCAATCCTCCCATTTCCTCCAAACTAAAGGAGTTGCCATGGGCACCCGCATGGGCCCCAGCTATGCCTGCCTCTTCGTAGGATATGTAGAACAGTCCATCTTCCGCAACTACACTGGCACCACCCCCCACCTTTTCCTCCGCTACATCGATGACTCTATCGGCGCTGCCTCGTGCTCCCACGAGGAGGTTGAACAGTTCATCAACTTTACTAACACCTTCCATCCCGATCTGAAATTCACCTGGACTGTCTCAGACTCCTCCCTCCCCTTCCTAGACCTTTCCATCTCTATCTCGGGCGACCGACTCAACACAGACATCTATTATAAACCGACTGACTCCCACAGCTACCTGGACTACACCTCCTCCCACCCTGCCCCCTGCAAAAACTCCATCCCATATTCCCAATTCCTTCGTCTCTGCCGCATCTGCTCCCAGGAGGACCAGTTCCAACACCGCACAGCCCAGATGGCCTCCTTCTTCAAGGACCGCAGATTCCCCCCAGACGTGATCGACGATGCCCTCCACCGCATCTCCTCCACTTCCCGCTCCTCTGCCCTTGAGCCCCGCTCCTCCAACCGCCACCAAGACAGAACCCCACTGGTTCTCACCTACCACCCCACCAACCTCCGCATACAACGTATCATCCGCCGTCATTTCCGCCACCTCCAAACGGACCCCACCACCAAGGATATATTTCCCTCCCCTCCCCTATCAGCGTTCCGCAAGGACCACTCCCTTCGTGACTCCCTCGTCAGATCCACATCCCCCACCAACCCAACCTCCACCCCCGGCACCTTCCCCTGCAACCGCAGGAAATGTAAAACTTGCGTCCACACCTCCACACTCAATTCCCTCCAAGGCCCCAAGGGATCCTTCCATATCCGCCACAAGTTCACCTGTACCTCCACACACATCATCTATTGCATCCGCTGCACCCGATGTGGCCTCCTCTATATTGGGGAGACAGGCCGCTTACTTGCGGAACGCTTCAGAGAACACCTCTGGGCCGCCCGGACCAACCAACCCAACCACCCCGTGGCTCAACACTTTAACTCTCCCTCCCACTCCACCGAGGACATGCAGGTCCTTGGACTCCTCCACTGGCAGAACATAACAACACGACGGCTGGAGGAGGAGCGCCTCATCTTCCACCTGGGAACCCTCCAACCACGAGGTATGAATTCAGATTTCTCCAGCTTCCTCATTTCCCCTCCCCCCACCTTGTCTCAGTTGGTTCCCTCAACTCAGCACCGCCCTCCTAACCTGCAATCTCCTTACTGACCTCTCCGCCCCCACCCCACTCCGGCCTATCACCCTCACCTTGACCTCCTTCCACCTATCCCACCTCCATCGCCCCTCCCCCAAGTCCCTCCTCCCTACCTTTTATCTTAGCCTGCTTGGCTACTCTCTCTCATTCCTGATGAAGGGCTTATGCTCGAAACGTCGAATTCCCTAATCCTGAGATGCTGCCTAACCAGCTGTGCTTTAACCAGCAACACATTTTCAGCTGTGATCTCCAGCATCTGCAGACGTCATTTTTTACTGGTTTCAACTGAGCTGAGTGTAATGTTCAGTTGTGTCAATTATGAGACTGTTTGCCATTGATGGCTACTGTGCTCAATTGTTCATTTTGGAATACACACACAGGCTTAACAAAAAGGCAGGAAACTAGAGTTTAAAGTCTGCAGTAGGCATCTTAAAGCAGACCCTACACACAAGCTGCTGTGTTATCCAGTGTGGACAGAACAATCAGAGAACAATTGAATGCAATCACCAGGCTGAGAAAGTGCTACCTCAGGAGGTTCCATCATTTAGATAAAACCTTAACCAAAAATTTAAAGCTGCCAGTCCTGTCCACCCCCGAGCCATGTCTCTGTAATTTCTGCTGTGATTTTTTTTTGCTTTCAATCCCAACCTCAAATTGCCCAGCAGGAGTAAAGTTTGCCCTTGCATTCTTGCCAAAGCTTTATTTGCTCTCTCATGAGGGTGTGAGCTTTATTTTCTCTCTCAAATGATAGCACTATTCAAACAAGAGAACAGAGCTTCAGGCCATTATGTTGGCTAACACTTATCCAGGGAACCAAATTTTGTGATCACTCATGGTCTGCAGAGGCTTTGTGGTGTGAAAATTGCTGTTGTAGGTAAATAAAACAATGGTGTGGATGCTGCACTTCCAAGCCATCAGTACTGAGGGGTTTTGAATCAGCCAACCAATACTAAAGTGAAAGTTCTTTATAATACATGGTTTTCCCTAACAGGAACCTTTCCCTACTCTTCCTTCTGCACACATGTATCAACTTCACAAATCAATAGCATTGTGGACTTCCTTGACAGTCAATGAATTGAATAGAGAGAAGCAGTGGGCCAGGGACCAAGGCAAAGTCTGGTACATGGTCAACTGATAGAAGATGCTAGACTCATTGCTGGGTGACAACAGTATTACAATTTTCTATTGACAGCTCCCGCCCAAGCCCCAGCTTCAATAACTTACAGACAGATCCTGATTTCCACCCATTTTGTGTGAATAACATCTCTAATGTTAAAGCTAACCATCTAGTTTTGATGTCCACTACCAAAGGAAATAAATTCTATCCACAATTTTAACTCCAGTAGAATCATCCAGATTGTAGAAGTAGAATTAGGCCAGGGTGATCAATTAGCTATTGAAAACTGTTGGTCTTTGATTACATGACAAGAACATCTGGGCAAACTTTACTCTCGCTGAGCAATTTGCGGTTGGGATTGAAAGCAAAAGAAATTATAACAGAAATTACAGAGACATGGCTTAGGGATGGACAGGACTGGCAGCTTAATATTCCAGGGTGTAGATGCTATCGAAAGGATAGAAACAGGACCAAGAAAGGAAAGGGAGTGGTGTTTTTGATTAAGAATAACATTATGGCTGTGCTTGATTATTCCTGGGAATACATCCAGGGAGGTTAGTTGGGTGGAAATGAGAAATAAGAAAGGGCTGATCACTATATTGGCATTGTATAACAGACCCTTCAATACTCAGCAGGAAATTGAGAAACAAATAAGGAGATCTCTTATCTGTAAGAATAATGGGGTGATTATGGTAGGAGATTTCAAACTTTTCAAACATTGACCAGGACTGCCACAGTGTAAAGGGTTTGGATGGAGAGGAAAATGTTAAGTGTCGACAAGAAAATTTTCTGATTTAATACAGAAGGTGCAAAACCTGACCTACTCCTGGGAAATAAGGCAGGGCAGGTGACAGATGTCAGTGGGGGAGCACTTTGGGACCAATGAACATAATTTTGTTAGTTTTTGTTTTAAAAGTGATGGGAAAGGATAGACCGGATCTAAAAGTTAAAGTTGTAAACCGGAAAAAGGCCAATTTTGACAGTAATTAGGTGAGAACTTTAAAAAGTTGATAGGGGGCGGTTGTTTGCAGGTAAAAGAATGGCTGGAAAATGGGATGCATTCAAAAATGAGATAATGAGAGTCCAGAGACAATATGTTCCTGTTAGGTGAAGAGCAAGGCTGGTAGGTTGTGGGAATGCTGGATAACTGGAGAAATTGAGGTTTAGGTTAAAGAAAAGAAGGAAGCATATGTCAAGTAGAGACACCAGAGATCGAGTGAATCCCTGGAACAGTATGAAAGCAGGAGGAGTATACCTAAGAGGGAAATCAGGAGGACAAAAAGGAGACATGAGATAGCTTTGACAAATAGGGTTAAAGAGAATCCAAAGGGATTTTACCAATACATCAAGGACAAAAAAGGGTAACCAGGCAGAGAATAGGCCCTCTTGAAGATCAGCAAAGCCATCTATGTGTGGAACTGCAGGAGATGGGAAGATACTAAACAAGTATTTTGCAGCTGTGTTTACTGTGGAGAAGGATACAGAAGATTGAGAACATGGGGAAATAAATAGCGACATCTTGAAAAATGTCCACATTACAGAGGCGGATGTCTTAAAACACGTTAAAAAGTGAATAAATCCCTGGGACCTGATCAGATGTACCCTGGAACTCTGTAGGAAGCAGACAAGTGAGTGCTGGGCCCCTTGCTGAGTTATTTTTATCATCAACAGCCGCAGGTGAGCTGCCAAAAGATTGGAGGTTGGCTAACATTGTACCACTATTTAAGGAAAGTGGTAGGGAAAGCCAGGGTACTAGTGAATCTGACATTGGTGATGTTCAAGTTGTTGGAAGGAATCCTGGAGGGACAGAAAATAAATGTATTTGGAAAGACAAGGACTGTTTAGGGATAGTCACCATGGCTTTGTGCATGGGAAATAGTGTCTCATTAATTTGATGGAGTGTTTTGAAGTAATGAAGAGGATTGATGAGGGCAGAGCGGTGGACGTGATCTATAATGACTTGATTAAGGTGCTTTACAGAGATCCTCATAGTAGACTAAATAGCAAGGTTAGATCTGATGGAATACATGGAGAACTAGCTTTTGGATACACAAAGTAGAAGACAGAGGGTGGTGGTGGACAGTTGCCTTTCAGACTGAATACCTGCAACCAGCAGTGTGCCTCAAGGATGGATGTTGATTTTTGTCATTTATATAAATGATTTGTATGTGAACATGGAGGGTATGGTTAGTAAGTTTGCAGATGACACCAAAATTGGAGGTGTAGTGGACAGTGAAGGAGGTTACCTCAGAGTACAATGGGATCTTGATCAGATGGGCCAATTGGTGGAGGAATGGCAAATGGAGTTTAATTTAGATAAATATGAGATGCTGCATTTTGGAAAGGAAAATCAGGGCAGGACTTAAACACTTAATGAGGTACTTGGGAGTGTTGCTGAACAAAGATTCCTTGGACTACAGGTTTATACCTCCTTGCAAGTGGAGTCACAGGTAGATAAAACAAGGAAGGAGTATTTGCTAAGCTTGCCTTTGGCAATTTTTGAGAAGATTTATAGCTCAGGTTGATGATAAATATGTAAGTTAGCTCGCTGAGCTGGCAAGTTTTTTTTGCAGATGTTTCGTCACCATGAATAGGTAGCATCATCAGTGAGTATCTCTGGTGAAGTGTTGGTGGTATTCCTGCCTGCATTTGTATAGGTCTTGGTTTCTTAAGGTGGGTGATGTAATTTCTGGTGTTGTTTTTCAAGGGAAGGTAGATGGAATCTAAGTCTGTGTGTTTATTGATGGAGTTCTGGTTAGAATGCCATACCTCTAAGAATTCTTGTGCATGTCTTTGTTTCGCCTGTCCTAGGTTGTGTGTGTTATCCCAGCCAAAGTGGTGTCCTTCTTTGTCTGTATGTATGGAAACTTTATCCTTGCCTTTATTGGTCAATATGTTGAGTGGAGGGGTTGGGAGGTCATGTTGCAACTGTACAGTACATTGGTTAAGACACTTTCCGAGTATTGCATGCAATTCTGGTCTCCCTCTTGTAGGAAGGATGTTATGAAATTTGAAAGGGTTCAGAAAAGATTTACAAGGATGTTGCCAGAGTTGGAAGATTTGCGCTATATAAGCTGGAGCTATTTTCCCTGAATCTTCAGAAATTAAGGAGTGGGCTTATGGAGGTTTATAAAAGCATGAGGGGCATGAATAGGGTAAACAGACAAGTCTTTTCCCTGAGGTGGGAGAGTCCAAAACTAGAGAGCATAGTTTTAAAAAGGTGAGAGGGGAAAGGGACCTAAACGGGCAACTTTTTCACACAGAGAGTGGTGATAGAATAAGCTGCCGAGGACATGGTGGAGGTTGGTACAATTACAACATTTAAAAGGCATCTGGATGGGTATATGAATAGGAATGGTTTAGAGGGATATGGGCCAGATGCTAGCAAGATATCTGGTCGGCATGGACGACAAGATGATGGCAGCATTTGGGCAATGGGAAACAGTTGATTCACCAAAAATGCAGTTCTTTCAATAGTCATAAAAGGAGAAGACTTTAATTCCCACTGTAATTCAGTGTGGGCTGAATTTCAAATGGAACAGTGACAGAACAAATAGATTAAACCCAGCATTTGGGCAATAAACCTTAAACGGACATTTACCGCATTAAGTTATCAATGATATCATTGTGTGGCAAAATGATTTCAGGTGCAATCACAATACTTCTCAATTTACAATAAATGACTGTTATTTTATATGTTTAGGAGTAATGCAGCAAGGTTGCAATTCCATTGTGCCCCCATTATATTTCTGCAGCCAGATTTATAAGCAAATTCACCTGAAGTGTCAACATTATGGTTCTAAGACAACACAAATATGTGAGTGAACATCCACCTATAATACTATTCTTCAGTTGTGTGCAGTAACAATCACAGTGCAACACCATAGTGCTATCAAAGCTAAATATTAGCCATGCATGGATCACGAGGAGCAGCTTCCTAGAATGACTAGTTTTTTAATCTCTCAATTGCATTTCAATGGACAAAGAACAGTACAGCATCAGGCTCTTTGGCCCAATTCAATGGCACAGACATGATTCCTTTCTATAGTCCTTTTGTTTCTACATGGTCCATATCCATCTATTCTCTGCTTATTCATGTATCCCTTAAGATACTTTTAGTGCTGCTATTGTATTCTACCTCCACCACATCTTCTGGCAGTGCATTCAAGACCCTAACAACCTCTGTATAAAAACCTGCCTCTCACATCTCCTTTAAATTTATCCCCATCACTTTAAACCTATGCTCTATAGTAATTGACCATTCTTCCTTTGAAAAACAACTGACTATCCATGCAAGTCAATTTTGCAAAATTCTATCAGGTCACCCTTCATCCTTTGACATTCATGTGAAAATAACCCAAGTTAGTCCAATTCCTTTTCATGACTAATGCCCTCCAAAACAGGCAGGATGCTGATAAACCCTTCCTGTATCCTCTCCAAAGCCTCCATATCCTTCTGGCAGTGTGGCAACCAGAATTGTACACAATATTCCAATGTGGCCTGACTAAAGTTCAAGACAGCTGCAAGATGACTTGCCAATTTTTTTATACTCTTATGCTCTGTCCAATGGGGTGGCCACCTTATCCGTTTGTGTGATCACTTTCAGAAAACTGTGGACCTGTACACCTAGATCACACTAAATTGATGCTACAGGGGTTCTGCCATTTACTGTATACTTTCTGTCTGCACTAAATCTTCCAAAATGCATCACCTCACATTTGGAGTCATAAAGATGTATAGCACAGAAACATACTCTTCGGTCCAACTCATCCATGCCGACCAGCTATCCCAACCCAATTTAATCCCACCTGCCACCACCAGCCCATATCCCTCCAAACCCTTCCTATTCACATACCCATCCAGATGCCTTTTAAAATGTTGCAATTGTACTGGCCTCCACCACTTCCTCTGGCAGCTCATTCCATCACATACTGCACTCTGCGTGAAAAAGTTGCCCCTTAGGTCTCTTTTATATCTTTCCCCTGTCACCCTAAACCTATGCCCTCTAGTTCTGGACTCCACCACCCCAGGGAAGAGACTTTATCCATTTATCCTATCCATGCACCTCATGATTTTATAAACCTCACTTGCCTGGATTAATCTTCATTTGCAAACATCATTGCTACGCAATGTGAAAGTTGCGATAAATGGTCGTTAAAATGCAACTCATTAAAATAGATTTCAGGATTCGGTTGTTTTCAGAATCTCAACACGGATGAACAAGCACAGGGCCAGAAGCAGCCATTGGGACCTATGAAAAATCCTTCCATTGACTAATTATTACTGGTCTGTGTCTTTACTAAATTAAAGATTTTATAGGTTTGAGTTCATTAACTCTTAACAAAAACCCATTAAGACATGGATATACAACTGTAGTATCTCCCACCCACCCTCCTCCTCTAATCTCCTTAAGTACTCTGGTTTTTTTTAAGGTAAGGATTTTCTATTTCTATTACCAGTGACTGGTTAAAAATTTACTTTTTTTGTTTATTTTTTAATTTTTTTTTAGGAAAAGACTACAGCAGAGAGGTATTAGAAAGTATTTTAACTCAAACCTGTACTAAGTAACAAAGTAATTAACTAAGCAGAGATGGCTGGGCAGGTGATGTGCTGTAGCTGTATGATGTGGGAGCTGGCTTCTGAATGGCAGTGACCACATCTGCAGCAAGTGTTGGTTACTGGAAGAACTCCGGATCAGAGTTGATGATCTGGAATCTGAGCTTCAAACACTGAGGCATATCCGGGAGGGGAAAGAGTTACCTGGATGCTTTGTTTCAGGAGGCAGTCACACCTGGGAGATTAAGTAATTCACATTCAGTTAGTGATCAGGGGCATCAGAATGTAACTGTAAGTGAGGCAGGTAGGGGGAACCTGAGTTCAGGAGTGCAGGAGCCTCAGCCCTTGACCTTGTCCAACAGGCATGAGATTCTTGCTCCTTGTACGGATGAGAAAGGGGCTCTGGACAGGATGAGCCAGCTGACCACGGCACCATAGTGCAGAAGGCCATTCAAGAGGGGGGAGAAAATAGACAAGTAGTTGTTATAGGGGATTCTATAATTAGGGGGACAGATAGTATCCTTTGCAAGCCAGATTGGGAGTCTTGCATGGTGTGTTGCCTGCCCGGTGCCAGGGTGCAGGACATCTGACCAGCTTGAAAGGATATTGGAGTGGGAGGGAGAGGATCCAGTTGTTGTGGTCCATGTTGGTACTAACAACATAGGCAAAGCTAGGGTGGAGGACCTGTTTGGGGATTATCAAGCACTGGGAAGGAAATTGAAGTACAGGTCCTCAAGGCTCATAATCTCCGGATTAATGCCCGAGCCACGTGCCAATTGGCATAGGGGTAAGAAAATTAGGCAAGTAAACACGTGGCTAAGGGATTGGTGTTGGAACGAAGGATCCCACTTCATGGGGCATTGGCATCAGTTTTGGAACCGGGGGATCTGTACCATTGGGACGGTCTCCACCTGAACCAATCAGGTATCAATGTTCTAGCGAAGAGGATAAATAGGGTGGTCAGTAGGACTTTAAACTTCTGAGTTGGGGGGAGAAGGGAAAGTGAAAACGACAGGGAGTATGGAGTTAAATGGAAAGATAAGCAACAGGATAGCATATGTGCAGGTGAATTTAAACTCGAGGCAGACTGGGAATGCAGCAAAAAGGAAGGATAACTTAGGACATCTTATGACTTCCAATATCTCTAATGATAAAGTTAGCATTAAGGCACTTTACCTGAAGGCTCATAGCACTCGTAACAAAGCAGATGAATAAATGGCACAGATCATAGAGAATGATTATGATGTGGTAGGCATCACAGACATGGGTACAGGGGGGTCAGGACTGGCAGTTAAACATCCAAGGATTTTCAACTTATCGAAAAGACAGGGAGATGGGCAGAGGGAGTGGGGTTGCCTTGTTAGTTAAGAACAAAATTAAATCTATGGCACTTAATGACATAGTGTCGGATGATGTGGAGTCGGTGTGGGTGGAATTGAGGAACCACAAAGGCAAAACAACCATAATGGGAGTTATGTACAGACTTCCTAACAGTGGTCAGGACCAGGGGCGCAACATGTACCGGGAAATAGAGAAGGCATGTCAGAAAGGCAAGGTCACGGTGATCATGGGGGACTTCAATATGCAGGTGGACTGGGTAAATGATATTGCCAGTGGATCCAAAGAAAGAGAACTCATGGAATGCTTATAGGATGGCTTTTTGGAACAGCTTGTCATGGAGCCCACAAGGGAGTAGGCTATTCTGGACCTAGTGCTATGTAATGAACCAGACTTTATAAAAGATCTTAAACTAAGGGAACACTTAGGAAGCAGCGATCATAATATGGTAGAGTTCAGTCTGGAGTTTGAAAGAGAGAAGGCAAAATCGGATGTAAATGGTGTTACAGTTAAATAAAGGTAATTATGAGGGCATGAGAGAGGAACTGACAAAAACAGACTAGAAGCAGAGCCTAGCGGGGAAGACAGTAGAGCAAAAATAGCAGGAGTTTGTGGGTATAATTGAGGACACTGTACAGAGGTTCATCCCCAAGAAAAGAAAGATTATCTGGGGAGGGATTAGACAACCATGGCTGACAAAGGAAGTCAGGAAACGTATGAAAGAAAAAGAGAGATCCTATAAAGTGGCCAAGAGCAGTGGGAAATCAGAAGATTGGGAAGGCTACAAAAACAAAGAGGATAACAAAGAGAGAAATAAGGACGGAGAGGATCAAATATGAAGGTAGGCTAGCCAATAATATTAGAAATGATAGTAAAAGTTTCTTTCAATACATAAGAAACGAACGACAGGCAAAAGTAGACATTGGGCCACTTCAACCTGATGCTAGAAGCCTAGTGATGGGAGATAAGAAAATAGCAGGAAAACTTAAATACTTTGTGTCAGTCTTCACAATGGAAGACATGAGTGATATCCCAACAATTAAAGGGAGTCAGGGGGCTGAGTTGAGTATGGTTGCCATTACAAACAAAATGCTAGAAAAGCTTAAAAAGATCTTAAAATTGATAAATCTCCTGGCCCCGATGGGATACATCCTAGAGTTGAGAGAGAGGTGGCTGAGGAAATAGTGGAGGCATTGGTTGAGATCTTTCAAAAGTTACTAGAGTAAGAGAAAGTCCCGGATGATTGGAAGATCGCTGTTGTAACCCCCTTGTTCAAGAAAGGATAAGTCAAAGGATGGAAAATTATAGGCCAATTAGCCTAACCTCGGTTGTTGGTAAAATTCTAGAATCCATCATTAAGGATGAGGTTGCTAAATTCTTGGAAGAGCAGAGTCTGATTAGAACAAGTCAACATGGATTTAGTAAGGGGAGGTTGTGTCTGACAAATCTGTTGGAATTCTTTGAAGAGATGACAAGTAAGTTAGACCAGGGAAACCCAGTGGATATGGTCTATCTAGACTTCCAAAAGGCCTTTGATACGGTGCCACACGGGAGGCTGCTGAGCAAGGTGAGGGCCCATGGTGTTTGAGGTGAGCTACTGGTATGGATTGAGGATTGGCTGTCTGACAGAAGGCAGAGAGATGGGATAAAAGGTTTTTTTTGGAATGGCAGCCAGTGCCAAGTGGTGTCCCGCAGGGTTCAGTGTTGGGGCCGCAACTGTTCACGTTATATATTAATGATGTGGATGAAGGGACTGGGGGCATTCTAGTGAAGTTTGCCGATGATACGAAGTTAGGTGGACAGGCAGGTAGTACTGAGGAAGTGGGGAGGCTGCAGAAGGATCTAGACAGTTTGGGAGAGTGGTCCAGGAAATGGCTGATGGAATTCAATGTGAGCAAATGCCAGGTCTTGCACTTTGGAAAAAAAGAATAAAAGCATAGACTACTTTCTAAACGGTGAGAAAATTCGTAAAGCCAAAGTACAAAGGGATCTGGATGTGCTAGTCGAAGATTCTCTAAAGGTAAACATGCAGGTTAAGTCCGTGATTAAGAAAGCGAATGCAATGTTGTCATTTATCTCAAGAGGGTTGGAATATAAAAAGCACTGTTGTGCTACTGAGACTTTATAAAGCTCTGGCTAGGCCCCATTTGGAGTACTGTGTCCAGTTTTGGTCCCCACGCCTCAGGAAGGATATACTGGCACTGGAGCGTGTCCAGCGGAGATTCACACAGATGATCCTGGAATGGTAGGTCTAACATACGAGGAACGGCTGAGGATCCTGGGATTGTGTTCATTGGACTTTAGAAGATTAAGGGGAGATCTAATAGAAACTTACAAGATAATACATGGCTCGGAAAGGGTGGACGCTAGGAAATTGTTTCCATTAGGCGAGGAGACTAGGACCCATGGACAAAGCCTTAGAATTAGATGGGGTCAATTCAGAACAGGAATGCAGAGACATTTCTTCAGCCACATTGGTGGGCCTGTGGAATTCATTGCCGCAGAGTGCAGTGGAGGCCGGGATACTAAATGTCTTCAAGGCAGAGATTGATAAATTCTTGATGTCACAAGGAATTAAGGGCCACAGGGAGAATGCGGGTAAGTGGAGTTGAAATGCCCATCAGCCATGATTGAATGGCGGAGTGGACTTGATGGGCCGAATGGCCTTACTTCCACTCCTATGTCTTATGGTCTTATCAGTCTTGGTCTTGCAATTTTCTACTTAATTTGTTTATGGGGAGAGGATGCTGGGTGAAGACTATAGGGAAAACAAACAAGAGACAATTTACCAAAATACCACCTCTCCCTATGAGCACACTCACTGGAGGGGCATTGGCCTACAGTATGATCAGTAGACCAAAGAGCTTGAGACCCAGGTCATGTTCTAGGGATCTGGGTTCTAATCCGGCTATGTTAGATGGTCAAGTTTGAATTCAATAAAAATCTGGAAATAAGAATCTAATGATGAGCATGAAACCATTGTCAATTATCAGGAAGTTTAAAAAAAACCCATCTGGTTCATTAATGTCCTTTTAGGGAATTAAACAACTGTCCTTACCTGGTCTGGCCGACAGGCGATTCCAGATCCAAAGCAATGTGGTGTGACTCTCAGCTGCCCTCTGGGCAATAAATGCAGCTCTAGCTAATGAGGCCCACCTCCCATGATCAAATGCTTTTAAAAACTCTTAGTGCAAATATGAACTACATGCATTCTACAAAAACACTTCCACTTGATTGATAGTGATTGGTAGAACCAACCATTTTGCATCTGCTATGATGCCCATTAGTGAGTAAGAGAAATTCCTTTGTGCATTGGTACCAACATGATCTGGATGCCTTTCAAACACAATGATCAAGATTCATCCTGATGCAACCCACATTCCTTAATTTTAGTCATTTATAAAATCCCAGCAACCACTATGGTAATTTAGCCTCATGGAAAACAAGATGTGTAATGCAGAGAAAGAAACATGCATTAATTTCACAGCAACATAAATCAGAATGAGAATTCAACTTACAGGGCAATGATACACTAAATTTAATCTAAATGGTTGAATGGTTAAAGACAGAATAAAAACAAATTCCAGAGATAAAAAATAACTCATGACACTTAAGGAATTCAGCCAGAAGTTGATCCATAACTGTATACAAGATGTTAATGACGCCACCAAGAAATTGAAAACATTGTCAAAAGCTCAACAGGAGCACAGTGGTCAAGATGCACTGCTCCAGCATTTAAAATCAACTTTATATAAATAAGACGGTGATTCCTATTTCGCATATAGCAGGTTAGGGTGAATCTGCTAAAGTAGGGGAGAAAAGTTTAGACCAGTTAAACAAATTGGGGGAAAAGAAAATCAGAATTTAGAATGGAGGTTTTGTTAAAAGTTCCAAAAACCAAATGAGAGTTCAACAGGTTTATTTGAAATTGCAAACTTTTGGAGCTCAGCTTAATTTTTTACCTTAAGAGTTCCAACATTGGGATAGTTTTCACATGGCTAGCATGATCAGCCAAGAGGGATGGCTGACCTATGATTAAAGTTAAAAGATGACATCCAAGAGCCAACAGGGAAGCAGTTTATTGGGGGCAGGGAACAATGCGGGAGGGTTGTATGGTGTGTGTGGGGGGGGGGAGGGAAAGCAAGCTGATGGGCAGGTCTTGCATGTTACTACCTAATTATAGGCTAGCACCTCAGAGCTCAGCATACCAGCCCTCTGGAATTCTGCTAACGTAGTGGCAATGTAACTAGTCTAAAAGTCCAGAGGCCAGGGTAATACTCTGGATTCAAATCTCAACACAGCGATTGAGATGTATAGCGCAGAAACAGACCCGCCAGTCTGACCCATCCATGCCGACCAGATATCCAAATTGATCTAATCCCATTTGCCAGCACTTGGCCCATATCCCTCCAAACCCTTCCTATTCATGTATCCATCCAGCTGCCTCTTAAATGTTGCAATTGTACCAGCCTCTACCACTTCCTCTGACAACTCATTCCATATACGCACCACCCTCTGTGAAACAGTTGCCCCTTAGGTCCCTTTTAAATCTTTCCCCCTCACCTTAAACCTATGCCCTCTAGTTCTGGATTTCCCCGCCCCAGGGAAAAGACCTTGTCTATTTATCCTATCCTTGCTCCTCGTGATTTTATAACCTCTATAAGGTCACCCCTCAGCCTCCAACGCTCTAGGGTAAACAGCCCCAGCCTATTCGGCCTCTGCCTATAACTCAAGCCCTCCAACGCCAGTAGTGTCCTTTCAAATCTTTTGTGAACCCTTTCAAGTTTCACAACATCTTTCATATAGCAGGGAGACTAGAATGGAGTGTAATGTTCCAAAAGTGACCTGAGCAATGTCTTGTGCAGCTGCAAAATTACCTCGGAACTCCTATGCTGACCAATTAAGGCAAACATACCTTCAGGATAAATTGGAGCGGGTGACCTGAAACTCTCCACTTCTTTGCTCCTTTCTCATCAATGCTCCTTGAAGTCTCCTTCAGTAACTTAGCCAAATGCTCTGCTGTGCGCTCAGTGAGTGTAGTCTGCTAGGTAATACTCCCTTTCGAACATAGCGCAGGGGAGTTTTACCACAAAGAAGGCACTGAACAGAGACAAAATGTGGTGCTCGCTGCCTGCTGAAGCCTGCAGGGGGCAGCAAGATGAACAGGGATACACACAATCAGAAATCACAGGAGAAAATCAACAGGTTTGGCAGCAAGAGATTGGAGGAAATTAAGTTAGTATTGATGAAATCTGGAATGTGCCATTGATGGTGACCATGAAATTATGATTTTTTTTTTAAAAAACCACAATCTAACTGGTTCACTAATACTCTTTAGGGAAGGGAAGTGTTTGACTCTTAACCACTCAGATTGCTTAGGGTAGTCTAGCAAGCAAATGAGTTCAAAGGCTAGTAGGGATGGACAACAAAATGTTGGTTTTGTCAGCAAATCCCACATCTATAAGTAAATAAAAATACCATGCATTAGTCAGAGTGAAATGGGTCTGGGTGGGTTACTCTTCGGAGGGTCGGTGTGGACTGGTTAGGCCAAAGGGCCACTTTCCACACTGTAGGGAATCTAATCTAATAGTCAGTACAAAAGCAGACAGATTACCATAGGTCTGCAGTAACTAAAAAGAATCACGTGGGACCTTACACAAAAGGAAAAATGATCTGCTGATATTGTTGGGAAGGTAGGAATCCATTCAGCAGTAAATAGCTCCTCTTTGTTCCAGTCAGGAAACCACTTCCAAACAACTTGCCCTCTCCTCATGCTAACAAAACATTCATGGCCTGGCAAATTAACTGCCCATCCCCATTCAAACAACTGCATTTTACCAGCCCACCTTAAAAAAAATTAAAACTAGACAAAATAGACACCGAATGATAGGATAGTTGGGCATGTGGCCAAAGAGATAGACTTGGGGCAACACGGTGGCTCAGTGGTAAGCACTGCTGCCTCACAGCACCAGGGTCCCAGGTTTGATTCTAGCCTTGGCGACTGTCTGTATGGAGTTTGCACATTTTCCCCGTGTCTGCGTGGGTATCCTCCGGGTACTCTGGTTTCCTCCCACAGTCAAAGATGTGCAGGGCAGGTGAATTGGCCATGCTAAATTGCCTGTAGTGTTAGGTGCATTGGTCAGAGGGAAATGGATCTGGGTGGGTTACTCTGCGGAGGGTCGGTGTGGACTGATTGGACTGAAGAACCTGTTTCTACACTGTAAGGAATCTAATCTAATCTTTATGGAGCACTTCATGATGCACAATGATTTAGGAGTGAATACCAGAGGATGTGGCCAAGGAGGCTGCAATTAGTCTCCAATGAAAAAGCCAACCAAAGTCATGGATGCTCGAGAACCCCAAGCAAATAGGCATGAATCTGAAAGAGTTCAGGGTTAAAGCAAGTAAAAGGTTAAAACTAAAAGCCCTTGCAAGTGGCCTCTTTTCTGAAAGGAGGAAGGAAAGGAATGTGAACCTGGAGATACTGCAGCTTGGAGGGAGCCGAAATCTCAAGCAAAAAGAAACAACAAAGTACCTTTAGCACAAGGGAAGTTATGAAACTTGTTTAAAGCCAATAATGTGCTTAAGTTTTGTTGGTTGATCATTCAGAGGTGCAACAAGACACATGAACCTCACAGAACATACATCGTTCCCCATAGGAACTCCAGAAAATTCTACAACTACACATGGCATCATCAACTGGAGGAGCTTAAGCAGCAGTTAACATCACTACAGTGCATTTGAATGGTGAATGTTATATAGATAGCGTATTTCTAGAGATGGTTACTCTGCAGGTGAAGTTTAGATGGACTGAGGAAGAACAGATGACCGTCATAGTCCAATAGGGCCAAGCAGATCATCATCAAGCCCCCCAAATGCACCAGGATAATAATTGTCTCCCTAAATGCTACATGGAGGTTAATACTGAGTGGGTGGAAGATACTGAGGAACTGTGGAAGCGCTGGGAGGTTGCTACAATGATATAGCTGGACAGGAGGTTGAATTGGTGGGGGGCAGGCACATTGTTTTTCCTAGCTGCCTGAAATTAAATTAAGAAGGTAGAAAACTATAGATTATTTCAACAGTCATGTGTTGGTGAATAGAGAAGAAAAGAAAAGAGCATAGATGAAGGAGGTGGAGCACTGGGACCAGCTTTTGGGGTGACAGGAACCATACATACCAGAAAGGTTGGATCTCAACAGGAATTGAGTCAATATCCTGGCTAGGAGACTTGCAAGTAGTGTTGAGAAAGGGTTAAATTAATTTGGCAAGGGAGTGGGAACTGCAGTGTAGATTCAGAAGAAAAACAAAACCAGAAATAAGAAATTCCAAAATTAATAAATAAGCAAGCGATATCTAGAAAAAGCCAACATTCGAGTTAGATAAAGCCACTTTTGGAATACTGCACTGAAGTCTGGTCTCCCTTCTACAGGAAATTTGTGAAACTTGAAAGGCTTCAGAAAAGATTTACCGGAATGTTGTCAGGGTTGGAGGGTTTGGGCTATAAAGGTGAGGCTGAAGAAGCTGGGACTATTTTGACTGTGGTGTCATAGGCTTAGGGGTCACCTTATACAAGTTTATAAAGTCATGTGGAGCAAGGATACGGTGAATAGTCAAGGTCTTTCCCCCAGGCTAGGGGAGACCAAACTAAAGGACTCAATTTAAGGCTAGAGGGCAAAGATTCAAAAGGGATCTAAGGGGCAACCTTTTCATTGAGGGTGGTGCGTGCATGGAATGAGCTGCCAAAGTAAGTGCTGGAGGCTGGTACAATTACAACATTCAAAAAGGCGTCTGGATGGGTTTATGAATACAAAGGATTGAGAGAGATATGGGCCAAATGCTGGCAAATAGAGACTAAATTAATTTCGGATTTCTGGTTGGTATGAGCAGGTTGGACCAAAGGGTCTATTTCTGTGCTGTATATCTCTATATTCTCATGGTATATACTTTAATGCAGGAAATCTAAAAGATAAGTCAGATGAGATGAGGGTACAACATGTCGAGAGGATAATATTGTCGGCTTTACTGAAATAGAGCTTAGAAAGAATATGCAGCACACTCAACATTTCCTGATGAGGAGTTTTGGATGAATGTCAGGAGGTTTGTTTAAAAAAAGGTAGATTTGCAACATTGGTTAAAGTTACAAGCTGTGAAAAACAGCGATATGCTACAGCATCAAATAATGGGCATATCAAAAATAGTAAATGCCAGGAATACTAAGAAGGAGAAACAGCTAACGTTCTAAACAGTTAAAACTGAGTCAAATAAGAATCTGCCAGATGTTCAGCACTAATTTCAGATCTCCAGCAAATACAGCATTTTGCTTTTATTCTAAAGGATTAAATAGATTGGGGCTCCTGTAACACAGTGGTAGTGTCCCTACCTATGAGCCAAGAGACCTAGGTTCAAGTCCCAACTGCTCCAGAAATATACTACAAAATCTCTGAACTGGGTGGTTGATTAGAAAATTCTCGAAGGGTTGAACTAAGAAAGCAAAACAAAAAGGAGCCAGTCACACTTCTGGGAGTGTGCAATGTACCAAGTTCAAACAGACAGGGCAATACAAGAGAAAAATATAGGCAAATTACCAAGTGCAGAGGTAATAGGGTTGCAGTTCTTATAGATTTCAATTAATATTAACTGTTAAAAATTCAATATAAAAAGTATACACTACTGCATTCAGGAGATTTTTAAGTCAGAATATAGCACAAATGGAAGATAAATTTCCAGGATTCAGGAATTAACCTGGGCAAGGTGGAACAGTAAGTGAGGGGGCATTTTACAGATTGTGATCAGAATTCAGTTAAAATTTCAAGGTATTATCAAAAAAAGACATACAAGGAGCAAAAATTCCTAGTTGGGTAAAAAAATCAACTTTACTAAAGTGTTGTGAATTGGTACAGGTGGATTGGAAAAAAAGCTATGAGTTAAGTTTCATGGCTGTACAATATCTTTTACATCCTCAAGACATTCCAATTTGCTCCATAATAGAATATTGCCTTCAAATGTATTCACAGCTATGTAGGCAGTTAGTTTTAAACACAGCAATATTCCACAACCAACAATGACAAAGAACCAGTTTGAGAGTTTTGGTGAAATTTGAAAAGATGAACATTGAGCTAGATAACCACCTTGCTGTTTGGAAATCAAAACACTTGTATCGTCAGAGGAAAAGGATGATAGGACATCTGTGGGGAGAGAATAAAGGGAATCTCACACACAAAAACACAGAGCCAGAAGTTCATATTTCCCTGAGGAACCAGTTGCAATTTTATTAGTTTAAAAGAAGCAGTATTTCCTTTTAAAATTTTATTTTAAAATAGATTTTTAACTCCAACATGATCTAGTAAAACTTTGAACATGATACATATTACAAATCAGTAATAAAACATGTGGAAGACATTGAGTAGACCTGGATGATACAATGTACAGCTCACAAGAGCAGACTAGAGACGTGGTAAATGTCAAATTTGTATCATATACAACACTTGATTGGCCGCCACAAGATGACAGGGTTAGAAACAAATTAGTGAACCCTGAAAAACCCTCATTGTAGCCAATAATCATACCTGCCCAATAAATCAGCAACTAATAATTCAGCCTGTTAAAATTTGTTATTTATAGGATTAGAAAATATTGAGGTTCAGAAAAGCATCCTTTATCCAGATAACAATCTATTGTTAAAAATAAAGAGAATGATGAAATGAAAACATGCAAAAAATAGTCAAAACTACTGGCATACAAATATTCATCCTAGGGAACTCCTACATACTTCTTAGTGCCAAGTTACAGGGTAGGTATGGTTGAGGCCAGGGATCAATTGTGTAATTTCAAAGGAGATTGGAAAAAGAATAATTCACAACTCTAATCTTAATATCAATAAACTATGAAGCAGAATTTCTTAGGTCAGCACTCCGCTGCATTGTGATGCTGTTATCATCACACGGCCTAGCAATGAAACTTAGGTTAATGTGTAAGTGAAAAGATTGCTTTCATCTTTTTGTAAAATATTAAATCTACAACCACGTAGCTTGCATTATTTACTGAAGGTGAATGGCGATTTGGAAGAGTGATGGGGATGGAGTAGGGGACAAATGGAAATTAGGAGCCCAATGGCATTCATTGACCTTCAATCAGCAAGTCCCTTTCTCTCCCTGCTGCTTAAATTAGCAGCGGTGAGTTGACCTTTGATATGACCACAAATAATGTTGGCAGCTTTCGTCAATTGTTCCCAGTTTGATCAATTTAAATCACTTGACACACTAATCAGAGGCTTATTGTGATAAATAATGTTCATTCTCAATCCTAGAATAGGATTTGAGTTTTCCTGAGTATAGGTTAATAAAGGCAAGATTGAACACAATATTTGAAAGATAACCAATTGCAGCTAGTCTTGATATGGATGGCTCTCTTGATGTTCGTGGAGAAAAGCCATACTCTGCCCCACGTCATGTATCAAAAACTCACTTGTTTAAATTTCAGAACACCAGCACTTTGTAAAGTATACCTGGGCTAACAACGTGTGGGAATAAATAGTGGGGTTGGGGCAGGTCACGGAGTACTCTCTGAACTCAACATGACTATTGCACATCCATGAGAATACACACTTCTGTATTGCGACGGGCATACTGAAATGCTCATCCAGTTTAGACAAAGCATTCAAAACCCTGATTGCATTAAACAATTTCTTCTTAACCTGTATTCTACCAACGTGACACATGTTGGACTTTGAGCAGTCTGTGAAAGTCAGAAAAACAAGGCAGCTATAGCCTCATAACATGAACATGCATTTTCCAACAATGTCACATGCTTCTTACACATAATGTGACACCAGCAATATTAATATTAAATCTTATTCTCCAGCACAGGATGTCAGGTTTACAAGTATTTGCCTGAACAATATGATCTGCGCTTCTGAAACACTTAAGCATCTTTAACCTCCAGCTACCAGTAGGCTTACTGAGTCAGTGAACTTTCACACTTCATGTGGTTTTACAACACGTCATCACCAATGACTATTGTGTATACATATTTCTTTTATTAAAAAAAATAAGGTATGACAATCTGAACTGTAACAAAAAAAATTTACTGAACAAAATAGCTAAAAATTTAATTGGAGAAGGAAAAATCTATATCAGCCAATTTCCCAATAAGCATCGAAACAGGAAACCTGCATTTTTTATGATTGGAATGAGACTTGCTCCTCTACTGCATCGATTCCTATAGATGCATAGAGAACTAATGATATTATTTCTATCCCATTTAAAATGCTTGGTGAGCTACACCAATTCTCCCCTCTAAAGTCTTAAAGATTGCAGCTGTCCATTTCAGTGCCTGTACAGGAAACGCATTTTCTGGCAATGTATCACATAATCAGAAGATATCCAGCTCACTAATTAAAAGCTTCGATTACTGGTGAAGCACAGCACAAATGTGCTTAAAGCTAATGTTCCTTCTTGTTCTAGGAACATGAGACAAACGACTGGGAGAGAAGCCAGAATTCCAGAGAGGCGGATTTTGCAGAGAGCTTGCACTAGTGAAAAGATTGCGAAGGCTGCACCCATTAAAGTTTCCTTATTCACCTATGGTTTCTGTTCTTCCATCCTCTGGTCCTTCCAGCTCTTCTTTCAGCATCTCAGCCTGTTTCACATTCACAGCAGTTCTTTGCTGCCAAGCAAAGTGGATGGTCTTCATTAAGCTTTGCTGAAAACATCAATAGTTGGTTTAAAAATAATTTCAATACAGCTCGCTTTCGATGTGGCTGATGTCCTTAGATAGATTTGGGAATCAACATTCTTCAGTAAAGAATAGCTCTGGATAATATGCTGTCTGGAGATAAGATGGGATAAAAGCGAGAAAGTCTCTCAGAGCAAAGATCACCTTTGCTTACTTGGCTGCCTTTTCTGGAAAGTTACATCTCATCCAAAATGGGAGGGCTCAGTAATGGAGGACAACCTGAGATTGATTCAGAGTTACCTGCAAAACCAGAAAGCAAGCCAGTCTGTTAGCACAAGATGCAACATTTATTTGTTTAAAGACTTAGAATCATATTGATCTGTTCAAAATCAGACCTCAGCCTTGACACAAATGGCAGTACGACATTAAAGGAGTAACTCAAAGATAGAAACATTCACATTTGAGAGAGAATTTCTACTGACCTATTCCTTAAGAATATCCTTTCACATAATTTACTTTTAGTTGGATCAATAGCAAACAGTTATTAGTCACTGACTGCATTCCTTTTTTTCTCAAGAAGGGATAAAATCTTGAAATAACGTAGCTAGGATTTGAATCTTCAGACCAAATGATTATTACATGAGACAAGAGGTTTTAACCAGAGGCTCAGGATACCTCAATGTACAAACTGTAGGATATTCACAAGGTGGCACTACATTCATGGAGTAATCAGATCAACCACAATCTTATTGAAAGATGCAACAGACTCATAGGGCCACGTGGCCTACTGCTGTTCATAATTTGAGCACTACATGTACATTCATGAGACTGTACTATATTAATCGTATTCTGTAATACAAACTTAGCTCACTTGACAAAATGTATTCCATTTTCCATTAATATTGTACAATAGAGAGGAAAAGCGATTTAAATATTGGAGCAGTGTTCTGGTTGACCTAGTTATCAGGCAGCAAAAATAAAAACCTTTATTCTGAGCTTCTGATTAGTAATTTACTTTGATCAAAAGCATGCATTATGGATGATCATCAAGAGCAATCTGTGAGGATTAGGAATTTACAAATAAATTTCACTGAACTTAAAAGCACATTTATCAAGATCAAAATTTAGAAGGGGGAATTAAACATAATTTCACATGCTTAGCAAGTTACTTGTTCAAGCATGTGTCTTTAGTAATCAGATCTATAACTTGTAAATTTTCTAACCAAGACTAACATTATTGCTGTAATAGTCAGCTCAATGAGGGAACTATTAGAAAAAAAGGCACCAAAAAAAGAGCAGAGGAATTTTTTTTTTAAAACCTGTCAAACAGGGGAATCAAAAGATAACAAAAGTTGTTGCCATTCATAGGAGTTTCAGCAATTGAACAAACAGGAGATTCAATCGGAGATTTTAACAAATCAGTGCAGAGACCGAAGGTGGAAGAGGTAGTGATGAGAGAAAAAGCTGGAAGATGCAATTCTCATGACCCAAAAGAAGACGGAGGGTGAGCTTGTGTGCGCTGGTGACAATGTGCAGGAATATCTATGCTAGTTAATGGGTGCCTCTTCAATTCACATATCTTAGGTACCCAGCACATGCAACCCCCTCAATATTTGCCAAGAGTGCAAACACGCTGGAATTTATTACTGCAGCAGTACAACACCTCCATTCCCTAAACCACTCTCTATTACAGATACAAAGAGATCAGCAATTGGCTTCAACACATATGCGCATTTTCTTTCATTGTTCCTATTGGATACACTGAGTTTAAGGCTGCCAAAATCTTGCATTAAGGGGTGGGGGGGTGGGGGGTGGAGAACTGGCAAAGAAGAGGGTCCAGGACTCTCTTGTGTCAGACTTTGGGCTCAAATCCACACGCCTACCCTCAACACCATTTGGATGAATATTAACCAGTGATGTGTTAGTCACTGCTGCTGTTTGGACAGTGGATAGGAAAATGAAAAAAATCTGCAGATTACAGTACTGCACAAAAATCTGGAATGCATCCAGTGTTCCTTCAATATCCCATTTATCTCGACCCAAATTAAATTTTAAAAATGTGCTCAAGCACAATCCCAAACTCGTCAGAAAATCTGAGAGAAAGGGAGAAATGAGAAAGTTAAGGAAAAGAATAAAAGCAGCACATGAACTTCAATATAACGAAAAACAGTGAAGTTGTTTTCAAAACACGGTTCAACAGATCCAGGAGACAGTTAACCACTGCCAAAAAAAAAACTGCCAAGCAAACTGTTGCATATGCTCTAAAATAATAATCAGTCATAGCTGTTGGTAGTACAGAAGCAAAGTATTGCAGGAAGAGAAATATATTACTTAGATTAGATTACTTAGTGTGGAAACAGGCCCTTCAACCCAACAAGTCCACACCGACCCACTGAAGCACACCCACCCAGACCCATTCCCCTACGTTTACCCCTGCACCTAACACTGAGGGCAATTCAGCATGGCCAATTCACCTAACCTGCACATTTTTCTTTGGACTGTGGGAGGAAACCGGAGCACCCAGAGGAAACCCACACAGACACTGGGAGAATGTGCAAACTCCACACGGAGTCTTCTGAGGCAGGAAATAGGTTAGGATGAAACTTTTTATCCTGCCTTCATCAGGACAATGCACAAGAAATAAAGAGCAAAAGTTACATTTATACTGTATGAGACCATGGTTGGTCAACTGCTTCTGATGTGCTGTCATGGCCAAGCTTTAAGTTTTGAAACAGACATTTTCACTGACTGGTCAAGGCATTTCCCAGAGAAATCAATCAATCAATCACAGAATGGCTGTCACCCTATTTTGTTGAGTTGAACATGTGGTGTTGACATATATGTTATTTCTGTCAATAAAGAATAGAGTACTTGTGCTAACATACATAGCTTCCAGTACACACAAGTGCACCAATTGCAAATCCAACTGAATCTTGAATGGTTGTCAGTGTACATTTTACACAGGATTATTTAGCATACACTGTCCAATCACAGTATCACATCTAATGTTGGACACTTGAATTTGCAAACATAGGCAGTTAGATACAGTCAGTGTATTGCTTGTTGTGAACTGGTAAAGGGATATATTATATTACACGATATGCTAATCCTTGCTACGTCCTGCCTACATACTTGGTATTATACCAGCACAGAAATTCATAAACAATACTCATTTCAGAAATATGTAGGATGGCTTTGTTATAATGGGGGATAGCATAGTTAGAGACATAAACACTGTTCTGTCTCGCAAAGGTTGTGTTGCCTGCCTGGTGCTCAGGTTCAGGATATCTCATTAGGGCTGCAGAGGAACTTGGAGTGGAAGGATAAAGATCCAGTGGATCCACAAATGTACCAACTACATTGATAAAACTCAGGCAGAGGTTCTGCGAATGGAATATGAACAGCTAGGAGTGTAATTAAAACACAGAATCAAAAAAGGTAATAATCTCTGGATAACTACCTGAGCCATGAGCTAATTGGCACAGGGTCAATAAGATTAAGCAGGTAAACGTGTGGCTCAGGAGATTGGTGTGAGAGAAATGCTTTTGAATTAATGGGACATTGGCACCAGTACTGGAGGAAAAGGGACATGTTCCAATGGGATGGTCTTCACCTGGACAATGCCTCAACCAGAGTCCTAGTGAATCACTTAAACTAAAATTGGGGAAGTGGTGGGGGCTTGGTTATAGGGGAAATTAGAAAATCCAGATTAGAGGAGGTGGTAAGTGTGCAGAACTCAGGTAAAGGTTATTAAAATCTCCAGCACAGACACAAATAGGACAATGTGTATAAAAATGGTTAGGAATCAAACTTCAAGCACACTGCGTAATTGATTGAGAAGAGGAATGGTTAACACAAGACTGAAGGTGTTATATCTGAATACATGCAGTAGGAGGAATAAGGTAAATGAGCTTGTGGCATTGATCGAAATTGGCAGGTATGATGTGGAGGGCATCACAGAGACATGCCTGCCAGGGGATCAGGACTGGGAGCTGAATATTCGAGGATATATAAAGGAACCTCGATTAGCTGGCATTTGATTATCTGAATTTCAGATTATCCGGCAAGATTCAAGGTCCCAATGCTGGGCCAAATTGTGTTCTCCAGCATTTGATTATCCAAATATTTGATTATCTGACAAAATACTCCCCGCCCGTGTCATTCAGATAATCAAGGTTTCTCTGTACGTCCTATCGAAAAGATAGGCAGGTGGGCAGAAGGGGGTATGGTTGCCTTTTAGTAAAAAGTGAAATTAAATCAATAGTAAGAAACAAAATAGGGTCAGATGGTGTAGAATTTGTGGGGGTAAATTGGAGGAACCACAAAAAGGTTAAAAAAAAGTTGGAGTTATTGTACAGGCCTCCAGACAGGATTCAGGAGCTGGGGCATAAGTTACACAAGGAGATAGAAAAGATGTGTAGGAAAGGCAAAGTTAGTGATTATGGGAGACTTCAATATGCAGGTGGACTGGAAAAAACCAGGCTAGTAGTGGATTGCAAGAAAACGATTTTGTGGAATGTCTGAGATGGCTTTTTGGAGCAGCTTGTGTTGGAGCCCACTAGGGAACAGGCAATACTGGATTTAGTGTTGTGCAATGAGGCAGATATGATAAGGGAGCTTAAAGTGAAGGAACCCTTAGCAGGGAATGATCATAACATGATCAAATTTACTCTGCAATTTGAGGGGGAGAAGATAGAATCAGAGGTAACCATATTACAGCTGAATAAAGTCAACTACAGAGGCACGAGGAAGGAGCTGGAGAGAATTGACTGGGAGAGGAACCTAGCAGGAGACACTGTGGAACAGCAATGGCCAGACATTTTGGGAGTAATTCAGGAGATACAGCAGGGATTCATCAAAGAAACATAGTACAGGGAGGATGAGGCAACCATAGCTGACTCAAGAAGTCAGGAATAGCATAAAAGCAAAAGAAAAAGCATATGATGTGGTGAAGGGCCATGGGAAACCAGAGGCTTGAGAAGCTTACGAAGACCAACAGAGGGTAACAAAACAAAAATAAGGAGGGAGAATATTAAATAGGAGGGTAAGCTAGCCAGTAATAAAGGAAGACTAAGTTTCTTCAGATATATAAAAGGGCAAAAGTGACGCAAAAGTGTACAATGGGCCACTGGAAAATGGCGCTGGAGAGATAGAAGGGGGAAAACAAGGAAATGGCGGAGGGACGGAATAATTACTTCTCATCAGTCTTCACTGTTCAAGACCTGAATAATATACCAAAATTCAAGAGAGGGGCAGAGAGGAGAATGGTGGCCATCACCAAGGAGGCAGTGCTATAAAAAACAGAATGGCCTGAAAGTGGATAAATCACCTGGACCAGATAGACTACACCCAGAGTTCTAAGGGAGACAGCCGAAGAATTAGTGGTCATCTTTCAGGAATTATTAGAATCAGGGAGGTTCCCAGAAGACTGGATAATCATTAACATGACACCCCTGTTTAAAAAGAAAGTAAGACAAAAGACAGAAAATTTCAGACCGAATAACCTAACCTCAGTCGTGGGCAAGATCCTGGAACCCAGTGTGAAGGATGAGATTTCGGAATACTTTGAAGTGTATGGTAAAATAGGGCAGAGTCAGCATGGTTTCATGAAGGGAGATCATGCCTGACAAGTCTGTTAGAATTGTTTGAGGAAGTAACAAACAGGTTAGACTAAGGAGAGGCAATGGATCTTATCTAACCTGGACTTCAAGAAGGCCTATGACAAGGTGCTGCACAGGAAGCTATGGAGTAAGATAAGGGCCCATGGTGTTAGAGGCAAGATGTTAGCATGGATAGAAGCTTGGCTGTATGGCAGAAAGCAGAGAATGGGTCCAAAAGGGTCCTTCTCAGGATGGCATCTGGTGACAAGTGGTGTTCCATAACATTCAGTTTTGGGACCACAACTTTTCACTTTATACATGAACGATCTTGATGAAGGAACAGAGGGCATTCTGGCTAGGTTTTCAGATGATACAAAAGATAGGTAAGAGGGAGAGGTAGCATTGAGGAGATGGGGAGGCTGCAAGGATTTGGATAGGTTAGGAGAGTGGGCAACGAAGTGGCAGATGGAGTACAACATGAAAAAAAAGAGAGTTCATGCACTTTGGTCAGAAGGGTAGAGGCATGGACTATTTTCTAAATGTGCAGAAAATTCAGAAGTCTGAACTGCAAAGAGATTTGGGAGTTCTAGTCCAGGATTCTCTCAAGGTAAACTTGCAGATTCAGTCTGTAGTTAGGAAGGCAAATGCAATGATGGCTTTTATTTTGCGAGGACTTGAACATACTTCTGAAGCTCTATACGACTCTGGTCAGACTACATTTGGAGTGTTGTGCACAGTTTTGGGCCCCATATCTCAGGAAGCATGTACTGGCCCTTGAGGGTGTTCACGGGAGGTTCAGAAGAATGGTCCCAGAAATTAAAAGCTTAACGTATGAGGGACATTTGAGGATTCTGGGTTTATACTCAATGGAGTTTAGAAGGATAAGTTGGGGGGATCTAATTGAAATTTACAGAATACTGAATGGCCTAGACAGAGTGAACGTTGGAAAGATGTTTCCACTGGTAGGAGAGACTAGGACCCAAGGACACAGACTTAGAGTAAAAGGAAAGACCTTTTAGAACAGAGGTAAGGAGAAATTTTTTCAGCCAGACAGTGGTGAATCTATGGAATTCATTGCCACAGAAGACTGTGGAGGCCAGGTCATTGAGCACACTTAAGGTAGAGGTAGACAGTTTCTTGAATATTGAGTGGATCTAGGGTTACCAGGAAAAACCAGGAGAATAGGGTTGAGAAATCAATCAGCCATGATTGAATGGTGGAGCAGACTCAATGGGCTGAATGGCCTAATTTCTGCATAGTAGGAGTCATGAAATAGCTACATTCACCTCTTGCTCATACTTCAGAACAACAAGGAACCTTTTCAGAAAAGAGCTAATACTTGATTATCACAATCATTGGTTTACTCAATGTCACAGCAGATTGGTCAGAGTAAAAAGGAAAACAGACAGACAGTATGAGGTGGACCAGAGCTAGTGATTCACAACCAGCTTTCCCACCCCATACCACCTCCACTGACCCCCAAACTCAAGATGCACCAGCAGCAGGCAAATGAGCAAAGGACTGATCACAAGGTACAGCATGTGTGACATAACATGATCTACTACCATAATAAAATTAATCCCACTTCTAAAATCATTTCTTCATATTTGCACTTCATTGTGTCAGTCAGAATTCAAGCCAATTCTTTTGAACCCTCTAAAAGAATTCTGAAATAACATGGAACTAAAACATGCAAACAATCCTCCAACTATGACCTTCTAAGGCATAGTTTTCTTTACAAACATATTTGCACTTTTACATTCTATACTTCTCGCCATGAGGACCAGTATTACTTTAGTTTAAAAACAATACTTTGAGTGGATCTTAAAAAACAAGTAGTGCTGGGGAAACTCAGCAGGTCTGACAGCATTTGTGGGAAAGATCAATTCAAAATATTTCCATTTTTCAATAACAGTCAGCCTTCTCTCAAGTACAATGTGAAGCAAACAGCAGTGCTGCATGTTTATTCTTACTGAACTCCACATGCCAGTTTTTGAAGTTTATTCTACTTAGATGCCTGCAGCTTCAATTTATCTCTGAACTAATTTACTAAGCCTCCTATTTTGGCACATTTCCTCCAGCCTTTATCCAAATCACAGATACCTACAGTGAATAGAAACTTCCAGAACACAGATACATGGAACACCTCTACCCACTTCCAAACAACTTTGAAAACTGCCCTTTCTTCCATTTCAGACAGTTTCTAGTCCAAATTTGCTCATTTTCCCCTGTTGTCAACACCCCACACTCCTCTCCAATAGGGTCCTCATCTGGTACCTTGTCAATGTTAATATGTGCTACATTTAATGTTTCTCCTCCAGTAACCACCTCAACAGACAACCAGGTTGATTGTGTTCAAACTTCCTTTCTGAAGTTGATGGCAGCCACTTATTTCATGCTTCACCCAAGGTAAGTTTGTTTTAAATTCCATGGAAACAAAACCTCAAAATTCTTGATTTCTCAAAATGGTTGATGGAAAGCCATTTTAAGGCTGATTTGAATATAAAAAGGTTTTTTCTTTGTTTGGTAAGCATAAAGAATAAAAAGGTGAATGATATAATTACATTGATGATTCAGGGAGGAAAGACAATGGATGCTCATCAGAGATGTCTGCTAGTAAAAATGAGTCAATGGATCGACTGCTGAGTTGCAAGGGTGTGAGGCGTCGGAAGTTGGTGGGACTCCTCGGAAGTTGTAAACGTGCCCTTTGGGATGGAATTACTGTTTCTTCATTGGACACCCACGGTGGAGTCATTTGGAAAGTAGAATCATCTTCCTCAGTAGAAAAGCCCGGGTTATTGAATCCTGCAGGAATGATTTAGTATTACAAAACAAGCATTAATTAGAATAATCTCTGAAAGGTTCACAAGCAGATATGTGCATGAAAAAAAAATACCCAATCTAATTTTACAAGCACTGCAATGTTAGACTTTGAAGCAGAGAGATAATGTAGCTGCAATTAAAGTAGTCATGATTTTGAGATGCCAATGTTGGACTGGGGTGTACAAAGTTAAAAATCACAACACCAGGTTACAGTCCAACAGGTTTAATTGGAAGCACACTAGCTATCACCTGGTGAATGAGCAGCACTCCGAAAGCTAGTGTGCTTCCAATTAAACCTATTGGATTACAACCTGGTGTTGTGTGACTTTAAGCAATTAAAGTAGGATTTCTTTGAGTCTGCCCCAATTTCTCTTCAAAAGGAGCCATCATAAGGTTATAGAAAACAATCCAGCATTTCTAGATACACAAAAGGGTGTTCAAAAACAACATTGCTCAACATTTATACGGACTGCACAGTAGTGGAACCACATCATCAAGCAACCCATGCTGTAAAATGTTAGAATACTTCTAGTTCAAGAGCATGTGTATGCAACATCTAACACACATCAAGGGAGGAGTTTCAAACAAAAAGGCTGGAATCTTTGCACCAGAAAATTAGGGTAGCATCTTTCCCTTCCTCTTTGTAGATGCTGCTTAAGCACTGAGCAACGGCAGCATCTCCTGCTATCTTTGATTTGTTTCATCATCAAAAATGCAATCTTTGGTCAAGTCAAATCAAGAGAAACGCCACATCAGAGACCAGTCTTGTCCTAAACCAACCTTTGACAAAATATTCTTTGAGTAGTACTGGGAATCCTGGCTGCTTTTTCCTCCCTTACAAAATAATATTGGAGGTTGCTGGGCATGCCAATACACTGGCTCCAAGATCAAACAGCTTAGCC